>NC_049207.1:10914945-11582445 GCF_013347855.1 Anguilla anguilla | reverse complement strand
TTTGCTTTGAGGATTGGTAAAAAGGAGTAATTCTATTAAAATTGCCAGTAATCTGGAGGAATTTCCTGGTGTCAACATGGTTAAAAATTTTCAAATAAGTATTTGACCCAAATCTGGTAATGCCAAAGAAAATGGCACACAGTAGTATTCAAGGCATCATTATTATATTTTATTTTGTGTGGCTCTGTGTCTCCCCCTGCAGGCAGTGCTGTACAACGATCGCTCTGTGCTGGAGAACCACCATGCGGCCTCGGCCTGGAGCCTCTTCATGTCCCGCCCCGAGTACAACTTCCTGCTCAACCTCGACCACATGGAGTTCAAGCGCTTTCGCTTCCTGGTCATCGAGGCCATCCTGGCCACCGACCTGAAGAAGCACTTTGACTTCCTGGCCGAGTTCAATGCCAAGGTAACTCGACAGGGTCCTTTCATAATTTGTGCGCAGAACTTTCATCGCATTTTCACACCTGGACTATGGCGTGGAGAGAAGGAGTGCATTCTGGGTAATCAGCTGGCTTGTCAACTTCAGCCTCGGCGTCCTAATGTATAGCACGACCGTCCCACTCCTGTTACTTACTCAGTAGCAAAGTTGACATTGTTGGGTGTTCTCTACGGGGAGCCCGAATCTTTCAAGGTGGGTAGTCTGTGTTTAGGCCAGGCGGCAGTGGCGAGGGGGTTGTTTGAGACGGGCGCAGGCGAGGAGCGGCACTACTGGAAATTCTCTGTTTTCATTACGGGCATAAAACCGCGGCTGGTGTTTATTGTGGCGGGCAGCGTGAGCCAGCGGCGGCGGGATTATTAACCCAGTTTAAACCCCCGGCCACCGGCACGTCACTCGCCGTGAGCTCCGTTTCGCCTTTTCATCCCTCCCCGGCCCCAGTTAGCTTTCTCGGAAAAGCTGAAAGGAAGCATTCTAATCAAAGCCGACGGCAGAGCCGATTTTAATGCGGGCCGGCCCGGCTCACCGGGGAGTGGTTTGCCACCTTGAGTCACACGGCATGTTCACGGCGCTCAGAAAATATCAGAAAATTGCTTTTTACTTGTCGAAAATGGGTTTATTGTCGTTCAATTACCATTTTTAACGAATTAACTAATAATATGTTACTATGCGGTAAAAGGAGAAAGTTCATATTTAATTTTTAATTCAGTAATTAATCTCAAATGCAAATCCCCTTTACAGACAGAAATGCTAATGCCCTTCATATAACTTGGAGGCCTTAGAAAAACTTTTATTTTGAAAAGATATAGCTAAGACCGACATTTGCTACAGTATTTCTACTTGCAAAACAGTTACTTAAGCATAAAAAACAAATGTCCTCATACCTAAGGTCTCTTTTTCTGAATATATATACTGTATATATAGGCTTGAAACTGCAGGCAGTTGGCAGTTCTGAGGCACTGTCTAGTGCCACCTCCTGAACTGAACAGAGACGTACAGTAACCATGAGTGAGAAGCAGGGCAGAGGCTATAATCAGTACCGAGTGGTTAGCAAGTCCCTCCTGGGGAGTCAGCCACAGTCATGGGAAAAACTTAACTCACTATGCCAATGAACAGATTAAAATAGATGTTCCCTTCAAATGAACCAATTACAGTAATAAATGGAATATCTCTTATCATAATGTGTGTGTGTGTGTGGTGTGTGTGTGTGTGTGTGTGTGTGTGTGTGTGTGTGTGTGTGTGCGTCGGTGTGCATAAACTGGAGAACAGTGGAAACACGTTTAATGAATTAAGTGGGTATCAAAACATTTCATATGTCTCAACAGTCACAGACGCTATTGTTAAGAAAAAAAGCTGAATTAACTAACTGCAGTGCAAAGAGCTGTACTTCTGCACGATGTGGGCGTTAGCTCACTAAAGCCTTGGATCCACCTCAGGTGGGCGACGACGTGGGCTCGGGCATCGACTGGTCCAACGAGAACGACCGGCTGCTGGTGTGCCAGATGTGCATCAAGCTGGCCGACATCAACGGCCCCCTCAAATGCAAGGACCTGCACCTGCAGTGGACCGAGGGCATCGTCAACGAGTTCTACGAACAGGTGACTCCTCGCTTCCATTCCTCCCCCGTTACAACAAAAAAAAAACAACACCCCCCCGTTTGCTGTCTCACGAGTTACCCCTGCCAGTGTGGCTGACGGCTGTCCCAAACGCCTTTCGTATGTTTTCATACAGCTGGTTTTTAGCCGCTGTGAATTAGGTGCAAGTGCAAGTTATAAATAAATACACAAATGCCTCGTTGACCCAAGCCCACATCCAGTGTAGCTGCTGTGGGATTCACTGTTAATTCTGGGAGTTATTTTAAGCACGGGATGAAGTTTCTCATTACTTGATAACAAATGTTCGTTCCTGTCAGCGATGAAGGGGAAAAATTAAATACACAAATTGTATTTCATAAAATCCGCACCCGCCATTCATTCCTTTTGCTATTCTTGCAGAGTGCTTTGTAGCCATCTGTGCCTTCACTTCCTTGAGTCATAAAGAGACCGTCTCTCTCTCTCTCTCTCTCTCTCTCGTGAGCTTTTATTTGCCGAGGATGGTGCTTGGAGTGGGATTGAAAGCATGGGCAACGGGTCTCTAGGTAGTGTGGGCGGGATTGTGGTTTTCCTGCCCCCCCCCCCCCCACCCCCCCACCCACCATCGTAAACTCCTTCCCTCCATCAGCATCGCTTCCAAGAATTCCCAGAATTCCACCCTTGGGAGAACAATAAAAATGGTGGATAATGAGAGGTGTGGTTCTCAAGTTGTGAAGCTTTGTTGCTCAGGCTGAAAAGAAAGAAAAACTGCAGCCGTACTCTGGGGGAGGCGGGGAGGGGGGGGTGTAGGACAGCGTCTGGGACACGAGCCGAAAACTCAGCCCCGGTGACTCACAGTCTGTCCTGTCCTGTGATAGCACTGACGTCTTGGTGTCTTCCTGCCATGGGGCACTTCAGCAGCAATGACACTGGAAGGGCTGCGTGTGCCTGTGACTCACGGACCCGGGGGATTCAGTAAGAACGCTGCTGATTGGACGAAAGCCTGAATGCGTGAGGCCCTCGTTAGGCGGAGAAGAAAAGAGGATAGTTGAGCGAGGCTGACAGCTGTTTGTGCACGTAATGAGCAGCTCTCTGTTCTCTGCCCTTATTATGACATGAATAGATGTCATTGACAGTCAAGAGGATGCGATAACACAATGCAGTGTGAACAGTATTTATTGTGGTGGAGAGAGGTTTTTGTTCCTCAAAATGCACATAAATATGAGACACCCACGTGTGTACTGATACACCTACAGTACTTGTGTAGACGTTATGATTCTTTTTTAAGGTCCCTTCTGAGGAAAATTTTTTAAAAATTTAAATTTAGCCCTTATATAACCATCCATCTATCCATTATCTATGCCCGCATATCCTGGGCAGGGTCGCGGAGGGGTGCTAGAGCCTATGCCAGCGTGCATTGGGCGAGAGGCAGGAATTATAGGCATTGAAATATTGAACTTCTTTGACAAGGGAGACCTGGCCAAGAGGGCAGCACAATAGATAAATATTAAATACTGCACAATGACAGACAAATGCATGTTTCGGGTGCATATATTGTGCATTTCAAATCCCTGTCTGAATTGTCGAAAAGGATCCCAAAGAATGTTACCCACTCCTGCAGTGCTACTCATTTATGCATGGGGCTAGGGCATGGTTTCAGAATGCTAATGTGCACCGATGCTGCCGTTCCAGGGGGACGAGGAGTCCAGCCTGGGCCTTCCCATCAGCCCCTTCATGGACCGGTCGGCGCCGCAGCTGGCCAAGCTGCAGGAGTCCTTCATCACGCACATCGTGGGCCCGCTCTGCAGCTCCTACGACTCGGCCGCCCTCATGCCCGGCCGCTGGGTGGAGCCCGCCGAGGGCGAGGAAGAGGAGGGGGCCGACATCGACGAGAACGAGGAGGAGGACACGGCGGAGGAGGAGGAGGAGGAGGACGCGTCCACGGGCTCGGAGGCCTCCCGTAAGACCGCTTTTCCGCCGCGTGCCAGCAGGATTCCCACCAGGTTTGGGTTCCATTCCACTTCAACTCGGTCAATTCAGGAAATTGATTGGAATTCACTTCCTGAAATAACTGAATTGAAATGAAATTTACCCCAATCCTCTCCGCATGGCGTTTGGCCTCAACTCTCTCTATAACATTCTCGTCATTTCTTCAGTTTCAGTACCTTCATAAGCCTTATTTTATTCAATTGAGCACATATTGCTTTTATTCACAAGTGCAATTCAGAGAGTTTTGCATTCGCAAATATTGATTGAATCCTGGCCATAAGTCTTACCAGTATGTGCTGGTTTGTGTTTCAGTTTCGATCCTTGACTTTTGCTTATTTAGATGTAATTTACTGGGGAGTGACACTTTCTGGTCAGCCCAGGTAAAGACTTGGTGTCCGTGAGAACTGGGCTGAAGTGAAAATGTAAGCTGTCAAGCTTGGGAAAAGGCTGTGATGTCAGCTGGCTCAGATTCTCTCTCGGTTTTGTGTTCGAATCTCACAGAGAAACGGGTTACCAAGAAACGACGAAAAGTCTTCTGCCAGATTACCCAGCACTTACTAGAGAACCACCAGATGTGGAAGAAGGTGATCGCAGAGGAGGTCCAGAAAGAGGAGGAGGAGTCAGGGCGCCACAGTAACCCCACTGAGCCAATCCTGGCCATCCATGAGGAGGAGGAGGAGCCAGGAAGCAAAGAGGAGTCTGTGGAAGCCCTGGAGCAGGACGTGGAGACTGAGGAAGAGGGGACAGAGCCCCTGGAGGAGGAAGAAGAAACCCCGGCTTCTGAAACCCTGGTGGTTGAGGACCCAGAGTGAAAGAAAGTTCCAGAAGAAGAGCGAGGGAGCAGATCGCCAGTATCCAGAGCCAGAACGTTTTTTTATTTTTTTTTAAAGAACAGATTCCTGATATTTTGTTGCCAGCACATCACTTAGACACAACACTGTAGAAGTTTGGGGAATATGTGCCTAAAGAAAACAGGGTGGGGAAGAGGCTGGGATTTGGGGAAATGGGGGAGAGGGCAGGGTGGCGGGTGGTGGGGGGCATAAGGGATTCTAATGCTTTACACCTTTATTAATGAGGTCCGGTCCTGGTTCAGAGAACTCAACCTTCCGTTTGAGGAAGCTTCCACAGTACAGGATCACAAAGCTCTGAGACTCTACACCCATTCCAACCACTCCCCTCTTCAACCCCATCCCCACCCCCACCCCAAAACCCCTGCTTGCAGTGGGAGGGGAGTCTGACCACCCAGCACCCCAAATCCAATGAGTTCCCCGTGGACTCTACAGACTGGTCCGTTTTTGTAAGAGTACTTTTTTTTTTTTTTTTTTAGAACAATGATATTTTAAAAATTGAAAAAAATTATGAAGCGCATTCTACACACGACACGTGGATCGAAGCTGCTCTCATGCTGTTTCCCAGGGACACCAGTAGCAGTGCGCGCTCAGCGGACAGTGGGAAGTTCAGTAGCACCCATTCCGTTGCTGTGAGTAGAATGGGGAAGGGAAATTGAGCCGTACAGGTCTGAAAAGCTTTATCCAAATTCAAGGAAAACAACAGTGTTTCACGTCGCACGGTGTCCCGTGTCCTTTTTTCCCCCACCTATGGTTAACGCCGTTCATAAAATCTGTCAAACCGCCTCCACAGTATTGTAAGACGTAAGAGCGAGCTCCGCCTATCTACAGTAGCATTCAAGATGTGTCATTGCTGCAAGCCAAATCCCTGCTGTTATTTTCATTTGCCTAAGGTTTTCTCGCAGATCTTGTTGGCCGTCACTTGTCTCCAGTGAGTGCTATACTCTTTGTAAATACGAGAAGGATTTATTTTTATTTTCTTACAGTTAGACTTAAAAAAAATTTTTCTTTGTCTATACCTGGCCAAAAAAGGGAGCTTCTTGGTTATTAAAGGATCACTAGCTGTTAAGGGAGTCATTAATGTAATTAATTCGTTTCTTTTTTTATTTTTGAAGCCTTAGTATCGTCAACGCATTGCAGTATATTTTGAACTGTTTTTTCAGCTATTTCCCATTAAAACTATTGGCTAGTGGTTTATAGCTGTTGCATCTGCATCTGTGCAGACAAAAGGGACAAAAGGGACACCTCAAAACAGATGGTCTGAACAGGGAGCTATTGGTCCGTCACAGAGAAACCAGTCTGTCGACCAATCCTCATAATCCAAAGTGAATGGTGTGGGACGAGTGCAGTGTAATTTTTTTTACAGAAACGGGAAAATAGTCAGACCAGATTCGCAGTGCAATAACTTTTGATCTGAGCAATCACGAAGCGTGATTGTGGTCACTGTCTGTGCGTAGACTCCACGCAGTGTGTAGACTAGTGCATTACTTTCATTACCATGCGCAGAATGTCCCGAGAACAGTATACTGTACATCTGGCTCACATTGCGGTTGTAACAGAGCAGTGTTTGTCCGGCGCTAGCAAGTATCTTAAAGCTTTAGTGAGAGATTCAGAACAGGGAAGCATGGCAGCCACATACCTGAGTACTGAGAACATCGAACCTCTTAAAGAAATCCCCCCCAACCAGATTTTTTTTTTAAAGTGCGGTGCATTTGTGCGGTGATTACATGGGTTCTGCAGAGTAGCAGGATGATGAGAAGCAGCATGTGAGGGCTTTCAGTGGAACGTCCTCTGAGGGGGCTTTGATTCCCCTTCCCCGGGCATCCCGAGGATGCCATTATGTTCCGGAACTCTCTGTCTTTTCTCGTCTGGGGTTTCCATGGCAGCGCGGTCACACTCGCGCGCGCGCGCAGGGATGGACAGGGGAGCAGCTTCCTGTGCCCCTTCTCCCCTTGCCCCTCGCCCCTCGCCCCTCGCCCTGCGATCACGCAGGATGCCGGGAGGCCCCCCCGCCCACCCCCCCCCCCCTCCACCGACGCGTTCGCGTAGCTGTCGACGCGCAGCGACTGATTGGATGTAATCGCTCCTCAGATGGAGCGGGACCGCAGCACCAGCCTGCTCTCTCTGGACGCTGAGCTGCTGATTGAAACAGAACTCAAAGCTGAGTGAGAAACTGGCCGGGCCGAAATCTGTACCTTTGAAGGCGGGCCCATTAAAAAGGCAGCGGCCATGCATTTCACCAGGCCTGATGTTTCTTGGGTTCCCCCTTTGAACAAATCTGGCGTACACTATAAAAGCAATACCTCTTGTTCCTTTTTTTTCTTGAACGTTATTTTTGCGCTCTCAGATTTTCAGGATTTTCGGTTTTTTTTGTGTGTGAGTATGCAGTTCAGTGATCGGTGCCAAATAACCAAATTTTTACATTTTGGATGTTACAATTGCCAAAATTAGTCCTGAACAAGTTTTCAACCCTTTTGTTCCAGGTAAGACCAGCTTCCATTAGAATGGAGGGCTTGGCCTTTTGAGGTTTAGCCGAAAGGTGGAATGGAATGTTGACCATCATGCTGCCTTGTGATTGGACAGAGCCTGTTTGAACGCGTTAAAGGCAGATTTAGCAGGATGTGGGAGCCCTGCTGAGTATAACAGTGCTCCATGCAGCGTGCCCTTTGACCCCAGTACGGCTCTCAGTCCCTGTCACACATCGGGCTGTAATGTGAATATGAATAGAGCCCTTTCAACAACTTCCCTCTGCGGGGGAAAAAAAATAAATAGTGGACAGAGGGGAAAAGGGGGGTGTTTATCAGCCCCTGAGTCTCACACTGCGCACTCGAAAAGATGAAATGTTGGGACTTACATAATCCAGTTATGTCAACAGGTTCCACGTAACTTTAGTAGCATCAAAATTGTATTGTTTAGTTACAGCGCCTTGATTACCTGGAACCTGTTGACGTAACTGGGTTATGTAAATCCAAGGTTTCGTTTTTTTTCCCTCAGTGTGCTCTGCGATGGTTCGTTCAGGACGGCGAGGCCGGGTATGCTAGTGCGCGGGCTGCAGGCGGGACGGCTAGCCGGGTATGCTAGTGCGCGGGCTGCAGACGGGACGGCTAGCCGGGTATGCTAGTGCGCGGGCTGCAGGCGGGACGGCTAGCCGGGTATGCTAGTGCGCGGGCTGCAGACGGGACGGCTAGCCGGGTATGCTAGTGCGCGGGCTGCAGACGGGACGGCTAGCCCGGGTATGCTAGTGCGCGGGGTATGCTAGTGCGCGGGCTGCAGATGGGACGGCTAGCCCGGGTATGCTAGTGCGCGGGGTATGCTAGTGCGCGGGCTGCAGATGGGACGGCTAGCCCGGGTATGCTAGTGCGCGGGCTGCAGACGGGACGGCTAGCCGGGGGAGGCGCACGATGAGTTATCGTCAGTCGCTCTCCCGCCGAGGCCTCGCGCCAGGCGCTCAGACATCACACGCTCATGCCAGCGGCGAGGAGGGGAGTTAGGTGTCCAGGCCACATGCACTCCACTGCAACTGATTACACGTGTGACCGCTGCCCCATGGGAAATTTTCTGACTTTTTTTTTTTTTTTTGCGTTTCAGTCTCGCTGTTACGCTCAGAAACTTTCACTCCTGTGGATTCCCATCTGGGAGCAATTTATTTTCCCTGCCGCAAATCTGAGATTGTTACTCGATCCTTGTTCGCAGTGTTGAGTAAGCTGGCGGGGGAAGGCGTCGGGGAGACGTTGTGCTACCGTATCCAGCGGCGACGCTGTCCGGCGGAGCTCCGAGCCGTCTCCAGGGTTCGCCGCTAGCGTGACCGTGTGCCAGCTAGTTTCACTGCCGGCATTGGGGAGGTTACAGTACCTCCTGTTTGTCCAGCGCAGGCCTGGCACCGCACTCGAACAACATGGCTTTAGTATGCAGTCACGGTAAAACATTCTCGGTGCAAGTTGCAGTGCAGTTTAACCGCAGTGCTGCTGTGGGCCTTCCTGCAGAGGTACTCCATTTTGGTGCAGTAGATCCTGACCCTGCCAGCGCTGGCCGTGTTCAGAAGGCCAGCATGATAGGCCAAGCAGAGGCACCTTCCTGTCAGCATGGTTTTTCACGGCCTAATTGACCAGTGCTGACTCATCCTGTCGGCCAATCGGCTGCCTGCGATCGGCCCGCGTCAGACGCAGTCCTCCGGCGCGTTGATTGCACAGCTCAGGGAGCGGGGTGCGGAGTGAAAATGAGCGCCCAGCCGGCCGCACACGTCAGCGGACGTCGGTACCTGCGCCCCCCCGGCGCTGCTGCAAATGGACAGGCCCGCTGCCGCAAATTGGCCCAGCGGGTTGCGTCCCGTCCGAGAGCAGGGCTCGGCTACGCGGCTCCACACGTCTCTTTGCACAGGCCGAAGCGGCGGCGCCGGAGACGGGGAGTTGATGGGGAATGAATGGCTGTTCGCCCCGAAGCCGGGGGAAGAGGAGAGCTGCATCTCATCGACGGGACGTAGGGAAGGAGGCCTCTGTCGTCGGGCAGGAGTCTCTCTTCTCTACGTGGGCGCGGGCTGCGCCCCTTTTGTGATGTGCGCAGATGGAACATCGTGTCCCGCAGCCACTCGTCTTTGTGCTGCAGCTTTTCTTTCGTGCGATTGTTTCCCAGCGCGAAAAACGCGCGCGGCGGGATCGAAGCGGTCGCGGCGACCGGGACGGTGCTGTGGCGCACTGCGGCGGGGGGCGGAAGGGGAGACGGGTCCCCTCGTGAAACCTGGTATTTTTTGTGATTTTGAACGGCCTCTTTTTTCCCCCAGCTCTGGCTGTAACTCAGGGCCACAGCCCATGCCTCAGACGTACAGGCTTATGCAATGGTGATGCATTTGCTGGGAACATGGGCACCAGTAGCACAGCAGGGGCTGTATGTGTGTGTGTTACTTTCGCTCGCTGTTTGAACCGATCACCTCCAACAAGGCCAGCTGGGCACCATGATCGATGTGTTAAATGTGACGTTTACCCACCCTTCTGAGGTAACTGATTTAATTTGTTGTACTTTTAGGGTTTTTTTTTGTTTGTTTTTTTTTTTACTTTTGTGTCCATATTTTCCACCTCTAAGTGCCATGTCCCTTTTATAGTTACGGGGTGTGTCTCGCAGTGATGAAAATGCCCCCCCCCCCCAAATGAAGCTGTCAAAGTGCTGTGGGGAAATGAACGCAGTGGCAGTTAGCGCTTGTGGGACGTCCCTTATGGCAAGAACAGGGTTACTGAGATTTTTAGATTTACTGTGAGCATTTCAAAGTGCTCCAGTGCTCCTTCAATAGTTCCCAGTTCCTCCATACTTAAGACCCCCAGTGACAAAGTCTTGCTGGGGATCATAATGACTGAACAGCCCAATGGCCAGTGGGGACTACGACCTTTTCCAAAAACCGCTCCCTCCCTGCAGCCCGCTCCCCCCAAAAAAACTGTCCAATACATTAAAGCAATGAGACTTCATAAACTGTGGTATTACTACCAGTTAGTCACACTTTGAAAATATGGTCTTATTGATCATTTGGCAACATGTTATGTCTATTGTTTACGCATGTAAGTGTTGTCATGACGACCTCTGTTCTTAAAGAGTGCCTGAGTACTCTTGTTGATGGGAAATATTTGCCTTGTTTGGCCAACAGGCAGTTTTTTTTTGTTTTCTTTGGGGCTCTATTTCTGTGTTTTATTTCTATTTAATGAAATATGCTGTGCACCAGTTAATACTAGTGAGTACACTTTTCAGATGCCTGTGACACATGAAGACAGATACTTCAATTTGCTTTTGAAGGCTCAAATGTTTTTTTTTCCCTGTTTTCTGTTTGTTGAAAGGCAGTGCATATTGTTGTGCTGTTGTACAGTGCAATTTTCTATTACAAAAAGGAATCATTTTCCCACCATTACAACACTAGTTCTTCTCAAGACAATCCCTTCACCAGGTTCAAGCTGGTCCACATCTTGAATGCAGGGAAAGCCCTTCTTGTGCTACGAATGTCAGGTACACATTTTTAGTATGAAAATACACCAGTACATTGTATTTTCATGCATGTATTTCTCTTCAGTGTGTAGTTTTGGAATCGCAGTTCTGGAGTCACAGCTGATTCCGTCACAGATATTTGAGTTACATTTTAATTGGGATCTATATCTGCCAAAATATGGCCTCCAGAACCCTGCATGCATTTGACCGTTGCCTTCTGTAGGCGAGAACTGACCTCCTAATTCTATATTTACAGCAGTTCTCCTTAGTGCTGTAGCAGCTTTCTGGGACAGTGGTAAAATACTGATTTTTGAATAACAGGTTATTCAGGTCATGCAGTAAAAGAGACGTTCCTGCTCCCTCACTGATCATTTTTCTTCCTTCACGTCACCCTAGCATTATGATTTTTTTTTTTGTCTTTACACGTTGTTATTCATTTGCCATAATCGTGAATATGCCTAATTATTGATTACAAGAAGAACCAAACAAGCTTTACAATGAGACTTGTATTTTTTATATAGTTGGCACTTCACTGACTGAATAATTCTGTTCTTCTCACTAGTATCTTGCACTTAACACATGTAGCAATACAAAAAAGGATAAATATGTAATTCACAAGTATTTGTTAAGTGAAATACTCATTGTTAGTTCATGTTCCATTTTGTACAAAATATATGCTGTACAGATAAAAAAAAAATTAAAACGACAACAAAAAAGTCTTTTAGATAAACCTTATTTATTTTTACCGTTTTTTGTAATTTAGACACTATACTGTAGCTCCTATATTGCCAGAATTACTGGAAGTGCCTCTTGGTATAATGTATTATACAGTAAATATGTAGAACCTATTTGTCACAAACTGAGCAGTGTGGATGTTGTAATGTGAATACAGTTGAATAACATGAATTTAATTCTGTGGTACTTGGTTGTCTGCGTTTTTATTTCTGCTTGACCGTGAAGGTGCTGGAGGAACTTCTGTCTCGGAGAGGAGCAGCGAAGCCTTGACTCGCTTCCGCTGACGAAGCTCCCGTAACAGATAACCCGTATTGTGTGCGGTGTGCCGTTCAGAATGTGTGACCGATCCGTGATTTGAGGATGAAAGATTTTACACGCGGTAGCCCATCGGGGGAAGCACTTTGGTGCCTGCGCTCGTTCCAGCTGTCCCCCCCCCCTTCGCCTGAGAGGGGAAGGCAACCGCAAGAGGATAAGCCAGACATAACATGCTCTCGAGGACAATAAAATGGTGATGAGAAAACTGGCAGATCAAAGGGAAATGTGTTTCTGGCTGGCAGGACAGACTTTGAAATCGTGCGCAAGGAATTCATTAGCCTTATTTTTTTTATTCCTTGGCCCGTGTTTGAGTGGAGTGAAGCACACTCCTCCAGCTGACAGCCAGCGTTGATTGTGTCATGTAGGCAGAAGTGTGGCCAGGGTTGACTTTGTTCTGAGCATCCTTGGATATGCAGCTGGTGACAACTCCCAGAATCGCAGAAGGATCAATCAACTTCTTGGTTAAACCAGTTCCTCAGACGAGATTGGGTGTACTCAGGATGAGATGGCTGTAAGTAACCTTTTAATGCTCCCAAAGTGCCCATTTTAAATAGAATGTTGTGGAATCATGCCCCCCCCCCCCCCCCCCCCCCCCACCCCCAGAGGCTTCTGATATCGACATTTATATTGGCGTCAAACACCTCCTGTTCTCTCACATGACACACACACATGCACATGCTGCATCTGCACTTTATGACACTTTATGTGCATAATTTAATTTCGCTGAGAAAGAGGGAGGGGTGAGTGTCACTTACGCACTGTAAGTGGGTTGAAACACAGACCTCAAGAGCTGCTTCCTCTGAATTCATTAGTTTAGGAATTGTCTAAAAGCAGTAGTCTTAGGTGTCTTCTATTCTGGCTTCCAGGAAGTCAGCTTTAGACTCAGTCAGAATGGAATTAAGCAGCGGCTCTGGTCCTGACATGCTGTTTTTACAGTTCATTCAAACTGTAATGGATGGTAATTATAATTTCTGATGGTTTGCAGCTGTGCTGTTGTTTTATTTAAAATTGTTCTGGACAACTAGTTTTCCTCACTAACTTCCTGTAATGAAGTGCAGTGTGAGTGTGTGTTTGGTAGTTACATGAGTGGGACCAGCCTTGCTTCTTTTCTAGTCATTTTGATATTCTAATTTTGATATTATATAACTGAATGCACACACAATATATTACTTGCCGTTGAATGTTGTTTTTTGAAGGATATATACCATGATTCTAAAGCTTTTACTGTTTATTGTTTCCCCCCCCTTTTTTTGCTTCGTGAATTTTGTTTTTTATTTTGTATAACTAAAAGCAAATACAAAATATTGTTTAGCCTGTCGAAGGCTATTTATGCTATTTATGCAGTTGTCTGTTTTGTTCACTTGGGGGTTAATGACAGGAGAATTTGTATGAAATCACTGGTTGATCACTCGCTGCAGGTTATAGGTATTACCCTATAGAGAACACTTACATATTGCATATGAAGCCTCTGGTGTGAAAGACAGGTATATGGAGTATAGGAGAATTTATGTGAAATCACTGAGCTCAGCACACAGCGTCCCAGTTGTCTGCCCCTATCTGCAGCCTTGATTGGAACATATGAAAATTAATCTGAAATCACCAAGAGTGGGTGTTTCACTTCGGATAGTATTACTTTATGAACACACTGACACAAAGCCCCTGTGGTAAATTACAGGTATTGAATTAATATGAAATCGCTAAGAGTGGGTGTTTCACTTCCAATTACTGTATTACATTTACGTGAAGCCTGTGGGGTCAATGACAGGTATTTGGAGCTCAGACAAATTCATATAAATCACTGTGTCAAAAAATGTAGGTAACATTGAATACACTAGGGCATGAAGCCCCTGATAGTCATAGACTGGTATTTGAAGCACAATACATTAATGCCCGTCACTAAGCAAATGTATTATGTTCTTAGACAACAGAGAACGCTCGCATGAGATGCCAGCTTCTGTTTGTGTCGTGGTCATGATATTCAGCAAAGAGTAAAGCTCCACAGGGTTATCTTTTTATTGTGTTGTTGGTGTATGTTGCGGAGGGCGATGGGTGACAAAACAACTCACATACAGAACATATATGTATGATTGATATGTATGTGTTTTGCATACACGCATGTCTGGAGGTTTTACACACATGCACGATGTCCAGGTGTTTTTTAGTGACATATCTGCTTATGTAAGGACCAAGAACGAAGCCACGAACAGTGGAAAATATGGCAGTGAAATACGACATGTAGAGACACAGCGAAAGATCTGTGGGAAGGTACCACCACACAGCTAGACTAGAAAGCTATTCTGGTCTGTAAGCTCTTGTAGCAGCAGGGGTGAATCAAGTCCTTTAATTATGCACTCAGAAATGGCGCCCCCACTTACTGTGACACTGTCACAGGACTGGACACAGTGTGTGCGTACGCAGAAGCAGTCCTCAACCCCATTCAATAAACCATATCTATAGAAAGACATCCTTTTGTGGTTTACTTGCCTGTTTGCGTGCTTGTTCTCTGTTCGTTTACAAGGACGCATATTTGAGTTGAGGCACTTCAAGATGCCAATGGGGACAGGTGTGTTTCAGTTCTCAAGAGGTAAAAAGTCTTCCGTCCTCATGTGGTGATGCCGCATTTTTGTATTCCTGAGGCTAACACTGATGTTCTCTATTTCTGCACTCCACTCCACTCTGGATAAGACTGTTTTTTAAAGTGATTTTAGTGCATTGTACTGTAATCCGGTCTAGTCATAGTTCGCATTGTCCTGTCCTTCCAGAAAATTAAAAGCATCAATAGAAAGATGTTTCAATTGTCATCAGACCACTGTATTGAAGCAATTGCCCTACTTGGATGCTTTTTTAGTTAAACATAGGTTGGGATGTGCATGGGTTGTATGTGAGACACTTTCCAGTAAATCTCAAGATACATTTCAAGTGCAAAACAAAAGCTACTTTTTATTGAAATGCACTGCTTTTAATGTGAATGCACCGACTTAAAATGAAACCAGGCAGCGACAGATGAGTGCAATTCACAGAGTTATTTGTCTGTGACAGCCGAACAGAAGAAAAGCCGTCCAGAGGTTCCAGGGCAAGAGAAGAGGGATCCGTGAGTGATTGAGTTGCTCTGTATAAATCCCTTGGAAAAGCATGTGCTGTAGTGTAAGGTCTGCATCTAGCATCTGGTCAGAAGAAAACAAGACCAGGTCAAAACCTAGTATATGGCTGGACCAGCCGACCAATGGTGTGACGTCATAACTCAGCCGACCAATGGTGTAACTTCATCACTCACTCAGTCGCTCAGTCACAGACATTCGCGTTTGTAGTGCTGGCCCCACTGTTGCGGTCCAGCCAAAAAGAGCAGAAAGGGAGACAAGAATCCATGTACTGTAGCGAGTGTTTAATTTGAGTAATATCCTGCCATATGGCTACCTTATGGACAAAACAGTATGCACTGTGGGGAAGTACATGTATACATCTGCTAGTATAGAATACAACATTATATGTTCAAGTCTATCCCAGGCAACATCCTCTATCAGTATTAAGTTAATATGGACCAGTATAGATATCCTGCAATAATTGTACAGCCAGACTCAAGTAGCTTAGTAGCTGGTCTGTGCAATTATTGGGCCAACGGCCTCAATTGCTTGTGCAGCTGGTGTATGCTGACCGTGGGAGCCAATTCGACAAGTGGTGTCGCTAGGAGACCGTGAATATAGTGCCAGCCAGAACCCTACCCCAGATAACCCTATGGCCAGTTTTGCATTGACCCACCAGACTGAATGTTCAGCACCACTGCCTAACTGACAAGTGCCTAGCTGGCTGTGTTACCTAGGAGACAGAGGTTTTATTCTGGGGTTAAATATGGAGGATAACCTCAGACACACAAAAGCAAGCCATTCCATAATTTCACACGCAGGTTTGGTAGTGGCATGAAACAAACCCATCCAATTGAATGAAATGCTAAGAAATACATTTTAAGCACATTGCTTTGTTATGATGTAGCAGCATAAGTTATGTCGATGAGGATACTGCCTTTAAACTCCTTTACTTCTCAATACGATTACAAACGAATACAACCACTTAGAGTATTACCCTCTGTTGAAAGATGTATAGACCATTATTCTGACACTTCAGAGCTCATGGTATTTATTTTCCCTAAATCAGTTGGCATTGCCACTGTAAATTAGTTAATGCAAATAAACTTAATCTAATTGCTGGACGGTATCATAGGAATCTGTGAGTTAATGACAACAAAGTTCATTGTTCAAAAATGCATTCCTCACGTCTATCACGCCAAACCACATTAATGAACAAGAAAAAACCATTTAAACCCTCCACAAATTTCCCAACGGACCACACTGTTTAGATGAAGTCAATATGTCCCTTTTTAGTGGAATCCCAGACCTAATGTGGTTTGGGGACCACATGTAAACATATAGAAAAATAAATGGAATCAATATATACCACACCGACGTAAGAACAAGTCGAGAACTTTCTATGCTTTATTTGCTGCAAATCCTTCCTGCAGAAAGGTCATTTTAAGTACTTTCTGAGACTGAAAAATCTAACTATGAGAACTAATCATATTTCTTTCAGTTCAAATACTCATTTTACTGTAAATAATCTTTTTTTGTAGACCCATTCCCTCTAAAATCCTTGACAGGTAGCAATGTCATCGTAAATCGGAAAACACATTTTGTTTGAGAAAGCTGGAAAAATCGGCTCTGAGATTACTTTATGATGAGAGCAAACATTCTGTAAAGGTCTGTAAACGTTCTAAACCTTTCAAATACAAATTCACTGGTTGATGGCTTCATAGTTACTGACGTACAAAAAATCAGCATAGAGGACACATCTCAATAAGATTTTAAGAACGCTCCAAATACTGCAATGGAAGAATGGAAATTTTTGGAGTTAGGTCCTAAAACTGCTCTTGCAATGTTCCTTGTACCACAAAAATAATGTCCAAGTGACACCTAAAAAACCAAATAAATTTTCACAGTTTGAATGTTTGCCCTTACAGGAGCCAAAAGCAGTTAACTGGGAATTCACTTTGCTGTTTAAAGTGTCACTAATTTACACAGCCAAACTACACATCACCATGAGTTCACTGGCAAGGCAAGGAAAATGTGCAAAAATAAGCATTACTTTAAAAAAAAAAAAAAAAAAAAAATCACCTCTGCAGACAAAATGGCAACTTCCAATTATGCCTGGAACTAGAGGCCGAGCATCACCCCTAAAATTAGGCACAGTGAACAAAGAACAAAGACAAGGAGCAAAAAAAAAAAAAACAATGGACGGCTTTCACAGCTGGCATACCACAACCTTGTTTCAGTATGAACTGTTTGATGTCAGTTTGATGAACTGTGCTGCAAAGTACTACAGAGACATCCAGCACTTTCCTGTGCAGGTGGTACAGAAAGCAACAAAGAATTTCTCGCTCCACTGAGGAGTTTATTTCCAGAGGAAGGCCCATCCAGCGATCCCCCTTCATCTGTTCGGCAACGTCTGACCAGACTTTTGGTTTCACATGCGACATAGGGGCGGCATAGCTCAGGAGGTAAGACCGATTGTCTGGCAGTCAGAGGGCTGCCGGTTCAAACCCCGCCCTGGGTGTGTCGAAGTGTCCTTGAACAAGACACCTAACCCCCCAACTGCTCTGACGAATGAGAGGCATCAATTGTAAAGCGCTTTGGATAAAAGCGCTATATAAATGCAGTCCATTTACCATTTACATGCGCAGGCGGACGGATGTTCCCCTTTCAGTTGTAATTGGCAGAGACAGTGATCAGTGGCCACTGTTTGCCTCTCACACGAGCAACAATAGTTAACTGCGTGAACGCGACCTAGAAATAACCAATCACCAACTCCCACAGACAAAGGCTCACTTCTGCTCTGATCTCGTTGTTTTTTCTTTATTTGAAAAATAACACAATGACAATATATGGGGCTGAGGGAGGGGGAGAGGAAGGGGGTGGGGTGGATGCGATTATAAAAGTGATGGCTGTGATATTTCTGTACATTCAACACCATTGCAGGCTGGGTCAAGGTTCAGGTTTGTGAAGCGCTAAACCAATAGGGTGCCAGGACACCACAGTGGGGGACAAACTCTCCTTGAGGAAGATCTGCATTTGGCAAAACCACAGGATAAAAGACATAACTGTGTTATATTTTTATGTTAAGGTATTATACAACTGACAAGTGGTAGCCCTGTGTGTGCATTTGAGAATAGTACTTGAAAGAGAGGATAAACTGAGTTCCGATATTGAGTAAGGCAGCGTTTGGATACTATAGTTCCCAGCATTCATCCCCATCTGCCAGCACCAGATTCTAAGGTATGCTGTTGCTTATGTGAAAAGACTGTGTATCTGAATGGAATTCATGGCTATTTTTTAGTAAGTGTATATCCTGATTGATGCATATGTCACCAGAGTTAGTTCTTTCAACAATTAAGGGTTGTGAACAGATCAATGGATTGCTTCTGCAGGTGCTAAAAGTGTAATGAGGAATTTACACACATTACCCAATTTGGCAGGTCAAAGGGGTGAATCCCTTTACAACAGTCAACACAGTGAAATGTGTCAAGAATTTGTAGGATCACTGCGGCTCTTCTTGTTTCCAGTAGTATTGATGGTTCTGACACTACCAGTTTGCCCTTCTACAATAGAAAGTACAAGATGAAGAAGGAATCTACCATATATTCCTTTTTTAGTACTGGTGATGCCAATCATTAAGTGATGAATTAGCGGAGTTGCTGCAATAAATGCTACAAAACACGTTCATGAGACGTTCAGCGTTTAAATCAGCAATATCTGACGAAGGCCTGTTCAAATGAAGAATTTGCTACAGTGGGGGGGGGGGCATTTCTTTCATCAGTCTGCTTTGCACTGTGGGCACCTGTAAAAAACGAATGTCTGAATATTGATATTCCACTCTAGTCTCTCCAGGAACTTCAGAACAGCCAGTTTGACTTCATCAGCATTTTCACAGGTACAGCCAATAAACTAGAAATTTATGTTCTAAAAATCTGGATTTGATTATTGAGTAGTGGAGAGCATCAGTGAGCATAGATACACTAAATAATGCATGGGACTGGATGTCACCCCTCTGTGCATTATTGCTAAAACTCTATCAACATAAATAATATTCAGAGACATTTTTATGAGGAACATTGCATAGCTGGTTTGTCTCCATGGAGACGAAGCACAGGGAACGGCGGGGGGGCTTGAGGTAAAATTCACGTATGTACCAATCATCAATTCCTGCAGCAATAATGAGCGGGTGGTGTTTTAAATGTGTACGTGGTGTAGGATCACTAGATGATTGATGGTAAACTCATGGAAAGGTGGATTTATTTTGTAATTTCTAAGTCTATCACTTTTAATTATAATGCGGAAAAGAAGGCGCGTATTAATTATCTGGTCAGATGCAAAGCGTCCATTCAGTTTGTTGCGTTAGGAGTCGCTTTTGTGAAACGCGCAAAAAACAAAACAAAAAAAAAAAAAAAAACAGGCACAAATCGCTACAGTTCGTTCACACGTAACCTATCGCCATGTATGTTATAACACATGCCGTGTTACTTGTTGAATGGCCCAAAAGTTTTCCCATATTTTCTTTTGGCAACCATTCGCAGCAGGCAAATTAAATTCCATACGCATTTGCTGAGAAGCTCCCCTCTGGCTCCCTCCCGCTCTCTCCCTCAAACGTTATCACATGTTCACAATTCTTCAAGCGGCTTGCACAAACTAAACAAGGCTTGAAACTGTTTCGCTCCTCGGGGACGCTATTGTTAAACCTGGCTGATTGACGTCAAAGATTATTCTATTGGAAACAATGTCTGAATTAACCCCAAAAGGAAAAAATTGTATTTGACAAGAACTTCTGAGAAATACCTTCAAGACGTCCTCGAAACACATCCTTTGTGGGAAGTTTCTGCGTGAAGCTTGTGACATCAGATCTACGGCGTTGTCTGTACATTGCACTTCACCATCATCGGGAATACTTGCAAATCCATAGCTTGTATAATACCCCCAGCCCTCCCTCAAAGCACAGTTAAAGTGTAGTTTATGAATCGTTCTCAAAAACACGACAAAGGTAAGTTATTGTATCATTTTTCCACTTTTCTTGGTGTGGCAAGAACTAAGCGCTTCTTTCTAGTTTTTGAATCATAATTTTGCCCATTAGTAGCGCGCGTCGTTGCGCTGGAACACTGAGCTAAATCCGCTGTAACAAATGGTCAACTCTTTACAATATTTGTATCGGTCGACCATTTCCAAGATGTTTTGTAATTGCGGGTGAGTGCAAGGTCAGTTTTCAGTTTCACATTGAACAATGACCAATTAATTATATTTCCATACTGTGTATTTAAGTCACGTTTCGGGTAATTTTGCTTTGATCATTGCCTTTATATCTTGGCGTCTTATTTTTCCTAGTTTTAATTGGTGAATATCCACCTTTACTTGGTTAATATTGGGGAATATTATGTATTTGTTGTGTTAAAACCACTACGTTTTTCATAAATACTATTACAGTTTTTAATTTTATTATTTACATTAGTAAGACTGTTGTGGTTACTCTTAAGGGTTTAAGAATAGCTTGGTTATGAAGGGTGGTCTTCTGTGTTGGAGCTTTAGTGGGCATCGGCTAAATATGCATGCGCTAATTAAGCAAAGTGCGCGTGGTCAGGGATACAGAGCTGGTTGTCATGACGTCTGACCCTTAAAAGCTATTCACATCTATTAAACAACCATATATGAGTGTCCGGCTGTCTACCAACTGTGGTGTTTCATACATGTATGGCGCCTTGTAAATGCTGAAATTATATTTGGAATGCGGAATTTACATGTTTTTTTATTTATTTTATTTTTTAATTTTTTTACAGAGGTAGAGAGCTAATCAGATAATATGGGAAAATGAATAACTGAATGTAGTTTTTAGAGCACAACCATTTTTCTGTACAGTTTGTTGAAAATTAGTTTATCATGCTGAGATGAGAGTCGTCTATTATATATGTATTTAAACCTTTATACAGTATGCTCGACAAGAAACCTTTTTTTAAAAAAAGGTATAAACTTCATTTCCATGTACAGTGAAAGAATTTATGTAATCCCGGTCAACTGTTGATCCTAATTATAAAAAGGATTACTTGAGGAATTCCAGTGTGTAGGCATCAAAATCCCATAAAAGTGTGGTAGTTACATGCATTTACTTGTGAACCAGATTGTATACTTTAGACCAGTGTTATGAAAATATAGCTTTTTTATTTGCCTGTATGTACAGTAATGAAAGGCCATTAAGAAGTGACATATAGTTTATTTATTGATGTATTAAGAATAAAAGATTTGGCCAGGGCAATCTGTCTTGAAATCAAATAATTGGTTTGTGACTCATTCTACATTTTGAAAAGTCATACCTGTAATTAAATCTTAGAAGTACTGGAAATACTCAAAATACTTGAAGATAATTGCAATCTTTAACTAATATGTACTTGAACACAATAGCCTAAAATACTGTATATCACCAATTTCATAGAAGAAATCAAATACCCCTCTCTCTATACACACACACACACACACACACACACACACATATATATATATATATATATATATATATATAATTGATTTTGAAAGAGGGCTCCTTATTGCAGTATGGATGGCAGGAGCTTCAGTCATGAATGCTCAGCTGGCTTATGTTTCAATAGGAATGTATTAAAGTGGACATCAAGGACTAAAGTGACATCTGCATTTAGATCTATGGGAAAGACATGTGTAATCAAACCTTACTGACTTCCTGCCAGCACCATAAACACAGTCTGTTTTCTTTCGGGGATCTGATAAGCGACACACTTCTGTAAACCACCTCACTCATACATACATACATCATTTTTTTTCAAAAGGGGTCTGTGTTTCCATAAGAAAAAAAAAAATCATTAAGTGCATGCCACAAAGGCTTGGCTTCAAATAGCACAAACCTGATGTCAGAATCAATTCTCATGTTTCTTCTTCTTGCCTTGGTGTGATGTGCGTGTGACTTTTCTTTGTTCCGACTGGTCTTTGTATTCCCGCGCTATTGATTACGTCAGCAGTCTTTTGTGGAGTCCACATTTTGCCCATCCTTAGTTCCAGTGTCAGTAGTCTCTGGTACTTTATCTATTGGATTTAATTTCTGTCTTTCAGTAACAACGCTCTAGGTGTAGGAGTACTGCATATATCATTTTTTTTACCATGTAGAGGTGTTGAGTCTGAGTCTGACAAGTGAACCTTTTCAGAACTACTGTCCTTTGGACAGCTTCAGATTGGCTCAGTTTAATTCTGCAGTTTCACAGGACACTTTTTCTTCCGGCTTCACCGTAAGACGGCAACAAATCCAAGCAGTCAGCACTACGCTTTGAAACAACTGAGCAAGCTAAATCTCAATTACCTGGATAAATAAACATTATTAGTTCCAAACCATGATTCTCCATAGTAATTCAGCTGGGGTTTTAATTGATGCGTCTGTTTTTATCAATGGGTTGAGATCTTTGATCTCTGCCACTGCATTAGGCTACATGGAGGGGAAGCTCATTTTAGCTGATTGTCTTGACTATTAAGCATCTCACACTGATGACCTCATTCAGGTCTGCCCATAGAGTTTATTTTCTTCATTCATACGCATGTGTTTCCTGAGCTGTGGTTGCACAAGGCTACAGCTACGGCCCACTCAGGGATACAGTGCTGTAGTTATGCGTTCTGCCAGCAGGGGTAATGCAGTTATGTCACTGTTATTTTGGCCGCTGTGTGACTTGAGATTTCATTTATTTTTTGCATTTATTGAAGAGGAGAAATCCTCATATCCTCCGTTTGGTGGGATGTTAGCCCAGTTAGCATCATGGTAACTGCCTTTTATGTTTTGGGTAGGTAGGTAAATGGGGAAGATGCTTTGAATGGCGTGAGCAATCTCTTAGGAATTACCAAGGGACAGGGCCCTGTAGAGAAGAAGATCCCACCTGCTTGTCAACCTCCTCGGGACCTCGGCCCATCTTAATCTCTGCTCGTAGAAAAACGTGCCATTTCAATGGGAGGGCTTCCCGAGGCGATACCCTTCCGTATGAAAATGGCACATGGCTTTTAGAGAGCTGGACCAATGGCTCCTTATCCTGAAGCAGGAGTCATCCCACTCTGTAGAAGACACAATGTCGTGCACCTACATGTAGTTCAGTTATGCTTCACCTGTGGAGTTTCCAGGGGTCTGTACAGGCATACTATATGTAAGGGCATGCCCAGGGGACCTCCCTATGATGGTGGCCAGAAAGGGCAATAAAACAAAACAAAAAAAACTCTCGATGAAACATCGTCCACTCTTTCCTTTTCGGCTCTCACCCATCACGTACCTCGTGCCTCTCTTACCACCGTCGTTTACGATGCAGTGCCACTTACGAGACCCAGCATTAAAGTTGGAGGCTGCTAAAACAAACGCAGCTTGTTTAATTTATGAGTGTTACCCAAAGTTACCCATCCCTGGACAAAGGCCAGATGATGCATCACCTCCTTGGACCTATGTTCTACACTGCCAACACGGAGTGAACTTTTTTTCACCAACAAAGATGGACATGTGGACGTTTTTCTGTCCACACTTAGAGAACACCTACTTAAGACTGTGACATCTGAGCATAGCCACTTAGCCATCCACGTGGACCTATGCATTTTTTTACAATGAGTGTAACTGTACGCATTTCTTTTGATAATGAGCTGAAAATGCACTGATGCGCTAGACTGTCTGTACAAGATACGCAGACCACAGGAGGCCATATCACCTCGCGCTCATTATTTCTCTCTGAGTAACCTGTCTTTTTTCTTATAATGGGACGGATCTATGCATGTGGTTCGTATTTAGTAATAATGAATTCAAATGTGACATTGTATCCCATTTTTAGTATTTGATTATTTCACCTGTACGCATTCTTCATTGTCTCAGGGCGTGGCATGATGTGCGTTGGTCTGCTTAGGCCCTGTTCATACTTCCCTCTGTTCACACACTCATTGTTCTTTTCTTCCCTACGTGTGCTAGCTTGAGCTCCCACTCTCCGACCAGCTGTTCTACACACATTAATATTACCTTCTGGTTACCTCGTATTATTGCTTACCTTCGCTTTCCTTGTAAATAATAAACCCCTTTAATTTATAAAATTGATGAAGCCATTCTATTCAGAGAATAAAACAGCTTTAGTAATAGATTACATTCCTAATACGTATTGGTAGTAAGTATTATTGCAAGGGTTTTGTAATTCCAATTGATTTTCCATTAATATTGTACTTTTAATAATTATTCCAAAATGATGGCTTAAGAAATTTTATGAGTCTGATTACTACATTTTGGTGCCCAGTATAAGAAGTAGTGGTGTATCGCCTATATAAGCATGTTCATAACCTTGCAGATACATTTCGCCTAATGACCTCTCGCCATCATTGTTGGTTGATAGGACCATAATTACACTGGTAACTACAAAGGATTCACATGCCTCAATTATCTCTTTACAGGGGTGCATGCATCAATGCCAAGAAATTGTATTAGGGAAACTTCACCCAAGGAAAAGGATATCTTTCTGTGGAGCATGGAACCTCTTTCCAAGGAGGGATGGTCACCTGGAAATGGACCCTCAGCATCCAGGGGCCAGCGCCCCTGTTGCTCTAAACTAAAGGTATGGGGACAGATTTGTCCAGTCTGTGAGAACTTTCTGCTATCCCTTCCCCTTCTCACCTGCTCTACTATAAAACTGTTCTAGTGTATTGCCCTGATGTCTGATGACTACCCCACAGTCCACACCCACTATGGGTGGACAGGAGGAGGTGATGGTTTTGGGTGTGCACGCTGTTATAAGAATGCTCAGCGCCCTGGTTCACAGCTTCCAGGGTGAAAATGCTTCTATAAAACGCTAGCGACTGACTCTGGTATACACTTTTTGCGGTTTCCGGACAGGTACTGGAGACAGTGCATCAGTCTGTGCTGCGTCACTTCCTGAAACAAGTCCTATTTCGTCACCGTTCATGCTTTTTCTGTGCCTGACACTGGGAACGTGGGCATTCCACAAGGACACAAAAACCGGAAAACCTCAGCACATTCAGTACCCCGATACAATATGAAATGAAATGGGAAATGAAGGTTATCCCTGCTATTGTAATGATATAGTATAGCTATGTAGCTGTGATTTGTTCACTATGGTGGGTGGGCTTGGACGGCCTTTGACTTTTTATCTCAAGTATGGCAATTATAAGCACAATGACAGAAGTGATTTCTTTGCCCCTGAAAATATGCAGTGCTGGTATGTGGTGAGGTATGCAGTGAGGTGTGCGGCATTGGTTCAAATAATGGAGAGTTTCTGGCATACCAGAGGAATGACAGGGCACATCATCCTTCACCTGTTTACTATTTCCTGTGACTGGCCATGTCCACAGTACCATTATAATCCCCTTAACCCCCCCCACCCCCACCCCACCCCACACACACACACACAGAATCTCAGGTTCAGACCAGTCACAACCAGATGATCTACAACAGGAGAAGGGCGCGGAGAACACTCCGGAAAGTGAAAATCGTTCCGCTCCGGCTTCAGTTTTTTGATCGCCCTGCACGGTGAACAAATACACATCCCCCGGCGAGCTGTTTAATGGTGTGGTTCAATGGTAGTTTTTCTGCCTCCCCCACTGCTTATGGCTCACACTGGGTCAACCGCTCGTGTTTTGGAGAGTAAGAAGGTGTGAGGGAGTTGGGGCAGTCGAGTGGGGTTCTGTTTCATGTTCAAAGTCGCCCGAGCCCAGTGGGTCAGTGAGTAGGGGCCCCTCTCTCTCACCAGCGCCCACAGCGCATGGGGACCCTGGTGCCGTCTGGTCCCTGCAAGCCTCTCCGGATAGGGGGACATTTCCTGGGGCCAGAACCTGTGAACTGAACACATGAAAATGTTTCCCAGCGTAAATTACGACCGGGTGGCGGAAAAAGCAAACCCCGGAGCTTTCTGTGGCAGATAATGAATAGGGATGCGTCCCAACCCCGATTTTAAACGTGTTGCTTAATGTTGTGAATGTTCACAGAATGCAAAGCTCCTTGAACGACTTGCTGTCTGTGTGAGTTGCGGTGAACTGTAAGCCGTGTCAGATTCGAGTGAAATGCAACTCGATGAAATTTGTACCCAAAAGAACTGGTGTGCGCCAAAACTTGATGCACTGACATTTTGGAAGTCCGGTAAGCCCAGGGTATGGTAAGCGAGTGTTTTATTTTATTTCTTGCTTTAATGAAAAAGTATGGCAGGTTGTGTTTATTTTTCATGAAAGAGAAGTCACTCAGAATAAAAGTGGAAAACACATTGTACTGTGCACCTACTGAACCCTTTTCTAGACTCTAGCCTTATTGAAAGGCCTGGAGGATATTTCAGAGCCAGTAAATAGTCCCCACATTACGTTTGGGCTCCTGTCGATGAAACCAGAATAGAGGGCTTGTTCTTACTGCTGGATTAAACAATAATGAAAAAAGCTTCTCAAAGAAAGATAATCTGCTTTTAAAGCAACTAAATTCACACACACACACGCACACACACACACACACATGTGTATATATACAGTGCAGTACATATGTATTTTGACACAATTTTTGTTGTTTTGGCTCTGTACTCCAGCACACTGGATTTGAAATCAAACAATGAATATGAAGTTTAAGTACAGACTTAAAGTCAGCTTTAATTTGTATGTAATTACATCAATATCAGGTGAACCATGTAGGAAGTGCAGCCACTTTTATACATAGCCCCTCCCCCATTTTGGTGGACCAAAGTAATTGGACAAATTATCATAATATTAAACATTCATCATATTTAGTGCTTGGTTGCAAATCCTTTGCCTTTGCAATGTCCATCGACGTCACCAAAACTGGAAACACGTGTAACCGTCCAAATGCGTACGGACTGTACTGTATGTGTGGTGTGTGGGCACGTATGTGTGTTTGTGTATTTGTAGAACTTTTTAACTGAGAAGGTCATGGTTTAGCGCTCCTTTCAGCAATAATATAACGAGTCTCACAGTTTGGCTCCTTTCTTAACACCCGAGGGGATTTTTCTCCCCCCCCCCCTCCTGAAATGTGAATAGGAACGTGCCATGTGCACGTGAGGCTTACGTTGACTGTTTGAAAGCACACTGTACTTTTAGACAAATGTATTGCCTGTGAAAAGGGCATTTGTACAAAAAAAACGGCTGAAGTGAATGAATGGAGCGCTCGAATGAAAGGGCAGGTTCTGATTCATAACACGGCTGTTCAAGGCCACGTAAGGCGGGCCAAACCAGCGCCGTTTCTCCCGTGTGTGGAGGCGCTGGAGAGTTTGCCTTGCATCGCGTTCAGTGGGAGATATGTTGACTGACAGGTCGCAGACCTCTGAGCTCCTGTTTTTGCCGTAGAGCATGGAACATGGCACGGCGAAGACAACGTTTGTAGGAGTTTCACACCACTCACCCTGCTGCTAGAAGTAATGTTACGAAGTACCTACTAGTGCATTATGGGTATACCTTACTACGACATAGTTTATTCCCTGATTTGGGATGCCCA
Organism: Anguilla anguilla; assembly: GCF_013347855.1. Taxonomy (NCBI): domain Eukaryota; kingdom Metazoa; phylum Chordata; class Actinopteri; order Anguilliformes; family Anguillidae; genus Anguilla; species Anguilla anguilla. The sequence continues at coordinate 11,555,038 of NC_049207.1, read as the reverse complement.
ATTGTATTTGTAGGCATGTGCCACTGCTACAGTGTCCCCTCTTAATTTGGGAGGGGCACAGACTAGGACAAGCATCCTCCAAAATGCACTTTGTCAGCCACTGTTTCTTGTCTTGACACAGTCTGCCAGCTGAGCTGTGCAATTACTGGCCTGTAGGAACGGCGAATGTCACAACTGGCACGGGCATGCGCTCACACGACCAGAAGAGAAGAGTGAGTGTGTGAAGATGTCCTGTCACCTGCCCTGTCCGCTGAAACCCTCCCTCCCTGTACAGTACATGCTAATTATGCCACGCCAGGTCACACTGAGCACTGGCCCGTAACACAGAACTTTTACCTTCTAACGGCAGGGCACTTTAATATTCCCCCCGTGATGCAGAATGAGACTTTCACATTCCGATAGTATGTGAAAGTCTCATGGAAATGTTACTCCGCCACACCGTGGCAACAAATAGAATCCTTGTATTTCACCCTCAGAACATTGGTGTTGAACTTGGGGAAAACATTCCCAGATTGTAAAACTTTTGGATCTTTGCCTGGACATGTAACAACCCCTGTAAATGTGCTTTTTTTACGATGTCATATTTTATGCTACATTTTTGTTAGCTGTGCATACTGTCAAGCAGAGTGACTGATTCTCTCTCTGCTTTGTGTGCTTTGTGACATCATCGGTTGTGCTGATATTCTGCATTCTATCACTGAACAGAAGCAGTGTAGTTCTGTTGTTTAATTGCTTCTGGCAATAGTTGCTCCACCAAGCATTTACAAGAGCACAGGGAATGCTGGGAAATGTTCATGTTTGAATTTGAGACAGGGATTGGGTGCATGTATTTCTCCCACCAATAAGGTTACAGCTTTCACAGAACATTTAATGAGATATAACTGCTGGCTCAGAGGAAATGGTAGCAAGCAATAATTAAGATCTGTTCCATTGATATTTAGGCAGAATTCACTTGAGTATAAGCTTAATTTAGATTGGTGGTTCAATGCAAATGAGCTTCATTAAGACTTGCTGTGCATTTCAATTTCTGCTCTTCGTGTAAATTGATGCTGCGTTTGCCTGTGCCAACAAACGAGCCATATTACTTAATTTCTTTCAACAATCAAAAGAATGGTCATGGAAGTGAGAATCTAATTTAAAATGAAAATGGCTGAATCCAGCAGTTTCAACTGCTCTCGCTGCTGCTTGTTTAATACATAAAAGAATTGGCATCAAAGGTTAAAACATCCCAATTATGCAACATCAAGTTATTTTATTGCCATATCAGTAAAAACTGAGTGGGATTTGTTGCAGTGGAGCTCGAAAGTCAAGACAAACAGTCACACAGTTCACACAATGCACACGTCAAATAGATTTGATTTAATTCTTGTCAAAGATATACAGTAAATTATCCATGAAATCGCTACTTTCTTAGCATAGTGCAAGACTTTGTTAACAAAGTTAGTAGAAATCCTAGATTAGAGACCATGTGTATTATTTAACCCTATTTATTTTGGCCCACTTCAGAGAAATGTCAGTACTTCTCAACTCCAGGTCCTGCGGACAGCAGTGTCTGCAAGTGTTTGCTCCAACTACGGACTACACCACCAGATTTCACTAACTTCCTGACAGTGGCGGTTGCTGAGGTGAAAATAAAATGTAATATAATTTACATACAATGTAAATAATTCCACATGAGCAACTTGTTACATGAAGTTGATGTAACTTTACTCAAGTACTGCATTTAAGTAACTCTTCAACAAATTTTTTTTTTGTTAAATTCTGAACTGTAGGCAATTCCATTTGAAATACTATTGTACAATGTAATACTGCAGTATCAATTGTATCCTCCAGATACTGCAAGTGCAATTGCAGTAGCACGGGGATATGGGAGGAGATTTGCGCAAACAGGAATTACTGAAATAAAATAGCACTCTAATTTAAGACTGCAGAAACCGTAGCTGTAAATTACCTGCCAGGCGTGTGAAACAGAATGAAGGAATGACTAAGAAAATCTTGCAATGATTTCAGACAGAAGAAGAAGAAAAAAACAGCAACATGATGTATGTCAGAAGAGCCTGGATTTGTCATCTGCTCCCAATTTCTGAATTAAGCATTTCCAGTTTAGGGTCAGTCAATTAGCCAAAAGGCTCCCGTGCTTGGAGGGGGCCAGAATAGTCCAGCGCCCACTGGCTTGTGTCCTATGAGGGGGGGGGGGGGGGGGCTCTGTGTGGGGGTGTTGAAGCCTCCTCAGTCTGCGAAAACAGTGAATGGCACCATGGACCGTGACCAGGGCACTCTGACCTAGTTTGAATCTGTTTGAATTTTGCAGAAACCGTAGAAACAAGGCCGGTATTCTTCGCAACCTACCGCATGCCCAGATGGAGTTACCAGAGATAATTGATTGTTTTCCTGGCAGAAGCAGGGGGGGCGCTGGCCGGCGTTGTCGGCGACCTGCGGGGTGGGGTTAGTTACGATGCCGGTCCTTACCGGTCTCTGCTGAGCTTTTCTCTCATGTTCCCTCCTTAATTTCGGCCTTAATTGATGACATTGATATGAAATGGCAGGAGGTGTGAAAGAACTAAGCTAAACATGTCGCCTGGCATTTGAACTAGTGAGGCCTCAAAATTGGTTTTTCACATTTATGACCCACTGATTTGAACTGAAAACAGGGCTTTGCTGTGCACAGCTAAACCGTCTTGATTGGTTCAGTGTACCAGTCAGTAGCTTCACTTACCGCTTTGTTTCTCACATTCACACCGCAGTTTCTCATCACTAATGAAGAACCGCTTTCTGCTACCCGTTCTCCTCAGAACTAACATCACAGGACCTGAGATTCCCCGTCTGCATTTCATAATACTGACCTGTTTTAGCTGTCAGAAACTATAAAGGAAATATAACTGCCACTTGCTGTGGCGTTTGAAAATCTCCGGTGTACTTTCTGTAATTTGTCCTGAGCTTTCTTCTGATGAATAAAAATCCTCATGTGACCCCAGAAAAAAAAGGTTATCCTTATTTCCCCTGGGGTGAGCATGTGGTACTGCAGCATGTGTGACCCTCTAATTGCAGCTTTGGCTTCAGATCCATGGACCCCACTCTGACACTAGAGGCATGGAGGGGGGTGTCTGGGTTCAGGCTATCAATAGAACTGTTATTGACATAAGAAATTCCATCTAGAACTGTGTAGAATTACTGGACTTATGCTGAATAATTAGGGCCCTATGGTTTGCACTTCGTGGAGAACCTTGTGCAGAATCACAGGACTCAGTAATAAACATGGAAATGCGTTTAAATTGAAAGGGCGCACTGCAAGACATCGCACATTATCATGTTCTGAAACATGAAAAGGTAATGATGCAATCCACAGATTAACTGCCCTAAACTCATGAAAGCACCTGTGTCCTCCCAGCTGAATCAAGCTATTGCAACATGTGGAAGCAGCTGCCTACAACTGCACTTAAATGATTGTCATTTAAAAACCACTGTCTCGAGTACCAGAGGAGCTGTCAAACCATTCAGTTTTTGCTCTCGCTTATGTGAATGTGATAATATTTATTTCCCCCGTCAGGTCGTACGCTGATTTGCAAAACAAACCTACCTGTGTAATTCAGAGCTGCATTACGCACGGGTGACTGTGTCTTGCTTCGTTGCTGGCAGTGACGCAGTACTAACAGCTGTCCCACAGTGGAAGCTTTCTCTGCCTGCGGTGGATGAAACAGTCAGTAGGCCGGGCACATCGTCAGCTCGTCATGTCCGTCCCGAGTTTGCTTTTCTCCCCCCCGGTGATTTGTTTGACCTGCGGCTTGCTGCATTGTTGAGTTATGCGCCGGGGCCGGTGGGGAGTTCTGAGCCTTGTGTGGGACGAGTTCACCTAGCTTTTTTCTCAGAGCCCTGCTTCAGACTCTCTCCTAGGCCTGTGCGTGAGGGAAGCACCGCTGACGTCCGATTGCTGACACACGGCTGTGCTATAAAGACAGCATACAAGAGACTGGTACTGGTGAAGGCAAGTTTACAGGGAAACATAGGTCAAAATGACTTTTCTGTTTCGACATACTGCAGAAAATAGACTCCTGCTGATATTTTTGGTATTGCTGGGGGGTGAAGGTTTTGTTTAAAGAACGGTGTCTGACCTCCAGATGTTTCTCATGAAATTTAGTGATGAATAGACTGTTTACAGTAGCTCCAGTTCAGCTGAAGAAAACATAGTATAAAATGTAAAAATCTAAAAATATTAGATAAGTAAAAATAATAAAAGCCAGTTAAAGTAATACAATTTGTTGTATCTGTTATAATTAGTAAATTATTCAGATGTGGTAATTAATATTCTTTAAAGGTCTGTTGTCAGAAGATTACCACTTGGTACATTGAATAGCTGACTCAAGTCATCAGAATGGAATTTTTTCTTGGGGTGCGATGGATTAAAGTTGTGAAATATCGCAACCAGCCAGGCTATACAGTACCTTACACAGTTGTAGAATATTTAGTTGTATTCTAAAATCTAATGGGAGTCAATGTAAATGATCCAAAACTAGCAATATCTGTTCATGTATTTTACTGTTAAAATCCAGGACAGATTTTGAATCTCCAAATATGTATTACATGAATAAATTCAAGAGAAATGTGAAAAGGTTTTCTGTATCTGAGTCAGAGTTCATTTCCACCTTGAAGAGATTTATTATTTTATTTATACATACAGTAGCTACTAGCAGAACATTTCACTCCGGAAATACAGTGGTGAAGACATTTAAAAGTGCGCCGGAACAAAAATGATGAATCATGCATCTGAAATAGACATTTATTTTTGGAAAAAATAGCAGTTCACGAAATCCAAAGATCCTTGCGATCCTTTTTATGTTCTGCGAAAGGGAAGTCTGAAGAGTTGTCCTGGTGTATTTGTGAAAAATCCGTACACTCTCCTACTTTAAAAAAAAAAAAAAAAAGGAAAAGGAGTCTTTTGGTGGGATGTCTGGTCGAGGGCAGCTGCTGAATACAGGATTGAAAACAAGGCTCCCCATGCTCACCCAGCACACGTGTGTTATTCTCAACCCTTACAGCAGACCAACATGGACCATCAGCTGTTTCCAATTATCGGTCCTGAGTCACTGCCTGTCTTTGGCTGGATGTGTCAGATGTGCTAGACTTTCCCTCCTAATCCTTACTCTGTCCAGTCTGCCTTTGAGCTGTGCCGCTATGGAAACACGGCTCATGCTTCCTCACGCTCCGGCTTTTTGATCTTTTTAGTCTGTATATGTGCATTTCTCTCCGTGACTTTGGTCTAAGCGTAATTTTATATCGCGTTTGAACCTGGGCCATGTTATGGTACATGTCAAAGAAAAAAACACTGGGTTTTTGAAGCTTCTTTCTCTCTGTCTCTTTCTTCTTCTTTCGCCTACTGCTGGGTGCTAAATAAATGGGATCTAAAAGCGAGGTGTGTTTCTCTACTCCCCTTGTTTCTCATTCTCTCTCTCTCTCTCTCTCTCTCTCGCTCTCTCTCTCTTTCTCTTGCCCAACATGTCATTTTCACATTTGACAAGGCTTGTCAAAGCAATGCCAAAGAAAGGTAAAAACAAGAAGTTCTGTCAGTTTGAGAATTTCAGAACGATTAACTGTACTGTAGCATCATTTAGAGTTAATTGTATTGTAAACCAATGTTTTTTTTAATCCACTATTGTATAAAGTTAAAAAGTGTCTCTCTTTTTCTGTTTCTTTCTAGATGTTTCTTGCAGCCTTATCCTTTGCCTATTTTGCTAAGGCCTTGTCTGGAAGCTACTTGAAAAGCACTATAACTCAGCTGGAGAGACGGTTTGATATTCCCAGTTATTTAATTGGAGTTATTGACGGAAGCTTCGAAATAGGTATGTAACATTTCTGTGTGCCACTTCGGTGTCCTTGCAGATTTTTTTTTTTGTTAAGTGTATGGAACATTCTGGGTGGGTGTAAGCACGCATCCAGAATTATTTTGTGTTATCTTTTGTAGAGGATACATTTAAATCTGTTTCCAAATTACAGTCTTCATAATGAGTCTCCGCAGTTAGACTTCAGCAGAAACACTTTTTCATAGTGTTACTCACATTATACAGTGAGCAAAAATATCTTCTGGTGGAACCACAGATCCCGGTTTATCAAGGTGAGCTCCATTGACAAGTGTTTTGTGCAGATTCAGACCCCCATGAATTACTGATGGACGCGATGTGATGGGCTTTCGTGACCTCTGTAGTAAAATGCCACGCGCTGTCAATCTCTGCACCAGCGAAAGTGGAAACTTTCAGACGCTCTCCAGACAAGAAAAAAAAAAAGGCCTGGTTTTATCTGTGCACTCGTGCACCATTAAAGCGCCTGCTTGTACTGTATGGTCACCGTGTGTTTCAAACTGGCGACCCGATCAGGAGCGTACAGTTCCAGAGGCTGCTCGCTGTCGCCGCATTCACGTTTCAGCCGGCGATGTTTCCATAGGAACAGAGCAGCGGTCCCAGCAACATGGCGGGATTTATTTCAGCCAATTAGGTTAACTAAAGAGCCTGTGTTTTTTTTTTTCCCCCCATTGGCTGTCACAGCCACATCACCTGTGTCCCCCGACTGTTCTCATGGCACCAGTCCACCAAGCCCAAGTTTAGGAGGGCCAAATTTGATTTGAGCTTCAAAAGGAGTTTTGCAAATTTCTTTTCAGGTGGAATGCAACGGCACACTAAAAGCTAGAGTTCACACCAAATGTAAAAACAAAAAGATAACTACTTTTCTGTTCAGTCTGCTCAGCTATAGACATTGTTTTCTTTATGCAGTTTTCAAGTGTAACTTAATTTCTTGGTGCTCCAGTGTGGAAGGACCTCACAATTCAGCCAAATGAGCCAACTTTTACGTGTGAACAGTGACTGCCACAAAGTTATTTAGTGACTGTGGAAAAAAGGGCTACCTTTTGACCCCTTTCAGAGAGCTGTTCACCTCTGGCACCTCCTCTTGGCTGGTGCTCAGTGGTTGTTATGGCTTTCTATGAAAAAGGAAAAGAGCGTGTTAAACCACATTATCCTCACAGTTCAGATTTTGGATTCTGGCCTTTTTGTTGTCATGTTTCTGGTTAGGACCCAGCAGCCAATAGTGGTGGCACAACTGAGATTTTTGGCACAAAAATGGAAGCCTTTTTGGCACTGTACACAGATCAGCCGTCCTTCTAAAATATTCTCTCGTGCATGTCCCTAGGTAATTTGCTGGTGATAGCATTCGTGAGTTACTTTGGAGCCAAACTACACAGACCAAAGATCATTGCCATTGGCTGTTTCCTAATGTCTATTGGGACATTCCTAATTGCGATGCCGCACTTCATTATTGGACGGTGAGTTGGTCAAAGTTATTAGGATGTAGGCTTTCCTTTCAGACCTCAGACAGCGGATAGAGAATAATCAAGTTAGATTTGTGCCAGTGGACATGTACTGCTGTTGTTTTATAATGCCTTTCAGTTCATAGACTGCTTACAGCTTGACCTTGTTATCTATGTATGTATCTCCCTCTAATTGTATTGATCAGGTTATTTGCTTCCATTCATTACTGGATGCAATGAGCTGTGCTGTATAATATATTTTTATTAGAATATCTGCCTACATTACAGGCAGAAGCATTTAATCAGTACATTCATAAAGGAAATGGCACTGCATGTTTTTACGAATAAATGGTATAGATTAACCATATATTGAAAGAAAAAAAAAATAGGATATAAATTACCGAGACCACGGGTGGAATTGTGGAACATCCGTCTTTGCTGCAAGTGTACTCAAATGCGGTCTGCTCCTGTAATTGCTCTTATTTCCTTTAGTCTGTCTAATGGGATCTAATGGTACGTGGTGCTTTCTCCCCTCCCTCGCTAAACAGTCGCATTGGTGTTTTGTACGCAGCTATAAGTTCGAAACATCAATTAGATCTTCAGTGAACTCAACCAATAACCTATCTCCATGTCCAGCAAGCTCACCCGACCTTCTGCCTGCAGGCGACGGGACCCCCGGACTGCCCAGTACAGGTAAGAGGCGTCGCTCCCACTCCCACAATGCAGTGCTACCGCTGTCACGTTTTCTTCAGACGTGGAGCACTGAGCTTACAGTACATGGGTCTTCTATGTTCAGTCTTTGTATTTTGAGCCTTAACCAGCATGCAGTGGGTGAGAGAAAATCCAGCCAATCCAGAGCCCACACACCATTCACTCACACATTCACACCTATGGGCAATTTAGAGTCTCCAATTAGCTTGCTGCATGTTTTTGGACTGTGGGAGGAAACAGGGGTACCCAGTGGAAACCCCACAGACATTTGATATAGGTAGACATAGGTAGAACATGTAAGCGGCACACAAAAAAGTCCTCGGTAGGGATTCGAACCCGGTACCTTCTTGCTGTGAGGCGAGTAGATCAAAAGTCTTTGAGGGAATTTCAGTGTTGCTGCATTGCCTCCACAGAAGTTATTGTCACACTTTCTAGTCATTGCTGCCTGTTTTTCTGTCTTCTGTTCCTCTGTCCGTAGAAGGGTGTGTACGGGAGTCCAGCTTCTCCATGTGGACCTATGTTTTATTGGGGAACGTTTTGCGTGGAATCGGGGAGACCCCAGTGCAGCCGCTGGGAATATCATACATCGACGATTATGCCCGCGAGGAAAACGCAGCCTTCTACATCGGTAGTGCCTCCATGTACACAAATTAGCACGTTGGCTAAAGGCTAAATCATCGGAAGTTCTCACTAAAGCAGATGACTACTCATCATACACTGTTAAATTTTGTTGATATCGTGCATTATTTTATTAGTCTATGGATTTGTTCACTTTTTTCTTTTTTGATAAGATTTACATTTTCATGGTTTTTTCATGGTTAGCTTTTGTGTTATGACAGATTTACACCACCTATGACACCACCTGTTACACCGCTTCTCAGGCATAATTTTGTGTGGCTTCTCAAAATTAATCTTCATGCAAATATTGTTCAGTTGAACAGAAAACTAAGATTGTCACCTCTCTTGCTATTTTTGCAGTCTGGTTTTGAAACTCATGCTGGCTTATAATTTCTGTGTTTCAGGATGCGTTCAAACAATCTCCATAATTGGTCCAGTTTTTGGCTATTTACTGGGGTCTTTATGTGCCAAAATATACGTAGACATTGGATTTGTTGACATGGGTGAGTCCAAGAGCGAATAAAGGCCTTGTCATACCAGTAACACCATACTTTACAGCTGTTCATGCTAGTATACTGCTTGTATTATGTAGATGCTGTCTCCTAAGCAAAACACCCACTTTACCCTCTGGATCTGCTCCAGAATTTTGTGTTTCCTCCAAACGGAACTGCATAATATCACAAGCATTTTGGCTAACTTGGCCAGCTCTGCACCTGCAGTTGGAAAGCTGTGTCATTGTTTAATCTGGTTTAATGTGCTTTAAACAAACCCAGAAAAAAATACAGCATTTCATTCATTTATATATTTGAATAAACGCCGGTGTCCTTGTGAATCTTAGGAGAAAGACCATACACTGTTTAGAACATAAGGCTGGGCAGTTATACTAATATGCTGGCTCTTCATTGTTCTGGTAGCCATCTTTATTAGCGCATGAAACCTCCCTGAGCATGCTCTGTTGTGTCCCTTTCAGAGAGCATCACCATCACCCCGGGGGACGCTCGCTGGGTGGGGGCCTGGTGGCTGGGGTATCTGATTGCTGGCGTCATCACCCTCTTCTCTGCCATCCCTTTCTGGTTTCTGCCCAAGTCCCTGCCGGCGTCACCGTCCCAGCTGGATGCCAAGTGCTCCCCGGAGCGGTCCTACTTCATCAGTGACTCTCCACACAGAGAGGCCAAGTACAGGCCAGAGGAACCCACCAACTTTGTGGAAATGGCAAAAGGTAAACAGTCACATTTTATCCCTGTTGAACTCATATAACCTCTGTAAGGCAATCCCTGACATCGGGAATCCTTCCTGTTTGCCACCGAGGTCACATTAGCCCACCCATGTGAAACAATAGTATACTAAGCATACTTGATGTAGACTTTAATTATACTTCAAGTATTCTTAAGTATGGAATAGTAAACTTCAGGTATACTTCAGCATACTATTTTTTTTCACACGGGCTCTCTTGCTGGGCCTTGAGGGCTTGAGCTTTTTGTTTGAAGATTATGTCAGTTACAGGTGGCAGTGTGGAGTAGCGGGTAGTGTAAGGATATCAACCCAAAATTCAACCCATCATTTTAACCCAAAATTCACAGGTTTGAATCTCTAATGGATACAGAACACTGCTTTCGTGTGTTTTAGCCGAGACTAGTTAATCTGTGTTAGTCAGTGGAATGTACAGTAAAATACATTTTTAAGTCTATGGTAATACATGACTGTGTATGTAAATAATATGCAGTAATTTTAAAATGTACTACTGATCCTCCTCAACCATTCAGTGATTTACGTCATGTAAGGCATTATTATTTAACATTATTTAATTTTAAAAAACATTTTGTACTGAATCTGGCAGTGATTATTAATAGAAATCAAATAAAAATTCTTGTTTTTGCAGAATTTCTACCGTCGTTGAGAAGCCTGTTGGGAAACCCTGTATACTTCATTTACCTGTGTGTGACTATCATCCAGTTCAACTCCCTGATCGGCATGGTCACTTACAAGCCCAAATACATAGAGCAACATTACGGACAGTCGGCGTCGAAAGCAAACTTCCTGATGGGTAGGGCAAGTTCTTAACTCTTTATATATTTAACTCACCCTCTTGCTCTTCGCACAGACGGTTTTTGTGTCCACAGCGATGAGAGCTGGGCGATAACAATGGGACTGCTTGTCAAAAGATGCATGTCTCTGAAGCTGTGCATTGATGTGCATTTTGAATAGTAATATAGATTTTTAAATGGGGGGGGGGGCGTGGTGGATGATACTCCTTTCATCCATGAAACGTATTTTTTTTTACCTCTCCTGGCTTCACCACTTCACTTTAATTGCGTTTGAAATTGCTTTGATGTAAATGAGGGAGTTGATCCCATTTATGAAGCGAGCGTCCTGTCTGCCAACGTGACTGGCGCACAGGCAGTCGGGTACCCTTCTTCCACCGTGTCCCTAAATGTGCGCTGCCCTCGCAGGTGTCATCAATATCCCGGCAGTGGCCCTGGGGATATTCTCGGGGGGTGTGATCATGAAGAAGTTCAAGCTGAGTATCATGGGAGCGGCCAAGTTTGCATTTGGAACCTCCCTCCTGGGCTACTTCCTGTCCCTCTTCTTCTTTGCCATGGGCTGTGAGAACTCCAAGGTTGCAGGGATAACCATATCTTACAAGGGGTAGGTCTGTAGGGAGTCTTGACTAATAGTATTATTATTATTATTATTATTATTATTATTATTATTATTATTAATAATAATAATAATAATAATAATAATAATAATAATAACAATAATACATTTCATAGCAAATGGACTGCATTCATTTAGCACTTTTATCCAAAGCACTTTACAATTGATGCCCGTCATTCACCCATTCACAATGGTGAAAGGCAGCCATGCAAGGCACCAGTGAGCTCTTTGGGAGCAGTTAGGGGTTAGGTGTCTTGCTCAGGGACACTTCGACACTCCCAGGGCGGGGGATCGAACCGGCAACCCTCCGACTGCCAGACAACCACTTTTACCCCCTGAGCTATGTCACCCCAGAACTTTCTAGACGACACAAAAGAAAGGTGTAAAACAAATAAGGAATACATTAATAGGTTAGATCTTGAATATTTACACTAACATCTCTTGGCTTTTGGTTCTCGTGTTGACACAGCGAGGCTTCTAATTAAAAACCTAACTAATAATATGTTAATAACTAATATTGCTGGTTAGCATGATGTAGAATTCTGCGATGCTATCAAATGGCTGCTGTTATTGTGCCAAACCAGTGAAGCCTGCTAATAGCATAGCTACGGATAGTTACTATGGCAAATATTAATTTGTGATTCAAAATGATGTATCAGATAAATGTAACTAAGGACCAATTTATTGTCTCCTCCTCTACATGAACTAACGCTAATAGAGTGGATGGAATATCTTACCATGAGAGGGCGCTGTTTGCAGACTGCAACTCTGGGTGCTTGTGTTCTGGGAAGGACTGGGACCCTGTGTGTGGGGAGAATGGGATGACCTACATCTCCCCTTGTCTGGCTGGCTGTCAGTCCTCCAGCGGATCTGGGAAAAGCACAGTAAGGCCACCCTGTCATTCTTCAGATACCTTCATACAGTAGCTATGCATGCATGTGACTGGGTTTCTGTAGTGCAGACATGAATATTCATAGTATTCTAATGTTTATGGAGAATACCTGTATATGTATAGTGACCAAGAAAATAGAAACAGCGGTAGGTAACCTCAAAGGGGTTGGTGTTCCTTTAATTCAGCACCTAACACACGCAGCATGCATGTGCTCTAATTATGGCTGATGTGTGAAAAAAGGCCACTTGAGTGAGTTAAAACGAGAGGTGATTGTTGAGATGTGCTTATGGGAAACTAGCTCCGCTTGCTGATGGTTCATACGGTGAAGTCGGCTTAGAACTCTGAGGAAAAGACATCATCAAAGGGGGACAGTGGGCAGAAGCGCATGTGCCAGGTTAATATGTTCCATGTAAAGCAGGTGAGGAACCACAGGTCAAATGACGAGTAGTAGCAACTTTTGTTAAAAATGGTGCAGGCCAAACACCATAATAAGTGCTTTTACATTGGTGCTTCCATTTTTGGCTGCACCGCAACAGCGAGGCCAGCCCTACAAACGCGAATGTCTGTGACTGACTGACTGACTGACTGACTGAGTGAGTGAGTGATGAAGTTACACCATTGGTCGGCCGAGTTATGAAGTTACACCATTGGTTGGCCAGATCACATAAGGGTTAACGTGCATTTTGTTTAAAATCTCTGGAATGTTCCCAATACAAAAACGTCTTTTTTAATATGAGCAATCTATGTTTAAATACATCAAAGTGTTTCACACCAGATTATTATTTTTGTTTGATCTTAAATCCCGACTAGGGTCAAAACAGTTCCTTCACAGTAGTGTTTTTATAACGAAGTACTAGTATTTAAAAATAAAAAACTACAGGCCTGCACAAATACAAAAACATACTCTTAGTTTCTAAAATTAAAGCATAAGTAGTCTCTTTTGTAAAGCTGGAACTTGAACTGTGAACTTTCCTGAACTCTCCCTCAGACAAAGATGAAAAAGTACATATTTATCAGTCCAATGTAAAAGAGAAATAAGGTGAAGCTGAAACATTACTGCTCTTGTGTAGTTATTGGTATGGATTAATACAGATGAGCAGAGCAATTTCCAGTGGCAAGATCCTCAAAAGTTAGATGTTTCAGAAGGATAACAGGAAAAAAAACACAGTAAAGTTATCAATTAGGAGAAATACCACTACAAAATGGCATAGCTAGTGTAGCTACTATGCAAAAACAAGTCTCTAGTCAAGCAACTATAACGTATACTTCTGTTTTGCATGTTACAAAATAACACAAGATCGATGCATGCTTTATGTTGTGCAGTGCTGTTATGTTTTTTGATTGCTGAGGAATTACTTCCAAGCTAATGACTTACTGGCTACTGTTAGTTGTCAGCCTAATGCCACCCGCAATTAAGCACCAGCTCTTTGTTGCCTAAACCTTGTGTGAGCGTGACTGGGATCCTCCGTCTTCTCGTGCCTGTGCGTGACTGGGATCCTGGGTTCTTCTCGTGCCTGTGCGTGACTGGAATCCTTGGTTTTCTCGTGCCTGTGCTCCCAGGTGTTTGAGCACTGCAGGTGTGTGGCGGCGGCGGCGGCGGTGGCGGCGGCTGCAGCGATTGGCTCGGCGCCCGGGAACCTCACTGCCGCGGTGGGCCACTGCCAGGCCCGGGAGGGCTGCGACCGGGTCTTCCCCTACTTCCTGGCCCTCTCCGTAATCAGCTCCTTCATCATATCGCTGGGCGGGACGCCCGGCTACGTGCTGCTCATCAGGTGAGCTCTGCGGCTGGGTGTTACCGTGGCAACCACACGCGCTCTCGGGTGTGTCGTCGCATTGATAACTGAGGACCAGGCACTTTGCTTCTTTAGGGGGAAAAAAGCTATGGTGGAGCAATAAGATTTATTGTTGCTAATTGCTATAAAAAGTGACCTGCACTCTTGTAAGTTTTTTGTTTGTTTGAATATAATGTTTTAATTATATTCCTGTGCCAGCTGTGGCCAACCGGATTTTACGGTTCCCCTCTGGGGTTTGGGTAAATTTACCAGCTGTGTACCACTGGGGCGATCATGTTTTAGGCTGTTTTGGAGAATGTTCAAATCATGAGAAACAATCTGAAACCAATCCCACAATGACCAACTAAGTGGTGAGGATAATTCCGTTATGAAAAGTGTGTTGTGTAATACTGTTATAACACAGGTAAGGTAAGAGCACGGTTCATTTCCTTGTTTTTTCATTTTTTGGCTGGACCGCAACAGCGGGGCCAGCCCTACAAACGCGAATGTCTGTGACTGACTGACTGACTGACTGACTGACTGAGTGTGTGATAAAGTTACACCGCGCATGTCTGTGACGTTGGCCGGCTCGGTCCAGCCATATACTAAGTTTTAACCTGGTCTTGTTATGATTAATTTAACAGTCCTCATTTGTGAAATGTTATTTTATTGCACATGAAGACACACACAGATTCATCATTTCCATACGTTTTACAGTGATAATTTTCTTTGTATAGATGCATCAAGCCTGAACTTAAATCCTTCGCGCTGGGTCTACACACATTGGCTACGAGAACCCTAGGTGAGCCCTGAGAAATTTTTAAATAAAGTTTTTAAATAAACAATTTTTAAATAAACATGTGCAGTGATTAATATCAAGTTATATCAACCCTGAATGGTCTGCCAAAGGCTCAGTTTTTGCACACCATCAACGGTGGAATTCAAACCAATCAGAGCACTGCAGCACAGAGGGAGATTCAGTTGCTCAGAATCTGCCAGTGATTTATTATGCAATGTGGACTTGTTCTGACTTGCAAGGTTTATTGTTTTTAGCATGCCTGTGTGCTGAAATCTGATTTGATTTTAGCCCCTCGCTACAATTCAAGGAGAGCAGCATAGGAGCAGGGGCTTCATTAAAGGGAATGGTGCCAAACAGTCCCTCTTCCCATCAGCCCTCCCGTGTTTGAATTAGATGTGGTCTCGGGATTTTGCTAAACAATGGTCTTCTTCTTTGGTTTATGGTCAGCCCAGTCAGTGTTTGACTTTGATGATGCGGTCTTGGGATTTTGCTAAATGATGGTCTTCTTCTTTGGTTTGTGGTACCACAGCGGGGATCCCAGCTCCTATATATTTTGGAGCGATCATTGACACCACGTGCCTGAAGTGGGGATTTAAGAGGTGCGGAGGGAAAGGGGCCTGCAGGATTTACAACACCACGGCCTACAGGTACCGCCGAGCTGAGGCCAGGCATCTGAGACCCCTCCATTTCTGTCAGTTCCTTACTGTCAGTTACCTGAAACCCGTCCGTTTTAGTCAGTTCTGTACTGTCAGTTACCTGAAACCCCTCCGTTGAAGTACTTTCAGTTGTCTGATACCCCTGTTGTTTCTGTCAGTTCTGTGACATCTCTAAAGTAGTGTCAGTCATTGTGACACCCTTCTGTTAAAGTGCTGTCAGTGACCTGACACTCATTTGAAGATCTTCTACTTAAATTGTACTTAAGAGAACCATATCTCACAAGTATCACAGGAAACAACATGGTTGGGTTTTGGCTTCTTGAAGAGTTTATAACAATTACAAGAGACAGTCAAATAATTTTACTACCTTTTTAAAACCATTGTGAGGTTTTTCTGTTCTTTTTTGAACATCACTGGGGCACTGCTTTGAAAGGATAGACCTTTGTTGGGGAGTTTGATATGCTGAGACAGAAAAGACTGCTGTTGTCACCCAGAGTTTCCGCTCTCCCTTGCTCTCCCTCTCTCTGCGCCTCCCTGCCACCCGCAGGATAGTGTACCTGGGCCTCACGCTGGGCCTGCGGACCGCCTCCTTCCTCCTGTGCGTGCCGGGGTTCCTGTTGCTGCGGAAACACATCAGGAAGGAGGAGAAGAGCGCTCTGGCCAACGGCGGGTCGGAGGCGGAGTCGCTGAGGAAGGAGGAGGCCAGCTCCCTCTCCCGCGACCAATCCGCGCAGACCCCGGGGTGCGACCCGCACCGGGAGACGCGGTTGTGATTCGCGCGGCGTTCCCGCGCGGTCGCCGAAGCGTGGCAGAAGTGCGGAAGAAAGCCCCGGGTCGCCCCGGACGCGTTTCATAGGACATAAATTATATATTTGTACAGGACCTGTGTAGATTATGTGCAAATAAAACGAAAGTTGTTTTTAATATAATTGAAATAATTTTTCTTGAATGTATATGCTCTTTTGCAAAAAAAAAAAAAGGAACTCATTCTTTTGTAGCAAAAAAATTGTTTTGTATTTAATTTTATGAACAAGTATTTGATTTCAAAATAGTGTTTATAGAAACTTGTTTTTTTTTTTTACCTAAGCAATAGCCTAGTTTGTGTATTTTTCTAAGAGCACTGTACACAACATTCTGCTAATGTTATGCAATCTGTTAGTTAGCTGTTTTCCTGTTCCCTCTTATTTTTGGTTTAAATTCAGTACAGTGCTGCAACTGTGGAAATACTCCTCTGCTTTTGCGTATCCATTAAAAAAAAAAACATTATCCGCGGCAAGTCATTTGTGTACAGGATAACGCCTATTTATGTCTAGGATAGGCCAGTTTACTGCAAGACTTTCAAAGGCCTGTAATTCAGTCACCCAGCAGAAAGATTCTGAGAGCTCTTCATCAGGTCACCTGCTGAACAGCCATTACAGACCCCTTAATTCAGGTAATGGGAATCATCTCAATTAGTCTTTTTACTAATAGGGATGTGGTGCATTTGCACCAGCTGGATATCACAGCCCCAGCTTGTTTTGCGATTAGTTGCTTTGTCTGCAGAAGGACTTGTTATGACGCTGCATTCATTCAAAGCAGTAATTTGTTCATTTGCATCAAACGCATTGCGAT
The DNA here is from genome assembly GCF_013347855.1 of Anguilla anguilla. Classification (NCBI taxonomy): domain Eukaryota; kingdom Metazoa; phylum Chordata; class Actinopteri; order Anguilliformes; family Anguillidae; genus Anguilla; species Anguilla anguilla. The sequence continues at coordinate 11,538,030 of NC_049207.1, read as the reverse complement.
TGGTCTTAATAACAGCTTTGTCATCGGCAATTAGCTTGTTATTTATTCAGAAAGAGCAGCCACCAGGTCACATGGTGACTGAATTGCGGGCTACCAGTTGCACAGCTGAAAAAACAGAGCAGAGCAGGGCTTTGCCAATATGATATTTTTTCGTAAGACCCAATTTGGCCAAATGAGTCAGTGCTCATCATTAAGTATTCTTATTCTCTATTCAGTATTATTTGCAGAAGACGGTCAATGTAGTACGTATCACCGCTTTCTCTTATAATCCCATTGTAAATGTTAGTGAAGTGCTGAAGTATGTGACCTAGACAAGCATAATGGAAGTGTCGCAGAGAGTTGTCCAACGTGCAGTGCCGTTACTGAATTGAGATTCTACACTTAAGCCTTGGGAAATACCTCATTGTATCCATATTACCTGATTGTATGCGTGTTTTTGTTGAGATTGTATATACTGAGGCACAAGTGCTCCAAGAGTAATACATTGATTTAAACACATTTGGTGTGTATCCTGACATAACACTTCTTGGTCTGTACATTTTGTTTATGTCAAATGTCCTGGGCAGGATAAGCCTCTTCTAATAGAATATCCTTATTTTCAAGGGCTTGCTGTAAGAGACAAAAATAAAAACAGAATAGTGCACAGTAAACAAGGGTGAAATAGAATGTTAGGACAGAAGGACAGGCAAGGTGAACTAAACAGGTAAATAACTGCAAGAGAAACACAATGAACCTATTGTTCCAATTGTGGAGCATAACACTGCATAGAACATTCCGACGAAAATGTCACAAATGAAACGTAAGGCTACGCAGGATTCAACCTAAGTTAGGTTCAGTACTATTTCCAACAGAGGATATCAGTTAAAATTTAAAATTTGTTGTTAAAGTCTTTAAGATATATGAACTTAAAAACTCAAATTAAAGATTCTTCCATTCATGATGTTTGGCCTAAAAATGTCCAGGTTGGGGAGCATTTTGTCTTGAACCTTGCAGGTTTCTGTTTTAATTAAGACTCTGCAAGAACAATCTACCATCTGCAGTACAAGTTGTTTTTAAAATTTCATGACCCCCAGGACAGGAAGGGATTATTTTTCCTGTTTACAGTGCCAAGAGTTCTGGGTTGTAATCCTGCCCAACTTTGTTAATATGACAGACAAGCAGTTAATTTATTGTGTTCCTTAAGGACTCTGGCTTCTAACAGTGAGGCAATAGGGCAGACCAGCACCCGCTTTGGCTGTTGTCCATTTGTTTGTTAAGATCACAACTTAAAATACCAAAACATATGGCATTAAGCTGCTGGGTTGCAGTCATCAAGTGGAACAATTTGAGTGTTTGTTTCAGGGGCTGTTGTTTTCTAGGCAGGAAGTTAAGTGTCCAGAGCCATTACTTAAGTATGATTAAGAGCTCAACCCGCAGCCTTTAAGCATAAAGGACAAGTTGGCAAGTGTGGCAGAGTGTACTAGCCTGAGCTTGTGTGTTTAGCACGAGGGGGGGGGGGGGGGGGGGGGGGGGCGCTTGTCTTGATGCTGCTTTTCGTGCTTAATTTATCCTCACCGCCTTGTTGTTCAAACTTGCTGTGTGGACAGTCTCCTGGCTTTAATATGAACTTATCAGGAGTTCCTTGTGTGTTTCTGTATGTGACCTGTATTCGATGTACGGATGTAGGGTAATTCAGCGAGGGGTGGAGGGCGGGGAGCTGTTCTGCCGAGCCTTTTACGATGTGAAATGAGTTTCAAAGATCCCGTCTGAGCTTCTGAGTTTAGTCTGGTTTTTTTGTTTTGGTATTCCCACTGACTTATTTACCATTCTCGGTCGCTCGCATGTGTGAGTGTGTCGCAGGTCGTCGAGGTCAGCCGCTCAGCTCGCTTCCTGCGCTTCTTTAGTGTTTTTTAAATAACGGACGAGGGGGAGCCAGCGCTCTTTACTTCCACTGTGGGAATTGCAAGGAAGTTCAGTGTATGCTCAGCCAGACAGGAGAAGCACTGTGTCTTCAGTTTATACGTCCGTACTGCAGCTTGAGCAAGTTAAACAAGCGCCAGTCTACCCCCCACCCCCACCCCCCCCTCCCCCAGTTCCCAGCAGTCAAAGCAGCAGAGACCTTGCCTTCACTACTGGACCATAAGGGCTCGAATCTTGCTTGCCTTTTCCTTTATTTTAAGTGCCCAGTTTGACATGGCGCCCATAGTATATGGCAGAGGTTAGAGATGCTAGCAGCCGGTACAGCGTGTTACGAGCTCATAATTTTGGGTATGATGCAGCAGACTTTCAGGACAGCTTTTTGCTACCGGTACTTTCCAAGCAGGAAATGACAGTGGAGAAACACTGACTCTGTACAAGGCTGAGCGACAAGCATCTGCAGAGGTGTTGATGGGAGGCGAAGTCCAAACACGAAAGAATTCAGCAAAAAGTGCATATTTCACACGGCTGTGCACAGATCGCAAAACAGCTGTGTTTGCTTTAGACCGCCATTGTGTGCTTTGGATGTGCAGAGCAGTTTCACAGCAAAACGAAGATGAAAGAAATGTAATTGCAGACTACTAGCGTTTTGATGGACGTCAAACTTTCCCTTAAAAAAAATGCAATGCTTACAGCAGAAAAAAGTACTGAAACTTTTATGGCTATTGATGTTCACAGTCATAGTCCAACCCCTTGGACATGGAAACAGCGAAAGCAAGCATAGAGAGAACTCCCACGTGTTCCCATACATCTGTACTCATTTTCCAGTGCTCTGTGGTTTGAGTGTTTGGGTTCTCGTAAAAAAATATATATATATGAAATGCATCACTTATATATGGTACCCTCACAAATTCTTGCCACAAATTAGAAATGATTAAATGTGCAACATTTTCAAGATACGAAACAATACGACTTTTAGGGGCTGTTGAAAAATGTTCTGCAATATCTCACCTATCAAATGCAATCCTACTTTAAACACAAATATCTTCCACTAGATGGAAGCAAAACCCCAAGTATATCACAGCAACAGCTCTGCGTACAGTTAAGATTTCTTTTATTTCTGTAGCAATGGATTTTAGACAAAAAAATTATCATGGGAGCTTTCTTTCCATTATTTTTAGATATAATTTATTTAAATTACATTTCTGTTCCTAAAATTCCATAAAGTTAGAAGCAGATGGGAATCTTTAACAGAATCGAAGAGCAAGCACTACATTAAGACTTAAAACGGCAAATCATTTTAAACTTCTGAAAGCATTTGATCCATTGAATAATTGACTAAACTAAGTCAATATTCATTTCAGTAATATACCTATTTAGTTTCACAAAAAAACCAGTGTTATTATATGGCACATTTGTATTAAACATTTCTTATGAAGGCACTTGAAATAGTGATGGGAGAGTCAGTCTTTAAAAAACCCCAAAATGAGGGAAGCTATCATGAGAGATCCATTTTGAGAGTTCATGAAGTCCTGAGCCAATCAAAAGAGACACTGGCTGGTACACAAGCCTTCATTTTTCTGAGCGGTTTGCTTTTACATTCTTCAAGTTCCTTTTATTAAAAAAAAGAAAGAAAATAAAATTGTTGTAAAACTACACCATGCTGTCTTTTTTCTGGTGTGCAGTTCCCCAGTTTCTTAAGTAAAAACATGCAGCGGGACACTCCATACAAAAACACAAGATGACAGAAGATGGGAACCAGTGACCAAGGCTATTAAATTACAAGAGGAAATTAGTGGCTTAAGAATTGATTTTCTGAATTTCACAATTCCACAACTCTTTTAAAAAATCATACAAAAACAATGAGGGAAAACATAACTTCATGTACGTCCCCATTATGCAGAAATCAACAGCATCATTTCACTATGCACTACTCTGTCACTTACAAGTTAAACATTTAAACAATCACAAAAAAGAATCCACACAGCATGCAGTTACTACAGTACATTTTCAATAGGTCAAGCCTGCCAGTGTTCTTCAGCTGAATTGTACATTCACTCGCGCTCTTGTATATTGTAAGGACAGTAACCACAGGTAATTGTCAAACCCTCATTGCCAATACAGCCCTGACAGTAAAAGAATGCTACATTTGCAGCTGTTCATAAATCCAGAAACACAAGTCGCACAAATCTGAACAGTACAGTGGACCCCACTTGGCTGTAAGAATAGAAAGTGGATGTAGTAATAAAAATCCGTAAGACGGAATCATTACTATTCAAAAGCGTTCAAGAATAGTTTTCAGCATTAAGCATTCACAGAATGAAGAATCTTTTGATTCCACTCTTAATTTATTTTCCTTTTCTTATCAGGACTATAAATGAGCTACAAAAAGCTGCATTTCCATTTGAAATCTTTGTATTCTCGTGCCTAGTCTACCTAATACCTTTTTCAACTTCACATAAAATGTTTAAGTAAACAAGATCACGTTAAGTGCCTATTCTTCAACAAGACAACTGAAAGAAAGGTTCTTCCTGCCAATGAAAAACATTGCCTGTCGGAACCTTTCAAAGACAGGGACAAAATCATTCAAAACAAGGGAGACGGAAAAAGAAAACTAACTGCCCAGGCCAGTTTGAGTGCAACTAAAAAATGTGAAGGAGCTGTATTTAACATTGAACAGGTTATCTAAAAATAACGTTGTTATGTGATTGCTGCCAAATCACATGATGTGAGTGAAATGGTTTGTTCATTTTGACCATAATTCTAATAAGTCGGAAATCCAGGAACATAACTATAATTTTTCTCAGATAAAATGCATTAACTGAGTGCTTCAGCTGAGTAGACAATGCCACCATGTGGCTGATACATTTAGCAAAGTTCATATCCAGCACTGCACTGCGGTTCCTTGCTAGAAATTCTCATTCCTAAGATTATTATTATTATTATTATTATTATTATTATGTGAGATAGTTTGAACCGTACAGTATTTTATAAACCCATTTTTACACACCTTCACTCTCTGTTCCATTCATTTGAATGCAGTTTCCTTGAATATACCTCTTGTAAGAACAAAATTTTCTAGGATGGATTGTATTCTTACAAATCGGTTGCAGTGCATAAGCAAGTAAATTTGCCAATGGCAGACCCTACAGCTTTCCAATCTGTACCCCTCTCAGCGGAGGGTCAAGAGCTGCAAATTCTTTCCGCCATTTTTAAAGTTCAACTAAAATATCCAACTATCTTGACACGAGATTCTTTCTTCCTGTCCAGTTTCTTCCAGAAAAGATGTGCCTGTGTATCATTTTGTCCATTTTGACGGACTCTAAAGGGGGGCTGTCCTTACTGTTGCCTCAGTATACAGAGAGAAAGGTGCTGTAGGGCTTAGAGAGTGAAAGACAGCGTGGTTCTCTTACATTGTGCACAGGAGTCAGTAAACTAGCAGCAGAACACGTCCTGCCTTATTGATCCTTCTTGTCTCCAGATCCTTGCTGGAGTTCCTGGTTTAAACACAATAATAAGAGATAGGGTTCAATGTAATTGAATGAAAGAAAATAAACACAGTGACACTGATGACACTGCAACAGAAGGAAAATCGAATAAACTGGATTGCAGGGTAAATGTCTTCTTTAATGAAAGACTAGTTGAATGAATTGGGCACTATTACTGTAATTAACAGACCAGTCCTTCCCTGTCTTTGGCTCAACAGTGCAGTTGAGACATGAAGAAAGCAGGGTCTGTGTGCACTTCTGAGTGCATGTGTACAGCTTATATGCATGTGGGGAAAATGTGTGTGTGTGTGTGTGTGTGTTTGGGAGGCTGTGGGGATGTGTATGTGTGGGTTTGTCCGGGAGGCTTCTTGGATGTCTGTGTGCGAGTGTGTGTGCCCGTGTACATGTGTGTGTGTGTGTGCTTGGGAGGCTGTTGGGATGAGTATGTGTGTTTGTGTAGGAGCCTGTTTGGATGTCTCTGTGTATGTGTTTGTGTAGGAGCCTGTTGGGATGCGTATGTGTGTGTGTGTGTGTGTGTGTTTGGACATCTGTGTGTGTTTGTGTATGTATGTATGTATTGATGTGTGTGTGCTGTACCTGTAGTTGCAGGTGCTCCTTCAGAAGACGGTCGTACTCCAGAGTTAGGCCCTGTGCCTGTCTCCTCATAGCCTCAGCCTCAGCACGAGACTTCTTCAGCGCTGTGGACAAACACCTTTCAGAAGAACACTCTACTGCACGTACCCTGAACACAGAACCACAGCACCTGCACATCAGCACCACTCTTATTCCCCTGCACGTACCCTGAACACAGAACCACAGCACCTGCACATCAGCACCACTCTTATTCCCCTGCATGTGCCCTAATGAGGAGGCAGTGTGGATTACCCACCATTCCCTGCACCCTCCAGCTCCTGCTTCAGCTTCTGCACCTCCTTCTGGAGAGCCTCCTTCCCTTCAGCACTCTTCCTGTCCACCTTCTCCACTTCCAGGGCCTGGGAGAAAGAGTTCTGACCGTCACCTCCTTGCCCCAAACTTCAGCCTGATACTCCTTATCCAGGGTGCTTTCCTGAGCAAAGCTTGAGTTTTCCTTTGTGGTACATTATGCATTCATACAGGTAGATTGTCTTATTCTATATGCGCTTATGCACCCTATAGTCTGGAACAAATCCTGTGCTAGTGGGTGCCCTCCTGTACCCTCTGTCCTCCGTGGACATTGCAGTATGGGGCTGATTAAAACCACCATCAGACATTCCGAGTTGGGTAAGGATAGGGAAGAAAGCAGCAAGCCTGTACTTGTTAAATAATACATGCAGTCGCATATTAAACTGAAGCAATTTAGGTTAAGCACCATAACTCACTGGCCCAACAGCGTTACCCAAACAGGATCTGAACCGATGCAATGACCATCTGGCAACGAGCTCAACCCACTCACCACTACACTACAGTTCCAGAAGGAGAGAGACAGTCATCTTTTAGGTAGTCCGCACAGCCTTCTGCTCTACCGCTCACCTGTTTTAGGCGCTCGTTATCCTCCATGTACTTCTTGGCCGCGTGGTTGGCGTTCTCAGCTTGAGTCTGCAGGGCCGCCCCCGTGCCAATGGAGGCGGCCAGCTGGTTTATCAGGGTTACGACGCGCCTCATGACACTGTGAGGACACACACACAAACACAAACACCAGCTCACAGTTTACGCTTCAGGGGATCAGGGGTCACGTGACCGTGCGGAGGACAGACTCACAGCCAGAGGAAGAGGGAGAAGCCGGAGATGTAGAGGTTCCTCTGGGCTCGGAACAGCTTCATGTGCAGGTGGTCGAACATGTTGGGGTGCAGCTTGTCCTCTTTGTTCGCTTCCGCCCCCGAGTACTTCCGAACTTCCCGCACGGCATCTACGCGGGAGAGAGAGAGACAGGAAGTGAGGAGGAATGCTTTAGAGCTCCAAAGGGACCTGCCACACCTAGCCAACAGCAAGTGACAAGAGTCATTCCCACAGAAAAACACCAATTGATTACGAACGGATAGTGTGGAGCCTTTTCATAATTATATTCATGGAATCTTGGCTGCCAGCCACCAAAGACCCATTAAACACGGGATGGTACGATGTGAGAATCACTTGCGTTTGTCTATGATGCACACAGTGGCGGAAAATGCATAGATAATTCTCCATTCGTTCATGAAGTTATGAGCCAATGAAAAGATATACTGGCTGGTACACATGCCTTCATTTTTCTGAGTGGTTTGCTATTACATTCTTCAAATTCCTTTAAAAAAACAAAAACAAAAAGAAAATACTTGTAAAACTACACCATGCTGTCTTTTTTTCTGGTTTGCAATTCCCCAAAAACTTTTTGTCATCTGGATTTCAAAACAGTGTTAGCCACCCAAGTTTACTCACCAAGGAAAAGAACAATGAGAATTATTATCATTGTGAAAAAGCCTTTGTTCCAGTATGGTGCAACACTATCCCATATACTGAACTTGAAAACTTTCTGCCACCTGCAAAACAGAACACATTAAAAACACTTCTTCTCAGTCAGAAATATGCAGATATGCAAAGATGTTAAAATTATGACAACCTGAACATAATTCATAATTCCTTATTTCTTTAATTGTACAGACAGTAAGTAAAACAAAAACTGCTTTTCAATTTTGTGTGTTTTTTGTAGTTTTAAGTTTGCAGAATGTTTTAGTTATGGAAAGAGTGAAGGCATGGTTGTCATGGTGCTGTACCTCTGAGCTCCTATGAAGGGCAAACAGAGGATTAGGATGATACCAATCTCCACATAGAGGAAGAGTGCCACTACCGTCCACTGGAGAGTCATCTTTGTGAAACAGGTCTCCTGAAACAGAAAAGGGTTGTGGTTTTGCTGAACATTTTTGCATGAACATTTTCAAGTTTATGCAAACTTTGGAAGCAAATCAATATCCTGTTTCAGGGAATAATGAAGTTGCAGAAGATTAAAATGCAACGTTATCAGATTCAGTAGTGCACTGGTGTAGGGCCACGGGAAAACAGAGAACGCACGTCTAGCAATCAAAGGAAGTTATCTTAACTTTCCTTGCGTCAGTATAACAAGAGTGCCAGATGGTAGCAGCTGTCAAAAATGGAATGAGAATAATAACGCCGATACGCTGTCACGTGACACAGTTTGCCAATCGTTGCATTCTCGACTGACTCGACTGTACCATGGTCCATGGTTCTGTGGCTATTTTTAAATTTCTGTAACACTAGCCAACGACGAAGCCTATGTTTTCAAATGTAAACGGAGATTATTCACAATGACAAATAAATGAAACGTTCTTTGTCCACAAAGAAAATATCAGCAAAATATTGACAAAACTTCTAGTCACTGAGGGACAAGGTACGTCAGACTAGTTATGCAGCAACGTAATGACAGATTGACAACGAGCTAGCAATGAGCAAAGACCGAAGTGACTTGCTAGCCAACACACTATTGTTATTCTTTTTATTTTTAAGAGGCACACTATGTAACTAATCATTAACAAATACCCTTGCTAACATGCCCTTTTTTAACTATTTTCCTGAAATATGAGCAATGCAGTTACCGGCAACGCTTCAGAATCAGAAGATTACGTGCGACACACCTCCAGATGCTGGAAAACGGTCTCGTTCTCATTACGTCACACAGCGTGTACATTTAACACAAAGGTTAAATTTAAATCAGAATGCTTATAAAGAAATACAATAACGTTGGTCAACGTAACTCGTAACGTTTAAAAATGCACACAAAATCCTAATTTATATGTTTTATGTTGATGCAAGGGCTGGTTAAGAACACGTATTCGATTCCACGGGTCATGTCCTTTAAAGAGGACTGACAATGTTGTTAAATGGAAGAATTAAAGGCGGTCATGACAATCGTTACCATTATTCGTGAATTCAATTTATATGCAAGCTAACAAATTATTTTGCACTTTTGCAGTGAATATTTTTGAATAAATGTACAGGTATTTACACCAACTCTAGACAGATTTTGGTTGACACCCATTACAATTCATGCAAATAATGTTTGAAAATGACTCAATTTAGTGTAGTTTCCGAAAACTACAATAAATGTATTTTTCTTTAAAAGTTAATATGTTTGTATTTGCATAACGGTAACTGAACTATAACATGAGAAAAGAGAGCCCCTATATCACATTGTGGGGTGTCCTCATACATTTCTAATAAGACCTTTTTACATTTGGGTGTTCACACAATAATGCACTGACTCCTTATAAAACTATTTCTCATGTAATTTCATTTGCAGCAAAGATCACAAGTGATCTGATTGCAGAATGTAGCATCACCCCGAATAACCCATGTAACTGCATTATTACCTAGAATGTGAACACTGTCTTTAGCTCAGTGACCCAATTGTATCTCTGGCTACTCCTTGCAGATGGTGCATTTTGAAACCTGCAGCAGACCAAACTACAGCTTCTTGTGCCATCTTGTGTTCCTTTAGGTACCAGGTGTACATGTGAGACAAATCACAGCAAGAAGGTCCTGGGTTCGAATCCTGGCCTGGGCCTTTGTGTGTGGAGCTTTCGTGTTCTCCCCGTGTCCGTGTGGGTGTCCTCAGGGTACTCTGGCTTCCTCCCTCAGTCCAAAGACACGCAGGTGGGTTAATTGGAGACTCTAAATTGCCCGTAGGTATGAGTGTGTGTGAATGGAGAGTGTGCCCTGCAATAGATTGGCAGCCTGTCCAGGGTGTCTGCCACTTGCCCAATGGGACAGGCTCCAGCACCCCCAAAAACCCTGCCCAGGATAAACGGGTATAAATAATGGAGGAATAATAGCAGATATATACTGTATTATGAAATGCTGCTAAGGAAATGGTTCCGTAGCACTGATTCAAACAATCAATTTTTCATTTGGACTCTTTATTTGATAAAAATTTAAAAGTAACGAGAAAGGTAAAATCACAGTCCGCCCAACTCCCAAGGGCGTATCACGAGCCGTAGGTGTGGTGGAGGTAGTCAATGACAGCCGAGGTGCTGGAGAGGGCGTTGAACACCTTCCTCTCCGGCTGCGAGCTGATGCGTTCCATCATGTAGATGAGGTGATGATGAAAGCAGGTGAAAGGCGTCCCGTGTGCCAGGGCAAGGTCCACCCAGTCCCAAATGCACTCCAGGGGGGTCTCCTCGTACCCCGCAAACATGGCGGGGTTTGCCAGCAGGCCCCGTGCAGCCATCACTCCTGATGTAGGAGAGAGGAATAACAACAGGTATATGAGCTGAAAAACTATAACGCCGGCCTGATCAGGTCACCCTTTCTTACAGGCTAAAACATAAACAGACACAGAAACAGGTTTCAATATGATCTGATATGGTTTGCAGGGAAAACTATAATGCTGAAATTATTGAATGCCACTAAAAGGTTTCTCTGATTGAGACACCTTAGGTTCAAAGACAGAAATATACTGAAACCCTTCTTTGTGTGTTAACACAGAGCTAGTGCATACCATCGACTCCTGTCAGCTCATGGGTAGACTCCACATCTCTGAGGTTCTTGATGTCGCCGTTGGCGATGACCGGGACAGAGAGGCTGTCCTTGATGGTCCGTATTGCGTCATAGTGGACCGGTTGATGACGCTCCTCTGCTGTACGGCCATGTACGGTAACCCAGGAGACGCCGGCAGCTTCTGCTTTCTGACACAGGTCCACTGTGCGCCTCAGATCCTTGTGGATTCTGCCATTATTAAAAAATACAAAAACAAAGAGTGGATAAACGTCATTTTTTGATGTTGCATTCAACACACTGAACTAGTACTGCTGACACAAAGATTAACAAAACATGATACGTGAAGGCTAGAATAGAAATACTGGCCTTAACGTCATATAAGTCTAGCCATCGCACATTCATTTGACTGTTAGATAAAATGTGCTTGATAACTGACGTTCAGCATAAATGCTCACAGGCAAGCCGGTTGACTTAACCACACAACGCCTTTACAAACCTTGAGAATAGGTTATCTGCAGACTAGCCTTGCTTTGCCTTGCTGCAAATGCCAAAAATTACCTTATCTTGATGGACACAGAGTAATTGGGGTTGTCCACTTGGTTTCTGACCAGTCGAACCATGTCTCTGACCAGTTCAGGCTTGTTAATTAAGCACGCACCATATCCTTCAGCCATCGCCCACCTGGAGACAGACAAACAGTATGCGCCATGTTTACAGTCAAGGCTATGCAGTGTCTATGTGACATTTCGTTCAAATTTAATTTTTTACTGGTTCATTCAACTGGGAATTCACACTTTGAAATTCACACTTGCTCTGCTAAACTGCTCTTCTGCATAAAACTTACTGCAGTAGTTTAGTAATATTTGCTATAATGGAATTATAACAAAAGAAGAAGAAATCAGTCTGTCCATCCTGTACCATGCCGAACGGATGAAATAAAATACAAAAAATAACTGATATTTGACACTTCATCCATCAGAACACCTTGCATTACCTGTGGCTGCTAATACTTCAAAGTTTCTATGTTATATAATTTACACAGTATCCTTTGGAAACGGTACTGTGGAGTGATCAAGAGATAAGGCAATGGAGGAGCATAATAAGGGATGTTCTGTGGACCTGTGATTTGATGAAGATGCTCTTACCTCTGGGGACAGCCACAGTTCAGGTCTACCCCATCAGTGAATGGGGAAACCACACAGGCTGCATCAGCCAGAGTCTGAGCGTCGCTGGCAGCAAACTGCATGATCAGGGGGCGATCCCCTGAGAAGGGAGACAAAATGCCAAAAACATGTTACCTCATGGACCAATATACTATTTTTTCCAGCGCCCACCTTAGCTTCAGTGCTGGATGGCTGAGAAATATTCCAATTAAAACTCAATTCTGTCTTTCTGCATGACATGAAATACTAAAAATGACACCTTTCATCAGAGGTCCTAACTCAGTAAGGTAATAAAAGATCACATACCACTCGATTGATCTCATAACTTTTACCTCTCTGCCACAACCAAATTCCCAGACTCTCTCTCTCTCTCTCTCTCTCTCAAAACGGACAATTTAATTAACACTTGTTTAACTTAAATTCACAAAAACATGTAAGATTCTGCGCCAAACATCTTTTTCACAAGACAAATTTCCTTGAGAGTTTGTGTTGCAAAACTGATTAACAACTGAAAGACAAGTACAGAATCTTACTCTGGCTGGTTGTAAATTCACTGTCTCTGGCTTTGACAGATCGCATGAAGTCGGCTGCAACTATCATCGGAGTGAAGCATAAGTCACAGTCATATTTTCGCACTAGAGATCTGAACGCCAACCTGGAAATTAAGAATAAAGGTCATAATGTTAATCAATGAATGTCCTGAAAATGCAGGTGTAGCACTCGCTGAAAAGCCACAATACTGTATTCCTGCAATGTAACTTACTTTGAGTAACGGACCATCGGAGCGCATATTTTCACAACCTTGCCTTTTTCAAACATATCCATGATCTGTGTTGATTCCGTGCTGGCGTTCATTTTCAGCTATTTACACCCGTGACAGCGTATGGAGACCTGCAACAGAACAAGTATTTTTGCAATCCATGGAAGAACAGCAGCTAAGGACCCACACGCACTCCGAACACAAAATGTGAGCTGGTTCAGCTAAACAGCCCTCTTCGCAAGGTGTGTGCTCACCAAAAACTGATACTGTGTGTAATATCACACAACTAATTTAAAGCAACATTTCAGGTTTGTAAGATGCCTTACCATTCGCGGTGTCCCCAAGCTGGGTAGGTGAATATCATTCACTTCGTTCGAATATATTGTCCATCGTATTCGGATTTATTAGTTATAGCAAGCTAATTCCATTTCACGTGTACTAAATAACGATAGAAAGCACTAGCTTGGTTCAGGGATCTACCGTTAACACACACAGGTTTGAGTATATCATTTAGCCGCTATTTAAAACTTTAACAAGTCAACTATGACAGCAGATGTTATTATTAAGACATACATATTAGACCCACTCGTTTAAAATGTCCAACAGACAAAAAATTCAATATTTTTAAAATGTCATTTCAGGTCCACGACTGCACACTTGGCCATAGCGTGTTATCGTGGGTGGGACTTAATTATGACCCTTGACCTGCACATTTTTTAAATATATGTTTTAGAAATATGTTTTCTAGAATATTAGAACGGATTTTATACTAAATTTAGATTTTTATTTTCATTGAATATTTTGCGAATGTAAAGTATAAATTGTGGGTGTTTAAAAGCTATTAGGATTTAACTTCCCGGCGCTGCAATTTTACGTCATTGTGATGAAGTGGCCAACATGGAAGGAAGTAAAGAGATAGCTTCATCGAATGCACTTCTAAAAGATGGTAATTGTATCTTTTAAGTATATTCGTTTTCTTATTTAATATTTTTAAATTGTATTTGTATAGTTGACGTCATTTCCGGTCTCAAGTTTGATGCATTATTCAATGCAGTTGCTTATTTAAATGCTAAAATTAACAGGGAGCCACTTATATTAGCTTGCTAGCAAACCAGCAGGCTACCTAAATGGCATACGATAGCTACTAATTTAGTTGTAACTAATTTAAAGAAGTGTTTGCTGCTTGTTGTTGCCGAAGTGTGTGCGTTTGTGCCGCCCTGTCCACTCGCCTGTCTATTTTGATGTCTGTCCCTGTCTTCTATGTGTCTCGAGCTCAGAACACTCTATTCAGTGAATCCGCAGCGATCACTTTGGTGATTATAATGCTTACTATGTTATCCGTGGATTTTAATTACTGTCGTCTGCGATTAAATTATTGCAGGAGATCGCTCTCCTCTGGACAGAATCACCAGAGAGATATCACAAAAGTAGATTGTATTATCACTACAGATGCAATTGAGACAGAACTATTCAGGGGAGTGTAATTGTCAAAATGGTTCGTGTTAAATTTTATGTCCAATGTTGTAATGTCTTATATCTGAATGCACTTTTAATGGTGATTGGTTAAATATCGTTATTAAAAAATATATTTCAGGACCCTGAACCTGGATTACTTGATTTAAATTGGTAGCATTTGTGCCCCTGATTTTAAAGCATTGTCATACTGTAGCATTGTGGGAAGGGGATTCAATCTAACTCCTAAGAAAACTGTTCTCCAACTAATGTGCTTTGCTGTTTTACTTCAAAATGCAAGTTGAATAGACATTATTGTCATAAAAGGAAAGAGAGAAAAAGAAGCAAAAAGCCTTTGACTCAACCATCAAGCTAGATACAATTCTTAGAATGAGGGTAGATTTAGCCCACTGAATACATGCCTGATAATAATCCCATCTGAAGCATTCTTTGGTTCTCTCTCAGAATGCTATGTAGATTTCTGCACCGAGGACTTTGATGTGAAAACCTACACTGCTCAGGCCATTCACCATGCGGTCATCGCCGAACAGCTGGCCAAACTCGCCCAGGGCATCAGCCAGCTGGACAAAGAGCTCCACGTGCAGGTACCTGTCACTGTCTCATTCATGCATCTTCTATGGAGCTTATTTCTTTCTTTCTTTCCTCATTGTATTTGGTTTTCAAACATTTTTGTCTATGACATTGAGTAGAAGGATTTTTTTCTGGTAGGGGCAAGGTATTTTCATGTTAAACAACTACTTTGAAATAACATTTTTGGAAAAGAAATGGGGTGACAAGTAGTGTACAGCCATTTTAGCCATTCCCAGGCTTATTTAAAGCAGCTTAGTTCACCAATTTGAAGCTGGTAGCATCCAAATTAGTATGTTGAAAAGCATAGTTGGGAATTTGAATGTGGTTTCCTCTGTTTATAATATCCAGTTAACATGGGTGGCTTGCCTGATGAACACTGAGTGGGCATGTAATGATGCACCATTCTCACTGTGCCAGTGCAGTTTAGTGGAGCTTTTTAAAAAAATTTTTTTTTTAGAAAAATGGATTAAAAAAAATATATATAAAATATCCTTTTTTCAAGGTGGTTGCTAGACATGAAGACTTGCTGGCTCAGGCAACGGGGATTGAGTCCCTAGAAGGTAAGTTTTCCTTGCTGTTTGGCAGAAAGTTTTTTGGATGTTTTGAACATTTCAAGGTTTTTCATCATTGGTGCTTCATTGCTAGAGTCAAGGACAGTACAGACAGTTTTAATATCTTGCTTTGTAAAATGCGAAGGCAAAATAGCCTGTGTTCTCTTCAGACAAGTTGGGTGCAGTGTTAGACATTTGCCTTTGGGTTTTATTTTATGGGTGTGAAATATTTTACTCACCATCACTAAATATGGTGAAATTTACATATATTCATGATTATTCCTTAATTCTATCACACACAAAAAAGAAATAGTGAAGCCACCACAAGGTGGTGCTGTGGTATTGGGGTTTCGCAGCCTCCAATGGATTATGGTTTTGAGAACCTTTTCTAGTAATACAGAGACACAGAGTCTATAAAAGTTCTCTTTTCTTTATGCCTTTCACTGAGGTGGGTTAAACCGTTCTGAAGTTTAAATGTGCTTTAATGTAGGTAAAAAGCCAGAATGGCATGCAGTGACGATAAATTATTGCCATTTTTTATTTAAGTAGACGATTATTTATTTTGCATTCGGTGAAAACGTGGCCATCCTTTTGTGGTGAATGAAATCCTAAATACATAAATTGTGGGCTGCATTAGACCTCTTCTCCCCAAAGGTGCATATTTGTCACACATCAAATGAACAATGTTAAATGACCCATAACATAGCAATGCATTTTTCACCCATCCAAAATCCACAACATAAGCAATAAGTAGTGAAGCAAAACTCTTGTTGTCTTTGTCTGTTCTAGTTATTGAAAGTCTGAATGGATCTCTCTCTTTTCTTAAAATGTGCAGGTGTGCTGCAGATGATGCAGACGAGGATCGCTGCACTGCAGGGTGCTGTGGACAGGTACGAGTCTATCAGCCCAGGGGAAGCTCGCTGAGACAGCCAGAGATTATCCTAAAATCAGCCCCAGTTTGCAGTGCATTAACACTTACATTGGGTATGATCATTTGTTTGAAATCAAGTGGTTTATTTGTTGTTTTCTTGCCATTTCTCTATGCAGGATAAGGACTAAAATCGTTGACCCGTACAATAAGATTCTGGCCCGGACTGACCAGCTGGCCAGGTTGCAGGTAGGGATGAGTTTTTGTTTTTGGGGGGGGGGGGGGGGGGGGCAAAAGCTAATTCCTTCCACCTGCGGTAGACCTGTGGCCCCCAGGGTGAAAGAATACGGAATTGCCGCTGAATTCCGTGTCATTTTGGCTTGGTCACCCCTGCACCCCTGGCCCGCGCCTGCACTCTCCCCCAGCGAGGTGATTTCCATGTTTATTGGATGGGAAGTCTGGAGGAGAGAGAGCCAGCACATTTCTTTTGCGGATTGAGCCGGGGCTTCTTTTAAACGGCGAGGGAGAGAGCCCCTCTCACAGAACCGGGTTAGTTTTGATTGTGTTTTTATTGCCTCAGACACTGCAAAGGCACATATTGACAATGTGGTGTCACCTTGACAAGGTTTCTAAGAGACGCAACATTGCTATTGGAATAGCCGGGGTAGTTCTCCTGTAAATTCGCAGTATAACATCAGTGTCTCTCTCTTGACTGACTACATTGTGTGTCTTTTAGCTGCCTGACCGTAATTTCACTAACTCCTAAGAAGAGTGAGTAATCGTGAATTATACAAGTGTTTGAGGGAAGTGTTTTCAGTGATAAAATTGTTTAAGCAATGAAATGTCACGGGAAAGCAGCAAATGGCTAGTAGTAGTCCCCGCATAATCAAAAATAGACTCCCGTGGCTCTAAATCGGGTTATACGGCGGCGACATCACACGTCCATTAGATTTCTGCGGTAATGAAACCTTTATGTGGCATCTTTGCTTGTGGAAAATTATGTATCTATCTTGAGGTATGACATGTTTATTGAATTGATTTATTGAAGCATCGAATTACGCGAAGGAAAGAGCTGTGTCATTTACTCTGTTGAGAAATGACCTTGTAGTTTTCCGACAGGAGCATCTGAGCACCTCGGCTTTGTGTAATTTACTGGTCCTCTCTACTGATAATCATGAATTACTGCTTGGACAGGGTACAGCTGTAGTCCAGGGACTCAAGCGAACCGTCTTTTGAGGGTAGTCTCTACCTGCGCCTACTGTGACATCATTGCTTAAGCACGAAGCACTGTCAATATGTTCCATTTAGAAAGATCAATAGAAAGCAATCTGGTGACTCGCATGTAGCGAGTTTCATTTCTCTCCCCGCCCCTTTGAGTCTCTTGGCCCAGTGAGAAACCTTACCTCATGTCGGGGGGGGGGGGGGGGGGGGGGGTTGGGGGTCTCGGGGGGGTCTCCTGTTGCCAGGGTGTCAAGGCAGGTCCTGAATCAAATGGAAATTTGCACGCCTCTTAATCTGGCTGAATTGTGTTCTGAGGTCAGGAGGAGATCATTAGATGTTAAAAGACATGTGGGTTTGTAAGTGTCACGGCTGTTCAGAGTCACTGTCTCTGTCTCCTCCTTCCTGGGTGCTGCGGGGGACCATATTGCACACAGAATCTCCACACAGAGGCACAGTCAGTGTTCGTGTGCCTGTCCCCCCCCCCGTCCCTGAGATGGAATGGCTGCCGTGGGTCGGGCGCAGCTGTGTGTCCTTGTAGGGACGTGCTGTGCCGAGGCCATTTCATGTCTGGATTTGATGAACACAGGTGAACTCTCACCTACTGGGTGTGCGCTCTGAAGGCCGATAGGCATTTTGGTTTGGATTCAGGAATGGAGGCTCGTGTGTGATGGATGAGTGATTTCCCGGGTTGATCTGCAGTGCGAAGGTGAGAGGGCCTCTCAGGGATGTGGAAGAGGGGGTGAGAGTGTGGGGGAAATGGGAGAGGGCATGAGGTAGCGTGCTGTGACAGAGGTGGTTGTGAGGGTGTAACATAGGTGGAGTTGAGGGTGTGAGGGTCTAGCAGGGGTAGAGGTGAGGGTGTAACAGGGGTGGAGGTAAGGGGGGAGATGCAAGGTGTGAGGGTGTAGCATAGGTGGAGATGAGGTTGTGAGGGTGCAGCAGGGGTAGAGGTGAGGGTGCTGTGGCAGTTTTGCTGCAGTATTTCAGGGATTAATGAGAGGAGAGTGGCGGTGACATGGTGTTAGATTAGGTGACTGGGGGGGGGGAGGGCTGTCCTGGGGGTGGAGACAGGAGAGATGGGTTTTAGGGCTTACGTGCGCAGTTGGAGCCAGCTTGTTATTTACTGCGCTTTCCCCGCCCCCCCCCCCCCCCCCCCGCGTGCCCTTGACACAGGTTCCCCCAGCTCTGCGGGGTTTGGATGTCATTCCGCCTGCGCGTGAGCCAACCGCGCTAATCAGTCACCGCGTTCGCCAGCCCGGGGAGCCGCTCCCCGCCCCCCGCCCGCACAATAGCGGGCACTCTGTCACTCCCCGATAAAGCCGTCAGTTTGACACGCGCGGGCATGGGGGGGGGGGGGGGGAGAGCGCGCTGGCGCACATATGTACCCTCTCAGCACCAACCAAAATACTTCTGCCCTTTCCCCGTGCCCTTCAGAGACCCCCCCCCCCCCGCTGAACGAGCAGTGCCCGTCCAGCGCCAGAGCCAATATTTATATTCCCTTTGCTAATGGAAACGCTATTAGCATTCTGCGTTTAATTGCTAATGGAAGCAGTGTTAGTATTCCGAGCTTAATGAAGTGTTTCCTACAAAATGGTTCACATTTATTTAGCGGCGGACTTGTAACAGTGTCGAAAAGACGTGTTTTCGCGAGGGAAATGTCCTTTGTTTTTCTTCGAACGAGGGGGGGTTTGTTCTCTGAGCGCTCGGGTCGGGTCCGGTTCGCCCGCGTGGCGCATGAGAATGCTCGTGGCGCGCTGGAAGGGGCTTTTTAAAAACGCATCGGCGCTGCAGCTGCAATGCGCAGCGTGTGAATCAACATTCGGTGACATCACGGTTTCTGCATTCGTTTATTTTCTTTCTTCGTTTCATTATTAAATGCCATCGCAGCTTGCTGCCTCTTGTCCACAGTTGGTCTCCTTATTGTTTTTATTTGATTTTTTTGTGATTGTCAGGCTGATATTCAGGGTAGGTTAAAATAACTCATAAATTACATATTACCCATTTATACTTACGGGTGCATACTGGAGAAATTCAGGTTGAGTGCTTGATTTAAGTGCCCTCTTCTGGGAATAGAAACTTAAACCCTGAAGTTTCTGGCCTGTTTCTCTAGTTTTCCAACCCCTTTGTAGACTGTATACTCACAGTGAAGTGGGAACTTTGTGTGAATAACAGTTCAAAGGGACAGTCTCATTTTCTCTACATACTGTCAATGCATGTTTGAATGAGTTGGACTGCAAGGTTCTGTGTGTGTGTGTTCATCCAAAACGGTTTTTGTATTCAGGGGTCAATGATGCTAAACTAAAGCAAATTTCTGTTGCTACTTTTACCTTTCTTCAAGCCAAAATTGCCAATTTTATGACTGAAAAGTCTACGCTGGAGTGGCAAGGGTTTTTGTGATTGTGTACCCATGCTGACAGCCATGTTTATTTCTTTTTGAAAGCTTTTAGATTGTTTTTTGAAAAGAAAATGGTGGCCTCTTTGAGTTTTGCAGAAATTTGACAATAAATGGGGTTTTGTGTGAAATGTGTGAAGAAGAATTGGTAATAACATGTTGAGTGAAGTGTTGACATTGTTCCTTTTCTTATTGTACTTTTGTTTTCTTGTGATCTGATTTTGTATGTTTTCAGTGTATAAGTATGCACTTCATTTCTCTGTGTCCTTGGATAGAAACATGATGTTCTATAAGGGGATTTAAAAGTCAAAGTAAAACATTTGGATTTTTTAAAGCTTTTCAAAAGTTCTTGAAGTCTTCCCCTTCCTATCCTGTCTCTCTCTCGTTCTTTCTTTAGGTTGCCAGTAAGTGGCAGTTAACTTAATTTTTAATGCTCATTTTTTAGTCATGCAGTGCTTATCGTTTTTAGTTGTTGTGACTTAAAGAGGAAAAATGTCTGAGATGTAATGACTGTGTGTTGCCCCTCTCTCTCTTTCTGTCTCTCTCTATGTCTCACGCACACACACACACGCACACACACACACACACACACACACACAGGTAGCGTGTGACCTGCTGAGGAGGATCATCCGGATCCTGTACCTGAGCAAGCGTCTGCAGGGCCAGCTGCAGGGGGGCAGCCGTGAGGTCACCAAGGCGGCGCAGAGCCTCAGCGAGCTGGGTGAGTCTGAATTCTCCTGTCCTCCGCCCCTGGTCCTGTTCCCCCCCACTGCGGGGAGGGCCCCGTGCCTGTGTTTGGGAGGGTACAGGGGTGTGCTATCTGATGGCTCTGGCACTTTACCTGTTGGAAAAAATTGTGGGCTTCTGTTACCTTTTCCTTACATTACATCAGCGTCCATATATCTGTGTATTTCAGGTTTTTTTTTTTTTTTTTTTTTTTTTTTTTTGCTGTCTGTGACCTGATGGCTGATGGGAAATCAAAGCTGCTTTTAAAGACTGCCCTTCCTCTCCGTCGCTCAATGAAAGTGCGATTGATTGCGGGGTCGGGGGTCTAGTGCGGGGCTCATTTCTGTGATGTGTAACTGCGATCGATGGCGAGGGTCAGTGAAGGTCACAGGGGTGAAGGATGTGGAGGTCAGGCCCCTGGGCCCGCGTGTTTTCTGTTTGTCTGTTCAGTCGCAGTAGCTGCACCTTGATGGCGCTCGGATGCACGGCGCAGAGTTACCGCTAACCGGTGAGGTGTGTGTGCCTGCGCGTGTGTGTGTGTGTGTGCGCGCGCGCGCAGGTGTGCACACCGGTGTGTGCCAGAGTGAGTGTGTTTTACCCCGAAGGCATTCATCTTGGTTTAGCTGTGGGGTATTTTTAAAATGCACAATGGGCTCTGCTTTTGAAAATTGACTAATGTACGACCCAAATGTGCCAAAATGGCTGACCCTGATTTTCAGCAAAATACCTTGGGAAGTTTATGTGGGTTTGTAGGCCTCTGGAAGAGGAAGGCTGCTATGAAATTCAGTTATCTATTTATTAATGTATTTATTTGTGAGCTGAACATAGAGCCAGATGAGGAGTTGGTTACTTTCCTATTGTTTTTGATGACAGTGTGGTGATTACATGTAGCAGATGAATAGAGAGATCACAGTGAGCCTTGAGTGTGTCTGAGGTCAGTGTGCAGGGGTGGTTTTAGTGATGGCTGTATTTGTAACTGATCTGAGGTCAGTGATGCGGGAGTGAGTTCAGGGCTGGAAGCATCTGTTGTTAACCAAATGTGCATTTAATATGAATTGTTGAAAGCTACCTTTGTTCCTGTGTTACTGTTGCTGTCGAGCAATTTCAAGTGGAAGGCTCTATTGTGTTCACCAGCGACATTATTTAATTGAATTTAATGCGACGACAAAAGAACTAGGGCGGCAAATATTCACCACGGATTACCTCTATTTCGTTTTTTTTTTTCAAGTAGGAGCAAAATGAGCTTTTAAGAAACTCGATTAATTCAGCCGAAAGGACCGTCACCTCGCTCGCTCACTGTTTGTCTCCCCCTTTGGCGGCCATTTTGGTCTGCAGTGCCCTGGCTTCTCATACTGTTAGCTGACACTCGAGGGCTTGATTTGTGGTTACCGGTAAGAAGTATGACTCTGCTTGCTAGTGTGCGCCGTGTCGGACGTGCGCGTGTAGTCAGAGCGTGGGGGGGGGGGGGCAGGGACAGGGGCAGGGGGGGTAGCATTCAGATGTGGTATTTTGGTGCTGAACCGCAGGCCTGATCCAGGAGGGGCTGCCGCCGCTGTTGCCTGCTGATGATTGACGGGGCCCATGTGACTCCGCCTTCCTCACTCCAAATTCTTTAGCCGTGCCAGACTGCATAAACATGTCTGCCGCTGCATAGCACCGCCCTGACTGGCGTGGAATGGAAGAAGAGCAATATTTAGCCGTGAAGCTATTTCTTTTCTGTGGAAAGTGCTGCGCCCAAATTCCAGTTTTAGTTTTGTAAAATAAAAAATACCATTATGCAAATATATTTTATGCCCACCAGGTGTAAGGCGGTGTCTTCATTATTTGGAATGGCCCTCATGACAGGAGCACTTACCGAACCCTCTGAATGGATTGGCCTCATTGTGCTTTGCCTGCAACACAGGAACTGAAAAATCCCTGAATTTCAAAATGGGGGGGTGGGGGGGGGGGTGGAGGGAAACGGTTTCCCATGATGATGTCATTCATTCAGCCACCACATAGCACCCCATTTATTATTCATGTTTGCATGAATATTGCAGAAGCGCCGATGGGCCCCGCGGCCGGTGGGATTGGTGTGCTCCGCTTGAGCAAAGTGGCTGTTTTCTCACCATTTGCCTCCGCTCCTTTCACAGCCCACCCCCCCGGGTCCCGCCTGTGAATTTTCCACCGTGCGCGTTTAAAAAATATTATATATTTATTAAAGCCTTTATTTTTCTAGTTCTGTTTGCATCTGTTTGTTAAAACCTGAAGGGGCTGGGTGTTTGTTTGAGATCTGTTTTCTGGTGGAGGTGCTTTGTAATGACCGGGCCTCTTGGGCGTGGTGGCTGGGGGGTTTCGGCGGGAATGAGAGGACACGGAAGGCGATTGGAGAGCGGGCGGGCAGGCGGCGGGACGAGGCGGGTGGAGCGTGCGTCTCCGCGCGAGGCCCGCATTAGCGCCGCTGATGTGCGCCGTGCGCTCGCCCGCACGTCCTCCGCTCGCCCGCACACGTCCTCCGCTCGCCCGCACGTCCTCCGCTCGCCCGCACACGTCCTCCGCTCGCCCGCACGTCCTCCGCTCGCCCGCACACGTCCTCCGCTCGCCCGCACGTCCTCCGCTCGCCCGCACACGTCCTCCGCTCGCCCGTCGGTCCCTGAGCGGGGAGCCCAGCGGTGAGTCATCCGGCGGCGAGTCCTGATGAGCGGCTGGCTACCGCTTCTTTTTTTTTTTTTTTTTAAATTAAAAATCGAAAAATCGTTTTTTGCCTGAACTGGACTTTTTTTTTTTTTTTTGCTTTCCGGCAGGGCGTGTCATTTCCCTCGCTCCTGGTGAAATTTCGTGATCTCGTACCTGCGTCTCCAGGTTTTTTTTTTTCTCCCCCCCCCCCCCCCCCCCCCCCCCCCTCCCCTTCTCTCCGGGATCCCTGGGGCTGTTTCCTTTTAAGAGGGGCGTCCTGAAATTGACCGTGATCAACGATTCGTCAAGCGCAGGCCACTGCATTCGGGCCCCTCTATTCCGCTCCGTGATGGCGAAATTGCACTAAATTACAGACCGGCGCGCACGGGCCTAATACAATAGAAACACCATACAGGCAGGGTAATGTGATTTACCTCACTCTCATCTTTTAAAGCCTGCTGGTTATGCAGGCCAGACCAGAGAGAGGAGAGGACAGGAGAGATGGGGCAGGGAGGGAAGGGGGGGAGAAGAGGAGAGATGGGGAGGGGCAGAGAATTGAGAAGAGATGGGGGAGAAGAGAGAAGGGGAGAGAGGAGAGAGAGGGAGAGGTTGGGACCATAACGGCACTGCCTCCTTGATGAGAGAGATGGAACATGGGAATGGGCTGTCTGAGAGCCATATATTCCCTGCTGCAGTCTGTTCATACTGGCCAGCAGTGTGGCTTTGTGCTTTGGGAACTAGGCTTGTACCCACCAGGTCAAAGGTTCCTGGGAGGTTGTGACCGTGACCAAGGTGCCTAATCTGTCCTGCTCTAAAATATATCCAGCTGTAGACGTAGAAAAAAAGCTGTTTATGCACAGGTTCCTCAGGATATGCAAATAATGGCAAGCAAATACTGTAGTGCTATGTTAACAGGGCAGGCCAGTGTTATCTTTGGAATGGGGGCTGGTTGAGAGCAGGAGTTTGCTTGCATTCTAATGCGTTCATTTTGGGGTGCTTTGAGGCTGCTTACCTTGGTGTCACTGGGACTTCCTCGAAGAAACGCAGAGGTACTGCACACATCTTCTGTCTTCAGGACTGGCCGTGAATACTGATGATGTTTAATGTCGCAGGGGGCTTTTTGTGGCAGCCCTTAGCTCCTCCCACATCTTTGCCCCTTAACCCTTTGAACATTTTTGGAATGTTTTTCAAAGTTCTAAGTCAGTGTTCTAGAGCTCCATGCTTTCAGTTACCAGCCGTAACTGTTACATCAGCGTTAGAATGTTCAGTTCAGAACATTCTAATCACGGATGTGCGATCTTACGCTGTGGAGACGGTTGAAAGCTGAGGGCTTGGAGAGGGCCCGGGGGGGGGGGGGGGGCCGCGCTGTTCGGCAGTACCCGCCAGCCCGTAACTGCCCGCTCACGTCCGTTTGGCGGGTTTTAAAGGGGCTGGCGGCGGCGGCGGCGGCGCTAACGAGCGTGCGCGGGGATATGAAACGTGATGAAGTGCAGATGGCCGCGTGTGGCGTGAGCTGTGGACAGGAAGCCGCTCCTCTAGCTGCCGGCGCGGTGCCGCGTTTCACCGTGCAGGGCTCCAGCGCGGTCACACGCCCAGGACTCGTGGTTCCCTGGAAGAGAACTCCGCGCCGCGCCCTTTCGTGCCTGTTAGCCTCCCGTCTCAGATGAAGGTTGCTTGATCGCTTTCCTGAGTTGATAGGTTTGACCTGGGTTTGCTCAGATTAGAATTAGCTTTCCTGTGCTTCCACTGCAGATTGGAAAATTGCACCTCTTCGGTTTTACGGGTAAAATGTCAGTCGTGGCACTTTTAGACCATTTTTAAAAGCCAGTGTATCCTATTTTGTGAGAGGTAATGAAAGAAAAGTAGAGTGTATGGAAGAGGAATGAGAGGAGAAGATGAGGACACTGGGTAGAGAGGAAGAGAAAGGGAGAGGGGAGTGTGGATGAAAGGAGAGCAGGCGAGAAAGAAGAAAATAAAAAGTGGAGTTGACATCTCCGAATGGTTTTGTTTTTTTTTTTAAGCGAAAAGCTTCTAATATCGACCATGGCTATACAGGCCAGCGGCTCTCCTGGCCTGCTCCGCTTTAATGCGCAACTTTTGTTTCACTGAGATAATCAACTTCCCCCCCCTCAGGATTTTCCCATGGGGAGTTCGCTAATCTCTCTGTCCCATGTTTGCAGTGCACCTGCGGAGTGAGGGAGACAGCTTTTAGCCCACCTGCTGCCTCCGCCCCTGCCCCAGCCGGCGGGGGGGAGGCTGTCCGCCCCTCGTTGGAACCCAGAATTAACACGGCGGCGTTTTAGGCCCAGCGGGTCGTTTGGCGTAGACGTTCGCCCGTTTCCTCACGACAGACGCGCAGGATTTTCAGCGCGCGGCTTTTCGTCTTCGGTCCGAACGGGCCTTCCTTCCTTCCTTCCTCCATCCTCCGTCCCTCCCTCCCCTCGGCCTGCGGGTGGCGTGCGCACGCCTCCTCCTCCTCCTCCTCCTCCCCCGGGGCCGTGACCGTCACGGTGTCATTCCTGTGGCAGTAATGCACGGCGTTTGATTTATAATTGGATTTAATTCGATTGCCGGCCGTAATTGAATCACGGCGTAGGTACGGCGGCGTGGCGCTAATTCAATCTGCCCGTCGTTCTCTATTCCGCGGGATGGCGGTAACGGGGGCCAACGCTGATGCCGGCGTACGCTGCTGATGTCCTCGGTCTGAGTCCGTGCGGCCTTGTGGGAGGGTAGCTAAGAACCAGTGTTGTGGCAGCCCTATGTGTAGACCCTGTGTGAACACCAGCCTGTGCTGGTAATGGAATTGTGCTGGTATGAGCATCAGTCTGTTGGAATCTTGCCTGTATTACCTTCAGCCTGTGGTGGTAATGGAATCTTACCTGAATTACCTTCGGCCTGTGGTGGTAATGGAATCTTACCTGAATTACCTTCAGCCTGTGGTGGTAATGGAATCTTACCTGAATTACCTTCAGCCTGTGGTGGTACTGGAATTGTGCCAGTTACACACGCTGTGTAAGTCTCAGCCTGTGGTAGTAATGGAGTAGGGGCTGTGTAAGACTCAGCCTGTAACGGTAATGGAAGCATCAGAAGCAGGGCCCGGGGCATCGTAGATCTGCGGCCATACTGGAGCGGCATCATATCGGTGTTTATTTGAGATGGCAGCGATGGACCAGCCTGCGGGGTTGGCAGCCGGTGTTGAGGCCCCCTCCGTTCCGTCCCTGTGCCAGCCCTGGACTGGCACGCCGCCCAGCCTCAGTTGTAGTCATGTTTCTATCCTTGGGCCTTTTGGCAGCAGTGGCCATGGAGCAGGACACATCAGCATCCCCCACCCACTTCCCTGCACAGACCGACCCTTTCTGAGCACCTGCTTGGGCCAAGCGATAATATTACCCACATCCCAGTGCTTCACAGTACACAGGGGCTGAGCTCGTCCCGTTTTAATTATTTCACATTCCTGGATGTTTTAATTATTTCACATTCCTGGATGTTAGGGCTCCTAAAGTCAAATTTTCAAATTTTCAACCCCATTTTTATTTCTTCCCCAAAGTAATTTTAGCTCTTTCTGTGGAAAGGCAATCACATTCACTTACAGTACACTGTCAGGTAGAAATAATACATATCAAGTCATTATCAACGGTATTTTATGCAGATTACTTATTCCTTCATGAATATTGATGGGAAGGAAGAAGGTTAGAAAGAACAATGTAATGCATATATACCTGGATTATTCTGGAATCTCATGGTCAGATTGGAATAATTCAGTATGTGTTCTCACACAGAATCAGATTTGCTTGATGCATGGCTCTGAAAGTATGTGGTCAGTGTGAGAAGTCTTCACTGTAAGGTGTTAGTTATAGAAAGGCAGTCTTTGGCCTGAGCAACACTTTATGAAGTATTATGGTGTATGTGTTTCTCCCCATCACTCTAAGCTCCAGTTTGCAGACTAGCTACGGTCCTGTTGTGTATGGAATGGTCATTTTCAGTAACTCAAGGAGATTAGATAGAACATTTGCGCTCCTGTTCGACTTGCTGTGTGTCCTTGTAGAATGAGCACAAACCCAAAAATGGCAGAAATGGTGTGTAGCTCAGCCAGCCCACTGGTTAGCCAGGGTTAGCTTCTGTTTTATGGCATTAGCGCTAACGCGGTGAAGAGCTTTTAGCGTTTCCTTCAGGAGTGCTTTCTACCTGCGCTGAGAGCGCGCGGTGGTGCTGTAGCTCCTCGTTTTTTTTGATCTGGCAGGCGTTGGTGTATTTTATTTCAGGCCCGCGTTAAGCCTGCCCCCCCCCCCCCCGCACCCACCCTGCCACGGTGACACAGAGGCCTGCCCAACTCCCACTCACAGCTCCGTTAACTTCACCCTGTCCCCTCCAGGAAGAGAAGACTGATGGAAAGCGGGGGGGGATATTTTCATTGTGCGAGGAAAGAACGGACGGCTTGTGAATATTTAACGGTCTCTCTATGAATAAAACATTCATACGGCTGTATTTCCGCGGGGCCGTGAGGGGAGGGCTGCCCCGCTCGTATGAGGGATGGGGGAGATTAAAAGAAAATATATTAAAGTAAATAAAAGAAGCCGAATCGAGCAGCGGCGTGTCGCTGAGATATGACTGCAGTCACTGCCACTGCCGGCGCGTTCCCCTGCTGAACGGGACAGCGGGCGACATTAGAGACGCCCTGATAGGCCGTCCCCCGTCCCACCCCCTCGCACCCCCCCCCCCCCCCCCCCCCCCCCCCCCCCCCCCCCCCCGGAGGTCTAGACGGCCTCAGCGGATGCCGTTCATTGTTATTCCGCGCGGGTACGAGGGCTGTGACTGCGCAGGTTTTCTCAGAAACGCACGACCTTCCGCCGTCTGATGGGCTGATATATTGAGATGGCTGTGGCGGCGGGGGGGGGGGGGGGGGGCGGTGGGGGGGGGGAGGGCGGCGCGGGTCATTACTCGGTCTTTTATTGGGCGTTGCATGCACTTGATAATTAAAAACACCTCCACCCCCACCCCCTCCGCTTCGTGCCGGCAAGGTCAAACGCTTGGAATGCCGCGGCCACTTTGCGGTGTCGAGGACCGGGTCGACCTCTTCAAGAGCCGCCGCTCGCTGCCGACAGCTACGATGCGGGCGCGTGCCCCGGCCCCTATCAGAGCAGGCCCCTCCGCTGCCAGCTGGAGAGGCGGGGTGAGGCTTAAATAAAGCAGGCCTTCCTGGCTCTGCGTTTTTACAAATGTCAGCCGCCGAGATAGGAGCGGCGGTTGCTGCACAGCTCCGCAGCGCTGCGGCGGCATAGCAACCGTCGGCAGAGGGGCCCTAACCGGAGAGTCCCTGGCAGGGGGGGGGGGCGTCATTGCTACCCCCCCCCCCCCTCCCCTCCTAGAGTACACACTCCTGGTCCCGAGGCCCCAAGGAGATCCTTCTGCTCTGATTCACGAGTCCGCCGAGACGCCGCCGGGAGGACGGGACGGTGCAATCAATCTGGGCCGCGTGGGCCGGTCGGCCCTCCGCAGTGGGGAGAGGTCAGGCCAAAGCGGGGGGGGGAGAAAACGCTGGTGGACGCGACACAGAGCATTTCCCTGTTTTAGGCTATTTATTATAAAGGGACAGATATGTAGTGCCTAGGTGTCTATTTTATGTACATATATATTATATACACGTCTAAGGTATATACACAACGTATATTGTTACTGTTACAAAAAGCCATGCAATATGTACAGCATATTTTGTGCCATCCTATGAAACCTATCGTTTTTGTTTTCACAATAAATAGTAATAAATTATCCCACTCTGATAACTCTGTACATTTGATACACTCATATTTACACAAACTGCTTTGGACAAGTGGTTCCCTTAATCACGTGTCTTCTGTGTACCTGAAGTGAATTATTTGTCCTTTATCTTCATTGTTATTTATTTTTCTAAAATATTTAGTTTTTTTTTGAGAAAGTAGTCTGTCTCTTTACTCCACGTCTCCTGAGGAGAGACATTTCTGTCGCAGTTCGCTCTCCTCGAAAGTCACCTTTTTGTTCCTTTTGGGGTCGATCCAGGAGTTGTGGATGACCGTGTTGTTGGGCAGGGGGTCGGCCTCCACGATGGACACCACCCTCTTCTTCATCTTGCTCTTCAGAACCTTCTGGAACTTCTGCCTGGTGAAGGCGTAGAGCAGCGGGTGGAAGATGGTGGTGCCGTAGGCCATGACCAGGAAGCCCAGCCGCAGCTTGACCATGAGGTCGCTGGGGCCCACGCTCAGGATGACCGTGTTGAGCACGGTGATGGGCGTCCAGCAGAGCAGGAAGGTGGAGATGATGAGCAGCGACATGCGGAAGACCCTCTTCTGCCTCTCGCGCCGCTCGCGGTGCCGCTTGACCGCCCGCCGCAGGGCGATGATGACCGAGACGGACGTGCGCATGCCCAGCATGGGGTTCCTCCCCCCGCCGCTGCTCTGCGAGGCGTCGGTGGCCTCCTGCTGCGTCGTCATGGAGATGGTCTTTTTCTTGCGGGCCTTCTTCTTCTGGCTGGCGTGGAAGCGGGTGCCGATGCGGATGTTGAGCGCCTGCAGGATCTTGGAGTAGGTGATGAGCATGACCACGGCGGTGAAGAAGAAGATGGGGATCTGGGCCAGCAGGTGGTAGTAGAGGCCCAGCTCCGTGTAGTACTGGTTGGTGTGGGCCACCACGGCCGCCGCCGTCCCGTTCTGGTCCGAGCGCTCCTGGCTGAAGAAGCCCACCTCCATGAAGGGCACCAGGAAGCTGAAGAAGGAGAGCACCCAGATGGCGCCCAGGAGCACCACGGCCCGCCCCATGGTCAGCACCCGGTTGGCGGGCTTGACGGAGATGTCGTAGCGGTCCAGCGTGATGGCCAGCACGTTGGCGGCCGTGGCCACGCTGGCGAAGGAGACGCAGGCCTCGTGGAAGCAGCAGACCAGCACGGTGTTGCCCTCCAGCGAGAGCAGGATGATGACGATGGTGAGCGGGATGCAGCAGACGCACACGATGACGTCCAGCACGTGCAGGTTCATGGTGACCACGTTGCTGACGGAGTTGATGAGGTTGGACTTCATGCAGTAGAGCACCAGCACGGTCAGGTTGCTGCTCAGGCCCAGGACGATCTCCAGCATCAGGAAGCCGGTCAGGGACACCTGGAAGCTGACGGGGTACGGCGCCGCCGCCTCCATGGCCTGGCTGATGGACTCGGTGTTGTCACGGACGGTGACGTTGCTCATGGTGACTTCTTCTGCAGGCACGGGGGGGATATGCATTATCCTGCGGGGGGGAGAAGACGGGTGGAGGGAGGTCAGGTTGGCAAGGCGCAGGCATACCTGTCCTCCTCACGTTTGCGAATCTTGAGCGGTCTAGGCTATAACTGGAACGCTTGGTTTGTTTTTATGGGGGCGGAATTAATAGAATCCTTTCTCTGCGGGGAATTTTCAAGTGTGCGGAAGAAGATGTTCTAGTTTTAAAAGTGGACTGCTTAGGTATTTTTTTTTTTTTTGCTTTTGAATTTCTAAAACTCAGCAACTTTGGAAATTCTCCGCAGGCTGAGCTTTCAGTATGAGTGACGGGCGCTTTCAGTCAGTGCGACGTACGGGCTGCAGAGAGGAGGAGCATAAAGGCATCCTTTGTATCCCTAGTTGGATCACCTTTATTTGCATTCTGACCGCAGGGCAGGTGGAAATCTTTCAACAACATTAAGCTGCCACGAAAGACTGAGTACCATCAAGGAAAATGTTACTTGTGCCTATAGAGTGCTATTCTGCCTTTACACGAATGTATCTGTTGCAGCCAAACTGCCTTTGATCATTTTCAGTGTAGAAAAGCTGAGGGTTTGTTTCGGTTTTTGGAAAACTTTTTGCGGCCAAATGACACGGGATGGGAATGGCGTGTTTGAAATATTTATCAAAAGCAAGAAAATGTTATTCTATTTTTAGCACACTTGTGTTATGATGCACACTGGTTATTTCTATAAATAAAATCACAATTTGAGGGATTATATTGGGTAAACTGTGTAACACAATGCTTCAGACTGCTCTTTGCAGAGTTCATATGGAACTTTCTCAGGTGTGGGAGGTCTCTTGTGATATGTGGGCTTTGTGGTGGGAAGGCAGTGGAGGTCTAATCCAGGGTAGAGAAGGAGAGGAAGAGGCTGGGAAGATGGGAGGTGATGGTTAAGGTGTACTGTAGATGAAGGGGTGCTGTGGGTAGCTAATGGGTGTAGATGAGGAGATGCTGGGTAGCTAATGAGTGTAGATGAGGAGATGCTGGGTAGCTAATGAGTGTAGGCGAGAAGGTGCTGGGTAAAGCGTAGAAGCAGAGGCTGAGCAGGTGGCAGATGCTTGGTTTGGTGTACAGAGGAGTAGATGCAGCAGGAAGGTGTGGACATAATGTGTAGAGCAGGAGGTGTAGCAGAT
The DNA here is from genome assembly GCF_013347855.1 of Anguilla anguilla. NCBI lineage: Eukaryota > Metazoa > Chordata > Actinopteri > Anguilliformes > Anguillidae > Anguilla > Anguilla anguilla. Next base: position 11,506,411 of record NC_049207.1, on the reverse strand, counting down.
GGGAGAAACTTGATGAAGCTGGAGGAGGTGCAGCACATTGAATATAGGCTACTAGATGAAGTCTGAGGCAGTGCAGTGGAGTAGAGATACTCTATTAAGGCTGGGTCTATGTAGCAGTTTGGTGGTACTAGATGAAGTCTGAGGCAGTGCAGTGGAGTAGAGATACTCTATTAAGGCTGGGTCTATGTAGCAGTTTGGTGGTACTAGATGAAGTCTGAGGAGGTGCAGTGGAGTAGAGATACTCTATTAAGGCTGGGTCTATGTAGCAGTTTGGTGGTACTAGATGAAGTCTGAGGAGGTGCAGTGGAGTAGAGATACTCTATTAAGGCTGGGTCTATGTAGCAGTTCGGTGGTACTAGATGAAGTCTGAGGAGGTGCAGTGGAGTAGAGATACTCTATTAAGGCTGGGTCTATGTAGCAGTTTGGTGGTACTAGGTGAAGTCTGAGGAGGTGCAGTGGAATAGACATACTTTATTAAGCCTGAAGAGGTGCAGCAGATGAAAGGGTCTGCATTAAAGCTGCAGAGGAAGAGGTTGCCAAGTGAAGGTCACACAGGAGAAGGAGGTGCACTGGGACTGTAACTAACCCGCCCACCCCTGCCTCCCAACCCCCCGCGCCCGGCCGCGCGACTTACCCTTCCCCCGAGCGCCGCCTGTGCCTCAGGAGCCTGTCAGTGGGGCCGAGCCGCGGCTGCCTGGTCCGGAGAGACTGTCATCGGATCCCAGCATTCTCCCAGTGCCCCTCTCTCTCTCTCTCTCTCTCTCTCTCTCTCTCTCTCTCTGCTCTCCGCTCTGCAAGCACGCCCTCTCGTGTTCCGCCCACAGCCGACCTCCCTTCCGAACGCCTCCCCTCCGCCTCGGGGACAGCTATCTGGCCCCCGCGCCGCGCCGCGCTCCGCTAGTCGAGAGGCAGCGTCTGGAACGCTGCCACGTGGGGCGGAGAGCGCGAACTCCGACGCCCCCCCCCCTTTTTGTTTTGGCTGCCGCGAGCTGCTGGAGGGACAGGCGAATCAGGAGCAGACTGTCCGGGCCATCTCCCGCTTACCAGCGCTCCGTACTCCCGGCCAACCGGGCCGCCGAAGGTCTGTAGAACTGGCAGGCGCAGAGCACTCTGGGGAAACGCGCATTGTAGTATCCACGTGTCTTTATTTTCTTTTTGTCCTTTACACCACCCCTCTCTTTTTGTCTTTTTTTTTTTTTTTTTTTACATCTCCGCTCTCTCTCCGGTCCGTCGGGGGAAAAAAAACGGGTTGTGCCCTCGTACGCTGCCGCGCGGTCCGAGCCGCGGGTTTTCCGCGAGCGCTTAGATGGAAACGATTTGCGTTTGTGAGGGCGCGGGTTCGGCGAGTGAGAGAGAACGCGAGCGTCCGCGCTCCGGTCCTCCGAGGGTCCCTCGCTAATGGAAGACCCCTCTCGCTCTCGCTGTGTCACCTTCCCCCGTCTCAGAAGGGTCCGTCACCCGCTGCGGGGGTACAAATCCGCCTTCAAGTGTAAATCAGAACCAATCCGCCGCTCTGGCTCCACGGCAGAGCAGAGCCACAGACCTGCAGCCGGGCAGGACGTGGGGAGAGCCGGGCTGTGCGTGTGCCTGCGCAAAGGTCTCAGTGGAAGGTCATCCCGATGAGGTGGAGATAAAAGCGGGTCCGTTAGCCCTGCAGCCTGCAGGGGGCGCTGTGAATCACACTCCGGTCGCAGAGGGAGCAGGCGAGCCAGGCCGCAGACCGCGACGTCCGTCGCTGGTCCATCTCGCAGTCACGCCGCCCTCCACGTCCTGCAGAGCACGGGGGGGGGGGCAGAGACAAGGGGGGAGTGTTAGTTAAAGCCAACCTGTCTGGAGGGGAGCTGACGGCTGCCCTGGATGCTGTACACCCCTGTCGCTCTGGGACCCGGGAAAGCGCGGTCGCGGCCCCAGAAGGCGAACGCTGTGCAGAATTACCTGTCATGCGAGGAGAGGGGCGCGCGGCGAGGACTAATGAGCGAGGCTGAGAGCCCAGGACGGCGCGCGCCCCGACATCCTGCCCGTTTCTCTGAAACCAGGCTGCTGTCGCTTCCTGTAATGAGCGGGGCGCGCTCCCTCCCTCCCGCCTCGCGCGTGGCTCAGGAGAGATTAGGCCCGGGCCCCGCTCCACACACAGCGCAGGGAAACGCTAGCAAACGTGAACTTCCCTGACCAACCAGGAGGAGAGTGCCCTGGACTAGGACAGGGGGGTTTTGGGTGGGTGGGGTTAAAGGGGTAAAGGTGAGGTCAAAGGGCAGGAACCCAGTCCCCCCCCGGCTGGAGCGCCCGTTTGGCGAACAGCCTGCTTTCCTGATGCCGCTTTGCGCGGCCAGCGGCGCTCCAGGCTTCTGAACTTCCCGGATAAACTCACCAACGAGCGGGCGGTAGGCTATCACCAGGCAACACGTTGGCACGGAGACTGTTCTCCAACCCCTGCCCTCCCTCCCCCGCCGCCTCGCTGGAGCTCAGAGCAGGGTGGTTATCGTACTCCAGCAGTAAGGACCGCGCGCTGCCTCTGTCTACGCACAACATCGGACCGCTTCTCTTTCTGACCGGTCGTCGCAGCTCGTCTCTTTATTCCTAACTCAAGGAAAACTTTCATCCCTTTGGGGTCGCAGCCTTTTCTTATGAGCTGTCGACGTGGTCTGGATTAACGGCTGATGAAGAAACCGTGTCTCAGACAGTGGTCTGTTGACACTGATCTGGCGTGACTAATGCGTGGTGATAAGCGAAAGAGTCCAGCCGAGAGCAGCTACAGTAACACCGCGCTGACAAATCTCTGAGAAGCATTCTCTGAAACATCGAAGCACGTTCTGCCCGGCTCTCTCCTGACGGAAACAGGAGCGGACAGCAGTTGCAAATAAATAAGCACCGAGCGGCACAGTTAGCACACCTACGAAAATCGGCTACTTGTAGCCGAGCGCAAGCAGAAACAGGCTTGGCGGACACATCGACCGGCGCGGGCGAACGCGGCACACCTGTGTGCAGCGCGCTTAATTAGCGCTATCGCCGCTCGCCGAGCGTTTGCTCTTCTCGCGGCTCGCTGAGCAGCGCGCCGCGATGTTTGGCTTTCGCGGCGCGTAGCGCTCTCCAAACAGCTCGTCGGAGCGAGCGCGAGCGAGCTCCTGGTTCCCTGCTGCCTGCGCGGGGCGCGGGGGGGGGGGCGGGGGGAGGGCTGTTACCTTTCAGGCGAGATGTTTCGGGGGCTCCAAGTTGTCCAGTGCAGCCCGGTCTCTGGCCTCTCAGCATCCAGCTTTACCTGGGCACCCCCCCTGGCTGTAGCAGCCTCCAGGAACGTGGGGGGGACGGGGTGGGGGTGGGGGGGGCAGGGGTGTCTCGCGCTCCTTGGCTGAGCCGAATATCCTCTCAGTGCGTATGACAGCCGCTTCTCCAGCAGTCCCTCGCTCCCCAGCTATCCGAAAACGCAGCGTCCGGCAGAAAGCGCCACGGAAGAAACTGACAGTCCTGCTCTAGCGCTCCTCCTCTCTCACACTCTCCCTCTCGCTTCTGCGTCCCCCTCTCTGTCTCTCTCTCTCACGGGTGCTCTCTCTCTCTCTTTCTCTGTCACACGCTCTCTCTCTCCCCACTCTCGCTCACTGGCTCTCTCTCTCCCCACTCTCGCTCACTGGCTCTCTCTCTCTCTCTCTTGCTCTCTCTCACTCACTGGCTCTCTCTCTCTCCTGCTCTCTCTCACTCACTGGCTCTCCCTCTCTCTTGCTCTCTCTCTCTCTCTCTCTCTCTCTCTCTCTCTCTCTCTCTCTCACTGCAGAGGTTTGCAGTGCTCTCTCCTGCCCTGATTGGTCCCCTGTAATGGGCTTAACCCTTTCCTCCCCGCAGCGCCTGCTCCTTTGTTCAGCCCCCCCGGGCTGGTCCCAGCCGTGATCTCTCCACAGAGGGATCTGACACGCTTGGCGGGGTTTTAACGCCGTGGCAACGCAGGGTCCCGCCAGCCGCCCCCCCCCCCCCCCCCCCCCCCCGCTCCCGGACGCAGCATGAGGACACGGGCGCAATTACAGAGCAGCAGGAAGTGCCGCACGCGCACACACACAAAAAAAGAAAAAAGCAGCGGTACTACTATTGGACGTGTGCGTGAAATATTAATGGCAATGAGCGGGGCGAAAATAGAAATGTTTCCCTGTGGTGGTGGGAGGAGAAAAAAAAAGGGGGGATTGACTGAGGGAGGGGGGTGGGACTGAGTGAGATGTTTTTTTCATGCAGGAAACAGAAAGAGAGGGAGGGAGAGAGGGAGAGGGAGAGAGAGAGGGAGGGAGAGAGCGTCTGATTGATAGTTTTAATTACGTTTCCCTGTCGGATTACAGGGGCAGCGGGCGTCGGCCATTCCTTCTTATTTGCCTCATTTGGCGGTGTAATCAGGGCCCCGGGGCCGGCGCGGGTCTGGCCAGCGCGCTCCGCAACGGGCCCCCAGGAGCCCTGTCAGGTGGGGGGGGGGGGGGGTGGGGGGCGTGGAGGGGGGTGTCTTCGTGTCATTGCCTTTCGCTCTTCGTACATTAAAAAAAATTCCGTATACCGCTGTTGTCATGCTGCTAAATGCGAGCACATTGTTCTGCCTCTGGGCTTCTTAAATTGAATCCACCTGCCGGACAGGGTGACAGAGGAGAGGGGCGGGTCTTATCTGAAGCAACAACAACAAAAAAAAAATCCAAGATGCAAAGCATATCAGTATGCCTCACCTCAGAGATGCGTGTTCTTGCTGATACTGGACAGTATTAACGTTACTGCTGTTATGACCCAGGTCTAGAGGTCACTTCCAGGACTGTGTGATTCGGCTGTCCCTCTGGCTAGCGGCACGGTGTTCATGCTAATGAACAGGTTAGCCTCTGTGCCTGTGCGGGGTCTCAGGTTTTACGTCTCCATAACTCACCCCCGATGTGTCCTCTGTTGCTCTGTATCTATTAGCCTGCGCCCTGGGCAGTGCTCTTGTTGTTCTTGTAGCATGCGCTGTGTGCATCCCGGGGGCAGGTAAAGCCGCAGATGGCCCCTCGCGTCGTGAAAAGATGAGATACGGCACTTGCGTCCGGACAGGTCATTACGCAGTGAGTTATTGCAGCTCTTTAATTAAAGCGTGGTTAAGATGCGAACCCGTTTTGTCTGGCTCAGTGTCTCTTCAGCATTGTGTGTGTGTGTGTGTGTGTGTGCTTGCGTGCGTGAGTATGCATATTTTTGCATTTTTCTGCTGACGTTTCACAACGTGTCGAAGGTGATGTCAGATTGGATGGATGGATATAGCAAATGGAAATAGTTGACAAATGCACTCCCTCAGGGATTCTTACATCCTCGTAGTAGTTTAGAGGCCATGCAAGGGAACAGGAGAGATCATTTTAGATCGCAAGTGTCAACTTGAGGTGAGAGCAGCCTTGTTTGAGTGTTTTTCCATTGTTTGGTTCACGACTTGATTGTACACAGGTGTTTGTGTGTGTTTTGCCTGTTAGATAACGTGTGTGTGTGCATGCATTCATGCGTGCTCGTGCATATGTGTGTGTGTGCGTGCATTCATGCGTGCTTGTGCAAACGTGTGTGACAGAGGGGCGTTCCATTCCGTCTCACTTTCGTTGCCGTGGCGACCCAAGGAGCTCTCGGTTTGAGAGCGGCGGACGTTTCGCACGCGCCCACTGAGCAGCGCCCAAAAAGGCCTTCGATTGGGTTTGGGCGTGTAGGCCGGCCACTTGGACTGTCTCTCTCTCACTCTTCCTCTCTCTCTCTCTCTCTCCCTCTCTCTTTCTCTCTCTCCCTCTCTCCCTCTCTCTCTCTCCCTCTTCCTCCCTCTCTCTCTCTCTCTCTCTCTCTCCCTCCCTCCCTCTCTCTCTCTCGCCCTATCTCTCTCTCTCTCTCTCTCCCTCCCTCCCTCCCTCTCTCTGTCTCTCTCTCAGAGGGAAGGGAAGAAGCAGCGCTCATCGCGTAATCACCTCAGTGGATTATCACATTAACTCCTGCGGCTACAGTTTGCCGCCTGTCGTGGCCTATAGGGGGCGCTCCGCTCCCCGCGGGAACTAAACGGCCGCGGATGTGACGGCTCTGAGCAGACGGGCCCGTCTGAAAGCCCGTTCCCATTTTTAACGGTGGGGGCCGGGAGGGGAGGGGGGGGGAGCGGTGAACGATGGACTGCGCTCCAAACTTGGCGGCGTTCGGCAGAGAATGCGGTTTAATATTTCATGCGGGCATTAATATTTCAGGCCTGTTTTCTGCGTTCCCCAGACTCCGCGGTCTGGTATTGGTGCTTTTTTCTTCCCTCTGTCTCAGCCCTTTCTCTCTCTTTCTCTCTCTCTCTGTTCTCTGCCTCTCCTCTCTTTGTCTCTTTCTCTCTCCTCTCACCCCTCTCTCTCAGAGCGTAGCAGGCCCGTGTATACCCGAGCAGGTTGCTAAATCGGACTCCGGCTGTGCTGTAGAGCAGTGGGCAGCCATGTTTAATTCCTAACTAACCAACCCAAAATGTTCTCATAACGTCACTGGAATGTTACGTCGGTGTTATAACCAGTACACGGCGGCAACGTTGCGAAAACGCTTTGCGCTCGCTGGGTTTCCGGCTTTTCCCTCCGTCTCCAGCACTGGAGCGCGCGGACGGGAGGGGGGGCTCCCGGAAGCCCCCGGCTGGGCCTGAGGACTCGCCCCTTTTCCGCCGGAACGCTGGGAGAGACGGGAGGCGCGCGATCGCTCTAGATTAGCGCTCCGGGGTCGCGCGCTAAATGGAGCTGTTAGTTTGAAATATTCAAGCGGTCTGTTCTGTTTAAATCACGCCACGCTCCGCAGCGTCGGGGGCTGAGGGGAGGCGGAGCCGTGACAGCCGCGGTCTGGCTCCGAGGGGAGGGGAGGGGAGGGGAGGGGCAAAGGATCTCCCTCGTGGTGCCCTCCTGGAGGTCATTCTGTGTGTGTGACTGCGCGCTCGTTGTCGTTTGCCAGGAAGGGGATGTTGTCATGTGAAGCTCCGCCCCTTTCGGGCAGCTATTGGCCTGCCTGCCTCTCAGGCCTGCTAATGAATCCTCACTAACACTCGAGATAGCAGCCATGACTATGTGGACGCTCACTAGTAATAAGGTCTCTGTCTCATGAACACACATGCACACAAAACACGTACACAAAACCTCTCAGTCACACACAAGCACAGGGCTGCCCAATCCAGTTACTGTGGATCTATAATCCTGTAAGTTTTCACTCCAACCCTAATCAAACACACCTCATTCAGCAGCCGAGCTGCTAATTAGCAGAGCCAGGTGTGCCAAATTAGGGTTGGAATGAAAACCTGCGGGAAGGTCGATCTCCAGGAACAGGACTGGGCAGCGCTGCACTGCTCACAGAGACGGTGGGAGTCCTCTGAAGCAGCGACTGTGGGGCCTGTGAGAGGAGAGTTACACCTCAGTGACGATCAGCCTGACCCAGACAGGTCAGCGCGCTGGAATGAGAACTGTGTGGGGGAGATGATTACAGCCGCCATCTCCGCTCGGTGACCGCCTGAACCACTCTCGCTGGGGACCCTCTACACAACCACCCCCCCCCCCCCCCCCCCCCCCCCCGCCTCGGCAATATTAACCTGAACCACTCACGGTCACGACCGCCGCTGTCCGCTGCCGTCACTGACCCCCGCCTGAACGGTCCTCTCTGCTGGCCACCTGATCCTAAATTATTGCTGCTATCTCCACCTTGAGGGTGAGCGCTGACCAGTTACTTCCTTCATACAGAAGCGTGCTCGACGCAGGTTTGGCCTGTGGAAACATTGTGCCATACTGCATGTCTGAGGTTGTTACAGCCTCGTGTATTTGGCTGTTTTGGGCTCTTATCTCCATTTCGTGCTGGTGTACCCTGTTTACCGGGCAGGGCTGCGGTCAGGGCTCTGAGGCTGGGTCTTCCGGCGTGGCAAGCTGGTGGCACAGTGTGTGGCTGCTGTCCGTGTCGGAGTGGCAGTGACCTCATTGCCACCCTGCTGTTATGGAGGATTGTAGAGCTGTGTGGCACACAGTCACGTATACTCTACTCTCTCTGCCATCTTTTCAGCTCTCTCTCTCTATCTCTCTCTCTCTCTCTCTTTCTCTCTACCTCTCCCTTTTCCTCACTCTCACTACCTGCCTCTTTCCCTTTCCCTCTCTCTCCCTCTCTGTTTCCCTCTGTTCCTCTTTCCTTCCGCCTCACCCTTTATCTACCTCTTCCTTTCCTTCTCTCTTGCTTAATCACATTATATATCTCTCTCTCCCCCTCTCTATCTCCCTCTCTCACTCACAGTATCTCTCTCCCTCTCTCTCTCTCTCTCTCAGGATTCACACTCTCCTTGGCCGCAGTCCGAGCCCAGTGCCCGGCTGCACACGCATCATCATATATCTGCCTTTAGCCCTCCGCTCTGCCGAAACGCCTCGCTCGCGCCCATTTTATGGACTCGGCGCGTCTGTCTGTGATTACGGGCGGGGGCACGAGCGTTCGCCTGAGCGTAGGCGTCCGCGCGTGGGCGGGGCAACGGGGGCAGGCGGTCCGTAGAGCGCTAAAACCACGGCGACGGTGAAGTAAAGAAGCCGTAGCGACTGATCGAGCGCGGCAGCGGCGCCTGGGAATATCGGGATTAGGCCCCTCCGTCTTCCCAATGCCTGAGCCGTCCCGAATCAGCCGATTCGATTTGATCGCCCGGCGTCCCGCGCCCCTTCTTCCGCCGCGCTCACAGGAAGCGGGCCCCTTCTTCCGCCACGCTCACAGGAAGCGGGCTTATGGGACCGCCTCTCGTTTGAAGACGGATGAAAATAAACGGAGTGGCTTTGGCAGGGAGATTAGACATGGGGGGGGGGAAGAGGACAGGGTGCGGTGTGACGGTGGAAGAGCTGCTCTTGGTCACGTTCCCAGCGCCTGGGGGAGGCTCCCTTCGCGTGTGGACCGGAGACCGGCCCAGCAGGCCTCGTCCTGACCTGGGAAGCGCTCCAGTTCGCCGTCCCTGCGGACCGCGGGACAGCTGTGCACCGCGGGGTGCGCACTCTCAACCTAAGGGGGATACGAGGATGTCATCCGCCCCGAAACAGCACTCCTTACTATACATGTATATATCCTTTATTACATTTCCGTTACATCCATTATACCTTTGCTTTTCTCCAGGCTGGCCAGCGGAGGATGGATTCCCTCCTGTAACAGAGTTCCTCTTGAGATTTCTTCCCATCGGGAGTTTTTTCTCACCACCGTTTGAGGGATTTTCTCTCCACTGGGGAGTTTTTTTTTATTTTTTACCTTCTGCGATTGCTATTTGGGGGTTCAGGCCTGGTTTTTGCCCTCCTGTTACTCTGTAAAGCATCTTTGTCACAGTTTTCTATAAAAAGCGCTATGCAAATGCAATTGATTCCATTTGATGTAGTGTGGTATATACACAGGCACTGTTGAGAAGGATGATGTTGTTCCTTGTGGTAATGGGCATTTTTTCTAAAGCCTGTACTATTCTGCTTCTAACCAGAACCTGCAATAAATGTCCTTTTGCCAAAGGATTGCTGCAGCTTGATGCCATCAGACCCACCATTGATCTAAGGTACAGGTGGATAATGTAATTGTAATGGACTTATGTTTGAGCAAAACGTGTAGCTGCCTACTGTAGCTGGCATCCTGTGGCTCAAAAGGGGTAGCTGGATATTGTAAGAGACAAGCTGTTGATAAAGACCATGGCTGGATACTGTGAGAGACGGGATTTATAATGAATGTGATGGCTGATGGGTTACAGTGCTCATAAAGGATGTAATATTTCGGGTGTGTGATCTTTAAAAGACGCAGCTGTGCTGTACTGGATGTATTGTTTGTGATGGATATAGGTAGTGAGGACCCTGCTGATGAGGGGCTGTAGATTTTCTGGTGCGCACGTTTGTTTCCAAACTTTAAGACTGCAGGTAGAAACAAAGAGAGGCCCAACGAGACATCAGTCACTGTATTCGCTCACCGTGTTCTCCACTGATCAGTTTTAGCGTTCGCTGGGCTGACAGGAACGTCTCAACACCGAGAGCGTTCAGCGCCCTTGTGTGCGGCCATGTTCGGACGAGGTCAGCGCCGCTCGGGGGCACGTTAACGCGCCGCGGGCGGCACCGCTCTGAATTCCAGCGCGGGCGCGGCCGAGCGTGGCACGTCCGCATCCTCTTTTACTCCGCCTCGACGCATTCCCGTTTAGTACCGCCGTTCTGTCGCTAGGTTACGGAGTACTCGGGCTGGTCGATAGCGGGTTTACTCTAGGCTACAGGTAGCTCAGGAGGGCGACATAGCTCAGGAGGTAAGACCGATTGTCTGGCAGTCAGAGGGTTGCCGGTTCAAACCCCGCCCTGGCCATGTCGAAGTGTCCTTGAGCAAGACACCTAACCCCTAACTGCTCTGGCGAATGAGAGGCATCAATTGTAAAGCGCTTTGGATAAAAGCGCTATATAAATGCAGTCCATTTACCATTTACCATTTACCTCTCATAACGACCGCGTTCTGTGATGCGCAGGGTCATAGGGACAGCACAAAAGAGCACGAATAAAAGCAGGGCCGTGTCCCACAGCTGATCCACACCTCGGGGGGGGGCTGGGGTGGGGGTGCATGACAGACGCACGTCCGCCTCCTCCGGCGACGGGCCGGGTCCCCGCCTGGGAACGCCGCCCCCCCCCCCCCCCCCCCCCCCCCCCCGGCGACCGAGGCCGGCGCCGTTTTCCACAGGCTGCTCGGAAGCGAGGGACTTCCTGTGGAGGCCAAACATCTGTTTACGTTCGCAGTGTCAGAGAGCGGCGATGAGGCGTGGGAACGAGAGGATCTGCCGGGGGGCCGGGGGGGGGGGGTGCGGGGGGAGGACGGGGGGGTGTTGGGTTATCTAAAACAAGAGGGGACCAGGGACCCAACCGTCACCCGTCATCCTGTCACACAGCAGCGAGGACAGAGGCTCCGCGAATCAGGCTCATCAAATAAAGTAAATACTGTGTAAACAAATAGTCACGGGAACCGTAACATAGGGAGGAGGGGGGGGGGGTGCTACAAATGGTTTCCCAGGACAATACCATGCGCCCCTCATGGTGAACAGTAGTGACGGGAGGGATTTGGCGGGGGACCGCGCTGTAGCCGCTGCCTCTGAAAGCCGCGGTGCTTAAATAAACTGCCGTGCCCTCTCAGCGGCTCTGGGCATGTCTGGACTGCCACCCTGTCTCTGCCGTAATCCCCTGGCAACGCCGCTTTTCCCAGCCCGCTGACTTCAAAACAAACCGTTATCTGTCCTTCCAAAGGGGGGGGGGGGGGGGGCGGTGCGGCGGTGGGGCGGTGGGGGCCCGTCACATGAGAACAGGCCCCACAAAGCCTGCACACACCATTAGCTTCATACAGCCAGGCGGAGACAAAGAGCCCTTAAGGTCGCGCCGCGTGCTTCAAAGGAGTTTACTGCCGCTACCTGCCGTTTCCATCGCTGAAGCAGATTACACCCTGTTTTTTTCTTCCCCCCCCCCCCCTTCTCCCCCCCCTCCTCTGGTGGCCTTGTTGAGTTACAGCCTTCAAGGCTTCAAACCCATTGCTTTTCTGATGTGTCACTTGGCGATAGAACCTGGTACGGTCACTCGCTCTCAATTTTCACAGTTGGCTTAAAATGCTGTCTGTTTGCAGTCTGCCCTAGAGAGCTCGAAGCGTGTTCCTTTTGAACTACAATTCCCAACATGCAGTTGGGATGTGTGCAGAATCCCCCAGTTCATGCACCCTGAGGTCAGGTCATTTAGTTTGCTGAAAAATGGGGCTGCCAAGAACCCACAAAAACTGAGCATTTGCTTCCAAAATTCTGCTCTGCTTTCTGTCTGGGACAGGGAGACACTGCCGGGTCAGATTGTAACCTGGCACAGACGAAGATAAATGTCAAGAACTGCACGCTAGTTCGATAGCATGCCTTGGCATCTTTTTTTTTCCCATTGAATCCAGTATAAAGAAGAAAAGAGAACATTTGCTAGAAGAAAGTGGGTAAACACGCAGGCTCGACAGATGCAGGATAGTTACAGGAAGTCTGGTTAGTTTGTACGTTCAAAATATTGAGGGCAAGAAGAATGACCAGAAGCTGTATGTGTTGCGTTACTTTTGTATCCTGATTTTTGTATACCCGACACAGTTATACCTTTTGGGAAAGAAACTCAAGTGTATCCCAGGGTGATGACCACTAGAGTGTCAGTGTTTTTTTTTTCCTGGCCCAACATAGTAGAAAATATGTGATTGAGTCCACAGTCTTTATGAAGTCATGCTTGTGTGCATGTTAAATACAGTGTTGTGCAGGTACTGCTGTTTTGCCGCTCCAGTGACATCACTAGATTATGGAGAAGGCCTCTATATATTTTCTGCTCAACTGCATGTTTGAGGCCCTGCTGTGTTGGTCTGGATGTTGTAGATTGGGCAGTAATCCACGCACAGATAATGAAACATCTGTTTTTAATCCGGTCACGCTTACAGTACAGATGCAATATGGCGGGAGGAGGTTGGGTGGTGGTGGTGGTGGTGGTGGTGGTGGTTAATTTGTTTCTTGCCCGTGCGGTGATGCAGCCCAGAGGCCAGAGCTGAATCCTGACTCTGCCAAGGCCCGAAACGCTCCTTTAATGAGAAACGCTAAAGCCAGATTATTCCGTCGCCATCGGTTTCGGGGGACGGGTGTACAGCAATGGGATCGTGTGCAAATGTGATGGGGTATTCCAAACGGGGAAATAAATGGGGGGCTGAATTTGTTGTTTATAAAGTTGTATTTAAAGAAGAGTAAAGTAAAATATAATACAAAAGAAGGTGGGCTAAGGACAAGCACATGGCAGTACCACCCGTTTTGGGGACTGGAGAAGCCTCCCTCTCGCTTCCGGAATACTCCGGAGAGTTTGTGTTTACACTTGCCGAATGAAATGTAAATGATGAGAAGGATGGAGGGAATTAGGCGCAGGAGCTGGCTTCCTGCTGGCTCCCCGTCCTGGCCTGGGCTGGCATTTCTCTGGGTGTCGCAGAAGGGAGAGCAGTTGGTTCACTTCCTGTCTTCATTGGTGTTTGACGGGCTTTTGGCAGACGCTCAGGCAGCTTAAGGTGTGTGTGTGTGTGCGTGTGTGTGTGTGTGCGCGCGTGTGTGTGTGTGCGTGTGCGTGCGTGCGTGCATGCGCGTGTGCACGTGTGCGTGTGCGTGTGTGCGTGTGCGTGTGCATGTGTGTGTGTGTGTGCGTGTGTGCGTGTGTGCGTGTGTGCGTGTGTGCGGGTGTGTGGGTGTGTGGGTGTGCGTGCGTGTGTGCACGTGCGCGTGCATGCTTGTGTGTGTGTGTGGTCAGCTCTCCGTGCCGTTCGAGCTCAGTTTCCCAGGCGAGTGCTGGAGCAGATGCTCTCTCAGACCGAGGTGACGACCTGGCGCCCGTCCAGGAGCCTGGGGGGGTGGGGGGGGTCGCTCGCTCCCTGTGGACCCCCGTGTGACTGCCCTGGGCTCGTATGGACGGCAGCACTGCACAGGGAGGGGCTCCAGGGAGGGGGATGGAGAGCAAAGATGAGCGAGAGGGAGAGGAAGACTGAAGAGGGGAAGGTGAAGGAACAGGCAGCAGACGCTTTTGGGGATGAGAGAAGATGGTGGGATTAAGCCGGAAGGATAAAGGAGAAAGGAGAGGGGGATTTAAGAGGAGGACAGGGGCCAGCGCGCATGCTTGCACCCGCGGCTCTCTCTGTCCACCGCTCTGTGTGCGTTTAGGCTAGCCTTTCAGTCCCCCCTTCTCTGTGTGCGTCTATAGCTGCCTGTTCAGTCCCGCCACATCGCTCCTCTTACCTGTAACGGGTTGTGTGCGTTCATTCGGCTGTAGGGAAGCCGCTGCCTTTGTGCATCTTAAGCGCCAGGCTAAAAATACGAGCGACGCAAACTCCAGAGCTCTGAGCGCGGTCCGTACCGCGCACTGGAGGAATGTTCCGGGAGCTCTCGGGGGGCGGGGGGGATGGGATGGGGGGGGAGGCTGGGCTTTGGGTGTTTGTGTGAGGATGTTTAATTGATGAGAGAAAAAGGCTGCTCTTTTGTTTATAAGCGAAGCGGTTGGGGCCCGGTGCCGTGCTCAGAACCCCCCGCTCGTGTTATGGTTCCCCGGTCACGCGGAGGCGAAGGCCGCTGATGTGCGTATCGAAATAAACGTTTTGGTTCTGCGGCCCGTTTGTCATCAGTTTCAGGTGCTTCGTGCCCCTGAAGAATGCCGCCGTCAAACCGCGGGTCGCCTGTTTTCTGCCTCCTTCCATAAAGACTGGAGTACAGAAAGAAGGATGTTTTTCCTCGCTAACACTCAATAAATTTGAGCCCATAGACCATATTTTTCTTTACCTGTAGTGGTAGTGATTATTTAGTGATCGTTAATACACTACTTGGTGAATATATATCAGGGAAGTCTCAACATCGGGAGAATCTGCTCCTTCCTGACCAAATATGTCGTACAGCTACTAGTCCAAGCCCTTGCTGGCTGGTTTATGGGCCTGTACCATAAGGTCTCTGCAGCTAGTCCAGAATGCCTGTGCCAGCCTGGCCCTCGCCCTGCCTGAATGCCCGCATGCCACGGCGCATCTGAACGCCCTTCACCGGCTTCCGCTGGCTGCCCGCGTTCAGCACAAATCGCTCACGCTGGCACGCCAGGCTGGCACGCCGGGGCTGGCATACCAGGCTGGGAGCGGAGCTGCCCCTCGCCATCTTCAGACAATGGCTGCACCCCACCGCACCGCCCGCTCCAGCCAGACCTCGCTGTTCAGCATCCTCCCGCCAGCTGGCCGTCCCCCCCGGCAACCACTCCTCACAAACCCCCCCCCTTCTGTACCCTCATCTCCCGCTGGAGGACTGACCTTCCCAAACAGCCAAAAAGGGGGATTCGCCGACTGTCTTACACAAACTTCTAAATGCGCACCATTTCAAACTGTACTTGTGTTTCTTAAAAAAAAAATGCTTTTCTCCTTTTATCTGTCTTGAGGAATGCACCATGACTTGGTATTTGACGTGTACTTTGGCTTAGAACGTCGGCTAAAAGACTGAATCGTGAATTGTTGCACCAGCCCATTGATTCACTGAGGGGGAAAACAAAAACTTTTTCTCAGCTCATGTTGCGCTTCTGTGACCGTTGAGCTGCAGGGTTCCAGAGCCACACAATCGGCAGCCGTGTGGGAGCAGAACGCCCCAGCGGGGTGAGAGGGAGCTGCTGGTGGGGCTTTGTGTCCGTTAAGCGGGGGCCGGGGGAACCGGGGTGAAACGGGGACCCGTCGGTCAGCGCTCCCCGCCTCGCGGTTCCCCTGCGGTCGGAACATGACGGTCCGCTCGACCGCGGGCCCCCGTGTTCCTCCTGCCTGTTCCTCCTGCTCCCCTTTTGTTTTCCCTCCCCTCAGATCTGCCTTTGAAGCGAGCGTGTGGGGGTGTGAGTGCATTTACACAGCTTGTGAGCCTAGCAAGCCTAGCTCGCTGTCATTCTGAATCGCTCGTCCCAGCCCCGAACGCCATCCCCGTTCCAGGCCGTTACACCTTCTCTCCTGCTGAAGTCTGTCAGCTGCTACGCCGGGTTTCTACACGCGCAAGCACAGCGTTTATAGTGGCTGTTACTCAGGGCGTCTGTGTCTCTCTCACACGGTGCACCGTACTGCCTGGACACCGTTATTTATCCAGGGTACGCAGTCAGCCGCCTCATTTCCTGTCCTTAGGAAGGCAAACCGCCTCGCAGGCGACGGTCAAGCTCTGAAGAGCACCGGGCTTCTTAAAATGGCTCCAGCGTTTTTTTTTTTTTTTTTTTTTTTTTTTTTTTTTGGTGCAACAGACATGGACACACCTGCAGCGAATGCGACAGCGTTCGCGCACGGCGCGGGGACAATCTGCGGAACCCGACGCGCTGTTTTCCCTCCTTTTAGGCGTAAACGGCCGGGCCGGGCGCCGCTCGCCTCCCTCTGATGACATCTTTTTGAAATTGAAAGGACACAGAGCACGGCGGCGGCATGGTCCTGTCCTTTCAGATGACAGCAAATGAATTTGGCTGCGCTGTTACAGCCACCGAGCTGAGGACTCGCAGGACCGAATTTAGATTGCACATTTAGCCGCGACTGAGGGGGGTGGGGGTGGGGGGGTAAGAAACACACATCTCGGGTTATTCGCCTTCCCTTTTCTTTTTCGGTGAGGGGCGGGGCGAGACAGAACCGACAGAGACCACCGCGTTCTTCTCCTGCCTCATTTAGGAGCTGCCTTTTAATTGGTCTCTGCCTGAATACATTTTCCTCACAGGTAGATTTCATGCTGCATTTCACCTAATGTTTATTAATCAAGCATACTTTATTTCTTGATTTTTCTTTTTTTGTGTGTGTGTGGGTTGGGGTGGGGTGGGGTGGTGGGGGGCTTTTAATCAAGAGACTAGTTCTTCCAAGCTCAAAGCAGAATAATTGCCCTGCTGCGTTTAAACGGTTTGCTGGAGAGAGGGGGGTTGCTGGCTGGTTGCCAGGTCAGTTATACGTTGAAGGTGCCCGTCTTTCGGGTTAAATGCGGAAGGTAATCATGATTCATGTGAAACAGACGGCCGCTCGCTTCGCCCCGCTGAGTGTGATGGAACGGGACCCCGCTGGCGTGCGCTCCTGCCACGGCGGGGGCTGCCTGGGGGGGGGGGGGGGGGGGGGGGGGGATAGGCTGCGGCGAGCTTCGCGGCCGTCACACGGTCACAAACACTTTTCAGCTGCGGCACTGCGGCCACTGGCTTCCTGAAGTTATAGACAGATGTGCGGGGTGGATGGAGGGTGACATTACATTACACCAGACTTTTATTACACCACACCACACAATACTACATGACACAGCGCTATTACACACTACACTGCATTACATGATGATATATTACACCACTCTACAACACATTGCACCACACTATATTATATCACTACTACAGTACATTACACCACACTATATTATACCACACTACACTACATTACATTACACCACACTATATTATACCACACTACACTACATTACATTACACCACACTATATTATACCACACTATATTATACCACACTACACTACATTACACCACACTATATTATACCACACTACACTACATTACATTACACCACACTATATTATACCACACTACACTACATTACATTACACCACACTATATTACACCCCACTACACTACATGACGCCATATTATATTACATTGTACTGCACTGCATTATATCACACCACACTATATTTTATCGCACTATACTACATTACATTACACCACACTATTACACACTACATTGCATCACACTACACTACATCACCTTATTCCTTAATTTGTAGACCTCCTTCTGCAGAGCTTCTCCTGCACGCCTTGGATTTGTACCAGTCTTCTGCTCACCCCGTCAGACGTGTGGTTCTGACACAAATTATTGTGAAGTGCTTTGCTCCACGGTTAGCGCATCACCCAGGGTTTGAAGCATTCACGGGTTGATAGATTGATGTACTGGAAGAGAGCTATAGGAACAGCTGTGTGTGAGCTCCCTATGGTTTCATCTGTTCAAATAAAGACACTGTATCACAGTGACAGAGGCAATGATTCTTATCCCTCTTTTTATTTCACCAATTCGCTGAAGTGTGTTCTAATTGATTAATATTCACCCTTGCTTTTGGAAGCGCCTGCATGTATAAAAAAATGAAAACGTGGTGTTCATGTACCGCATACCACCCTCCCCCCTTCCATCAGGAGCCCTTTTCTGGACCGGCGTCCAACTCCATGCTTAATTGAATGAACGCGGGCCAAATGCCGGCCGCCCTGCGTCTTCTCCACCTGCTCCAGCCTCTGGGGCGCGCTGCTCTCAAGGTCGTGCCCAAGTCCTCCGGTCCCGAACTCGGTCCCGAGGAGAAGAAACGAAATGCGAGCTGTAACAGGGGTCGCCGTGACGATGAGCCACGTCAAGGCTGTCGCGCATCTAGGTCGCGCATCTAGGTCGCGCACGGAGGTCGCTAACGAAGGTCGCTAACGAAGGTCGCGCACGAAGGTCGAGTGTGAAGGTCGCGCACGAAGGTTACGTTTAAGGCCAGCGGTTTGGGGTACTGGTCTGAGGAAGCGTCCGTCCCCGCGTCAGTCCAGCGCTCGGGGCCTGGGGAAACGCCCTGCCGTCCTCGGACCGGCGCGGAAGCTTCCGGAGCGGCCCCGTGTGACAGCCCCATTCGTCTCCCTGTCATCCGCCTGGCTGCGGCGGGCCGTCGAAGGCCCCCCCAGCGGCGCGGCCGCGGCCCAGTGCTGTCAGGCCCCTCTCCGCTCTAACCTCAGACACGCCAGCGCCCCTGTGTCACGCCTCGACAGCTGTGTTGACTCGGGATCGGACCTGACACGCATGCACACACACGCGCACACACATTCTCTCACACACACACACACACACACACACACATTCTCTCACACACACACACACACATTCTCTCGCATACACACACACACAAGCACACACAGCCACCCACCCACACACACAAGCACACACCGCGTGCGCACACACACACACACACACAGAAAGTTGGCACACAGGTGACCTCTGATGCCCTTGGAAAATATAGCCCTGAATGCTGAGGAAAAAAGGACAGGGAACAGGCAGCGGATGGCCACGTACATCCCTGGATGCACACACTGACATGCGCGCGCACACACACCCGAACGCACACATCACTCAGGGCTTCCCCTCCCACTTTGACTTGTTATGACAGACTGTCCCAGTGCAGTCCTCGGGGTGAGCGCGGCGTATGCGTTTAATTAGCCGCTATTTTACAGAGTCTCTCGCCCCATCTTGGTTTGGAAGACCGCGGTCCGTTAACAGGACTGTAAAGAAGGGACTATGGCAGCGGAGGGAAATAGAATTTTGCCCCGTCAGGTTAGGCTGCGCCTGTGTACATGTTTTAGGAGCCTGTGCAGTATTGATGAGCCGACAGCGTTTGATGGATGAGGCCCGGCGCAGACGCCGCTCCCTCTCACTGCCTCCGAGGACTGCTCTCTAATTACTCCTGTGAGCGCAGACTGTGTGCGTGTGTGTGTGTGTGTGTGTGCGTGTGTGTGTCTGTGTGTGTCTGTGTGTGTGTGTGTGTCTGTGTGTGTCTGTGTGTGTGTCTGTGTCTGTGTGTGTGTGTGTGTGTGTGTGTGTACGTGTGTGTGTCTGTGTGCGTGTGTGTGTGTGTGTGTGTGTGTGTGAGAGTGTGTGTGTGTGTGTCTGTGCCTGTGTGTGTGTGTGTCTGTGTGTGTGTGTGCGTGTGTGTGTGTGTCTGTGTACGTGTGTGTGTCTGTGTGTGTGTCTGTGTGTGTGTGTCTGTGTGTGTGTGTGTCTGTGTCTGTGTCTGAGAGAGCGAGTGAGAGACTGGCTTATAATTAGCCGTACCGCTTCGATACGATAAATAAATACTAATGTCTTCTTGATTTTTATTGTTCCCTTGTTGACGCGCGTAATGTCGCTGACAGAATTGCGTGCTCTGAAGTGCCGTGTCTGGTCACTGCAGCAGAGCTTCACACCCCTCCTCCCCTCTCCTCCTCCGATATCGCCGAACGCAAACCAGGCTGCGATGACAGCGCTGATGTCACGGCCGCTGTCGGAGACACCTGTACGCCTCGCCTGAACGCCGCGCAATTAAGGAGGCGAGCCCGCGAGAGTCGCTTTCCCTCGGCTCTCGCCGCCCGCCGTTTATCGATTGACCGCCGCGCCTCGAACCACACAAACACAACACCTCGCGCAAACGGACAGGGCGTTAGCGAGCGAGCACCGCCGCCGCCGCCCCCGCACCGCATCTGTAGGGACGGAGTCGGGAGATAATTAGTCGCGGGGAAGCGGCGGACAGTGCCGGGAAGGCCGCCCCCCCCCCACCTCGCCCTGTCAGGGAAACGTCCGCGCCGCGCCGCATCGCTAATGGGGCCCGGTCGAGCGGTTACCGCCGGCGACATGCAGGCCCGCCTCACGCCGCTTAATTAAAGCGTGCGACGGGACGTGCCCTGGATGCCCTCGCTCGCCGTCCTCTTCTGTCGGGATTTCGCAGAGCCGGGCGCCCACACTGGCGTTGTTCCATACTCCCCCAACCTCCGCCTCTCCATCTGGGGCAGGGAACACATGTCCACCCGTCTGCGAGGATCCAAGGTTGCTCGTGCGGTCGGAACTCTGCCACTATCGCGATCTGATGGGGCTTGATGTGCGGTTACATCCCCCGAGCTGGCAGCCAGTCTATCGCTGATTCGGACCAATCGTTATGTTCAGCTGTGGAGCACGATGTCATATTATTGGTTCTTGCGTTCGAAAGAATGTGATGTGATCACCCATGACAGAGCCTATGAAGTCTCACTTTCCCTTCAGCTAGTGTCAAGATGAGATGCTGTAGATGGTATCAGGTCAGATCCTTGGCGTGACTCAGCTGTGCATTGAGCCCCCAGCCTTTCAGGATCACTGACCATCCAGCCTGTGCTGGAGACAAACGTCCCTGAATCTCTGTACTCTCTCTGTGAATGGAAGAAGCTGGATGCACAGAGCCAGTATGGGGTTCATTATGCCAGTATGGGGTTCATTATGCCAATGGGCTTTCCCAGGTCCTTGGGGTCTATACTCTAGCCTACCAGCAGGTGGTGGAGACTATCTTCCCTGTGGCCTGGTCGAAGGCCCAAGACCTTCTTTTGGTGATTTGAGCAGTCCACCTTCCAGGGCATTGACCCCAATCCAATCTCATCCTCTAGTTGTTTTTCCCAGGGAAAGTCAAATTCATGTCATATTTTCTTTGATTTTGTTGTTGTTGTTGTTGTTCATTGCTGTTTAATCTCCAAACACCCGCCTTTCCTGCTCATTTTTATTTTATTTTCTTTTCCTTGTTATTCGTTTGAATCCGAAAGGGCTCATTCGCGCACGGGCGGGGCTCCTTAATGGTGCTTGTGGGGAGCGTGGCTCTCTCAATTTGTCTGAAGCCAGAAATGACAGCACTCAGAAAGAGAGATGCATTATGTGCTATTAGCAGCCACAATGAGCGGCGAATTGGCACATCACAGCTATTACATCATTTATTTCTGTTTTTTATTCTGCGTATTAAGCAGTTACAGTTTGATACCCAGAATTTGTCACAGACGTCTGGTGTCTGGCTTCGGGGCGCAATTGCAGCTGACCGTCGGGGAATTGTCCCAGTTCCTTAAACACTATCTAACCCCCCCCTCCACTTCCTGTACCCCCCCCGATGAGGGTGCGCTTTCTCCCTGGCTCTTTCAAATAACTGCGTTTTCTTGTCTCGATCGTTTAGCAGCAGACTCGTGTCTGGTCTGTGAGTCGTCTTACCGATCGGAGCGTCCTCCCAGGGTCCGTTCGCCCACCCCCCCCCCCCCCCCAACCACCGTTCTCCCCCCGGCCCCTGCCCTCCACCTCCACGCCGTTCAGGTTCCTGCCCTCCACCTCCACGCCGTTCAGGTTCCTGCCTTTTCTGCTCCATTTCAGGAGACGCGATGGCGTGTTTCCCGCTCTTAAAGCCAGCCCTCAGAAATGTGCAGTGCATTTATGTGTTTTTCTCTCCGCGCCGTATCGCTGGGGAAACCGTGTAGCCTTTTTTTATTCAGCCTCGCTCGAGCGTTTGGAAGGCTTTTTCACTTCCCCACGCTGGGACTAAACTCTCCTGGCTTCCCCGAGCCTCCCGAGTCACCTGCCTTTCTTCCTCGCCCTCCTTTTTTCCCTTTTCCCTTCTGTATTTCTCGCAATCCCCCTCTCCATTCCTCCCTCCCTTCCCTTTATCAGCAGGTGTGATGGTGTCCTTTTTCCCCCGTGAGGAGAGAGAGAGAGCTCAGCCGATCGTCAGGAGGGGAAGGAGTTGTCCGTTCATTGAAGCACGGGGCGGGACTGACGCTTCGCCGTTAGCGTTTGACCCGCCGCGGCGAGCGGGGCGTGAACGAGCCTCGTCCGCACGTCCGGGCGCAGACGAAACGAGGACGGGACGCGGCGTTCCCTCGGACGTTCCCGCTCAGACCCCTGTCCGACGAGGCGCAAGCGAAATGAGCTCCAGCACGCTGAGCATTAGCCCACTTGCAGTCAAAGCTGTCCGTCAGAAGGAGGCTCGTGTTGTAACTGCAGACGCTGTCACTGTCCAGTTTGGCCACCCTCGCGTATACATGTGGTCTTCGCTTTTCGCAGACGGAGAGGGTTGGGCCTGGTAATTGTGTGTCTGCGATTTTCAGAAGGAAGAGCAGATTTATGCATCAAGCTGCAGGCGGTGTATTGACTTCCCCCCCACCCCCCCCAGCACCTGGATAATTCAGTGTTCTAGCCGTGCTTGTAATGTCGGTGTTCAAAATGAGTTTTTCAAAAGTAAAAGTGAAGGTATTGCCAAATTCATTTATTTTTCTTGTAATTATCGTCTTTTCCTTTAGATACACAGTGAACAGTGCAGCGTACAAAGAGCTGTGGAAGCGCTAGGACCTCAGCAGGCGTGACGCGTGAAGTGTTTATTATCGAGCTCGTTAGACGGGAAGTGTGATGAATGAAAAAAAAGCAACCGAGGCTTTCGAAGCCGTGGGAGACCGGGCCTCAACCAAAACAAAGCGGCGCGCACGTGACTCTGTAGCGGTCCTGCGAGAGGTTCGTTTGCACGCGCGAGGACAACATTTCGATTTCCATACGGACCCTGGCGGGGAGCGGGGGGGTCTGAGGAGGTGGGGGAGGGGGGGCGGGGGAGCGTAGCCGAGCGCTCCTCTGGAAGACGAGCTGCGCACCTTTGTGGTAGAACGCTCGCCGCGCACTGGCGGGGGGGGGGGGGGGGGGGGGGGGGGGGGCGATGGGGGGGAGGGATTATACAGCAGATGAATCTGGGTTGCGATTCTCGGAGTGGGAATTGGACCCGCACCCTGGGGAGCCCTCTTCTCTTACACGCACTCTTTAATAGCCACAGTGATTCAGCACATCTCTCTTAATGTCTCATCAGCATGTGTGTGTGCCCATTACCGCGATTGGCTTTCCTGTTGATGCTTGGTCCAGAGGGAGGGCTCTCCCCTACTTCTCCGCTCACGCTACGCCTAGCAGCAGCCTTGTCTTACCCGCGCTCGCGCGAACGAGTACAGCACCTGCCCCACTTCGCTTCAGCTGCAGGACGAGAGAAAGATAGACGACGTACGAATTCTGTTCAGAGTGTTAATGGCTGACTGTCTGACACACAGGCGTTAACGGCACAGGGCATGCCAGTGGAATTACACCGCTGAGGTGTTGATACGGGAAGCGGCTAAGCTAAGGCCTGGTTACCTGACCCAAACCTGATAGGGCTGGAAGGTACATGTTGTGTTCGGCTCGGGTTGGGCTGTGTTTTATTACCATGTATCTGCTTTCGTACGGTACCAGGCTGAATCATTATTGGTGATTTCTTTTGATTAATGCCATTTAATTGATTCAGGATATGTACATGCAAATTATTGAGACATGATTACACTGATGAGCTGCGTCTGAAGATGCTTTGCAGCAGTCGGTGTGTATTACTTCTACTTCGTGTTATCTGGAGAGACCGTGTTGAATCGATGGAAGATGAAGGCTTTAAAATTTTATTGAAGAGTGTGGTGAAGCAAATGTGTGTGCTTTTTCTCCAAACTTTTTCCCAAAAAAGTCATTGCAGTGCTCCGCAGACCCCAACATTAAAAAATCACAAATAAAAATTTCTCGAAGAGTTCCCAAAACTTAAAGCCCATATAACCAAGCCCTTGTTTTGCCTCAGGTTGGGTACTGGTAAAAGTATAAAGCCTTGGTTTGAGGTGGTCAGATCTAGACCCTGGTTGGGCCCTCAGGCTGATCATGTGACTGGGGGGGAAGTGATGGTGGATGGGCAAGCGCACAGTAAATTCAGAGCTTACAGTGTGCCAGGCTCTGGACCTTGTTGTCTGGCTCGTTTGATGGAGAGGGTTTGCTCGCTGGACCTCTCTGCAGATATCCGAATTAATGGGGCCTCAAGACAGATGGGTAAACATCCACCATTCTCTCTATCTCTCTCACACTCTCTCTATCTCTCTCACACTCTGTCTCTATCTCTCGCACACACACTCTCTCTGTCTCTCACTCTCTAGTTCTTGTCTCTCACTTTCTCACTCTGTCTGTTCGTGTCTCCTCCTCCCCCCCTCTGTTTGTTTCTCGAGCTTTCTGGGCCTGCTCGGCGCACGGCAGCGATGCTGCCGCTTTGATGCCGTTGTTGTTTGGTGGGAACTTTCCCCGAATCGATCCCCCCGCAAAGCCCCTCCAACCGATCGCCCCGTTTCACCCCCGGATCCCCTCCTAACGAGGATCTAATGAGAGCCATTAATCAGACGCTCCGCCTTCTGGAGCGGGAGATCGGGGCTCCCGGGAGTGAGAGAGCCGGGCCGTTCTTTAAACATTTATCTGTCCGCGGCATAAATCAGCCTGACGGGCGTGTGGGTCACCCCCTCGCCTGAGCCTCGGTCCGCCTGGGGTGGGGGAGGGGGGGTGCTGCGGGGGGGTGGGAGGGAGGGTGTTGACAGTGTTCTCCCACTCCTGAGTCAGGAGTCCTCACAGGGTCGTCGGTGTCACGTCCCCCCGCGGGACACCGTGCCCAAACACTCACGGCACCCTTGGAGCGCCTCGCCTCCCCACCCGGGGGAAATCGATCCCCGCCCCCGCCCGGCTTGGGCGAGCTCCAGGGGGCCCGAGGGCCCGCTCGGTTGGCCCGGGGCCCGTCTCCTACGCGGAATATTTGGCGATTGCTTCCCATCAGCCAGGCTGTGGCCGTGGCGCCCCCCCCCCCCCCTCTCCGCAGTGCATTAGAATCCAAACGGCCCCCACCGCCGCCATCCGAAAACCCGCTTCGGGGGCCAGGCTGACTCGCATACCGTTTAGCCTCACTTTGATTGATGTGTTCAGCTGGCCACTGGGATGCCTCCGCAGGCGTTGGCAGTGATATAAATTACATTGTGGAGAGGCGGTATTAATGCATCAGCAGCCAATGGGCAGGCTGTTTTAGTCGTATGTCAGCCTTTCACGTTTCAGTCAGCTAGTGAGTAAATGTGACCGTACAGGCAACAAGTAGTGCCAGTAATCATTACAAGAATAAAACATTGTGTTGTCTTGCAAAAGGAAAAGGGGGGTGGGGTGGGGGGGGGTACAAGCTAATTAAATTGATAAATTAACTGCTAATTAAAAAATGAATGTCAGACAGCAACTCTCCGGATGCCCATTTATTGAACCGAAAAATGCCAACCGGTTTGTGCCGCACTTGTGTTCAGTTTTTCCAGCATTAAAAAAATCTGAGATTGATGCTGTGTCTTGTTTATGTTCCTGTGTTATGAACAGCGTGGGCTACTTTGTTGTTCCCGCTGAGATCAGTTTTGCAATACATTTTACTTTTTTTATTTTATTTTAACGCGAACCATAACATTGGTTATTTACTGTCCGGGTTGTTGCAGGAATGAATATAAATGACAGTGGAAGTTGTGTCTTATAGCTGTGTGAATGAAGCGCACCCTCGTGTGAATGAAAATGAGTCTGGATGTAATAATACTGCTACCTTTTGGCGTCTTGCCCATTTTGTACCCTTTGTGTTTTATGAGCAAAGGCTGCAATTTACTCTGTTGACTGTTTACCAATCATATACCGAACTTCTCTCTTGATTTTATTATTTCACTGTTTACTGCTTGGTCTTCACATAAGGTGATTACCATTCCTTATTGTTGCATTTCGCCCTTGGTGCCCTATCTTTTGGCCATGGTGTGCCGTTAAATTTAGATTCATCAAAGGCCAATGTGTCCTTCCCCCAATGCTGACCCTGTATGTGTGCGTGTGTATGTGTGCGTGTGTGTGTGTGTGTGTGTGTGTGTGTGTGCCCATGTATATATGTGTACATACTATGTGTGTGTGTGTGTGTGTGCCCACTCATGCACACATGCATAATGCGTGCGTGTGTGTGTGTGTGTGTGTGTGTGCCCATGTATATATGTGTACATACTATGTGTGTGTGTGTGTGTGTGCCCACTCATGCACACATGCATAATGCGTGCGTGTGTGTGTGTGTGTGTGTGTAGTTGTACACAATCATGTTTTCACCTTGAAAGTGGGAGTGTAATAAGCAGTAAAAACACTGGGACCCAGGCACAGCAGTGCTTTAGTACTGTTTGCAGAGACAGAGAGAGAGAGAGAGAGCCCAACAGAGAAACACCATATTACTGCGCTAATAGATTGGATTTTGTTCCACATGACGAATCGACTGTAATTTCTCCTGCCTGCTGAGATGGTCTGGAGAGATTGGCTTTCGGCTCAACTAAAATAGAAAAAAATATATTTTATAGGGAAATGCGGGCGCAATGAATAGAGGGAAAAAACGAGCAAAGGGTTGACATGCAGGAAATTGACAGTGTTCAGTGTGGATATCAGATTCTGGACAGACGCTGATAAAGTGCCCGGCTCAACCAGCCTGGGCGGGGACGTGTGTTCTCCCCGCGGCCAAACCGCGCTCGCGACCCTCATTGCTCTCCGACATGAGGTTTTTTTTGTCTGTGTGTGTGTCTGCATAATAAATATGATGCATTCCTCTTTAACTTTTGTTGACAGACCGGGAATGGTTTTGTCGAATCTCGTTTGCGAATGCGGGGACGGAAGCCTGGAGGGTTTAGAACCCTGTCCCGACGCCGGGGACGGAAGCCTGGAGGGTTTAAACCCCGGTCTGACGCGTGCGTTCTTCTCTTCCAGATTACCTGTCGCAGGGCGTGGATCTGTCCGGGATCGAGGTGATCGAAAATGACCTCCTGTTCATCAGCCGGGCCCGCCTGGAGGTGGAGAACCAGGCCAAACGCCTGCTGGAGCAGGGCATGGAGATACAGGCAAGAGCACTGCACACACGCCTGGATCCATACCCATAATGCACTGCACAGAGAACCAAGCCCATGCATATCTGCTCCATCCTGAGCCCACGCATGTACATGTGCACACACTCATGCACACACACATACATACATACACACACACACATACATACATACATACACACACACACACACACACATACATACACACACACACATACATACATACACACACACACACGTACACCACACACATTCACGCACACACACAAACACACACACACACACACACGGGGTGCAGTTAGGAAGCACACCGCTACGCTAGGTAGTTTAGGATACGCACACACCTGCTTTTATTAAATGTGTGGAAAAATGACTGTTTGAAGTGTAATATAATATAAATTCTTTATATTCTGTGCACAAATGAATATTCCTACTCCAGCAAAGTCTGGTGATCTGCTTGAGCATCAGAGGTGAGAGCACCAGTCTCTCAGTCTGTAGCTGAATGGAAGTTTTCTAAACGTTAAAAAAAAAAGCGTTGAGTGCGTCTATCCTTAACGCAGAGAGACGCTAACCAGACCCAAGCCTGAGGCCTGGCTGCATTAATGGGGTTCTGTGACCTCACAGGGAAGCAGCTCAGAGAGCGAGGGAGGGGCACTTTTATATCATAACGCGGCTTTGAGTATCGTAGCGTGTTTTGTATGCCGCGCCGTACGCTGGCAGGACTTCTGTGGTTATCCTGCGAGCGCAGCACCGCTGAGCTTAATTGAATTGAGAGATAAGGGGGGAGAGAGAGAGAGAGAGAGAGAACATGGCCGTCGCGGATCACCTTGTCTCTGCGCGGGGGAGTCCTCCACAGGGGACCGGGGGGCTCGGTCGAGGAACACGGCGAGCAGATGGCGGACTCGCCACTTCCTGCCATCACCGCGCAGAGGTCTGGGGGAGGGGGGGTGGGGGGGGGGTGGTGTGTGTGTGTGTGTGTGAGGTACCGCGTCACACTGCATGGCACTGACCAAGGGGGGGGGGGGAGCATAGAGCCGCAGGAGCTGGGAAGAGAGGAACAGAGGAACAGAGCCAGTGATCGGACGTCTCAGATAAGGGATGGGCTAACGCAGGGCAGTCCAAACCTGGGCCTGGAGATCCACCGCCCTGTGGGGTTCCATTCCAACCCTAATCTGACTTGGCACATATGACTTCGCTAATTAGCAGCTGAAGAAGATCTCCAGCTGTTGAATGCGGAGTGCTTTGTTAGGGTTGCAGTGAAAACCTGCTGGACGGTAGATCTCCAGGAACAGGACTGGGCAGCCCTGGGTTAAGATGTTGGCCTAAGTATCTGAAACATCTCCTCCATCTCCTCCCCCCATGTTTGTCAGCATAAGCAAATGTAGTAGCAACCCAAAAGGGAGGCAGAGTCCAAGTACTGAACTGATGTCAGGATGATCCTTCATGAAGCAACCCTTCGATGTGGTGGCTTTGATAGGCAAGGCGCACAGGCAGGTGAGATTCATAACCGATCCACCCGCCTCGACCCGCTCGAACCCTCGGCCTTGCGCCGCGTTAACGGAAAGCAATAATTAGAGCGCGGCGTGCGCTGTTGACATCTTAATCCCCCCGTACAGCATTACTAATGGGAGGAACAGCGAGTGCGTGACATCCCTGATTGAGCTGTCAGCCCCATAACAAACGCGCGTGTGTGTGCTGTAGATGCAGTGTTAATGGTGGTGATGTGGGTCCGGTGCAGGCAGCTGCAGCAGGCTCTGTTGTGGGCCTCTTCTCCCTGCGTGTTTTTCAGTCTTTGCTCATTTTTTTTCACATTTTTATATATTTACATCTATATATGTGTTTATTTTTTTAACTAACATATTGATATTTGTTTTCTCTTTATGGGGTTTTTGTTACATTTTCTGTCAGGCTGTGCTTACTGTGAGTCTGTTTCCTGTTCCTGTATTTCATTATCTGACAGTTTTCTGTACTTGCATATTGCATATAGTAACTGTGTTGGAAGACTTTCAGTTATCCCCTTCCTCAGCATTAGCTGCTTCCTGCTGCCTTACAGAGGTGCAAGAACACTGGCGAGCCATTCAGAGTTTCCACATCTCTTAGGGTATCACCAACAATATTTCTGTTCTGGAAAACCTTTGAAAATGGTCTAAATATAATCCTAATGTCCTTGGGAAGTCATGAAAATTGTCGAAAAAATCGATTGCTCCTATCCTCAGGACTGCTTGTCTTGCTATTTGGCAACTTCATTCATTATGGTTGACATGTTTTTCATAATACGCTTATGTTATGCAGTGAAATGCTTCCATCCTGATAAACCGGCTTTAGCGTGTCAGTTAGCTGATGTTGCGGCTGAACTGGCTAGCTTTTAAGCTTTCACATTAAGCACGCTACCAAAAGACACTGCCGCCTGCCCTCGCCTGGAAGAACGTCCGCAAACCTGTCCGTGCAGCGACAAATCATTTGAAAGTAACGTGGCTCAGAACTCCAGCTTCAGTTGCCTTATTTCACAGGAATTAGACTATTGTAAAAATATAAATAGACCTTACCTTCATTTCAAATTGTCGTTGAAAGCTTGTTTAAATATAAATCTGGTTTGTGTGGGAGCCTTGCTAGAATGTTCCGCTGCTGCAGTGAAGAGTCTCAGTGGAAGGGATTTCAGGGATGGATTACACTCCTCTCATTCACTTAATGCCTCAAACATCTTTGCTCTGCGGGTCAACAACCTGTCAACAGACATCAGTGGCATATTCTGACAGTACATCAATGTGTTATTGTACTTCTGCCGGAGTGAAGAAATAATGGCAGCTTATTGCTTCAATCAGTGTTGAAGGAGCAGCAATGGAATTTGCACTCTTGAAATAAGACAGACTGGCATTAATGGCATCAGCATCATAATGTTTTGGTTTTAAAGTAAAAGTACGTCGAGATCTAATGTGATTGCTTAGCAACAGTATTCTCATGCAGCAGCCATTTTAACATGGGCTGTTTTCACCACACTTTACGAAGCCAACTTGAAAAAAAAAATGTATTATAGAGATTCCACCAAGTAACTGTCTGTTACAAGGACAGACATGTAGATACAGTATGCACACACATGAGCACACGCGCACACATAATCAGAGTATAAGGTCAGTATGTGTAATACCCTTTTTTTTTTTACCCAAAGTGCACTGCTACACTGGAAGACTGATAACTCTCATTCCCAATTATCTAGGGATCAGACAAACAGGCAGGAGGCGGTCCAAGATGCATTACTGCGATCCGCACAATGGATCTCAGCCTCACAGAAAGCCAAGTCGATACTTGTTTCAGTTTATATATAGACATATATCCTTGGCTTCAATCGCCAGGCCATGATAAATGTAAGCCTGTCCTTGTGTGCCTTTTATTCGGAAGTGTTGATGCTGCGACGCCAGCCTCCCCTCCGGCTTATTTTGTCTTGTAGGCCAGTGAGCTTCCCCCCCCCCCTTTTTTTTTTCTTTTATAGGATTCCGGCCCTCCTTTTGCGGAAAAATCAATGATTCACATTAAATAATTCAGTGCTGTGCCTTAACAGACTGCCCGTGAAGTAAGGTAGCCCTGCCTGTGGGCCGTCTTTATGGACCAGTCTGTCCTGGCCCATTATTACCCACTTTCTCAGCTCTCCGGCTCCGTTCCTCATTCTGAGGCGAACAAATATTGCTCATGCAAATGCGCCTTATGAAGCAGAGGCCGTCGCTTTTCCGGAGGAAACATTTCCACACCGCCGTCTCTCGGAACAGGCGGGAAGATCAAAGCCGCGAAGTTGTCGCCGCCGTTGTTTACCGTCCCGGCAGCAGTTGGTGTTGTTGTGCTTTCATATGCAAGTGCGATCATGCAATATTCATGATCGATTTCCTCCCTCGTTTGTGGGATTGAGGAGGGCGATGGAAGGCGGTGGGTGTGCGCGTTTTGATCGTCGGTTTCGGTGTGCCCTCGGTCGCCCCCCCCCCCCCCCCCCCCCCCCCCCCCGCCTCGGCTCGGCTCGGCGGCAGCGGCTCTTAGCAAGCGAGCGATCTCCGCGCCCGCGCGCCTCGGCCGACTGATTAATCTAGCGCCTCTGCGCTCACTATTGAGATGCACGTTTTAAAACGCGCCAGGAAAGCGAACGTCCGTGACGCGGACCGCAAGACGCGGTCGGTGGCGTTTTCTTGCGACGAGTCAGGCAGCGAGCGCTCCAGTTTGAAGAAGAGTGAAGTGCCACGCCCACCCCTTCCGGGAACACAGTGGGTTTAGCCGGCAGTGCATCCAAGATTATTTTCTTATTTATTTATTTATTTTTTAAAACCTTTTTATATTATTGTTGCAGAAACACGGCTGCATTTTGGACTGAGGAACGGAGGCGGTCGGTGGGAATTGCGTCGACCTGCCGAATTTATTTGGAAGGGGGCGGGGCTATTAGGGAGGGTGGTTTTCAGGCGTTCGGTTCAGTTGGCCGTCCGCGTTGCTGTACGTGCTCCTCTGGAAGGCCAGGCGGCGGTAACTGCCCCTGCACAGCATTCTAAATTCCATCTGCCTCAGCCCCACGTGCCGCGGCAGCCCGACATTTATTTCGGGTTTTGTTTACTTGAGGGGCCTGTATGCGACACGTATCGAGTGACTCGCGTGGCAACCGTTTATAAGTGGCATATATGATGAACTCCCACAACGTTCCCGTACTTAGTAAATTTATAAATGGCAATGCGCTAGTTGTGTGACAAGCGCATGATGTTTTTTTTTTATATATATTGTTCCGCAGCTATCTTTGTTTTGTTTTGATCCGAAGGTCCTTGCGCTTATTAAAACAGCATGTGGTCTTGTTCGTTCTGCGACACTCTGAGAAGTTTAATGTAACCTTCGTCTAGTTAGGCCAGCTGAGAACTTTTTGTGGTGAGGACACGGGGAATCAAATGGGGTAAGAAAGGTGGGCGAGTGATTTGGCTGCTGAATGTAGAGGACCAGTTTTGTGGAAATTCGACCTGGACACCGGGGTTAACGCTCCTACTTTTTCTAGAAGTGCCCTGAGATCTTTAATGACCACAGTGAGTCTGAACCTTGGCGTGTCTCATCTGAAGGATGGCACCTTCCGCAGAATAGTGCCCCCTATTGGTCCGTCTCCCAGGACACCTCCTTCCCCTCCACTAACCGAGCCCAATCCTGCTTGGCTTCAGCATTTCATCTGAGAAAGGTGGTTCAGCTGCTGGCTGTTTGGTTTATGACTGAACATCAGTCGCAGCAGTAAATGTGAAATTTGCTATTGCTAATAACGTGCGGGAATTCATTTTATATGACATTCACTGGTTTGCCTCTCACAAGGGACCTTGTTTTCTGAGTACAGTTTCAAATGTGTGGAATAGTTTATTTTTTACTGTGATCAAAAATTTTATGTCTTGTTTCAGTGCACTTGCACCACCGCCCTTCCCAAGATTACAGTCTTTTTCATCTCAATACCTTCTAAACTGACTGGCTGGCAGGGGGATATGGTACCCTATACACCAACACAACCTACTGACTGCAGTGAAGAAACTAGACATCATATGCTATCTGTATCAGACATTTAGTACAGTACAAGTATGTGTTAAATAACAATAATCACAATATTGCATACAGGGCTGTGGAAAAAGTATTTTTCCCCTTTCTGATTATTGCATATATGGCACTCTGAATGATTTCAGATCTTTAGACAAAATGTAATATTAGAAAAGGAAAACAGTAAACACAAAACACATTTTTAAAATGATTATTGAACAATTTGTCAAACACTCATATCACCCATGTGGAGAAAGTACACTAAATTATACATGGGCTATATCTGTATTAGGAACTTTTTTTGTATAAGAAATATTCCATTTTGAGAGATCCCTCGTTGGAGTCCTTTGCGTATACTCAGTGATTCTCAAACTCTGAGTCGGGGAAACTCGCCTCATAGAATCCCTGCTAAAGTTGAACTTTCCCAGTGCAGTGACATTGCTCAAATGTCAGGACATCATCGCGCTGTTGTGTTGATTGTGCGTCTCCTCAGACTCTCTCAGGAAGGGGGTGATGCTGACCTACTGATGCGGAACCCCTTCCTGTCCACGCGAATGGCACCACAAAACGCTCGGACCGTGAGAGAGATGAGTCATCTAAATCTTTAATTTCTCCATCTTCTTTCGTCTTTTTAATTCATTCCGGCCTCATACATTTGTATTGGCCGCTAAAGTGAGCTGCGTAGCGAGAGGGTTCGAGGCGACGCAGCCGACGCTCTTGCTGGAGTACCTCGGGGGAAATCAGTTTTCTTGGGGGCTAGGAGGGAAACGGGGGGTCTGATTGCCATGGCGACGCCCTTGCCTTGCCAGCCACAGAGGACGTTGAAAAAGGCGTGACAAGCTAGACGCCATACAATGGCTGGGCTGAAGTACCCTTTCCAGACCCACTAAGGACCCTTCCCAGACCCACTAAGGACCCTTTCCATGTCCACTAAACACTCTTTCCAGACCCACTAAGGACCCTTTCCATGTCCACTAAACACTCTTTCCAGATCCACTAAACACTCTTTCCATGTCCACTAAACACTCTTTCCAGATCCACTAAGGACCCTTCCCAGATCCACTAAATACTCTTTCCAGACCCACTAAGGACCCTTCCCAGATCCACTAAGGACTTTTTCCAGATCCACTAAGGACCCTTTCCAGATCCACTAAGGACCCTTTCCAGATCCACTAAGGACCCTTCCCAGATCTACTAAGGACCCTTTCCAGATCCACTAAGGATTCTTGCATGGAGCTACCCTTTCATACAGGATGCGTGGGGCTTTAGGATATTGTACTTGGATACACTGTGATCATCATTACATGTTGTACATGTTGTACCGTATTCAGAGATAACATGACCTTTAATATGGAGCCAAGCAACACTCCTAACATAGCCACATTCTGGGCTCTTGGACATCATGGACTTATTATAGACCTATTATAAACTTACAATCGACTTGGATGTCATAGACTCTGAAATATTTTGGCCTGCTGAACAGTGAAGTTATAGGTGCAGTCAAGGCTCTTACACAGGGAGATATACAGAACAATTGCCTGCTACATTCTGGGCTAACATCAACACTCTTACATCAACACTCTACTGAAATAATACAGAAATATGGACTTTTACACAGACATGGTACAATAGAGATGTCGTAGTCTCATACACTGACAATGTCTGAATGCTTATACGGCGATATAAATGGGGACAATCACAAAGTTCCTTTTAGTGCAGGAAGCATTTTCATTTTGTTATGGCACCTCATGGCCCCAATGAAGAATTTTGACATAAAAGTCGCCCCGTGTTATGATTACATCATATTTCTTACTCTTTTGTTGCTTCTCCTTTTTGTCTTTTGGTTCTGAACCATCACCTGCCGTGTCCCCATATTCATGTCCTGATATGAAATGTATATGACAAGACAATGGTAAATGATCATATGAATTACTTTCACATTTATATCTTCATGTCATGACATATACTTTCAGACAAATGAAAATTGTGTGTTTTTTAGAGGCTATATAACCTAAACGTGATAAGGATAGTCACATTCTTATAGTGTCAGTATATGGCTGTTACTATGGTATTGCAATAGTCCATTTTTACTGTCACCGGGCATATTCACCCTGTTTCTAGCCTCATTTTGAGAAGGCTCATTCTTCTCTTGTGATGACCTATAGCGCTGTTTTATTTTTGTTTTATGTGATATCTATACTTGACCAAGACCTTTGTAAGTCCGAATGATGGTTGGCCCCATCAAATTTGTGTAGTGCGTGAGCTTCTAATGCATTTTAATCCAGCGAGGAAGGATCTCTTCCTTCTCATCACACTGATAAGAGAGCAGACTGAGCTCTTAGGGCTCGGCTGCCACCATCCTGACCCAGATCTGTGGTGAGCTCAGGAGTGCTGTGCCGTGGTTCACAGCCATAGGTTTGGGGGGGGGGGGGGGTTGTAAATTCAACCCTGCAAAATTTCCCAATGTAGCACGTATGGATTTATCATGGTGAAGGATGGCAGGGGAGACGGCTCACGAGCTCAGCGTTAGCCTCTCTGAGATTCCCCCCGCCACCCCCCCCACCCCCCCACGGAGGAGATCTAATAAGGACGTGGCGCCCGCTTCTGAGCCGCTTCCGAGCCGTCTGGGACCCGCGTAGCAGTGGAGCCCAGAGAGGTGTCCCGCGCTCCACGTGACTCCGCCCCCCACCGCCGAAAATCTCAGGAAACGTCCGCTCGCTTTCCCTGGTGTGCTCGTACATGTGTGTGTGTGCGTGTGTGCGCGTGCGTGTGTGTGTGTGGGTGTGGGTGTGTGTGTGGGGGTGTGTGTGGGTGTCTATGTGTGGGTGTGTGCGCGTGTGTGTGCGCGTGTGTGTGTGCGTGTGTGTGGGTGTGTGTGTGGGTGTGTGTGGGGGTGTGGGGGTGTGTGTGTGAGCGTGTGTTCATGTGCGTGGGTGTATGAGGTCTGCCACGCTCTGTGCTAAGACAGGCTTAGAGAGCCGCTGACATCATTCCTACAAAGGGCTCATTTTTTCCTGTTTTTTTTTCTTTCCTTTTTTTCTCATCTCGGTGGGAGTTTTTTTTTCTTTTTTCCTGACGTTCCGTGTTGAAAATGAAACGAGCGAAGTGTTCCTGCCAGGGATTCTGTGTCTTCCGCATGACGGAACACGTGTTGCGTGCTCCAGAAATCGGACTGTAACGCACACTGGCAAACGTGTACGATTATGTGATGCGCTTCAAATCGCGTTGCTGCTTCCACGTAACATTCGATGTGATTTGACTGTGTGTGTCAGCTCGGCCTCTGCGTGAATGGCAGTGAGTTCTGTTCAGCCGAGCTGCCCGTGGAGTGCTGCGGTTTCAGACGGATGTCCTGAACAGCAAAGCACTACTCCACTTGTGGAAGATCACAGTTAACCATTTTGACTTTGGCTCATTTGTGAAGGGCGTCGCTGTGTATTGGGTGGATCCGGGGTCAGCTGTTTGTTCCCCAGTCTTCCTCTAATTGATTAAAATTATGTTATTTCTTTTTTCTTAAGTACTCTTTTTTTTAAAGATATTTAGCAAATACGATGAACCCTTTGAAATACAGTTTGTACTCATCACAGTCCTATAAGGTTTGAAAGAACATTATGGCGTACTTACTGTAACTGTACAAGGAATAAGCGATCCTAACAACGCTGATAATATTATAGTATTTCACAGGTCCTTCCCCCTGTAAAATAATAATATTGTGACTCAAAAATTCAGTTGTGTACTTACAGTGCAGTAAGTATTGCATTCTAATAACTGTTACAGAGAGCAATAAAGATCTTAGAATGGCTTTTCTCCGCAACAATCGTTTTATCCCCAGTGACTGTTGATTTAATTTGGCGCCATGTGGGAGTGGGACATTTTGAATGCTTTAATTGCCAAACTGGTTCCTGTAGCGGTGCGGGATCCTTTACCCTCACGCCGGATGATCCGACAGCGCAATCTCTGCGGTTAATCCACTAATCCGGTCGCTTCGGCTCCACCCTGAGAACGTTTTACCCAGGGTGCACCGGTGCAGAAGGCGTGCGGGGAACAAAATTAAAAGCGCTGGCAGTCGCACGGCACTAATGAAGCCATATGACGTGGGATTAATGGTGGAAGCTTCTGTGTGAAAGCCTCCTACACCCTGAGCTCTAGGGTCTCCGCTCTTTCTCGCTTGGTTATTGGTTCCGCGTTTAGTCCAGCTCGATTGGGGTTAATTTTGAGATTTGCCACCATTCCCTTTATTCGGATATGTGTAGCACTGTATAGCCTAACCAGGAGGTTTCAGATTCCGGCCCTGTTGCAGGTGGTAAGCTGTTGATGTGTGGTGTTCTGAAGGATACCTAGTCTGAATTTCTTCTGTAAATATCCAGCATTGTAAGTGCGTAACATTTACAGCGTGAGCCGTGTGTGTAAGACGCTCTGGGAAGAGGCGTCGCTTGGCAGCCTCCCACATTTGTGTTTCCCTGTCGTGAGTGATGTTTGATGTCGTCCTCCCTCATGCGTAGCGTTCCGCAGAACACCGCTTCTGTCCGCCTGTCCTCCTCGTTTTGTTCGCCGGTGACATAATATTAAAGCTGCGGCTCCATGTTTTTCTCCCCGAGCGCGGCGCTGCATTTCTCACCGCGTAGCGGCCTTCTCTCGCTCTGAAATATCGCCCAGAATTCTGCACTGCTTGCTGTAAGGTGGCAATAGAGGCTCTCACATCTGTTGTTGTGAAATGAAAAGACTGGACTGGTTCGGCTCTGCGTTTCTTATGACATCATCAACCTGCGTTCCGGTTGTGGTGAGAACGCAAGGCCCTGTACCCTGGAGCTCTAATGTCATTTATAAAACAACAGCACATCTTTATTTAGCTCTCCCACACATTGTCAAAGCACAATGAACAACCTTCCCTGCTCTCTGTTATGGAAAAATCAACAACGTCAATCAGTACCAGTTATGTTGCTGTGAACAAGGATCTGTATTCTGTCATTACATTAGAAACTAGACACAGGAAGTCTCTTCAGCTGGAGAACCCCCTCAAAAAACTATTGCAATCTTTATTATAGGGATTATGTTGTGACCGTTTTTTTCATAGATATTAAACTCTTGTCATTGGGTGTGTAATTGTGTGGATCGTATAACCACAGCCAGTTCCTGAAATAGCATTCAGACTACTCATGTCATGTATTAATATTGTTTTCTCTGTGTAATTCAGGATGAGGTCATTTGATACATTAGCCCTTTTGTAATGAAGTAGGTCAAAATTGATGTTCATAAACCTAAATTAGTCCCGTTTTCATCCTGCTTTTTAAAAATGTGTGTCTAAAATGGCTCCCGTTGCAGAAGAGGTCTTATTTTCCTGTACATTTTTTTTTTCCCGGTGGCTACCACCTTGCCTAGAAAGTCTCAATATTTTATGACCTTGCTTTGCCGGGGCGCTCCCGTTCCCAGAAACGAGAAGCCCCGCCCGGAGCGGAGCAGGGGGAGCCGAGGCACGTGTCCGATGCTAATCTGAGTCACACGGTCCTGTGGCGCCCCGACGCAGCGCGTTTCGCCCGATGAGTAACCGCGCTCTTGCATAAGCCAGTCAGGAAAGCATTCGTTTCCCCCCCCCCCCCCCCTTTAATGAAGTGAGTCACCGCTCTCGGGTCGCTAATGGAGGAACGACGACTGCGCCCGGGTCAGGGCGAGCGCGCACGTTCGCAAAGGGGAGGGCGGGGCGGGGGGGGGGGGACTCGTCCGGGCGACGGTCGCTAAGGTAGATATCGGCGGTCGAATAGCAGCGGGGCTGGACGAGTGGCAGTTGGGGATTGAGACGAATTCGAGGAGGGAGATGCGGTTTGGCTGAGCGAGGGCGCGTGCGAATGTAACGATGGGGGTTTAGCCGCACGCTAACTGTCGAGTGCGATAATTCGCCTTTCGGTTTTCAGCTGATATCGCGCCTCCCCCCGTTTCCCCCCACTGCTCTGTATTCACCGCCTGTACCTCCGCCCCGACGCCAAGCCCCCGTAAACGAGATAGACGACGGATGCCGCGGTCTAAGTTGCGACCTGTCTCTCTCTGCGAGAGTGATTATTATTCATGGATAATTGTCTCCCGACTGCGCGGGGGAACCTATTTATAGACGCGATCGCAATTTTCCAGAAAGGAGCGCAGACTCCGTGGCGCGGCGCTCCGCTCCGCTGTGCTGAAGAGCGCGTCCTGCTCGCGCCGCCGTGGTTACGCTGGTTTTGCCGGTTCGCTCCGAGCTCCTCTGCTTAATTGGCCGGGGCGAACGGCGCGCTCCTGTCAGACGCGGTTAAGCGCGACGGGGCCCTGGGCGGCCCCCGGGGGGGCGTGGGGGGGGGTATTGGGAGCCCCCGCGCCGGGGTTGAACCCGGACCCCGCTGGAACACGGCGTGCAGACAGGGACCCCGGAGAAGTCTGCTGCCACGGCGACGGGGTGCGTCTCCAGCGCGCGCGCCGGCTCGGCCACTAGGGCTCCGGTTGCCTCCTCTTGACTGTGAAATCAATAGGTGCTGGAGAAACTGGGCCAGGCCAAATGGATTGGAGGGGCCGGGGGAAGGGGGGGGGGGCTCTACATTCTTTTTACAAAATGGTACAGGAGCAGATGGGTCTTCGTCCTTGGAGCCCGGACCGTCATCATCACACTATAATGTGTGTGCGTGTGT
Organism: Anguilla anguilla; assembly: GCF_013347855.1. Lineage (NCBI taxonomy): Eukaryota > Metazoa > Chordata > Actinopteri > Anguilliformes > Anguillidae > Anguilla > Anguilla anguilla. The sequence goes on along the minus strand of NC_049207.1, from coordinate 11,467,522 downwards.
GTGTGATCGTGTGTGAGCTCAGAAAGGCTTGCATGAGGAGGAAAGGAGTGGAGTGAGATACGGAGAGAGGGGGAGGGCGAGAGGGAATGAGAAAAGGAAAGTGAAAGGCTGTTGTCATCCCCTGCTCTTTTCCCCCCCTGTTGGGTTTAAAATGAACCAGCAGGTTTGCTTTTTTTTTTTTTTTTGTTGCAAGCTAATGCCTAACAAATAAGGAAAAGCTAATTTAATGTTGCTCCAAATCGTGCATAAACATAGATTTAATTGAGCGGCCTGCCTTGTGTGGCAGGAATCAGCATATTTATGCCGGAGCAGAGCAAAGGTGAAATTGGATTTTTCTCTAGCACCTAAAAAGCGACGCGCTGGGCACCTGGATCGGGGATTACACAGGTATTAAGTACGGCGCAGGTCTTCGGCTGCAGCTTTTGCAATCACGAGGTTCTGTTAGGTCAGAGTCTTTTCTGCTGAATCTCTAAAAGCGAATAATGCCATCAGCTTGTGTGGAAGGGCTCGAAATTACAGGGGGCGGAACCTTGTGAAAGCTATTCTTTAATCTGCTTCACCTGAAAATGCCCTGTCTTTTAAAAAAAAAAAGAAAGAAAAAAAGGGAAGAAAACCTTTTAGAATCTTTCAGCAGAAGAATGGAACGGAAGCCTCTTTTGAAATCTCATTCTCAGTCACACGGAGTTCCACCCCTCCCATCAGTGTCAGCGCGCGGAACCCGCCGGAATTTCCTGATGATGTTTTGGGTGCCTGGAACATCGGGGCCCCATTGGTATTCAGCCAGGCGGCGCCTGGTCAGTGAGAGCCGTCACAGAAGCCACCTGCGAATGGAAAAACTCAATCCGGTCTGCCCCTCCGCAGCTGAGGCCGGCCTTTTTCCCATTTTTCTCGCAAAAGAAATGTCCTCCTCTTCCTCTTCCTCCTCCTCCTCCTCTCCCGTCGCTTTTGGTGGTGAAGAGAGGAGAGAGAATGCACCGCACACAAGCGCAGATGTTCCATCTGGAGGGGATGCATTGGCGTTGCTTGTGTATTTTGGCGGAACAGTAAGCACAAGAGCGTCGCCTTTCTTACAGGGCTGTCCCAACTACAAGCGGAGACACGGCACTATCAGGCCCTCCCAGCGACCCACGCAGTGCCGCGCGCTGAGGAGATGAATTCCTCTCTCCTGTCTTTCTGTCTTTTCCCACCCCCACATGGGACTTCTTCGATGGCGCGGTTTTCTCGAAGACTTCTTATCGGTCTGATGCCGGGACGTCTAACAAACGGATTACATTTGACGTGAAACGGCGGGAAACTCGCTTCTGCTTGTTACTGCTTCAGGTGTACAAAGTGCTGACTTGAACCTTCAGCTGGTTTGTCTGAAGCCAGGGGTTGGATTGGCCCGGCCTTGCCAGTGGCTTTAGGTCTATTGAAAACGACATCCGAGCAGAGCAGTCCTTGAATTTTCATGGACTTGTTGGCATTTTTCTTTCGCCGCCCTCCCCATTACCTTGAAAGGTGCTCGGTTGTAGACTTCTACCTCACCAGTCACTTGAAAGGTCACTTCATGTGATTTTATCCTCTTTTTATTTTTTTTCCCCCCCCTTTTCCTTCTTGAGCTTCCTGATTCGCCCACTTTCGGGGAGGGCTACGTGTTACAATAACCTTCACATCAGAGGAAAGACCTCTTCGTCCCTCAAGGCCCCAAGGTTGCGGGGAAGACAAATGGCTTCCGGCGTGTGTCCCATTATTCTTTATTTCCCTTATATATTACGTCCCTTGCTCAGAGCAGAGGCAGCGGCAGACCCCCGTCCTCCAATGTGAGCTCCTAGGGGGGCTTTAATGGCTGAATCCCCCCCACCCCCACCCCAATGCGGCACCTGCTAGTGCCATTGCGGTTGTGTTAATCGGTACCAGGAGAGATCGCGTATGATCCTGGCTTAGTCACCTCGTTTCCCCTCCGTCAGCCTGGGAACAGCCTGAGAGGGGGGGAGAGCCGGTGTGTTAGCGAACGAACCGCTGGCTTGTGGTGGAATGTAGCGGAGGGCTGAGCAGTGGAAGAGTCCGAATGCCAAACGTGCGAGGGGAATGCCAGCCGAGCGGAGGAACGTAGGGGAAAAAAAACAGCGAGACTCGGACGCAGTTTTGGCTTTTATTTTTCATGGTTTCTCTTTCCTTTTCGCTCTTTAGAGTTAACGGTGAGATCGTTGAGCTCGGTCAGTAAGGCCGTTGGCCACAGGTTTTGTCTCCCGGGCATTTCAGGTTGGGGGCTGTGCTGTGTCATTAGCCGTACAGTCCTGACGAAGTCGAAATGTGAACTGCTTGCATGATGAAATAAAACCTCTTTATTTGTTTTTGAAGCATCAAGAAAGTGTACAAATGTATTCTTTTTTTCTTCATATTCTTAAGATGTTCCTGTGACCCAGCACCTTGTGTAAGGCTTTTTTTGGTGAGCATATGTTTGCTTTAATACTGTGTCCTTATCCAGCCTGGCCCATCGGTCCACAGGGGCCCTGTGGGTATTATGATGAGCTGCCATTTCTCGGCCTGCTGCTCTGTTAGGTCCTGCAGCAATGTGCCAGGAGCCCACGATCTAGCAGCTGTGATCAGTGAGAGATTTGGTAGCTCTCCTGTAGTACTGTGTGGAAACGCACGCTCCAGCTGGCTTGCTCCTTGCACCGTGTGTGGGCGGTAATTACACACACTGTGATCCTCTATCCCCTTAGGTCACCTTTCCCTCTTGTCAGCGGCATTCATCGATTGATCGCCTTATTCCGCCTTCTATTGATCCAGCTACCAACTGGTCAATAGACAAATAAGCCTGTTGTGACTTGGTTTATAATAGCACTGATGACACTCATATACTGATTTTCTGTCACCCTTGGCACGCACTTCTTTATTTTGTGAACGCTTAAAGGGTCCATTCAATCATATCTGATCGTACAGCGCATGCTTTATCCTCGCGGAAACACAGCGAACGCACAGTAAAGGCACAAACACACAGCGCGAGGTGCACCATGTCACCTCAGGACGGCACCTTCTTGCCCAGCCTTGAAACCGCTTTATATTTTCACTGCGTGTGTAGGAAAATAAAAGCTGATGTGTCAAACCATTTTGTTTTCTTATTTCTGCAGTGTGTGGACAGGCAATGACAAAGTGATTATCTGATGAATGATTTAACAAACCATTTTCCTTTTGATATTGCTCGACCTTATTCGACCTTATTTTTGTCTTTTTGAATTTACATTCCTCATTTGCTTCATTTGCTATTCCTATCCACGCAGCACGTATTTGAAACATAATTGAACTACATTTTGAACCAGCCAGATTCAATTCGACTTTGAGAAACTAATCTAAGCATTTTTAGCTTGGTGATTTCTTATATTGCGGAGGAATACTGTGCATATATGCTTACAGGTGTGAAAGGTCACTAGAGATTAAGGAAAAAGGGGTCCTAGTTGGTCTGAATCTGGACCAACATTCTCTGACAGCTGTGAAATGTAGTCAATCTTCTTTAATTCATTTTTTTTACGGGTGTGTGGTTATCTAGTAATTGGTGATCTAGCAATTTGAGTGTGCGGAGCTTTAGTAATTTGTGAGGGAGAGATAAAATCAGTGCGGCCAGGATTAACGTTTGGTTGCCTTGGCTTGCATCACTGCCTCCAAACGGATCCCCACATACAAGCGCTCGTGAGTCACCAGGAGAAGTTGCCCGTTGATTTATTAGCAAAGCATGCACACCTTGAATTCGGGGCTGATTTACGGTATCTCACTCGAGCAGTCAGCCTGGTCAGGCTCACGGTGCCGTGAGGTTGCGAGCCTGGCGAGCGGGGCTGGCGGTAATGGAAATGGCGGCTCCTTGTTAGAAGCAGCGCTCAAGTTACGAGTGCACTCTGTCAGCCCCTCTTTGGCCATCGCGTCAAGATGGCAGCGCCGCCGGTTTCTGAGCCTGCCCCGATGTTTGCTTTGCCAGGGAAGTTATTTCCCTGTGTCATTGTTGCATCTGGCTCACTCATTGGGAATGCAAGTGGGTTTGTCCTCAAAGGGCTTCCGCCATCTGGCTTCACAGCTCTACAGCAGACTGAAACAGTCTCTAATAAATGAGATGGGGAGTAATGTAATGGCTCTGCAAGTGTATACCAGTGCGGGCTAATAAATAAGGCTGTTGTAATACAAATAATTGTAATCGAAATTTAAAGAGTCAAGGTGAAATAAACTATTTTCATGAGATGAGAAATTAATTTTCATTGCTTTGGCATTTGACATTTTAGTCTTTTGTTGTTTGTTATGGTTATCATATTTGCTATGGCTACATCTGTCATTTAATTCCTTTGATGTCAACCATTTTTAGAGTCCATTACAGTTTTTGGATTAGGTCCTTGCAAAAGCCAAGTGGTAGTTTCAAATCTGGGAATTTCTGATATGAACAGCATATTTGCTCTCAGCCTAATTACTGAGTAAATGATGTATGTGATTTAGGGTTGGGCGACATCGGCACAGTTTCAGGCATGATTAACTTTTCTGAAAAGCTACTCTGGTCATGATTACTAACCAGCCAAAATGCTCACAGGTATTCCTGTATTTCAGAAGTCTCAATTAGCTGCAATGGTACTCCCACCAATTGTGATTTTTTTCATAAAAATGAAGCAGAGTAATTTGCACTGTAGTGATGTAGGTTCATTGGCCTCACCTCTTCAAGGGACATATTTCAGTTCATGTCTGACAGTAACATTATATTGTATGTATGATGGTACATGCTTCACTCTACCGTTGGCCTTTTTTTAATCAGTCAGTTATGTGCAGGTCCGTTAGGGAAAACAAGGCACCTGGATTAATGAATAAATTCATGGAACAGTGCGGACCCAGCACGGAGGTGTTTTTAAAGAAGCAGACTGCAACTCGGGACAAATGAAAAAAAAGCTAACATAATGAGCTGAACTGAACATTGAACTCAAAGATCTGCATGTCTGACCAGGCATACGTAAGTTGAATTAAGTCCCATCATTCCCCTCTGATCATTTTCCCATGTACTGCATTTGCACAAATACTTGCATACTTTTTTAAGGGCTGTGAATTGCCCTTTAAGATGTTCAACACATTTTTTTATTTAATTCCTGTTACTTAATCATGAAAGTAATACTTTTTGTCTGGGTAAAGCTTAGTATGTATGGCTAATGGCGACGTTGGTGTGTTCAAGACTTGCAATGATGGAGAGTTTGGTAACAGGGACAGAATATCCAGTATAAAATGTAAGTGCGATGATAAACTGTTGATGATGTCATAGGTTTGTTCTCACATTTTGTCAGTAACAACATCCCATAGCAAAGGGCAACAGAGAACTACAATTATCTGCTGCCATGGCTACCAGTAATAAGCTCTTGTGTTCCTGAAGGCACCTCTGTTTGAGGATAAACATCTGTCATGGGGAAGTGCCGTGCCGCTTTGGAGTTCAAATTTATTCTGGTTTTCCGCACATTTATCCTGGAGGGATGACGATGCTGATCCTTTTACACAATATAAATCTTCTGCCTTAATGTGAGGAATAAGTTCTGTGTATTCCAACGCCCTTCCCATTTTGGCAGTGGAAGTTTGAGAGCCAGGTTCAGAGAGAGAACAAGCGTGCATTTGGCGCCTGGCCCATGGTGTTTTTAAGAGATGGATATTGTTTTCGCTATGTGATGTGTTTTGATGTTCCTCGTGTAGCGTATGGGTCTGTTTGTCAAGATGTGTAAATTGCTTTTTTTTTGTACCCCGCAGGAGTGTTTTGAAGTGAGGAGGAAAAAACATGGCTTTCTACAGTTTCTGCATAGTAAAGATGAATGAATTGAATTCCATGAATTGACCCATTTAGGTCTACTACTTCTGTACAAATGCCTCCACCAGTATTTCTCATGGAAAGTAATGGTCCAATTTAGTCGTGGTAGCAAAGTGGGGTGGTAGTTAAGGAGGCAGGGTTTCGCCAGAAGGTTACAGGTTCAGTCCCAGATGTGGGGAGATGCTGTACTGGCAAGTTGGATTCTGAAGGTTCATGTTATCCCCGCTGCTTTTTGAGCCTGTGTATAGCTATATTCATAAAATACTTTAGTACATAAAACTAGCTGGCATGCCTGTGCTTTCTTATGTAAAATAGGCTCAGGGCTTCTGTGCAGACCGTGAGAGAGAGAGTGCGTTCCTCGGGCTGGGCTGTACAGTACCTCACAGGCACTGAGGGACCCCTAACTGCCGGGGGAGAACTTTATCAGAGGGACCCCTTCATGCGTGTCCACAATAATGAACCCATTAGCCATGAAATTGGCTTTCCCGATAAAACAACCGGAGCTCAACCGGAGATTTCGCCCTTCCCCACTTTTGTTAAAAACTTAATTAACGTTCTGCTGCTGGGGATCCGTATTAAGTGGCAGAAAAGGGGCGATTCGGGATGTGTCGGTGGCGCGTTATCTAATTCGCCGCCTCCTTGACGCTTCTGTTTGTTTAAGACTTGGTCCACTTCACGCTCTGATTGTTAATGGGGGGCTGGGGGAATACTTATTATGGACGCAGGTCTTCTGAATTCTTTTGAAGACTCTTTGAAATACGTCATGCACTTGAGCGTAGTGCTTTTTGTGATTTAAGGGCCGTTTGTCCTCTCAGAAATCCTTGTGTGTTTTTTTCCTGCTTCCGTAGAGCAGAGGATAAATCAGAGAGAAGACTTCACGGGCTTTTGCTAGCTAAGTATCATGTTTGCATTATGGGGAGGCCGTGTGATGTAGTGCCTAAGGAACTGCGATTGTGACCCAGGAGCTGCAGGTTTGAATCCCAAGTTTAGGTGCTGTCAGCTTACCCCTGATCGAAGATATCTGCTGCAGTGAAAGTAATTTATAGGGCTGTCTGCCCAGATAAAATGAATGCAGTGTAAATGTAAGAAAGCTTGTGTTTTATTCTGTTTTATTTTATCTTTTTTTACCTCACTTGCTGGTTTTAGTTTTGGGCTCAGTCTGCAGTTTTCGCTGAGTTTGGAGAAACCCCAAACTCTCCAGACAGTTTTTTTCTTTCTTCAGTCTGACTGCCGAGCTTGGCAGGTATCGTCCAGGACCAGAATCCATCGGCTCAACCCACGGGCCCTGCTCAGGTCGCGCATGCGGCAGTCGCGGTCATCGTAAATGAGTCATCACGGTCGTGCCCTTTGATCGGGGAGCGAAGCGTCTAAAAATCGCTACTCTCGCGGCGTCCCAGAACTCCGCGCGGGGACGGGTCCTTGGCCTGTCAGATCGACTGCGCGGTGTCAGCCTGTCACCCGCGCTCGAAACGTTCCGGGCAGCGCAAACATTCGATCCGTCCGCGGCGCTCGCTGATTGACGGGGAAGCTCAGACAGGAAGGCTGGCGGTAATAAATGTGGTTCGTGTTATTCTGAAAGATGCGCCGCGTGATGGGGTGGGGGAAAAAAAAAAAGGTTTCACTCCATTTCTTATCGGCTGTCGGTTTGTTTGACAAATATCCGGCCCTGCTTTCTCCGTGTGATCGACAGCGGATCAAACAACGAAGCTGTCGCTACCGCTTCCTCACTTAGCACGGCTCGATGTTTTTTTAACACCTCCGCCATTTTAATGCAACCTTATTTTTAGTACAGTACTTCTTTAATTATTTAGCGTTATACTTACCATAATTATAATTCTCCAAGACAAGCCGCATCGTAGTGTGTATTGTAATCAAATCCTATACAGGCTGCTGGCCTAATTCTCTTCTCCCATGTTACCACTTTCACTCTCTTATCCTCTTTTGTTGTGTTAGATAACCATATTTCTCTCTTCTCATTGGGTGGACGAACGTCCATCCTCCAGACATGTTCACCCACCCTTTTCCAATCTTCATCCAATCATCTCCTAAATACCTGCTACCCAGCTCTGGGCTCCGCCCTCAATTTCTTGTCTCGTCTGGGTGAAAAAGGTCCGGTGGCCATTAAAATTTTTGGGTTCCTGTTGATGGGCACAGTTATGCAGCTGACTGTGGAGGAGGGATCTGAGCTGTCTGCTGACTGGGGTCTGCCTGGGGTCTCTATCCTGGGGTCTGGCGCCATCGCTGTTACTCTGTAGCTTCGTCGGTCTCTTAGGGTCTCTGAGAGTTAGCGCTCGTCTGTGCTATAGCCCCTGTAGCCTACTGTGTGACTGACATCATGGAGGTACCTATTTCCCCTACCGTGGGGATAGAGAGCCAGTGAAGACGCTAACTGCTAAGACACTGCTCTCATATGGATGAGTGTTTGCACGTGCGTGTGTTCCTGCGTGAACGTGCTTGTGTGTGAGCGTTTGCGTGTTCGCGGACACGTGTGTGTGCCTTCCTCGGTGTGTCGTCCTATGAACGCGCGGAGCAGCTTTAAATGCACTCGTCACGTCCAGATCACACTGATTTTTTTTTTTTTTTGCCTTCTTTGCAGATTTATCTGTCATGATGACTATGATTGCATAACAGACAGGTAGATATGGAGGAAATAGACCCAGCGATGAAACAGACCCACTTTCTCCACACCTCAGTGCCGGCACACACACAAGCCTGCAGCCAGCAGCATAGAGCTGTCATTTAGAACAGTGTGTGTGTGTGTGTGTGTGTGTGCTGGAGCTTTTATTTAGCACAGTGTGCTAGAGCTGTCATTTAGTGTGTGTTAGAGCAGGCAGTTTGAACAGTGTGGGTGTGTGTGTGTGTGTGTGTGTGTGTGTGTGCTAGAGCATTTATTTAGCACAGTGTGCTAGAGCTGCCATTTAGAACAGTGTGTGTTAGAGCAGGCATTTTGAACAGTGTGGGTGTTGGAACAGGCATTTAGAACAGTGTGCATAATTAGAGCAGGCAGAGAGAAATGATTTAGCACAGTGTGTTAGGGCAGCCATTTTGTTTGTGTCAGAGCACACTGTCTGGGAGAGTTTCAGCACCTCACCCTGTTCTGCAGTATTCACTTTGTCAGTGCAGCCGGTCTTCATGGGCTTGTGACTGTTTGAGATGCGAGGCCTGCCAGAGACCAGCCAAGCACCTCTGATCCGAGCTGATCAGAGGCTCCCTTTGGAATTCCAGTTTCAAGTGAAAGTTTACCGTCTGTTTGCTGCTCGTTGACGTTGGTGTCATTGTGAATTGCGTGTGTTGGTCTCCTGAAGAAGAATGACACCCCGCTGTAGGATCACCTGTGCCGTAGGTGCAGTGGTGTACAACTGTATCTCCCGCCCCCCCCTAGGCTTCAGTCATGCAGAAATGTGTAACACTCATGAATCCTGGAATTCCTCACCTCTACAGCAGGTGTAATTTTTTGCACATTTCCAAGGCTCTTCTTTCTGATTGAAAACAGGTGGTAGGATTGCCGTGGAATTAAACTTTGAAAAATATTTTAATGTATATCACAAATGTGTCAAAAAAAGTAAAGAAACCATAAAAGCAGATGTTCCTAATAGGGGCCCAGACATCCCTAAAGAAGAGTTGTCATGTGGTATGGATTGCCACAACGAGCGTGGTCACGTGATTGATTGTTTGCACCGTCATTATGGAAGGTTTTCACATGATGAAAAGAATATGGCTGTGCGTGATTGGCCTTGTTTGACCACCCTTGAGGATTGTGGTCATTGTTCATGCAAAAGGGTGGTAGTGACATTTTGCTGGCTGCCCACGCAGCAGATTATATGTTGGCTAAAGCCTGACCCTTCTTTCTTCTCCTGATGAATTATACAGGTCATTCTTTCAAAAACATAATTATGTTTTGCTTAATGGTAGCATTTACATTTAGCCTCTGTCTCCCCATGACCCACGAGGAACTCTTGTAAATCTTATAAGAACAAAAAAAAACCCTTTTGCTTACCAAAGATTGTCAGCATACTGTACACATGGACTAGGAGTACTCGGTGTAATGATGCCCATTGCGGGTTGGATTTTGATGTTGCAGAAGCTCTGTGTTCTCAGATGTGAATCACTTATGTTTCACTAGTTCTGAATCTCTGCAGAATGGCTCAGGAGTTGGTGAGCTGGCTGAGAGCTTACACTGGCTGAATACAGAGTTGCTCAGTGTCTGAAAGATTCTGCAGTACACTGTTCCACCATTGCAGCTGAGTCACCTGAGATACCCTAAAATTGATTTAACCTCCAGTGAGAGACCGTGCAGGCATTTTGTCATTTCTGAAGTGAGCAAAATACCTGGTATACCAACAGTGTGTGAAAAAAAACCCTGATATACCAACTGTATGAGACAAACACAATATACCTACAGTGTGATAAACACACCTGGCATACCAACAGCGTGAGAAGCATGCAATATAGGCCTATCTACTGTATGAGGAGCACACCTGATACACGTAGTGTGATAAACACAGTATGTGAGTTTTGCACTGAAATGACCTGCAGAGAGCTGTAACCTGCAGTGAGATGTGCTGGCATTGAGACCTGCCTCTGAAGTCCCAGCGATAATAGCAATGCACCCAAGAGGACGACATCCGCACCTTTTTTCTGAAAGATAAAAAGGGAAAAAAATGTCAAGTTCAGGTTTGAAATATTGAATTATCATATGCAGCTATGTGTCGGCTAATCTGATTTGCATTCACTTTTTACTGAGTATTTTGGCGGCGGTTGACCTCCCCTGAAGGTCTTCGTTCTCCCCCGTGTTCTCGTCTTACGGGCAGGAGGCCAGCCAAGCCTTTTAACTGCATTTTGCTCCTGCCGGTAAAGGAACAGATCGTTGGACACCTGTTAGAACAAAGTGCTAATTCTGGTTACAAAGTGCAACATTACCTTGACGTGAGCGAGGCAGGGTTCCGTGAGGAACAGAGCGTAACAGAGATGTCTGGGAGCTACACGGGAACGCGGGGATATTTGCCTCGGCACGATTTCGGTCACGTTAGCACGTTAGCGGTCACGTTAGCACGTTAGGACGTTAGGGCATTATCCAGCAGGTGGATGTGACCCGAGTGGCAATTTACAGGCACTGCCCCACACTGGTTTTGGGACAGCCACAGTAGCCCCGTTTTATGCCCCCCCCTGCTCCCCCGTACTTCATGAGTCTTCTGTTTGGTGCTCTTTCATGCCCGCCTGTTATTTGGCTTTTTTGCGCTGTTTGTTCCGTGTGCAGCGGGCCACCAGCGTCTCGAGTGCACGGGCACGGGCGCATACGTGACAAACCGGTCCTCTTTCTGCTGGCACGTTACCCCCCAGCAGTCACACAGCCGCCAAACGGCAGGCTGCGCCACGGAAACCTGCGCTTCGTACGCACGCCACGCGTCTTCAAAAGGCACCAGCTGCGCCCCAAGCAGCTCCGCTGTTCAGAGAGAGAGAGAGAGAGGGGGAGAGGGAGAGAGAGGGAGAGAGAGGGAGAGAGAGAGAGAAATAGAGAGAGGGAGAGGGAAAGAGAGAGAGATGGAGAAGAAGGGGAGAGGGGGAAGGAGAGAGGGAGAGAAATGGAGAGAGGGAGAGAGAATGAGAGAGAAATGGAGAGAGGGCAAGAGAGAGAAACATAGAGAGAGAGAGAGGGAGAGAGAGAAATGGGTAGATGGAGGGAGAGAGAGAAACTGAGAGAGGGCGACAGAGGGAGAGAGAGGGAGAGGGAGAGATGCTGTGAGAGAAAGCTGCTCTGGCCTCAATCCTGGCTTCCTGCGTGTGACTCACCAGGGGAAAGATGCTCCCAGGAGTGATTACGGACTGAACAATGTGCCGATTGCTGCAGAGCTCTCATTAATGAGCGCTTTCATCAGGACCCGCTCTCCACTTTATATCTCATCTCACTGCCATTAGTGCAGCAGGAACTTGTGCATTATCCTGTCCTCTGATCTCTCTCTCTCTCTCTCTCTCTCTCCAGTTTCAAATTCAAATTCAAATACGCTTTATTTGCATGATCTTGTATCACTAGAGCAGGGAATTCATAAATGATGACATTAAAAAAAGGAACCTTTCACTCTCTCTTTCTCTGTCTCTCTCTCTCTTAAATCTTTATTGGCATGACAAAATTTGCATTTGTATTGCCAAGGCATGGCAAGGAACATGTGAAACCTCAGATGACAAACAGTACGAATTGGATAATATGATCATATATGCATACACATACACGTAAACAGTAATAATAATACTCTCTCTTTTTATTCTCTCTTTCTCTCTCTATCCCCCCATTCACATACTGACTGCATGTGCTCATTTGAAGGTAGCACAGTAGTAGCCTGTTCTGAACTGAACTCCCACAAACGCTCAATAAAAATTCAAAATTTTTTCTTTTTTTATTTGATTATTTTTAGATTTTCTTTCAGTGACGTGCGCAACTTGTCGTTGCCCCTGATTAAGCCAGGCGAGGACGCGTTCTGTAATTTTCGTCCGCAGCTTTGAAAGGAGTTGATTCTGGGTATTCTAATGTGACCTATTTTTTGCCGGACTGCTTGCGTCTTCTGACGTCAGCGCACGGCAGCACCGCGGATTCGCACGCTTTTTTTTTTTTTAACGATTTACACCTTGGAGGGGAGCCCGAGTCTCAGGCCGTCCCTGGCGTCTCCCGAACGCCGCGCTCGGCGCCGCGCGCTAACGTGCTTCACCGCGCTTCTCAGGTGCGCGCGTGTTTGTTTGCATCTTTTATCCCAGTGCGTTTCTCACATTCTCGGCTCTCGAGTCTCAGGTTTGCGTCGCTCGTAGCTAATCGGCCCCAACAGAGCCCTGGGGGAAGCTGCCTGTTCTCTAGCAGCAGCTGGGTTGCGTGCGGATGTAATTATCAGACGCGTCTTCTCTTCATTTTCCCAGAACCCCACTCAGGTGGGAACTGCCCTGCAGGTCTTCTACAACCTGGGCAGCCTGAAGGAAACCATCGGTAATGTGGTGGAGGGGTACAGGTCCTCCATCCAGGAGAACGTGGCCAGCGCCCTGGACATCAAGGTCTTGTCCCAGCCAGGAAACGCCAGAGGTGCAGTGTGTGATTGACAGTTACAGACGTTCATTCCAGTCTTAGCATTTACACTAGCGGCCGCAGCACATACTTCTTCCAATGTCATACAACATGTTGAGTTGAATCATAAATCGGCCAAGCCGTTTCAACTTGGTGATGATAAGATGACATTTATTATGTAATCTGTTTTGTTAGTGTTGATACTCTGTTGTGTGGGTATGTGTGTGAATGCATACATTGTTGTTTATGTGAATGTTTGTGATCTATACATCTGTGTTTGTGTGTGTGTGTTTTATATGTTGGTGCGTGCGTGCGTGCACGTGTGTGCATGAATGTGTGTGTGTATGGATGGGTGTTCTTATTTGACGGCGTTTGTGTGCATGTGTGTGCGTATGGACGGGTGCTCTTAGTGACGGTGTGTGTGTTTCTCAGGCGCTCCAGGCCGGGCAGTGATGCCGACCCCAGGGAACACGGCTGCATTCAGAGCTGCTCTCTGGACCAACCTGGAGAAGCTGATGGACCAGATCTGCGCTGCCTGTGGACAGGTATGGTATGACCAGGGCTGCGTCCTCACACAGCGCTGGCTCTTAGCTTTAAGAGGGGTAGATGCTCACCTGTATAACAGGAACTGGATGCTCAGAACCGATTATTATATGGTTGAGATGTCAATAATTACAAGTTTCATGTAATAGCATTGTTTTTTATCGCATCTGATTCAGCTGTAACATGTTTTAAGTGAGTTTAACTGTTCAGTCTGTTATATTGAGGACATGGCTGGACCCCATTGCTGCTGTGCTGCCGTTTCCTGTGTTCTCTCGTCATTAAGGCGTGTCCCTCTGCAGGTCCAGCACCTCCAGAAGGTCCTGACTAAGAAGAGAGACCCCGTCACGCACGTGTGCTTTATCGATGAAATCGTCAAGGTGAGACCGGCTGGTTTCTCTTTCCGTGGGAAAGGCACCTCAGAGAGACCAAGAGGCTCGATTCACATTCACTGGCTCATATTTCCTTGGTTTTTACTTTTCAGGACAACAGTTACTCCAATGAAAGTATAGTCTTTCGTTTCAGATATTCTGTGAAGTCGTGTGTGTGTGTGTGAACGAAGCCCTGCCTCGTGGAGTGTCGTAGTGTGATGTTAAAGTTCACCTTTGTGGAGTTTGTGTGGTGGTGTGTGTTGAGAGCTCGCTTCCACAGGGTTTGTTTGTGTTGTTATGAAACTTAACTTGCGCAGGGTGTTTTTGTATGTAAATGTTTACTGTGTGAATGTAGCCTGACCTTGGTGAGTGTTTGTTTGTGTTGAGAAGCTTCTTAACTTGTGAAGGTTGCATACCCACCCCACCCCCCGCCGCCATTTTGGCTCCTTGCGCCTGTATTTCCCCTGGCCCTGCGATCAGTCCCTTGAGGGCCCGCGACCCTGTGTTCAACACGTGCACCAGCTGGCTGGCTCATTAAACACTGAAGGGATCAGTGATTTTACCGTATGTCAGACAGCTGTCAGCCTGTGTGCCTGCTGATGTTGTAGCTACACACGGGGCTAGCCATCTCACACTGTTCACTGAATGGGGGGTATTGGGTAATGTAGTCAGTAGCTGTTGATATGACTGCAGGAACCCCCATACCTCTTTGCTGTTTCTGTGAGCTAGTGAGAGGAGCTGTGCTTTGGATATAGAGCACATTTTCTCTCCATTTGGTTTCTCTTGTTTGTCTTGTTGTTCCGTTTATGTCCTTATCTTTTCTTATTGTGCTGTCATATCTCTCCCCAGCTGACAGTAATAGCCTTTTGCTGCTCGAAAGTGTATGGAGTTTAGTACCGGTAAATCAGCCACTACCGGATAATCCGGGCCGAAATGACTTCTTTTAATGCGAAGGAATAAAATGAGCGTTTGTTTGCTCAGGTCATCTAAGAACAATAAAGCCCGGTGCGTTCAGCGGCTTTGTGAATAACGCGCTTTTGCTCTTGCTGTTGTGTTTGAAGTGTGTGTGTCGTAGGAGTGGCCTTCATACGACGGGATTGTGTTTGTGGGCAGTGTGTGTGTGTCTTCGCTGGAGCTCGCAGCAGCCGTGGGTGTTGCAGTGTGTGTCCGTGTCTTTGTTAGGCGCTGTGTTTGAGGTTTTGCCTTGAGTAGGTGGTGTGTGTGTGTGTATATGTGTGTATGTACGATTGTACATGTGTGTGTGCGTGTGTATGTGTGTTTGTGCATATGTGTGGATTACCAGCTACCATGGGTATTGTGGTCTTTGTTTCTCTGTGTCTGTGGTAGGCCCAGTGTAGTGTGGTATGTGTGTGTGAGAGAGAGACTGTATGGAATTTGCACATACCTAGGTTCATGTGCTTATACTGTGTGTGTGGTACCAGCTGTCATGAGTTCTGTCCCATTAGCAGAGGTCGTTAGATTGACAGGCTCTGACATGGAGAAGACAGCTTTTTCCACAGCAAGTGGGTGGAGTTTTAGGCAAGGACAGTAGAGAATCTGCTGTTGGTGGGAGGAGATTCATCGATCACCTTCACCGAGGTATATTTAGCATGCTGTTGAAGTAATGTCTGGAGATGGCTTTCAACGAGCTTACGCTCCCAAAATGATTAAACGAAAACAAAAGCAGACAATGTTTTGGCCGTGCAGCTGAGGAAGGTCGCTCAGACAAGCAGTGATTTTAGATTTAATTTATGAGTATGTACATCTATAGTTTGCACACATCTCCAAAATACACTTACAGAAATACACAAATGGATAGAGAGGTGGTTTCCCTCCACTGTCAGTGCTGGAAGAACTCTACCTCTGCCCCTGGTCTCTGGTCTTTCCTGTCCGAAATGAATTATTCCTGATGGTTTTAACAGCACGTATCTCTCTGTGTGACTTTCCTGTATTCTTTAAGGAGTCCTGCAGGCATGGGGAAATGTTGGGCGAAGGGCAGGGGGTTGTGGGACTGATGTAGGGGTCGGTACGAAAGTTCCAGTGAGAAATAATTGAAGGCGAGGAAAGAAGGAACTGAAGAAGCTCTCTGTCTCCCTTCTCTCTGTACGTCTCCCTCCATCCGTGGCTACCCCTTCCCCCCTCTTTCTGTGCCTCACGCAGACAGACTGAAGTGCGGTAATAATGAGGCTTATTAAAGTTCAGAGGACTGAGTGTCAGAGATGTGTGTGTCAGTTAAGGGCCTCAGTAACGTGAGTGTGTGAATGTGTGTCCTGGAAGAGCGTCTCATCAGCCAGGCTCACGGATACGCGAGGAGGCTGCTGATTAGATTTCTGCTTTCCCCCATTTCCCTCCTGCAGGGAATGGCCAGCGGCACGGCCTTTCCTGTGCCGCCGCTGCGCCCCCTGTGGGTTAGCAGAGAGTACTGCAGCGCTCACCTGCGAGCCACGCCTCCAGCGCAGCATGCTGTATGAGAGCTACAGCCAATCAGAGCAGAGGACCGCCCGTCAATCATAATTGCACTGTGGTCACCTGACCAAGCCTGTCCAACCTAGACCACGCCCCTTGTAATGTCTTAACTGTGAGAGGGCTTTCTTGCCACAGGAGACCGAGGTTCAGATTATATCTGCTTTTTTTGATAGTGCTCTGTACAGTATGTCCGCCATTTTGTGCCCTGTGCACACCAACCCCGCTCTCTTTTTTTAGAGAACGCTGCACAGCTCTCGATATTACTGAACACAATATGTAACTAAAGAGTGTTAATAATGTATGATACTATTAATCAGGCGGTAAACAGTACAAACTGTACCGCTACCTGTAATGGGATGACATCACTTATGTCCGTCACTGCACACTTCTGGTCACACACAGTAGAATTACATCGCTCTGGCTCGAGCCCTGGTTGTCTGTTCCATCGTGTCCTCAAGTGTTACAGACTCAAGGTCGTTGTGAACTATGTAGCTACCTTAAGTTTGAGTGGTGCGTTGATGAGGATGGTACGAGGAGCTGACCAACCAAGGATAATGAAACGATAACCGACGGTGTGCTACATTCTCAGAGTGGCGTTCTCCCAGCGTATGCGTCATGCCCAGACGGTCCTGGCTGTTCCCTTTCGCCCCCCACCCCCCCCCCCCCATCGTTGCAGGCATGGCGTGGCTGTGGGATCTTGAGTGCTGCTATCGTTGCGATATGGTTCATGCTCGTGACAGAAGACTTGCAAAACACTTGACCCTACTGCCCAAAGGCTCACTAGCTGTAGCACAGGAAAGCTCGCACAGGTTCTGGCCGTGACTGTGCTGGCCCAGGTGTTTGTGTGTTTGGTCCTGGGGAATGATGTTGGGTGGGGCCTGACAGGTAGATGGAAGGTCATCATTTCTAACCGATCCTTGCTTACGCGTCTCAAAGGGACAGTTCATTTTCACATAAAAACTGATATTCGTAATTTATTCATATCTCCACTGGAAACAGACAAGTCGTAAAAATAGCTTTGAAGTTACTCGAGGTCCGTTGTCTTGCGTTAGATTCACAAAGTCCCCAGTGCCCGGATACTAGCTGTTGTAAAGCTGTCAGGTTGAAAGGAACTATTTTTAAGTGCCTGAAATATCTCTCACCGCACAAAAGAAAACTGTCTGGGCCAATTGAAAACATATACTAAAACTGAAATATTATCAGAAAACTCCAGAAAGTGAACTCTTCCTTTAAATCCTATCTTGTGTGATAAACTGTCTTTGTCCTTTCTTTTCACCTTCTTTGGAAACTTTTTGTGTGTGTGGTAGAGCGTTGCCTCCTCCCCACCCCCGACGACTAAATTAAACGCCTCTGACTCCGTCCTCCTGGGCACAGGCTGTTACATCACCACCCCGCATGAGAGCATCGGGAAGCAGAGACTGGAGAACGACAGCCTAGCCTAGCCTAGCCTAGCCCGGCTTTCATATGATCAGAAACACGTGCCCCGTTAGGCTCATAAACATCAGAACGATACAATTCTCTGTCTTTTACTGATGTCATCTACGCTTGGAGCGATAAGATGCCGATATTAGCGTGATCGCTGCTAACGCTGCCGCAGTGTGTCAGTAGTCACGTGTTCATCGCGTGCTGCAGTGTTAAAGTGTGGATTCGAACGTTCCCGTCGTGTTTCACGAGGTGCTTTGAAGGACCGGCAGAGACGCCCGCTACCTGTGAGTCTGTGACGCGGGGCTTCTCCCTTTAAACGGTAAATCTCGTCCGAGCATGCTCCGCATGGAACTCACAAATCCACACGTCGGCGCGGAGCTCCGGCGCAGCTGCTGCCGTGGTGACCGCAGGCTCGGGGGCGGGGCCTCGATTAATGCAGAGTCGCCCTTGACTGTTTCTGCAGGGCACGCATTAGCATTCCGCGGCTACGCGGCTGCACAGCAGCACACACAGAGCTCAGAGCTCAGAGGCGCCGCGACCTGCTCTGCCCTTACATACAGACAAGCGCTCACAGAGGGACCTGAGACACAACACACATACTCACGCTACACTCGTACTACGCACACACTACACACACACACACACACAGACACACATACACACACAGAGGGACCTCATACGAAGCACACACACATCACACTACACTCATATTACACTCACACAGCACACATCACACTACACTCATACTACACACACACACACATGTACAGAGGGACCTCACACGCAGCACACACACATCACACTACACTCATACTACACACACACACACACACACATACACACACGCAGAGGGACCTCAGATACACCACACGTACTCACAGTACTCTCACACCACACACACACACACACACATACACGGAATGGGACCTCAGGCACACAAACATGTACACATGCGCCTAATCCAAATGCGCACATAAAAAGTCATACAGGTAACCAGCAAACACACATGGTGACGTACGCCCTTTCTTTCTCTCACACACACCTGCATACAGGTATCCAACCCACACGCATGCTTAGTGTACAGCATATGTTCTTTGTATGCCTTTATCCTCGGCACAAACAGCCCTGTGTAATTTAAAGGCCCGCGCGCGTCTGCGAGCGGCAGCGTGTAGCAAAGACCGGACCCGGGAGAGCATCCGAGGACAGCTCCGGTGGACCAGACCAGGCGCGCAGGAGCGTGATCGATTTCCCCGATCGCTCCTGCTCCGTGTGCCCCCTCCTGCTCCGTGTGCCCCCTCCTGCTCCGTGTGCCCGCTCCTGCTCCGTGTGCCCGCTCCTGCTGTGTGTGCCCCCTCCTGCTCCGTGTGCCCCCTCCTGCTGTGTGTGCCCCCTCCTGCTCCGTGTGCCCCCTCCTGCTCCGTGTGCCCGCTCCTGCTGTGTGTGCCCGCTCCTGCTGCGTGTGCCCGCTCCTGCTGCGTGTGCCCGCTCCTGCTATGTGTGCCCCCTCCTGCTGCGTGTGCCCGCTCCTGCTGCGTGTGCCCGCTCCTGCTATGTGTGCCCCCTCCTGCTGCGTGTGCCCGCTCCTGCTGCGTGTGCCCGCTCCTGCTGCGTGTGCCCCCTCCTGCTGCCTGTGCCCGCTCCTGCTGCGTGTGCCCGCTCCTGCTATGTGTGCCCCCTCCTGCTGCGTGTGCCCGCTCCTGCTGCGTGTGCCCGCTCCTGCTGCGTGTGCCCGCTCCTGCTGCGTGTGCCCGCTCCTGCTGTGTGTGCCCCCTCCTGCTGCGTGTGCCCGCTCCTGCTGTGTGTGCCCGCTCCTGCTGCGTGTGCCCGCTCCTGCTGTGTGTGCCCCCCCCTGCTGCGTGTGCCCCCTCTGGTGCTTCGCTCTGCTGTAATTCTAAGGGCCGTGGGGACAGAAAAGTCGCAGCGTACTCTGAGCCTGCGTTCCGTACAGACTGCTTAATTTCGGCTGTAAACGTGCTCCATAAATACACTCCGCTTGCTTGATTATTGATTGATTGACCGGTTGATTGATTCGTAGATCAATCCCTTGCGCTATGCTTGCCGGACATTAAAATTGCCAGTTTACTGCTACCGTGAAATTGAACGCTCAGCATATCAGGGGACTTTATTGTGAAGGGACTTGCAGATTTGCCCTCTGTGATTGCTGTAGACCTAGCCAGTCAGTCCACTTTTACTTTGAGATCCCTACGAGTGGCTTATTCACTCTAAATTGCGGGACGCTCAGAATGCCTGGAGACTTTTATTTTGAAGGGTCTTGTGGGCGTTCTGTACGTCGCCGTTGGCAGCACGGGTCTGCCTTTACGCCAGCCATTATGCCCACATTGCCCGCCGTCAAATTTAGCCCACAGCCGCGAGGCTTCCATCATGTGTGTCATCACATGGAATGAACCAGGAAAACATTTAATGAACCCACTCTCTCTCTCTCTCAGAAGTCACCAGTTCATTACCGTCATCCTGACCTGTTGGCCAGTCTGTGTGTGTGTGTGTGTGTGTGTGTGTGTGGTGTGGGATTTGTTTGTGTGCTTGTGTGTGTGGTGTGTTTATGTGTGTGCATGTGCTTGTGTGTGCTACACTGTTTTAAAAATAAACGTCCTTTGAGGTTAAGGGATGCCACTCCCAGTATGTGAGCCCAGGGCATTCTGGGAAGTGTTTCACGATGTCCCTGAATGCCTTCTGCTAGTTCATCGCTAGCAGGTGGTGATCTGTTTAGTTATGCTGCGAGAAGCTGGCACGTTAAATTTCTGTGACCTCAGCCCTGAGTGTTTGTTCTGTTCTGTTGGGTTGGGTCGGGTCGGGTCAGGTTGGGTCGGGTCGGGTTGCGTTGGGTTGCGTTGGGTTGGGTTGGGTTGGGTTGAGTCGGGTCGAGCCGGTTTAGTTGTGGCGTGTGGTGACTCTGATCACAGTCGTTCAGCACTGCCTGTTCTACACCACAACTATCCAGGTCAATATTTTTAATTATGCGTACGAGACTGCTCTCAGCATGAGAACAATTGGGTCGAGTACAGATTGGATCCTCTGGGGTAGTGTACAAATCAGACTCACTGTGTGCACACGCACACACACGCACACACACATATATAAGTAATCTTACTGTGTTTTATTAGTAGATAGCTAAAAACAGGGAATGATTGCAGTACTGTGTATGTGTGTAGATGACAGCTGTATTGTGTATATGTGTAGATGATAGCAGGAGTGTGTGTGTGGGTGTGTGAATGATAGCAGTATTGTGTGTGTTTTTTTTGTGTGGATGATAGCAGGATTGAGTATATGTGTAGATGATAGCAGGATTTTGTATGTGTGTGGATGATAGCAGTATTGTGTATATGTGTAGATGATAGCAGGATTGTGTATGTGTGTGGATGATAGCAGTATTGTGTATATGTGTAGATGATAGCAGGATTGTGTATGTGTGTGAATGATAACAGGATTGTGTATATGTGTGTGGATAATAGCAGGATTGTGTATGTGTGTGTGGATGATAGCAGGATTGTGTATGTGTGTGGATGATAGCAGTATTGTATGTGTATATGTGTGGATGATAGCAGTAATGTGTGTGTATGTGTGCGAATGATAACAGTATTGTGTATATGTGGATGATAGCAGTATTGTGTGTGTATGTGTGTGGATGATAGCATGTTGTGTGTGTATATGTGTAGATGATAGCAGGATTGTGTGTGTGTGTGTGAATGATAGCATGTTGTGTGTGTGTATATGTGTAGATGATAGCAGGATTGTGTATGTGTGTGGATGATAGCAGTATAGCTATGTGGCAGGGTGCTGGTGCCGTGGCTGGGTGAATAGCTCCTGGGGGGTGGGAAGGGGCTCCTCGCCGGCGTGTGCTCCCTGTCACCAGCTTATTTGACACCCGCTAACAAGCCGGGGCCGAGCAGACGGTCCCGCCGACAGCCCCGAACGGCGATTACCGAGCCGCCGCTCCCGCCGCGCGCTTCCCATCACGCAATTCCGTACGGAGCGGCGGAGCGCGGTGAGAAACCTCTGCTAGCGCTCCGACCGAAAATGAAGCACGTTTCGCGTAATTACTATGGCCGCCGTAAAAATAGATTCCCCCCCCCCCCCCCCCCCCCTGCGGACTGCTGCCCGCTTCGGAGGGAGTGTGGACGGTTTCTATGGAAACTACACCTTTTCCCCCCCCCCCTCCCACTGTGACATCTGCGAGAGTTTGGTTTCCGCGAAACAGATACGCTCGTAACGAGGCTTGGCACTCCGCCGCTGTGTAAGATATCGTCGGTGTCCTCCGACGTGAAACGGCTATATTTCCTAAAGCCTCGGCAAAGCCTAGAATGGAGGTGAGAGGCAAAGATGTTGATACAGTGTTTTCAGATGGCGATTATTTAACGCGTGTGAACCGTTCTGTATTTACACTCGGTACGCCGCAGATTTGGACTCGCTGGAAGTTTTGCTGTCTGTTATTGTGAACTTTTCCCTGAACCTTACACATGACAAAGAACAGGGAGAGGGACCTATCTGTGGCAAACTGCACAGGCCCTGTACACGTCGTATTTAATCCCTGCAGTGAGCGTCCGCGCACGTGTTTGTGCTCTCAGAAGACGTAGGAGGCGTCGGTTCTCCCCTGCCTTCGGTTCTTACGGGCCACCGAGGTGCACGCAGGGCCAGGGCTGCCTGATAAGTCTGCTTCTCTCCAGAGAGTCAGAACAAATCGATCGCAGACTCGGCAGGTCGGCGTGTCTTGATGTATATTCTGTGCCGGCGGGTCACAGCCTTCGCAGCTGAGTGCACCTGGGCACTGCCGTGTGTGTGTGTGTGTGTGTGTGTGTATTTGTGTGTAGGAGGAAGTGGGGTAGTGCGGGCTCGACTAATTTCAAAGAATACTCATGTCCGTGCATGTGAACATGTGTGTGTGCGTGTGTGTGCGTGTGTGTGTGTCTGTGCATGTGAACATGTGTGTGCGTGTGTGCTCGCGTATGTGCGTGTGCTCGTGTGCACAGAGTGCGGAGGCCGTGGTTCCATATGTGGGCAGATCAGTAGTTTTTGGCTGTAGAGCAGAAGGGCCCCAGGACAGCATCGTCTGCTGTTCACAAGCATAGATTAGCAGCCCGTTCGCTGGGTCAGGCTGCTGCTGTGTGGAGTGAGCATCACTCCACCGCCTGTCCTCTCGCTGAGAAAGCCGTGTGGTCGTACGACCGGGAAAGTTGTGAAAAGTGAAGTGGGTGTTGTAGCACAACCTACAGCTCGTGCTAAAAGTAGCTGTGCTCTCAGGAGGAGGTGTGGGAGCACTAGGAGATGTTCCTACTTAATGCAGGGTGTTTATGTATCTTCGCTTTCCTGCCCAGCACAAGGAAGTTCCTGTTAGCCCATAGCGCTCAGCTTAAAGGTGTGGCTACCTGATGCTGATGGGAACCTCCCACCCCCCCCCTACCTGGCAGGCAGCACCAATCGATCCCCGCTCCCCTGAGTGCCAGAAAGGTGTTTCTATGGGCAGGATACTTGTGCAGTTATTTCTGCTCCTGCCTCAGGTTACGTATCGAGCTGAGTCCAGGCTTAATAACTCTTTCTGCCGCTCTCGTTACTGGAGCTCAGATTGAGACGAAGGACGCCGCTCTCTCTCTCTCTCTCTCTCTCCCTCTCCCTACGCCTTGTGTTCACATGGTGCTGACGTCCTCGCTGATTTGTGCTCAGATGCGCACACACTGACGCTCACACAAATACACACACTCACACAAACATACATCACACAAACACACTCAAACACAAAAACACTTGGACACACACGCACGTACACACACACACACACACACAAACACACAGTAGGGCCGAGTGCTGTGTGCCCTTGCCTTGTGATGCATTTATCCCAAATAAAAGGGGACATGTTGTAAGACACATCCCAGGGGGTGTGAATTCTGAAGTTCTAGAAACCGAATCGCTTGTAGTCGAGGAAAATATCCAAGTACAACAGTTGTTCATTGGGAACAGTAAAAGTTATTTAAATGAGAAACTACAGAACACCAGCCAAAAACAACAAAAATATACAAAGGCCTTTAAAATCCAAAGAGCTCCCACACGATACATAATAAGCAAAGATAACAAATGCTTACTTTTAGTTTTCACGCTTAAACTATGGCACTTAAGACAGGGCTTCATTAGTCCTGCAAATGCTCACATTTCATGGAAATCATTTTTCAAAAATTAAAACATGTGAGTATAACAATAGCTATCAACATGTGCATCATTAAGAGGGTATTAGTATCTAAGTATTAGATATTTTCATGTTGATAATTTGAGCGGAGTTGTAGAACACACACACACACAGGCACACTCCAATGAGCACATTCAGGGGTCACTCTTGACATGACAGGTATACCCTAACAATTGTAATCTTCCCTCCCAGCAGCAAATTGGCCTTTAATGCCCCACACCGAAGCCCTGCTAGTCAGTTTGCATTAGCTCTCGCTACGATACCAGACCACGAGCTGTGTGCTTAGACGAAAAATCAGAGCTTTAACGGGATGCAGCACTCGACTCTCTTCATGCTGTTAATGGCGCATCGCACGTACGTTACCTTGAAAAACTTAAGCGGAGCACATCGATGCGCCAGCCAAGAGAAGAAGACGAGGGGGGGGGTGGAATTGCGAGCCAATTTCGAAGCGACTTTAATCTGAAAGCGCGCCCGCCTTTTGAAGGCTCAAAACCGAGGCGTAATGAGAGGGTGAGAAAGCACGCGTGAGTAATTGGCAGCACTTCATGTGCTGTCACACCGCGATTGAAAACGCTCTCGTCGCTCACAAAGGCCGCTTTGTTTAACGCGTGCCGCCGACTCCACAGAAGAAAAAAAAAGCCCCACCCCCCGCCACCGGTGACGAGCGCTCGAGTTTTGTGCTCGGCCTCAGCGATGCACGACGAAGGATTTGGGGTGACATGGTAATTGTGAATCGAAATCTGTTGCTTTCATCGCTCTTTGACTGTTTCAATGTCATAGCCGTCTTCGCGCTGTAAATGCGAGACGCTCGTTCTCGACGCGGACGAGGGCGAAACGCCGCGGGAGCGATCTTTCCAGACGCACCCCGGCAGCTACAGCGTGCCCTGAATGTCGGTTATTGAACCCCTTAAGACGTTCAATCGCATTATATCCGTTTGGCAGACGCTGTCATCCGGGGCGGCTGGCAAAACAAAGTGCGTGAGTGCCGTCGCGCGGGTTAATAAATAAGCTGGTGAGAGCGGCGCTGCTGCAGGAGCGGGTAATTAACGGGCAGGAAGTGTGGAATCAGCGGCACTGTTAGCCGAGTCTGCGGTCCTGATGGAGACAGTAACCTGACAGCCGAGCCATCGCAGGGCCCCGAACTGCGGGGCTGTGATTTAGATCCTCTTCTCTCAACCCCCCCCCCCCCCCCACCTGACCCCCACTTCTGTTTCCACACTGCCCCCTGCATGGTGCCATCGCCGCCATCTTTCACTCAGGGTGGGGTTCTCCCACGTTATTTGGCCCCTTGCTCACTACCCCCCCCCCCCTTAACTGAATCTTCCATTTCTGTCCTCTTGCCTCTCCCTTGCTCTCCTTGAATCGTTCCCCTGACCCCTGACCCCTCGCCCCTAGCTCATCTTCACCCCTACGGGACACTCCCACTGGCCCAACCACGAAGCTCCCCGCTCTCAGCCATACAAAACTCAGCCCGCACCCCACCCCTGTGCTGTCTACCCTGAGGCCCGGCGCTGTTGCTCGTCACGCGCCCCCCCCCCCCCCCGCCCCAGCCGCACGCTAACGCTGAGGGAGCTGTAGCGGGGTTTACTGGGCAGCCCTATAAGCCCTGTACTCTTCATGCCTTAATTGAAAGGCATTAGGTGGGTTTTTTTTATCCTTAGCATGTCGTTTTAAACCCAGTGAAAAATCCCACCTGTGCCCTGGGGTATTTCCACAGCCGAGCGCTCGCCCGCCCTCTCTCCCTCTCCCCCCGTTTCTGGCGCTTCTGAGCCTCTGCACCGCGAGCCTGACGGGGACAGGGGAGGTATTTTTAGAAGCTCTCGGGACTCGCGGGCGATGGAGTAGATGGGGGATTTTACCTGTGAAATTGTGGCCTCAGATGTTGGAACTTAACCGTGGAATGTGTGCACGTGTGCGTGTGTGTGTTTGAATTTGTGTGTGTGTGTTTCTGTGAGGTTGCGTGTGTGTGTGTGTGTGTGAGGTTGCGTGTGTGTGTGCGTGCATGGTTGTGTGTGGGTGTGTGTGTGTGCGCTCAGTCCTTTATTATGAAAAGCACTATCTAGGTGAGCATAAACCCCCAGTGCTAACAGATTTTAATATAAAGCATGGTGGGTATGTAGAGCAGTATTTATTGGATGTGGGAAACTTGAGGAGGTCCACATTCAAAAACAGCCTGATACAGCTTTTCTCTGAGCCTTCTGAATGTTCAGCCCTGGTCTGGGTGCCCTTTGACTTCCATTCAGTGTAGAGGCCCTAAACGACAGGTTGTCTGTGGGGGAGTACACTGTGGTGGGGAGACACATTTATCGACCTGTGTACTAATTTTCTCAGTAAACGGCTGTTGTGGGCGTGGCCTGTGTTCGCTGCCCCGCCCAGGTGCACTCGTGCTGTTCTGAGGCCGCTTGGCCTCTGTCGTGGGGCACGTCCTCTTCCGCCTGTCTGAATTGGGCGCCGGAGGTGTCAGTGAGGAAGGTCGTGACCTTGAGCGGTTGTTGCGGGGGCAGTAGGAGTCGGGGGGCAGAGTGGGTTTGGCGGTGATGCTCTGCAGATCCATTAAGGAATGAGTTATTTACCGCGCGGTAAGTGCTAACCAGCTACGGCCCGTGACCCGTTCAAGCGCGGAGGAGGGCATTCTGGGAAATGCGTGACATTGATGCGGCTGCGATTGGATTTCGGGGTGAAAAGACACGGCGCCTCGTAACCAGTCCTTTCAATTTTCCGGTCTCTCAAATACACTCCATCTCTCTCTGTCTCTCTCTCTGCCCCTCCCTCCCCCGTTTTCTCCTTTTATTTCCTGAGTCGCGTTGAATTGGGCTCCCCCACCCCCCTGCCCCCCTGTTGCCCTTCTCCCTGAGATTGATTGGGCCTTTGTGGCGGAGGAGCACCTCATCCTGTCACTCCGAGGTCCCCCCCCGCGCAGGGGGGGGGGAGAGCGCGGGAGAGAGCGCGGGAGAGAGCGCGGCTGTTTACCTCGCTCTCCGCGCCTGTAATTGTCCCGTGATGCCATCGTCCGCCCCAGTTATCGGGTTCAGATGCGTAATTAGGAGCCTTGTTTTAAAAAGGGAAGTGACATTAATCAAGGCGCTAATCGTTCGCGTCCCGCCGCGACTCGGCGAAGACGAGGCACCCCGACAACCATTACGCGCGATTCAGCCCGTCTCCCTCGACGACGGCGGCAGCGGCGGTGGCGGCGTCGAGCGGGCGCGAGGAGCAGCCGTAAATCTCGCCGCAGACCTCCGATGTCGAGGAACCGAGCGCCTAACGTAGTTTTCTGAAAAACAGCGCGAGCGCGAACGAGGGGAGCGCTCGGGTACAGACGGGAGGCTCGGAGACTCTCGGCCATTTTCTGTTCCGAGGGCGCTTCGAGATGATGATGATGAAATGTGCCTGCCCTTCACCGTGCCATCAGTCATGTTTACCGCTCTCACTCTCGTTTATTTACAGAAGCCTCGCGCGTCCGTGGGGGCTGTTTGACTTCTCTTTTTTCATTCGAGGCTGTCCAGAGGGCCGTTCGCTCCGATTCACCCCAGCCCTTGCACACTTATTTCATCACGGTCCCGATGGTGCAGGTCCGCTCCCGGAGCTGTTTCTGTTTGTTTTGTTTTGTGAACGCTCTCTCACCCGTCACCTGTTTCCCCGCAGGACGGACAGGCGGACATCATGTACACGTTCTGGAGCTCCGTCACCCAGATCCTTTCCGTGGAGTTCCAGAAGGCGACCGGGGGTGAGTGCTCTGATCGATGCGTGTTTGACGGAGTGTTGCGGATGTGGTGTGACAGCCCGGTGAGTGAATGCCCCCTGCCCCCCTCTCCCCAACCCCCCTCCCCCCCCCACCCCCACCCTGCCCTCTTCCCCCTCCTCTCAGTGAAGCTCTGCAGGTACAGCCAGAGCGATGAAGACACACACACACACACAAGCTCAAATAAAACTTGCCTGCGTCGGCACAGGCCTGATGCAAGCATTATGGGGCTGGCGTTCCATCAGGCGCGGTAGCGGCCGGCCCGGCCCAGCCCAGCCCGGCCCGGCTCTGCAGTAATGGTGTCAGCCATATTTCCCCGTGGAGAACGGCCGAGCCGCCGCCTCTCTTCTCCGCGGCCTATAAAAGCGCAGATGGATTTTATCCCTGCGGTGGGACGCGGTGTGAAATGATGGCTCATCCCAAATGATTCATTCCCCCGGACCGGGCGGACGGACCGGATGAAAAGGATGTCGCCGCGGCAGCGACTCCGCCATCAATCTCCCCGACGCGCGCGCGCGTGCCCGTTTCTAACGGCGTTCCCCCCGCGTCTCCGCGCGTATTTCACACCGGAGTGTAAATAAACTCCTGTTGTATTTAGAGAACGGCGGTGGGGGGGGGGGGGGGGGTGGAAAGGAGGCGTTTTAAGTTTGCGGCGAGCTTGTTTACACGGAGCTGAGCTGATAGGAGGAGCCGATATTTCTCGCGGTTTTTGCCGCTCCCCAGTACGTGCGGAGGCAGCTTTGCTGTCCTCCCCCCGGTGTTCGTCCAGAAGGCGCGAGCGAGCGAGTGTTTGCTGCGTCTGCTGCGTCTCTCCATATGTCGCCGTTCTGCGAATTCGCCGTGTAGCGGCGCGCAGAAGGCGGACGAGCGTAAAGGGGTGAACGTGACCTCCCAGCATGCATTGCGTCAGCTACTCCTCGCTCCCCCCCCCTCCCATGTAGAATGACCATCTGCAGGCCTAACCTAAGCCCCTCCCCCAAGCCCCTGTCAGTTTCTTCAGCACACTGCGCCTCGGGTGGAGTTATTCAGGGCTCCGCCCATCACATAGGCCCCGCCTTTACTCTCCAGTCATTAAATGGAGCTTCAGTGCAGTGCCGCTGTGGTCTGTTCCAAATGGTGATCCCCAGCTCCATTCCAGCTCGAGCTGGTGCATGCATTTCCTGCCTTTATTAATTGCTCCCTGTGTGGGCGTCAGTGACCCCTGACCCCCGGTCCCTGGACATGGCTGCCTGTGTAATCCTCTCTGGACGGGGTGTTTAAAGACACAGAGCTGGCTCCTCGTCTGCTAAGTTGACCTGCAGAGCTTGAGGGTGTTAAGATTTGCTTCCTTGTAGTTATTTTTTTCCCTTTCATTATGTGTGCATGTGTGGGAGTATAAGACAGAGGTCTCGCTGAGTCCTCTCCTTAAAAAAAAAAAAGAGAATAGAATGTGTAAGTTGGGTAACTTATACGTACGCACACATTGATCTGTCTGTCCCTATTTGTCCACTGGTTTGTGTATACAATGTCCTGAACTTTATAAACATGAGGTCTGAAGCATCATTATTCTGTATTTTGTCTTTAGGTACCATTAAATACAAGGTAAATTGGTGCTTACTGTTGCCAGAATAAACCTTTTTTTAGTCAGTGTGGATTGGTTTGTCTTTAGCCACTCCTCCTTCAGCTCCCTCTGGCTCACCCTTTTGTCCCCTATATGCTGCCCCATCTCACTCCTGCCTTTGCCCCTCCTCTTCTTGTGACTAAATCTATTGGGGGAGGAGCTAAAGAAGCCCTACATGCTGTAGTTAGTAGGTTTGTCCATCTCCATGGGGATTATTGATTAGTTATTAAAAGAAGCATGTTAATCAAGCACAGCAAAGGGTTTCAAACACAGATCTGTTTTGATCCAGGTTTTTTTTTCACGCCTCTGTTTTGAAGTCCGTGCAGTTTGTTCTGCCCCAGAGAATATAATTGTCATCCATTTCTACCTTAACGAGACTGATTTGAAGCGGTATGCATTTTTATGCAGATCCAATTAGATGATCAGCTCCGACAAGACAGAACTGAAATGGTAATGGTTTAATTAGGGTTGAAAAAGTACTCCATAAATGCATAATATTCCAGCAACACTAAATTATACATTCACCAATCCCCTCGGTTGCTCCATGAGAACCGTCGACATAATGTTCTATAATTACCCATTAATCACTTCAGTTATTAAAGTTCAATTATTATCATATTAATGATGATGTGATTTGGAAAACGGTCACCTGACGTATTTGGGCTCGACGTTCACAAAGCTTTCCACCCCTTTAGTCCGATAGCGTTTCCAGGATATTTGTCTTCTTTTTTTTTTTATTTCTTCCTCGAGCTGGCCTGGGATTTGTGAACAATGCGGCTGTGATTTTCAAGATCACCGATTCGCAGCGAGCCCCCATTTGTTTTCCGCCTCTGAGTGAAACCGTATCACTCCACTCAGGCGCACTCTCGCGCGCCTTGCTTCACCACACCGCCATTTAGCCGCGGTTCGTAGCCAGAGCGGCTTACAATGCGAGCGCAGATGCGACGACTGAAGTGCCGTTGAGGAGGAAAGTATAGTCCCAGGAGAAACAGCGAGTGCGTGAAGTGCAGCCCCGAACTGACAACATGCAAACGATCCTATTTAGCATCAAACTGAGTTATGCAAACAAAAAACCGAAATTATCCAAAAGAGCTCATTAAACTGCATTAAATGAACAACGGCAGAGAGCCCCAGGCTCTGAAAGCAGAAGTTAGGCCTCATCGGGAGTCAGGGCTGGGGAAAGCGCTGGAGATGGTCGTGGTGGAGGAGCTGAAATGGAGTCTGAACTGCGTCGGGAAATGGCCGTTCGGACTGCTCCGGAGAGCTCGTTCCACCATCGAGGGGCCAGAGCAGACAGTGGACGTGACCAGGGAGAGCAGGCTCGGAGAGGGGTACATTTCGGAAGGGGGAGCCAGACGTCCCAGAGTTGCGGTACAGAAGGGTCGAGAACGGTGTGGAAGAACTTGACTGGCCTGCACAGAGAACTGACCTCAACCCCATCCAACACCTTCGGGATGAATTGGAAAGCCAACTGTGAGCCAGGTCTAATCGCCCAATCAGTGCCCAACCTCACTAATGCTCTTCTGGCTGAATGGAAGCAAATCCCCGCAGCAATGCTCTTACATGTAGTATAAAGCCTTCCCAGAAGAGTGGAGGTTGTTATAGCAGCAAAGGGTGGGCCAACTCCGTATTAATACCCATAATTTTGGATGAGATGTTGGATGTCAGGTGTCCACATGCTTTTGACCTAGTAGTGTACAATATATCCACACATATACAGGCAACCAATCACACACATATGCACGCATACTGTATATGTACAAACGTATTCTCACTCATACAACACCTTTGACTATAAACTTGAACCTGGGTGCTTGTTCAGTATATGTGTTCAGTTTGTGAGAGGTTTCCACAGAAACCTCTCACAAATGAAGGCTCTGTGTGGCAGGTGACTTTCTCCCTACAGTAGGAGATATAGTCCAGGGCATTGTTTCACGTCAGACCTAATGGAGCTCTTGGCTTCTCTGGAAGGGGATGTGTTTTTAATCAAAGATTGATGGAGGACAAGTTGTGTTTAATCTCCTGGTCAAAGAGACAGCACAGGAGTCAGGGAAGTTTTTCCTCTTTCTCCCTATTTCTCTCTCTCTCTCTCTCTCTCTCTCTTTCACACACACACATATACGCATGCACACACACACACGTCTGTGTTCTCTATTTGCATGTCCCTTTAAATGCAGTTCCAGGCAAGTCAATAACACTCGCATCTTCATCTTAAGTCTTTATCTAAGTCATTACATTAAGCATTTGATGAAGATTAATCTTAGATTAAGCATTAGACTTTGAAATCGAATCACCTACAGACAGTACATCTATATGTTAATAGAAGATAGTAGCAGACAGGTAGCCTTCAAATTAGCTGCCTCTGTGCTCACTGCTGACGTTCAGACTGAAAATTCAAAATGGCTGCTGGCTTTGTTGTCCTTCTATTTTGTGTTCTGTAAGATTATTTACTGGAGACTTGTAGATCCCTGAAACTAATTGTTGGAGATCTTAGACAAACACAGCCTAAATGTATAATAGTACATAATAATAATAATCATTATTATTCTTATTATTAGTAGTAGTAGTAATAATTATCTTAATGATAATCCTAATTATACTCAAAATGTTAATCCTTGTATGTTTTTTAAAATATTTCTATTTTGATATCACTAACTGTGTATAGCGGGCAGAGCTATATTATGTTAGCAATGTAGTACAGCTCATTTTTCCTTCAGGGGACTGATAGTTTCCCCTCATTTGGCATCTTTAGTAAATTCTGAAAACTTGTCAAACCTGAGTGGTTTTTACAGAGGATGGCTTCTCCTTGTCTTTTATGTGCTTTTGTGTGCCGAAAGTGAGTCTGTTGCTGTCTGTCTTCTTCGGTTTGATTGCTTGAGTGCAGTTGATAGTCTGTTGGCAGCCAGTTCTGCCTGTTTTAACAGCCAGCGTTGTGCTTAGCGAGTCTGTGAATCGTCAGGGTTTTTTTGTTTTGTTTTTTTTTTTGCTGTTGTTGTTTTTCAGAACGCTTAGATAATCAGCCAGAAGTGAATTGCTTTTTAAGGGCTCGACTGCTGTCAAGTGTGCTTCATGTTTTTTTTTTTTGTACGGTCTTCAACAAGGGATACATTTTGCCCTGTGGTCTGATACATTAGGGTGTAATTATCATGATAATTATATAATTTACTATAATTTGTGCATTTTGATGTTGGTGAGGCTGCTTGATGTCAGTGGATTTAAGAGCTTTCGGCCTTAGCAAAAGCTCTCAAATTGTATCATGGTAATAATAATCAGGGGTGGGTTTCTTATGTACCCTACATGAATTGATTATGTTTAATTATTTATATTGTTAGCTACTGTAGCATTGGATAACACCAAGTGGGAACTATATTTTAACCCCTGTAAAATATCCCAGGTGCAAATGGAAGTGTGTGCTTCACTGACAGGACAAAACAGAAAAGACTGCATAAAGTTATCTTTTGTTTGCAAAACCTTTGAAAATAAAATGTCATACTATAAAGACCCCTCTCTCCCAGCCACCCACCCTCTCTCTCTTTCTCTCACATATTTTCTTCGCTCCTGCTCTCCATCCTGATTTCCTGACGACACTCACTCACTCATTCACTGTCACTCACTCACTCACTCACTCACTCACTCACTCACTCTCTCCGTCTTCTCCTAGCCTCCTCGTTCCTGAAGCAGACTCTCGAAGGCGAGTACCCGAAGCTCCTGCGGCTGTACAATGAGCTGTGGAAGAGGCTGCAGCAGTACAGCGCCAGCATCCAGGGGGCGCTGGCGAGCAGCGGGGGCCTGGACCTGCCCATTGACCTCCCTGCCTCCGACCTGGAGCCCCAGAACCTGTTCATACAGGCCAAGCAGGACTACGAGTGAGTGTGGAGGGGGTCTATGCTGGATTTGTAAACTAACGGTTAAGGTTCATAAGAGGTTATAACTGGCATAATTTATTCCGGTACATTCACTGTTTGGTTTACAACTCTTCGGTGATAATAAGAAGTAACTGGCTTTTCCTCAAATCTTACTAATCCCCTTTGAAGAATTTCTCTTTGAACTGCCACGGACTGATTTCAAAGACACTATACTGTATACGTTCATTTACAAAAATGTCTGCAGTTTTTCTTCCGGTCCTTTAATTATTATGATATAACGGAAAATGGATTGGTAAAATAGCCGGGGAACAGGGTACATATGGGAATTTGAAAGCTAATTTCTCTCACTTATGTTTATTGCTATTAATTAGTTGGCAGACACAGTGAACCAAAGCAAATTACAGAGCGTTTCATCTGCAGTGAAAATGGGCAGGCACACTCCAGCCGTCTGCAGAAAACCTGCGAACACCTACAAGTAGTCTGGATCGAAAACGATCTGGCAAAAAGACGTCAGGGTTTATGGTTTATGTTCCAGCCGTTATCGCCAAAACCGCTCCGGTCACGTTCCGGTGATGGATACAAGTCCCTCCTCTGCTCCGACCGCCTTCCTCCGGTTTCCCTGGAGACGTGAGTCTGGGATAAAAGATCGATCTCGGCGTTCGGTCTGAATTACCGCCCTCGTAAGAACACGAAGTCTCGATGAATAACGAGCGGCGAACTAAACGCTTCCTCTTCATCTTCTTTACCGGCGCTCGTCTTCCGTGGCGCACCCCGCCGTGAGGCGCTGGTCTCTCCGGTGAGAGCGGTCGTTAATACGCGAGCTGTCACGCCGCACTCCACGAAGCCTCCTGCAGATATTCGTAATGCAGAGCAGCAGGCAGTGCGGTGTTTCGGATCTCCGAGCACTTCAGAAATATTCACCCCCCCCCCCCCCCCCACAAAGCCCGGAGAAGCTCTTGTGGAAGACAGCTTCCTGAAATTCTGTGTTTTCTGTTTATTTGTATGTGTGTGTGTGTGTGTGTGTGTGTCAGTTGAGGCCCCTGGGGGGGGAGGACGTGCAGGAAGAGTTGAAAGTGTCTTTGGTTGTGCGTCCAACGCAACGGCGCTCGCGTTCTCTCTGGGAAGTCTCAAAGTCAGGAGAGGGGTGAGAAGGAGACGGAACGCTGGCTGCTTTTCACTCAGGGCCCTCACCTGCCCTTCTCAGGAGCCCCCGGAGCAGCGGTAAATAACCCTGTTCCTGAGATCTGCCATCCTGGGGGTCTTCACTCCAACCCTCACACAACACACCTCGCTCAACAGCTACAGATCTTGTTCAGCTGCTAATTAGTACAGTCAGGTGTGCCTGATCAGGGCTGGAATGAAAACCTACAGTTTGGAAGATC
Organism: Anguilla anguilla; assembly: GCF_013347855.1. Taxonomy (NCBI): domain Eukaryota; kingdom Metazoa; phylum Chordata; class Actinopteri; order Anguilliformes; family Anguillidae; genus Anguilla; species Anguilla anguilla. The sequence continues at coordinate 11,433,101 of NC_049207.1, read as the reverse complement.
TTCAGAATCGTGCTTGGGTTGATTACTCTTGACCTGGAGTAAAGGGGCATCCACTCAGAGAGGGGAAAGGGCAGAGGAGTCTCAAACGATTCCCCAGTGACAGCCCTGCCATCCACAGAGGGAGAGGAGATATCGATTAACTCGGCCTTGCCGGATGAGCTTGGCGATGTGATCAGACCCGACGAGGCGATCTCTGTCGGGGGGCGGGGGGGGGGGGGGGGGTCGAGGGGGGTTTTGGCCAGGGCCCCCCTTTCTCCGACTTTTTGACCTTGTAATTACGCAGAGTGCTCCGTGCGAAATTGGTTTTCCATGGAAGGTCCTCCAGTGTCCTCGGAGAAATAAACAAAGATCCCTAATAACCTCCCGTCTCTGTGGAGATGCGTACGGCCGATGAGACGTAAACAAGAGGCATGTAAGGGTGAAGGGGCTGTAATGGAGGAGGAGTCTTTACACACAGCTGAAACTGCATCACTTTATTTACTTTATTTAGATTATGATTCTTAAAAAGGGTCATCATTTTCCCAATCATTCAGAATGCCTTGCGTGTATTTATGCAGATGAAACCAAGTGGGTCAAGTTAGTCCCTTCAAGGACAGAAGTGTCTCACTGAAGGATTTGGACCTGCAGCCATATGGTTTCAAGAAGTACAGTAGCTTCTGCAACCCACGGGTCTGCACTGCTGTGCACCAATTACATGTGCCGTGTTTGTCTTAAAAAGATAAGCTGTCCCTCAAAGAATAAATCAATTTACGAGGTTGTCACTGTCCATTGTTATACCAGGAAGTAAAAATCCCACATTCTGTCGTTGACGTGTAATTTATACGCGCACAATGAATTTGATCGTTCAAATGTGTGTCTGAAACTCTGTACTGTCATAATAATACCGCCCCTCAATCTGGCGCCGCGAGTGTCTGGTAACGTCTGCAGAAAACTCTCTGACCAAGAGTTGAAAACGCAAGAAGTACTGTTACTGTTTGCTGACTGAAGATAGGACAACATAGGACAACATTCTAGCGCTTGCAGAAGTCATCTCTGTTTTGCGTCTCGGTGCATTTGTGATGTGATGTAATGCTTGGCTTTGCAAACGGGCGCCGTGTTTGTTAGAATGCCTATTTCTGGATCTCCAAGCTGTCGTGGGATAAGGTGCGACTTGTGACATGGAAAGCAGTAGTGAACGTGGGGGAGGCTGGCTGCCTCGGTGCAACTGTTCAATCTGCTCCTTCGAGCATCTCCGGGGCCGACGCCGAGCCAGCTTAAACCCCGCCGTGTCGTCACCGCCTCCTTAGCGCTCACGCGGGGCGTAACGGCGCTGTCTCCTGTTGTTGTGTTGTGCTGTGAGGTAAGCGACTGGGCTCGTCCTCCGAGCACGTCGGGCAAAAAGCAGTTCCTCGGCAAGGCTCAGCCGGAAAGCACTGGGGCCCGGGGCCGTAAATCGGGGCCCCCTCCCTCTCCGTCCATTAAGTCATCTTTCCTCTTCTCGTTATGCGCCGCGGTGTGAGACGCGGTACAGGTTTCCACGGTTTCGCTCCCCGTCAGACGTAGTGAAGTGAACGTGGCGTTTGTGTCCGTGTCTGTTTCTCCAGCCCGGAGAAGGCCCTGAAGGACTCCCTCCAGCCCTACGAAGCGGCCTACCTGTCCAAGTCCCTGTCCCGCCTCTTTGACCCCATCAACCTGGTGTTCCCGCAGGGGGGACGCAACCCCCCCTCCACCGACGAGCTGGAGAGCATCATCAAAACAATAGCCAGGTACAAGCGCCATCCCTCACGAACTGGTAGATATACAACCTATGTCATATAGACTGCAACCGTAACAGTCTGTGTCAACTAGCAAGTCCTATGCCATTGCCATCTACTTAAGAACAGCTAATGTAAAATAGCGTCCTCTTACAAGCATGTACACTCCTAATGAGCACTACCCTATTCTGCCATGCCCATCTGTAGACCGGTAGTTTACCACACTGCTGGTTGGTATAATATAACTCCCATTATATTACACCAGTAGTGATTACAGTAGTGCCCCCTCACCTCTTTGCCTAAGGCTGGGTCCCATAGTTCTGCCACCTTATATGTTGTAATGTAACACTACCTCCCTATCTGCTATATCTAGTGTAAGTACTGCACTACCCCTGACAGTGATTTTCTTTACCATTGTCTAAAGTAGTAGAACTACTACCACCCTCCCAGTATAGCCAGGTCATGTACTACTGACCCTAACACAACAGACAGGTAATGTAACAGTGACCCTACCTGGCTCTGGTTACTAAATACTGCCATTGTGCTTTGTGGATAACTGCTTTTAAGTTCTGAGGCAAAATTGTCCACATTATTATTGAGAGGAACAATTTTCACTGCTTCTAACATTGGAGAGGCCATGTCCTGGCCCAACCTCCTATGACCCTGTGTTTGAATGCACTACAAAAAAACAAAAAATAAGTCTTGTTTAAGAAGTATTTTCGTATTATATTAGACTTATTTATTATTATTAATTACATTTTATATAGCACTTTTCCAGATGCTCAAAGTGCTTTACAGTGAAGGGGAACTCACCTCACCCACCACCAATGTGTAGAACCCACCTGGGTGATGCACGGCAGCCATTTTGCGCCAGAACGCTCACCACACATTAGCGAAGGTGGAGAGGGAGAGAACATTTATTTGGCCAATTAAATCTGGGGATGATTTTTAGTGGCAAGTTTTTTGCAAGAGCCAGATCTGGGATTTGGCCAGGACACCGGGGAACCCCCTACTCTTAGCGATAAGTGACATGGGATCTTTAATGACCACAGAGAGTCATTTCTATTTCTATTTGCTAAATAAGACAGAAAGATTGCCAATGAGGTAAGGCAGTTTGTCTCATTTCAATATTTGCCAGTGTGGTAAGACAATTTGTCAAGGATGCAGTAACTAAAAGCAAGCTAATATTTTCCAAATGAGAGAAAAAAAAAGATTTTAAGTCTCATTTGAAGAATAAAACGCGTTAAGACAGATGGTTTTTGTAGTCCACTTCCCTTCCTGTGGCCCTGTACTTTACTGATTTGTCTACAGACAGATAGTACAGCGCCTTAAACTTTACCTGTTGCTTCATTAAAAGACCCAGCTGAGTAACCAGCCTCATCACGTTGAAGCCTTCTTATGAATAGAAGCTAATGGCTCCGCTAATGCAGGCTACCCCTTGGCGCAGTGCATTACTGTTCGCCGATCGAAACCCCTCAGCCCCCCCGCTGTTTGACTGAAGTTGCGTACTGGCAGAACCGATTGCTGCTTTGTAAAGTACGGGAGTTAAAGTGGCAATTCATAGCCCTTTTAAGTACAGTTCAGAACGTGTTCTTTCCGCTTCACGGGGTCGTAGGATGTTGTAAGATGTTATTTGTGATTGAGACCGCCCTTTGGCGTAGGGAAAGGAGGAAGTCTTTCTCTTCGCACTCCTTTGTATTCCCCGTGTGGCAATCATTCATTTTTAATTTGACAAAATGAAGACGTATCCCATCATGGCCGTATGCAATGCTGTGTCTGGATACTACCTCCTCAGTGTGAATAATAAAAAAGGCCATTTACTTACACTTGGCCTACTGCCTGTTCGCACACTTTCATATATGCTTTCATCACATATACTCAGTGCTTATAATCTCCATGTGGGCTCTGCATACATAATGTTGTCACCTCTGTACTTTCACAGTCATTATTTTATATGGTAATATTATTTTATATGGTAATTACACTGCAAGAGCATAATGTGTAAGTACGAGTGTGAGCCAGGCTGTCGGACTCTTGACGCAGGTTTTTTGGGCGTGTCGTTTTCTCCTCCCCAGCGAGCTGAACGTGGCGGCGGTGGATCCCATCCTGACCCTGGCCGTGGCGAAGAACGCCGCCAAGACCGTCCAGCTGTTCTGCGTGAAGTCCGAGCAGCTGGTGAGTTTCTGCGCAACTGGGCGGTTTCTCTACTCTAACTTTCTTTGAAGTTTCGGAGAAGGCGGTGAGTTCACACACACACGCTCGGGCAGATTCTGCTCAGTTGGAGACTTTCTGAGAAGCTAGCGAGATCCTGTGAGGGTGGAGTGTGAGGAGGACCGTGGAGAAGAAGGCCTGAGGCTGTTTGAAATGGGGAAACCATCCTGATAAATAAAGCGCAGTGTGCCTTCTCCTCTGATGTCAGATACACATTTGAAAAGCTGAGTTTGTGTTATGTAAGCTTTCGGTAGTTGTTGAAATTCAGTTTCACCAGTGTGTGCCTGGAGCTACAGGCCTCCCTGTACTGTAGCTACCAGGTGTTTTCCGTTATCATTTTCCAAAGGGGGTTGGGTAATTGGGAGTAGCAGAGCTGAGATAAGCTGGTTTTAGATTTGCTACTGTGGTTTCAGATGAGGTGATTCATTTATTAAGTGTCAGCTTTCATTATCACCTAAATCAGACAGTCAATATTATTTTCTTTCAGATTATTGCAGCGGTTGTTGCCAAATAATTACAACTCAAAGTGTGTTTGGTTTCCGCTTTTTAAAATTTGTATTTGAACACAGGAGTTATTGTATTTCAATTTTCCGACCTCTCAGTAGCAACTGCATAGCTGATTCCATTTTCAGTGCTGTAGCCATTTTCTTATACTGTATGTACTGTAGCTCAAACAAAGGTGATGACTTGGTCTACAAGACGCAGTACATGACCCTCTACAATGTTCATGTCGTACTGCTTAGAAAGTGCAGGTTATCTCTGCCGGTCTAGTTAAATTGAGAAATAGTTTGAAACCGGCGGCAGGGGTGTCTGCGCCTGTATTCTGATGGGTCATGAATTCATTACTGTATCAAACTGAAGTGTAATTCAGGTCATGTTCCGAATAAAGGGAACCCCCCCCCCACCCCAAACCTCTCTGAGTTTGCTGCCGCCAACATGTCCGAAATGACGAAACACGTTAACAGCGAGGTAAAAAATAACTGAGTACAAGAGCTCGGGACCCTAGAGGCAGTCTGTACGCGGTGAGAAAGCTCGGGGTCAGTAGTTTTAAGGGCACTCTTCTCTTTGTTGGCGTTTTGGCTGGAGCTGGGCTCGTTGTCCTTCCGGCCCCAGAGAGCGCGCTGAAGCCACTCACCCAACTGTCCGGCCCGCAGGCTCGCGCTCGACGCTAAATTAGCTTTCCGCAGCCAGAGTCCACCTGTGAGCGCTGTGGACTGCGATCCTCGCCTACCGCTATCAGGCAAAATAAAAAATCCCTCATTCTTGCCCTCTCTTCTTTGAATTGTTTTTTCTTTTCTTTTATTTTTTTGCTTTCTCCCACATCAGACGGACCGGCCATCGCTCTGATGATAATGGCTGGCCAGCTCCTTTTGAGCGGGAGTCGGATATAGTGGCACCCTGTGCTGCCCGGAGGTCCAGGTTGGGCTCTCTGTCTGAAAGGGCCCGACTTGCGGGTTGTTAACTGTCATTTCATGTCACAATTTGAGGATGCCTTTTATGTTTGGGGTAAAATTGACACCAGCCGTTTAAATTTAGACAATATTCATGGAAAATATACGCCTTCCTAATGTCTTCCAAATCACTAGCCTTTTATCTCTTTTTTTTAAAAATCTCTATTTATCTTTAATTTGTGGAAAAACATCTCGTTTTAGCGCCTGAGGTAAGTGATTGTTTGAAAGCTGTACAGGAAAATGCCACCAGAATTACCCACAAAAATCAGAGGTAAAAAATTAAAAAAAGATTATATATTTTCTTACGTTTTTGCAGCTACAGCGCCTGGGGTCAAAATGACCCCACACAACGCCTTTGTATCCTAAGATAGTACAGGCCTTTTGAAAACAGCATTATGTTTATGGCACGTCTATTTAATCCCGCCAAATTTAGAAAAATCGTATCGTGTCAAGATAGAAAAAATAAGTTTAACTGGTTTTTAAGAGATGTCAAACACTGAACGGGGTCAAATTGACCCCAAACATAATGTGTGGCTTAAGTCATGCGACCGTGTACAATCTCCTCACTGCTGAGCTCTTTGTGTTACATCCTTTAGCCAGTAGTGGCGTGTGCATTTATTTGAGCTTGTGGGCCATATTAGTCTATTGGTCTCACAGTGTGTGGTATCTGGTCACAGTAGTGCTTTGTCCTGTAGTTTAATAACACCTTTAAGTTAGCGCTTTTACAGATTTATGCACATTGCCGCAATTTCCTGAAATGAACGTGTAATTAATGGGTAAGGATCTGAAAGCTGTATAGCGCTTGAATTGCTGGAGTTTGTTAAACCTTGGGGGTTCCATTTAAAGTCTCGCCCTCCCCCATGCGCCCCCACATCCACGCCCAATCCCAGGGTTTATTGGTTTCTCTGCAGCAGCCCTTGTAATTTGAGATGTCATTCGGAGCCCTTTGTACGATATGTAACCCTCGTGGCTGCAATCGTCGGTTCGGCTGGTAAGTCTTTAAAAAAAAAAAACTAAAAAAAAACGATTTAAAAGGCATTTCAGAAGGAGAGCAAATGAAAGCCTGCGAGCAAGGAGGCCCGAATGCTAAGCTACTCCTCTTCGGATAGAGAGAACGGCGTGGAAAAAAGAAAAGAACGCGCCCAAAAGTGGGGAACGAGAAGGCCGGGAAGTCATTACAACCCGTCCCGCACGGCGGACCCCCTTCTGCTGGGCTCAGATTACGCCCCCATCTCTGACCCGCTAATCCCAAATGGAATGGCCCCGGAGTCGCCGGCTTTCGCGATGCGGAAAATGGGGTTTTTTCGGACGCGAGTTCCGGACGCCCACCGCCCAGCTCTCTCTCTCTCCCCCCGAAGCTGTCCGTCTGTTTGCGATCAGCGGAGAGCGGAGCACCGGCGTGTCATCAAGTAAATACATGAGTAACGGCAGTGGTGTCACAAGGTCACATGTCACAGGCCTTCAGAGATTAAGGCCCGGTCACCAGGGCGCTCAAGTCTGGCTTATAACCTTATAATGTCATTCACATTACAACCTGCGACTCCTTTGAGCCTGTGAGTGCAGCCCAGACGGAGTGCTTCTCTCTCTCCTGAAGCCACAGCGTTTTCAGCCTTGCGTACACAGCTAGGCTGAAAGCTAGGTGACGCGGGGACACCTGTGTATTTCGGTAATCAATGTGAGCTTTTTAATCAGTGCGTAACTCCCCAGAAACCCATGCCACAGCTAAAGGTTGTACTGATTAGTCTCTTGTTTGCACAAAATCAAAATGTATTCAAGAAAATGTATTCTGGCTTCAGGTGCCGCAAGTGTACGTGGGAAATTCACTTTGCTATAACGCGTACTGGACATGTTTGGTGTGGTTTTTTTATTTTTTTATAATTGTTGTTATAGTTGTTCTCTGCCCACTTCATTTCTCTGCTCAGCTTTTGGTACAGCCTTCCAGTTTATCTCACAAAAGCGGAGATTAAATCTCCTTTAAAAGGCGAAAGCCAGTAAGTCTGCCTATTTCTCTCACAAAAACCGGGGTCAAATGAGTCTGCCCGTCTGCCTGAATCTCTTAAACCCAGATTGATTAAGTGCGCCTGCCTAAATACGTCTGCCTGTTTCTTTTTGTCGCCACTGAGCTTGATTTAGCCTGGTTCATTTAGAAAAGGTGAGGTCAATTATGTCTGCCCATTCCTTATTAAAACGGTGGTCAGCGGAGTCCGCCCGCTCCTTGTTCAATTGAGGTTGATTTAGCGAGCCTATTTCTCTTATAATTTGTGAGAGCTGGGGTTGATTAAGTCTGCCTGTTTCTCTTCTAAGAGCAGGGGTCGATTAGGCCCCGCCTCCTCTTAAACATGGCCGTGTGGCGTGATGGTGGAGGGGGGGGCCCGGGGCCCTAAAGGCTATGGGCTGAGTTCCCAGTTGGGGCACAACCGGCCGTACCCTTGAGACAGAGCACTTCATCAGATCGCTGGAAAACCCCAAGTAAGCGTCTGTGCTCGCCCAGGATAAGGCCGTCCGCCTCCCAGGGAAATAAATAAAAATAAGGCAGAGAGCTGAAGGAGATGATTAAATCTGTTTCTGTTTCTCTCATAAACGGCGAGGTGGACTGACTCCGTCAGCCGTCCTGGAGCAGTGTCTCCTGCCGTTGGTCTCCTGGAGCAGTGTCTCCTGCCGTTGGTCTCCTGGAGCAGTGTCTCCTGCCGTTGGTCTCCTGGAGCAGTGTCTCCTGCCGTTGGTCTCCTGGAGCAGTGTCTCCTGCCGTTGGTCTCCTGGAGCAGTGTCTCCTGCCGTTGGTCTCCTGGAGCAGTGTCTCCTGCCGTCGGTCTCCTGGAGCAGTGTCTCCTGCCGTCAGTCTCCTGGAGCAGTGTCTCCTGCCGTCGGTCTCCTGGAGCAGTGTCTCCTGCCGTTGGTCTCCTGGAGCAGTGTCTCCTGCCGTTGGTCTCCTGGAGCAGTGTCTCCTGCCGTAGGTCTCCTGGAGCAGTGTCTCCTGCCGTTGGTCTCCTGGAGCAGTGTCTCCTGCCGTTGGTCTCCTGGAGCAGTGTCTCCTGCCGTTGGTCTCCTGGAGCAGTGTCTCCTGCCGTCGGTCTCCTGGAGCAGTGTCTCCTGCCGTTGGTCTCCTGGAGCAGTGTCTCCTGCCGTCGGTCTCCTGGAGCAGTGTCTCCTGCCGTCGGTCTCCTGGAGCAGTGTCTCCTGCCGTCGGTTCGGCCTGCCCCCGACCTCCCCTTCAGAGGGAGCGATATTGGAGCAGGCAGCTGATTCGCTCTTCTTGCCTGTCTCCTTCGGCGAGGATTGATGGGGTTTGCCTGAGAGCTAGACGTTCCCAAGCTAGGCTGCGGGGCCTGGCTTCAGGCCACTGTCTGAGTTCACCTGCTCTTCCCAATAGCAGTGGTAATGCCCTATGTGCTTGTAATGTATTATTAAGTTGCAATTCCCATACTTAATAGTTCCAAGTGCACACACACGCACATGTAGACACACACTTCACAGTCATGCACGCCAGCCTGGCCACAGTCATGCACGCCCAGGCGGCGCATTAATTTTGAATTCGCGGCGGCGTCCCCTCCTGTCACGGGCGGATTTGGCTTCTCATTTCCACCGGCCACCCCTGGCAATTTAGCCTCGTTTGCCGGGCTGGCGCAGCTGAGGCCGCGCGTCGCGCGCGGGGAGGTTGTTATCGGGGGGGACGGCGTCCGCGCGGCGCTCCGCAGCTGCGCTCTCCTCTGCGCGTGTGAAAAAGGAAGGAGGCGCGTTAAGCGTGGGCGTGGGAGCGCGCCTGCCCCCGCCGCGCATCAGGTGTACCTATTTTGATCTTCTCCAAACGGCGGAAATGAACACGCTCTGGACTGTAGCAGCGCGGCGATGGAAATAACGAAGAGGCAGGGGGGACGGCCGTTTGCTGAGAGACAGCAGAGTGGTTAACGCTCGCCCTCAGAGGAGTGGAGCACGCTACCCGGCATTTCAGTAGCCCCGTACTTCTTTCAGCCCTGCACGCTTTGTAGCGTAGACCTCTCCCACTGATACGCTGATGCCTCCGGTCGCTGATGCACTGCATGCTGCATTAAAAGGGGCCTCTGTGTGAAGCCCTGTGTCTCCCACGCCAGACCGGGCCACGGGCTACAGGCTACAGGCTACAGGCTACAGGCTACAGGCTACAGGCTACAGGCTACGGGCTACAGGCTACAGGCTACAGGCTACGGGCTACAGGCTACAGGCTCCCAGCTCCCTGGGAGAGTCGTCGTTATTTACTCTGGAGCGTTCGGGGGTCAGAGGTCGGCCGCGGCGGCACTCAGCGGTGATTGATGACGCCGCTGCTCCACCCGTCGTGTTCTTCAGAGCGATCACAGCTGCGGCTTCGGCTCACGGATCGAACGCTGCTCGTATTTAGGAGACTGTGGGGCGAACGCTGGATTGATTTTCCAGAGCGTGTGTGTGGGGGGGGGGTGGGGGGTATTCAGAGGGGAGGGGTGAAGGCAGTACAGGTGTAATGAGGGTAACTGTGCTGACCTACATAAAGCCCTGCCTCTTGATGAAGGCTTGTGGCGGATCGTGCTCGCGTGCGGCCCCAGAGCTCCGCCCCGGTTCTCGGTTCTCGGGTTCAGGGACTCGGACATTACCCACACGCTGGCCACCGCGGTTTGCGGCTCCGGCCAAAGAGGCGCCGCGGTCACCGGTCAAAGAGGCTCCATGGTTACCGGTCAAAGAGGTGCCATGGTTACCGGTCAAAGAGGCACCACGGTTACTGGTCAAAGAGGCGCCACGGTTACCGGTCAAAGAGGCTCCACGGTTACCGGTCAAAGAGGCGCCACGGTTACCGGTCAAAGAGCCGTCGCGGTCACTGCCCGCTTCTCTTCTGTTGTCTGTCTGATTGTAACCCGGTTTCCCCTCAGTGAAATCCCATGCGCTGTATATCAGCGCACTGCTCAACACCTTGCCTGGCATGAGCACGCATGTGTGGCGAGGTGATAATTAACTGTTGCCATGCCATTTTTAGATTGTTGCCATGGCACCCCTACAAAGTGCTCTACAATGTTTTTTTTTTTTTTTGTTGTTTGTTTGTTTTTTTCCCTTGATCTGTGAATTCCCCATTTTTGACACGGTCTCACCTTTTAAACCGGGAATTCAAGACGTGGTTCACCCCAAAGTAGCACATTTTTTCTCTTCTTGTAAGTGGTTTTAAATTTTATTTTCCCCATCACTTGTGCAGATCAGATGGAAGGCTGATGCGGGGTGGGGATGCACGAGCCTCTCGTGAACGCAGGGGGTGGGGGGGAGGGATGATTGTGACATGGAGACAGTAAGCCAGCTGCGGCCGCCTTGTACCCCAGTGGGCAGACACACCTGCAGGTAGCGTGGATGTAGCTGAGCTGCAGCATAGGAGCTATAAGAGCTACTTTTTCCCAGAATCCTCTCTGGTCTCCCCTGAGAAGTCCCTCTGGCCTTGAGGTGTGACCATCTGCTGGCCTTTCCCCTTCTCGTTTCCCTTCTTTTCTGTTTTCTTTCTCTCAGTTTTCATGTCTGGTGTTGAGAATCGGCTTCTGTCCTTCTCTCCGCAAATCATCTCACCGACTGACCAAATGTAGTAGCGTGGCTGCTCCACTAGGGGCAGACCCTGTGAGGTGTGCCCGTTCGGTTGCTGTGACTCCAAACCCACCTTCCGTCCCTCCCCCTCTCTCTCTCCACAGCTGTGCACCCAGGGCGATGCCAGCCAGGTGATCGGGCCCCTGACGGAAGGCCAGAGGCGCAATGTGGCGGTGGTCAACTCCCTGTACAAGCTGCAGCAGGCCGTGGGGAAGGTATTTATCCATCTCGTCTCCGTTCTACCCCTCCAGTCTATCGCTTGATTTAGGAATATAGATCTAAGCAGAGTGCTCTGATGAAAGATGTGGGGAAAAAAAGAAAGAAAAGAGAAAGAAAAACAGTAGTGCTTGGTTGATTTTTTTTAAAAATCATCTAAAACAAAATGAAGTGAGATTCAGCAAACCTGGTTGATGATGGTAGGACTAACAGGTGAGCGTTTAAAGTTGTGATGCATTATGCTACATTCCATTATAGGTGGTCCCAGGACCTTATATGTTAACTGCAAATAACAAAATGTTTGGGCACAGCATGCAAGAAAGCCTCTATAACAGAAACAAATAAAACTGGTTGGTTTCTGTTCATTTCACGAGCATTTATACTGCAGTAACTGTGATGAATAACTGATGTGTATGCGGTATGCGTATCCTGGTTGCTGGCATTGAGAATGCAGAGAAACTGTATCCACATTTCAAATCCCCCTGCTTGCATGGGCAAATTCTGCTCACTTTTACAGTGTAATGAAAAATAATACTACCACAAGATAAATCAGAAAATAGAATTAGCTATTCGTATACATAATTCAGGTAATTAATTTTTTCATTTCTAAAGGAGCAAAATAAATGAAATGTACACAGTGTACTTTGTTATGTAACAAGAGCAACACACAGGGGTTCAGATGGAAGCCAAAAATCCTGAATTTCAGAGCGCTGTAGACAGTGTGCTTTGAACTCTGCCATCCATTGTCCCCTGTTGGCAGACCTATTGCTCTAGGTTCTACAGATAATCCTAAATTTTCTCTCTCCTCTGCATGTCGCCATGTTTAATCAAGCCAATCTACTCCCCAGCCAACCTCATTAATGGCTGGGCCAAAGTCTACCTTCTGGGCCGTTGGTTGATTAATCAGGCCTGGTGTTTGTTGGCGGGGGGGGGTAGGGTGGGGTGGGGGGGGGGGGGAAGATCGGGCTCATTTTGGATGTACGCGATCCAGCATGGAAGGGACATATCAGAAGAGGCTGCACAGCCTTCACTGGGGGTTGTGCTGGGGATCACCACAGTGCTGTGAGCTTAAATCGTATTCACAGTCACTCGATGCAGTAGGATGAGATTTTAAAAAAGCGCTTGAGCTGCAGCAGAAGTGGTGGGGGGACATTGCCGGGAGAAGCAGAGTTTGTTTTATTAAAAATACATTGGAGTAATTCTTCTTCCACCGCTTTGATGATTAATAGCCTAATGAAACGCAATTACCCTTGCGGTGAAATATTTAACGGGCGAGGTTATCGAAATTTTAATTTGGGAACGCGGCGGCGCGGCGCGTATGGCGCCTGTCCCCCGGAGCGGGGAGCGCACAGCCCGCGGGGGAGCGATGCTATTGGACGCCCGGGACGCTGTCCTCCTCGGCCGGGCGATCGCTGCCTGGAGCCAGGAGGGCGGGTCGCGGCCTCCGCTCGGCTCCCGGCGCGCTCCGTGTAGTTTTAGTGAGCGTGCCTGTTAGCCAGACGGCGCGGCGTGTGTGTAGAGAGGGGGTGCGACGGGCTGGGCTGGGCTGACCCCCTCCATCTGTGCTGCTGTCGCTGGTGTGCCTGGCGAGCCGTTCGCCTGGGACACGCAGGCGCGCGATTGGCTGCTCCAGGGCAGCTCTCTGCAGTAAAGACTAGCGCTCTCTCTCACGAACCTGGCCACAGGTACGAGGAGCTTTCAGTTTTTAATGTTTCCGGGGGGGAGTCGTCTTCGACGGGGGAGACGGTAGATAACGTTTCAATCACATTTATCCAAACTCCTTTCGGGGCCATTTTATTCTGCTGGGTCACTGGCCGCAGGGCTTGTAATAAAGTTGTTGTGACTTTAAGGAATTGAAGGAGTAGAGCTCTGCCTGGATGAGGCCTCTGTGATGTGACCTCTCTCTCTGAAATGACCTCTCTCTCTCTAAAATGACCTCTCTCTGTCTAATGTGACCCCATCTCTCTCTCTCTCACTCTCTCTCTCTCTCTCTCTCTCTCTGTGTTTGGCAGGTGATCTCTGGGATGGCCTCGTTCCCTCCGGCTGCAGAGCAGTCCCTCACTTCTGCGTTGGAGGTACTTTCTGCTCTCATTCTTCCTGCACCACTGACACCTCCTGCCTCTGCACCTCTGACACTACCTCTCACTGAGCCACTGACACTACCTCTCACTGAGCCACTGACACCACTTTTCACTGAACCACTGACACTACATCTCACTGCACCACTGACACCACTTTTCACTGAACCACTGACACTACATCTCACTGCACCACTGACACCACTTTTCACTGCACCACTGACACACCTCAGGCTGCACCACTGGCCACGGTGCCACTGGCAAAAACTTGTCACTGTTTTTGACTTAGCCCAGTACATATTCCATACTCCACCCCACATCACTCAAAAACACAATATCTCAATACTCAACAATAACTCCAGCACCTCTCCTCTGTATTTGTGCTGTTTAAGTGCATATTGAATGGCGAGATAGGCACTAGATAGCTCTATACACTTCACATCCATGACAGCGCGTCATGCCTTAATGAACATGCTCAGCATTGACACCTCTTTGCATGGCTGAGTGTGTAATGCTGGATTACCGTAGCCCAGGTTACATGCGCATCACTCCACGCTGCTCACCTCATCTCCAGCAGCGAGCGGTAAGGAGGAAGGAACGCCGCGGTCGTGCGGTCATGCGGTTAGCGGGCTCCGCTGTCGGGGTTTCATCTGTCAGTCTGCGGGGATGGAGACATCGGGAGATTGACAGGGAAGCGCGATTCACACTTCATATGGCGCTAAACCTGCACGGGGGGGGGGGGGGGGGGGCGTTACGCTGCTGACGGGTCGCCTCAAACCGAAAAGACAGATCGGTGTGGATCTGTTCCGTCCTGTTGGGAAGGACTGCTGTGAATATCGGGTCACACGGAACAGGACCCCCCCCCCCCCCCAGTCGTTTTTTCAGGCTGTTTGCGGGCCCCCCTCTCCTCCTCCTCCTCCTCTTCCTCCTCCTGCATCTCTTCCTTCGGGTTGCTGATATTCGGACCCACGTCCCTGTGTTAGCGTAGCTATCAGAAGAGCAAACGGAGCACTCTTTGTTTTTCTCTCTCCCGCACTGCGAGCACACAGTGATGTTCCAGAGAAGGGCCAGGTAGCGAGGCGGGAGTCTCTCGGGCTGCATCCTGACCTGCAGATTAAATGATTTCTCCTTTCGCCTCACAAAAAAAAAAAAAAAAAACATCTACTGAATTTGTCCACTATAGGGACCAACTTTTTTCCAGATCGTTATAGGTTCTCTGTTCATTTACTTTGGCTTCTTCGCTCCCTGTCCTTTTGTTATTGTTTCATGAATTGTTGAAGCCTCGTGCCGTCTTCAGTGGAATATTTATTTTAAAATGTTTTCAGAACTGATTTATACCATCTTTGTGTGCAGAGTGGGCATGTGCCGATATTAAAATTTCATAGTACAATTATCATTTTCATGATACATCAGTATAATCTTGCTAATTATTGAATGAAGTTATAAGTCTTAAAAACAGCATTAAAACATACTTCAGTGACAAAAATACAAATTTACCCCAATTAAAAAACATCTGTTTCAATAAAACATGTTGTAAAACAAATGTAAAAATGTTAACATTTTCGCCATGCCAAACTAGTATGAACAAAATACAGAATTCAGAAGTGAATATAAACTTTTTTTTTAACAAAACAACATGCAGCTTACTGTAGTAAATATATAAGTAAAAGTACAAGTACAAGTAAATGTAAGCATTTCAGCCTACTTTTAAACAAAGCAGTAACTGTGCAGCTTATTCAGAAATACATGTATTGGCCCTCTTTTAAACACAAAAATAGCTCCTTAATTTCACCAGAAAAGAACACGTGCAGCATGTTCAGAAGGGGGAAGGGGTGGGGGAAGCTCCGTTGTTTCTGGTGACGTTATCTCCTGCTGCAGAGATGTACTGCATGACCTCTGCCTTCCCCCACGGGGCGATGAAAATGAGAACGGCTCCCCCTGTGTCCGAAGCCGGTTACTGCTCTTCTCCAGTTTTACAGGCGGCTGGCTAACGTTAAATGTTACGGCCGGCTATTTCCGTAATGACTGTGATATAAATGAATTAAATAACCTTTAATGTTTTTTTTTTACCAAGATATACAGCTGTGTCGAGGAGGGGAGCTTATCGTCCCCTCCCTAGTGCAGAGCCCTGCAAACACACGCGCTCACGATCGGACACACACACACGCACACACTCACGCTCACACACACGCACATGCACACACTCGCACGCACACACTCGCACATACACACACGCACATGCACACACTCGCACGCACACACTCGCACATACACACACGCACATGCACACACTCGCACGCACACACACGCACATACACACACGCACACACTCACATGCACACACTCACACGCACACACTCACACGCGCACACACACACACACATACACATGCACACACACCGGTAGGGCCTAAGAGCAGGAAGTAAATTACGGGCACGATGTGAACTTCACCACGGGCGAGTTTTGCAGGCGGCGATCTGTGCGGGCGATCTCTTTATCTGCCTGTCGCAGGGGATTTGCTGAGTCACACACACACGCTCACACACATGTGCACACGCACACACACAGGTAAGACCTAAGAGCAGGAAGTGAATTACGGGCACGGCGTGAACTTCATCGCGGGCGAGTTCTGCGGGCAGAGATCTGCGCGGCCGATCTGTTTATCTCCCTGGTGCAGGGGTTTGCTGATGGACGCGCACAGACGCCAAAGGAACCGGCCTATTGAGTTTAGATTGACCTCGCAGGAGATGGAACACCGGATAAGCGGATCGGAACGGGGGGGGGGTCTGCGGAGGTCCCCCGGACGGAGGTGGGGTGGGGGGGAGGGGGGAGGGGGGAGGGGGGTGCGTCTGATGTGACGCGCGCTTTGGGTGGCCGCGTGTCACGCGGGGAAGGGAAAATGTCATCCGCCAGGCTAATTACATGTGGATCACAGGCGAAATGCCAGCCTGTCCGCTGCTCAATAGCGCTTCAATGCCAAATGTCCGTCAGTCACACGTGCCCCACAGTACCCCCGCGCACGCTCCCCGGTGCGTCCGCGTGCGCTTCCTCCGGATTCGCCGCCGTCCTCCTTTGTGCCGTGGATTAGGTTGCCGAGGCTGATTAGGTTTCGCCTTCAGATAAGGGAAATAAATTGCAAGCCTCGAGTTCAAAAGAGGTAATTGGCTTTTAAGTAGGCCAGGATTTTTTTAAAACTTTTTTTTCTTTTACTCTGCTTCTTTTGTGTCTGCGCTCATTAGCATATGCATGAGCTTGAGTCAGCGTGCGCGCGAGGGGGTGTTCATTCATGTGGCGCGGAGACTTTTAAGCCTTTTAACCTCTTCCTGCCCCCCCCACCCCCCGCTGCAGTCGCTGCAGGCCCTGATGGCCGCCGCCGTCCAGCCGCTGCTCCTGTCCGTCAGCGACTCCGTGGAGGCCATCATCATCACCATGCACCTGGAGGACTTCTCTGGGTGAGAGCCGCCTACATTTCCCACAAGGCCGTTCTGCACTGGGTGATTAGGGCCCTGCAGAAATTCCCAATCAGCTGACTTAATCCTTTCAGGTGTAAGATCACGAGTACGTGTGTGATTAGAATGTTCTTAACTGAACATTCTACAGCCGATGTAACAATTGCTACTGGTAATTGAAAGCAATGGAGTTTGACTTAGAATTATGTAAGAACATTCCAAAACACCTACTCTTCAGAGGATTAATCAGGAGGCATGTAATCTGCGTTTAAACTCTTTATCTGCCAGATGTCTAATCTCAGAAATTACTTGATAAATACCACAAGAGCATGGGGAGTTACTTCATGAAAGATTCATTATTAAAAGCTTGCCAGTGGTTGTCATCACAAATTAATATTGTGACACAGTTAAAAGCGAGGGTCGCCAAAGTGGAGCACGGACACGCCAAGGACATCTAGAAAAATAACAGACTGCCCACCGATCGGCACGATTAGTATTGTACACGTGTAATTTATTGTTGGATGTCGAGAAAACCACAATGGACCGGCATTTCAATTGCCATAAATATCAGAAGTCAAAAATGGAGTTTAATAAATGCAAGGGGTGATCTTCCACCAATAAACAAAAGACGAATGGTAGCGTAGAGGCCTGGCATAATGTAGTTTATGATTTTACACGGCCATTTGTCAGTGAAAACAAATGGCTCATCCTATGCGAATGACTCCAGTGACCATTCTTTACAATGTAGTTACTGAGATGGGTGTATTAACCCCATTACCTCAAAACTAGGAAAATGCAAACCTCCAATACAGTCCCTCCATTCAGTTTAAATGATAGTAAATCCTCTATTAGCATAGAGATCTTTGTCTATCATACGGTAATGAAGTCACATCAGTATCATTTGCACGCAGAACTATTCTGAATGAAATAGCGTATGTTTTATTTAACTTGTTAAAAATCCATAAATTAAATACACAGGGTAATAAACCATATGTGTAGAAACTTTCAATGAATTCCCTGAAAAACTCTGCACATACTGTTACCCCAAGCAGCTTTAAGGTAATGCAATTCCTTCAGCCAGCATGTTAATTTTTCAAAGCAATAATGATTATTTTTTCTGCAGTACTTCCCCATCTTGCTTAAAATTTTGTGCATTGTCTCTCCATACTGTTGAGCAGAATGATAAGTGAGTGATAAGCACACTTTTACTGTGGACAATCCACAAGCTCAGAAGCTTCATTTCCAGTAATGCACTTATCGAGATGATCAATGTTAAACAAGTGGTTTGAGAAAAGAGGACCGTGACATTGTAATTCAGGGAGGCAGGAACTGCCGTTGACAGAAGAAGTCGGGATCTTCTAAGGGCCTCACAGATGATACATAATTCAGTTCCCCGTTGGCCCGTCTCAAAGCTTTTCAGCGTGACGGAATGTCCCCGTGTAGACACGGCGAAGCCAGTCGTTACCCACAATGCCGCACGTCCGTTCCATTTTTAAGGCCTTATTTTTACATCTGTGGGACTGAATGTGCCGCTGGAGCGTCCCGGCACCGTGGCCTTTTCTGGATGAAAGGAGGCGCGGTGGACACGCTCCCCGCGCCCGACCGGCTCGTCCGCCGGGAGACGGATTAGCAGGTGAATGGAAGCCATGCTTCCTTTCAGAGAGCGGGGACTTCCGTCGTCTATGTCTGTGGGTGTGTGTGTGCGCACTTGTGTGTGCGTGTGTGTATGCACGTGTGTGCACACGTGTGTGTGTGTTTGTGTGTGCTGTGTGTGTGCGTGTGTGTGTGCACGCGCGCGCGTGTGTGTGTGGAAGGGGGGGTTGGGGGTGTGTATGAGTGTCTCAGTGATGGGGTGAGAGGGCTTCCTGATCCCACAGTAGGGGCTGTCACTGTCAGTCTGTCCTGTTAGTGCCCCACCGTTGAAAAACATTTTGAGTGGCATTACCCGTTGCGATAAGCTCAGGGTGTGTGTTCCATTAGTCGGGTAATTATCTGTTAAACTGGCAAATAACGGTTTTAAAAGAAACAGTTAAAAGGGTAACAGTTAAAACATTTGTTCTGATGAGTATGCATAATGGATTAATCATCATGTGTGAAACCCCGTGGCACGATCAGGTGACGGTGGAGGGGGCTCCTTGGAGCCTGTATGGTGAGCAGTGTGTAATACTGGCTTTGCGGTGCTGCTGGATTCAGATAATTACCGTACTTAGCCTATACGCATAAGAGCTCGAGCCCTTAGCACCTGAACCTGCAACAGCCCTGATTAGGCCCTCCTCCAAGCGGCGGACTGTAATTGTGATTTGCGTGAGGCTCTTTTTTTGAATCGGTATGAATGAAAAGGGGAATGTATGTGTGTGAGACGAGAAGGAATGTGAGCACCGTGGCAACGCAACGTGTGTGTGTGTGTGTTTGTGTGTGTGTATGTGTGTGTGTAAGTGTGTGTGTCTCTGTGCGATGGCTCTTTGTGGGGACCCATTCCCCCCCCCGGTCCAGACCCGCACGTTGAGATGCCAGCGCCATTGTTGATGGTGCACAATGTAAATTTTTTTTGGCTGCCGCAGGAGAACCCTGGTGACACACAGGACAAACGCATCTCAACCCCGTCTGTGCAAAGGAAGGGCTACAGGATGCCTCTGGATGTAGAGCAGTGCAGTTCTTAGACTAACTCTGGACTTATGTAAACTCACCTGTAAACTTGTGAAGGTCTAACTAAGCTGTTTGGTTGCACTGTCAATCAATCTTGTATTTGTTGTGCATGGTGGCATTTACAAATAGGTTGCCAAGCAGCTCCTCACAATTGACATTTTCCACAGGGAATATTAAAATACCTGAAAAAATACAAAATGATTCCTCAACCCATTAAAAAATAGGCACTGAGCTCCTGGACAATTGTGGGATAGAGAAAAGAGCAGCTCGAGTCAGCTCGGCCAGCATGATGACAGGGTGACTCAGGTCCAGCTGTGACCAGCTTCGCACGCTGTTCGCCAGTATGACCCTTGCAAATGAATGCTTAGAAGAACAAGCCGTCTGTCCTAGTGCCTGAATGTCAAATTCACACAAAGTGCTATACCTTGGTCCACTGGAAAATTCCCATTCATCTGAAATGCGCTGTGGGAAAATAAAGAAAATGCTCTTTTCTTCATGTCAAGAGAATGAAGGGCGGGGTGATTAAAGCAAGGTTTTCAAGTACCTCAGTGTCGGAGACTTGTGTGGCCATTTTAATCAGCATCATCTGACCCATATGTAGACTATTAGAGCATATTCCATCCACATGATATCATCAAGCAGAACAGCCTTTTTGTCTTCTTTTCTTCTGCGACATTCCCCTCACGCTGCTCTTTGTTTTTATCGAGCTTCATTAGAGTGCGCTGAATTTCAAAATGTCCTCCGAGAAAATGCTTTTCTCACCAGAGGGAGATTTTATCACGTCCATGTGTGAGTTTGTGAGCCATTGTGTGTGCACCTGCTTGCTGTTGCTAATCACCCTCGCACACACAGACGCATGTACGCATACACGCACACACACACACGCATGCACACATACACACGCACACGCGCACGCAGTCTCACTTGTATGCGCACGTGTTTGTGCATGTGTGTATGGGCTTGTTTGTGTGTGGGCGTGTTAGTGTGTGTGTATAACTGTGTGCCTGTGTGTTCTGAGTGATCATTAGTGCTGTTTACTGGTTGGTGGGTTGGTGGGGCGGGGATGTTATTGATCTTAAGGGGAAGTTAATCACATTGCAGAAGCATCTCTGTAAACAATATGTCCCACAAAGGAAATGAGGCCTTGGAGTGGCTCTTGTTTTCTGCTTGGTTGGGATTCGTTTGGTTTTATCTGCAAGATGTCTGTGCGATTGTCGGGTTTTGGTGATTGTTCATTATTAAAGGGAAAGTAACACTGCGAAGCGCCTCATTGTTTTAATGGCTACTGACCTGTTCCACCCCATCCAGTGAGAGTGATGAATGAGGGGTGATGGGTGAGCTAGGTGTGGGCCCCCGTCTGGCCTGGGGAGGGTCTGGGGTCTGAGGAGTCCTGATATGTGCATGTGTGTGAGCCTCAGGCCTGTGTATATGTGACATGTGTGTGCGTGTGTGTATGCCCCAGGCTTCTGTCTATGTCTGACACCAATGATAAACTGCTGTGTGTGTTAGTACGTGCGTGCGTGCATGTGTGCATCTATGTATATATGCCCCAGGCCGCTGTCTGTATCTGACACTGATGATAACCTGCGTGTTTGTGTGTGTGCGTGCCTGTTTGTGTGAATGTCTGTGTTTGTGTGTGTGTGTGTGCATGCGTGTGTGCGTGTATGTGTGCGTGTGTGTGTGTGTGTGTGC
Organism: Anguilla anguilla; assembly: GCF_013347855.1. Taxonomy (NCBI): domain Eukaryota; kingdom Metazoa; phylum Chordata; class Actinopteri; order Anguilliformes; family Anguillidae; genus Anguilla; species Anguilla anguilla. The sequence continues at coordinate 11,412,060 of NC_049207.1, read as the reverse complement.
GTGTGTCTCTCTCTCTCTCTCTCTCAGACCTCTCTCGGCCCCGGGGAAGCCGGAGGTGCCGTGCTCTCTCTACATGAAGGAGCTGCAGGGCTTCATTGTGCGCGTGATGAGCGACTACTTCCGCCACTTCCAGTGCCTGGACTTCATCTACGGCAACACGGAGGCCATCGCCCGGCGCGCCATCGAGCTGTTCGTCCGCAACGCCAGCCTCCTGCGCCCGCTGGGCGAGGGCGGGAAGATGAGGCTGGCCGCCGACTTCGCCCAGGTGAGGGAGCTCAGCGCGCCTGTCTCTGTCCCCGCCTCCTTCCTCCTCATCATCATCTTCATTATCGTCCTAATCACAGTTCTGCTGCTCTACAGCTCTTCAGCCAAGTGTTTGTGTCCCTGCATCTGTCTGTGTGCCTGTATGTGTGTATCTGTGTATGTGTGTGTGAGCATATGCTTGCCTACATGTGTGTGCATGCGCACATGTCTGTTCCTCTGTGTGAGTGCGTGTGTGTGTGTGTGTGTGTGTGTGTGTCTGAGCATGCGTGTTCCCACATATGTGTGCAAGTGCACGTGTCTGCATGTGTGGGTGTCTGCATCTGTTTGGTCCTCGTTCTTTGCGCTTACCCATATGCTGGATGCTAGCAGTGTGCGCGGAGCGCAGTTCACACACATCCTGCCGTGGATTTATTCACTGAAGCATATTTAGCGGTTTTTATTTGAGGCGCTGCAGCCTCACAGACGCGGCGGTGTTGCGCTGCGTCCGCGCTGCTGCTCTGAGGGAAGGGAGGCCTCCTCTCCGCGGCCTCTTAAAGAGCTCGTTCCCGCGTCCCGCTCCGCGTCCTTTCTGGCTGCAGAGCGGCGGTTTCGTCCGAGGGCTTCATTCGCCCGGCCGCGCGGGGCAGCCAGACCTACAGACACGCTCGCAAAATGGGCCCCGGCCTTCTCAGCGGGCACACACTGTGCCAATTAGACCAGGAAAGGGGGGCGGGGGGGGAGCGCTGAGGGGGGAGAGAGACGGGGAGAGGAGGTGGAGAGAAGAGGAGGGGAGATTTTGAGGGAGCTGGAAAGGGGGCGGATAATGTGGATGACAGAAGATCTGTCCGTCTCGCTGTTTCTCACGCCCCCCCCCCCCATGGTTTCACACTCTCTCTCTGTCTCTCACTGTGTCTTTCTGTTGTTCTTTTCCTCTGCTTTCTTACCTCTCTCCTACTCTCCTTTTTCCTCCCTCTGTTCTTGCCGCCGCCTACGATCACTCTCGTCTTCGATGTCTTGTGATCTCCCCCCCCCCCCCCCCACTCCCTCTCTCCCCCTCAGTACCTCTCCCTTCAGCAGTGGTCTGTGTAGTTAATGGGAGCTCCAGGCCGCTGTGCTCCGCGCAGAGCCGTAATGGCCGCCGTTTCCTCGTCTCTACCTGTGAGCGAGGCCGATCCCCGCAGCCCGCCGCGCGTGTCACCCTGGCCCGCTGCAGACCGCACAGCCCGAGATGATATCGTGCCAGTTCTCCCCGGGGACGCTTTCCGGAACGCCAGAGCACTTCAAAGCGAATCTGACGTTAGCATTTGCGGCGTCCCCAGCTTTAGGGCGTCGAGTCTGTCCCTTTCCTCCTCCCTCTCTTTTTCCCTTGCTCTCTATCTCTCTCTCTCTCATTTTTTCTCTCTCTTTGAAACATGTCGCCTGCATACAAATGCTCAAGGCTGCAGTTTAAGAGCAATCAAACGTTTCCTCCCCTCTCTGTGAGTCGGAAGACCTTATCATCCCAGAGTCAAGGGGAAATTAAAATGGAAGTCCTCCGCAGCAGGAGGACATCTTTGATTAGGGGGGGGGGGGAGGGGGGCGTGCGCTATGACCCGGCAGCGGCTATATCATGTTGCAATTTTCCGTCCTGCGCAATTTCTTTCGATCTCCCGCCGCTTTTGAAGTCACAGGAGAGTTAACCTCATCCCCGCGGCGGGAATAAAAGCGCGATCCGGATCCTCGTTCCGCGAACGCGGGTGAAAGCGATGGCGGTAAAGGCGGAACGGCCGCCGTTCTCGTTATTTCGGAGGTGCCGCCGGATAGCCTCCGATCCCCGCGGGAGGGGCGAGGGCCTGGCGGAGACGCCCGTGCGCCGCCGGCAGTCTGGGGCGGCGTGTTAGCGTGTTAGCGTGTTAGCGTGTTTATTTAGCAGGGACGCTGCCTCCCCGTTCAGCCTGGACCCGTTTCACAGTCACCCACGGGCTCCTTTTCATCCTCTGTCCCTTTGGCACTTGCTAATGGACACGTAGGCAGATGCATCTAGAGATAATCATTAAAAATAGAGATGATGCTGTACAAGCAGTCCAAAACAAAATAAGTAATGACAATAATTAGAAATGTACGACTGCAAATTGTACATTGCATCGAGTATAGGATATCAAGTATAGATTTAGTACTTTTGTTTACTTCGCAGAGGATCCATATATTTATATGTGAGTGTGTTTGTCTGTGTACTTGTGCATGCATGTGTGTGTGCATGTGTGTGAATGCGTGCATGTGTGTGTGCATGTGTGTGAGTGTGTGTATCTGTGTGAATGCGTGTATCTGTGTGTGTGTGTGAGTGTGTGTATCTGTGTGTGAATGCGTGTGAGCGTGTGTGCATGCGTGTGTGTGAATGCATACGTGCGTGTGTATGTGTGTGTATCTGTGTGTGTGTGTGTGTGTGTGTGCGCTTGTATCTGTGTGTGAATGCGTACGTGCGTGTGTATGTGTGTGTGTGTGTGTGTATCTGTGTGTGAATGCGTGTGAGTGTGTATCTGTGTGTCCATGCGTGTGTGTGAATGCGTGTGAGGGAGGGAGAGAGACACTGTGTCAGTGTTAGCGTACAGTCAGTGCAGAGCAGCCTCTGTCGGGGGTGTTAATTGGCCGTCGGCGCTGGTTGGAGTCGCGGCCTCAGCTGTGGGCTCTCCCCCCTGCATTAGGGCTAATGAGCAACAGCGGTGCTGTGAGACGCAGCTGCTCCTGTCCTCCAGAGGGGGAGCTGTCTCACGCTCCTGCAAACCCACAGCTCACACGTACCAGCCAGGGTCACGCTACTATACTATATACTATAGTGCACTCTGTTCTGTATGTGCAGTGCACTCTGTTCCGTATGCGCAGTGCACTGTGTTCCGTATGCGCAGTGCACTGTGTTCCGTATGCGCAGTGAGGTCTGTATGCGCAGTGCACTGTGTTCCGTATGCGCAGTGAGGTCTGTATGCGCAGTGTGCTGTGTTCCGTATACGCTGTGAGGTCTGTATGCGCAGTGCGCTGTGTTCCGTATGCGCAGTGAGGTCTGTATGCGCAGTGTGCTGTGTTCCGTATGCGCTGTGAGGTCTGTATGCGCAGTGCGCTGTGTTCCGTATGCGCAGTGAGGTCTGTATGCGCAGTGTGCTGTGTTCCGTATGCGCTGTGAGGTCTGTATGCGCAGTGTGCTGTGTTCCGTATGCGCTGTGAGGTCTGTATGCGCAGTGCGCTGTGTTCCGTATGCGCAGTGAGGTCTGTATGCGCAGTGTGCTGTGTTCCGTATACGCTGTGAGGTCTGTATGCGCAGTGCGCTGTGTTCCGTATGCGCAGTGAGGTCTGTATGCGCAGTGTGCTGTGTTCCGTATGCGCTGTGAGGTCTGTATGCGCAGTGCGCTGTGTTCCGTATGCGCAGTGAGGTCTGTATGCGCAGTGTGCTGTGTTCCGTATACGCTGTGAGGTCTGTATGCGCAGTGCGCTGTGTTCCGTATGCGCAGTGAGGTCTGTATGCGCAGTGTGCTGTGTTCCGTATGCGCTGTGAGGTCTGTATGCGCAGTGCGCTGTGTTCCGTATGCGCAGTGAGGTCTGTATGCGCAGTGTGCTGTGTTCCGTATGCGCTGTGAGGTCTGTATGCGCAGTGCGCTGTGTTCCGTATGCGCAGTGAGGTCTGTATGCGCAGTGTGCTGTGTTCCGTATGCGCTGTGAGGTCTGTATGCGCAGTGTGCTGTGTTCCGTATGCGCTGTGAGGTCTGTATGCGCAGTGCGCTGTGTTCCGTATGCGCAGTGAGGTCTGTATGCGCAGTGCACTCTGTTCCGTATGCGCAGTGAGGTCTGTATGCGCAGTTTGCTGTGTTCCGTATGCGCAGTGCGCTGTGTTCCGTATGCGCAGTGAGGTCTGTATGCGCAGTGCGCTCTGTTCCGTATGCGCAGTGTAACCCTGTCTCTGTTACAGATGGAGCTGGCAGTGGCCCCGCTCTGCAGACGGGTGGCTGACCTCGGCAAAGCCTACCGCCTGCTTCGCTCCTTCAGGTGAGTCTGTGCCGCCGCCCCCCAGCTGTCCATCTGTCCATCCCCTCTCTATACCAGCGGTTTTCAACCTTTTCTGATCCAGGGCCACTCACACAGGCTTGATGGCATCCAGGGAACCCCATCTGGGGTTAAAAAGGGTTATATTTTTTATATTTTGAAATATTTTCCCAAATCTATACATAGTCATTGCATATCAAGTGTGGCCAGGGACCCCCTACAGTACCTTCAAGGACCCCCATGGGTTTGCAGACACCCTTTTCAAAACCCAGGCTCTATCCAATAAAAACACCCATCCATAGCCTTATACTCTTTCTCACAGCCTTATATCTACCATCCGTCCATCGTCACATCCCTGTGTCACCCAGCTATCCCCAAACCCTTTATCCATCCTTTAACTCCACCTCTCCATACCTTCACCTGCATATCCCTCCATCCAGGCAGTGTGTGTGTGTGTGTGTGTGTGTGTGTGTGACTTCTGTTCTGGGCAGCTTGTTGGCACCCCTCACTTAGTGACCTGCTGAAATAAGCAGACTCCTGGTCCTCCGGTTACATCAGCCGTTATCTGCGCTGACTTTACAGCACAGCCCGTGTCTCTTTCATAGAGACGCACGCGCTCCAACCCGCGTATCGCTGGGTACGAGGCGCGCGATGGGGAAGCCTCCGTCTTTTACGAGGAAGGAGACCTGATGCGCGGAGACGGGGAGGCTGGCTGGCGCTCTCCCGTAGCCTAGCGCCACTAATCGCTCCCGACAAAGGAGCCCTAACGAAGACGCGCTCCCGGCGAGCGACGGAGCCGCCAGCGGCGTTCTCGTCCCCGCCCGCGTCGCCTCTCGCTTACCGTCAGTTTCGCGGCTCGCGCTCTGTCATAGGTTAATGGCTCCGTTCATCGCCGCTCGCGAATCGTGAAAGCCGTTCCTGTTCAGCTCTGTTTAAAGCCCCTGAGCCCTTTTCATTCAGCACTTACGCTGCTGCGCTTGCGTCCAGATCTGGTCACACGTCACCGTCTGGCTGGTGGAGCATAGCTCAGGAGGAGTTCCAGAGTAGTCTTGCTTTGGGTGATGGTGAGTGCCCTGTATGTGTTCTAGAGTGTTCCTGAACGTGGACTCTGGAGTGGATTCCACTGTGCACGTTGAATCCGCCCCCCCGCCGATTGTCGTACATGCACCCGTACGGCTGGGGTTGTAAGGCTGGGGTTCCATGCGGGTTGTCACCAGCGTTTGCGAATCTTCTGTTCCATCTCGGAGGACAAGCTAATCGAATGAGCAGCGCGTGCGTCGCTCGGGCTGATCGGATCAGGCCGCGCTCTTCCCCTTCGGATGCTGATAATGCCGGCCCCGCCGCTTCCTCGCTTATCTGAGATGCGCGCGCTGCCGGCGGTTTCATCAATCTGCCGCCGGTGGCCTCTAATGCACTCCACCGCAGACGGCACGGCTTTTAAGAGCAGCCTGCCAACGTCTGCGCAGCCTGCCAACGTCTACGCAGCCTGCCAGCGCGCTTCACAGAGTTCAGCTTCATCAAGCCCAAATCCTGCCCACATCCTACTAGCGTCCTACTCACATCCTACTCACATCTTACTCGTGTCCTACTCACATCCTACTCTCATCCTACTCACATCACACTCACATCCTACTCTCATCCTACTCACAGCCTACTCACATGCTACTCTCATCCTACTCACATCCTACCCTCATCCTACTCACATCCTACTAACAACCTACTCACATCCTACACACATCCTACTCACATGCTACTCACATCCTACTCACATCCTACTCACATCCTACTCACCATCCTGCTCACATCCTACTCATGTGATTCACACTCTGCACTTCCACACACTTCCTCCACCATTTCTGCTCCCTCCACTCTGTGGCTACGGCATGGCTGCCCTGGAGCAGTTCTGCTTTAGCACCAGAAAGCACGGGGGGGGGGGGGGGGATTTCATTAGAGGCTCGCAGGGCTGAGACTTCAGCGAACCCCGGCCCCGCCCTCGGCCCTGCTCATCTGGCCGGGCTGTGCCGGAGTGTCCGCTGCTCGTGAATAAACATGAGCTCCGGCTGACGCACGCGGAGGAGAGACGGTGTCAGGTCGCGGGTAAGCCTAGCGGAGCTGGCTCGACTGCTAATGAGCCCGCGCTGCGCCAGCCTCAACTGCGCTGGCACAGAGCTGCTGTTTGGGGCGGGTCCGCGCGGACGGGCACCGGGGCGGACTGCGCTGGCACAGAGCTGCTGTTTGGGGCGGGTCCGCGCGGACGGGCACCGGGGCGGACTGCGCTGGCACAGAGCTGCTGTTTGGGGCGGGTCCGTGCTGACGGGCACCGGGGCAGACCGCGCTGGATGAAGGGCTAAAACGCCGCCGGACACGGGGACAGAAGACCCCCGTCCCGTTTCCATCTACCTGTATTTCAGCATGCTGACTCCACACCCTCTGCACGAGTGTGACTGTAACAGCGCAGGAATCTTTTAGTGGCTGAATTCTGGGGATACCAGAATCAGAAGATCAATAGAAGCACTTATGTCGGAGTAGTGAGGATGCACTGCCATCTGGGAACAGGGGGGCATTCCTTCATAAATATAACTTCATGTTTCAGACTTTGAACTATCAGTGCTAAGCTGATAACCCCCCCCCCCCCCGAAGTGCACCTGGCAGAATTCCTGTACGTTACTGTGCTGAAGGGATGCTGGAGGGCGTGGCTTTGCAGAGGGAGCTTCCGTCAGCTGCATTTTCACCCTTAAGACACCAAGTTAACACTTACTGCTTTGGCATTTCAAAAAATAGACATGTTGCGTGTATTTTTATTCCATAATGAATCACGAATCGGCTGCGGTGAAGTGCATTAACGAAGCAGAATTTGTGTGAAATATTGCGTTACGGTAGGATGCATCACGGATCGCGAGCTTACGATGGTGAAGGAGCTTTAATTAGGCTTTCTGCTGCGCTGGTCACGTTAGGGTGCTACAAATGAGCGTTGCCCTCCTTCGCTCGCTTGCGGTGTGGGATCAGAAGCCTGTGGCTGCTTCTGCCGTGTGCGTGGGGGTTCTGTTAATTTACTCACGCGCTGACAGAAAGACCCAGAAATATCACGGCCTTCTCTCCCATCCGCACACTCCCGTGCCCACACTCTGTAACTAGCCGTGCAGCTACCGTGACAACGTCTCAAACGCTGCACGAGGACGCCGATCTTCAGGTTCTGAGAAGTGTGTCGGGTGTGTGCGCAAACGCGTTGTCGTTACGCCCGACACACAATGATGCGTACCTGCACACGGCCACACTGCGTAAAACAACGCTTGATTACCCTGTGTCTATGTTTTGTAGGATTTTTGAGGCTTTTGTTTTTGCATTGTGTGGCGTTGTATTGCCGTGTGTGTTTATGTGTGTTCCTTTGTTGTGTGTGATTGTGTGGGAGTGTATTGCGGTGTGTGATTATGTTGTACTGCGATGTGTTAGTATGTCTGATATTTGTAATATGATGTGTGAATGCGTGGGATATTATGCTGTGATGTGAGATTGTGGGTGGTTATCGTAATGTGTGATTGCCTGTGGATGTCAATGTAATGTGCTGTATAACTGTGTTGGTTATTAATGTGCTGTGGTGTGTGATATATCCTAATGTGATGTGTGATAGTGTGTGGTTGTTAGTGTGTTGTGGTGTGTGATGTATTGTAATGTGGTGTGTGATTGTGTGGTTGTAAATGTAATGTTGTGTGTGATTGTGTGGTTGTGAGTGTAATGTGGTATGGGATTGTGTGTGGTTATTTGTGTGTTGTGGTGTGTGATTGTGTGGTTGTGAGTGTAATGTGGTGTGTGATTGTGTGGTTATTAGTGTGTTGTAGTGTGTGATGTATCCGAATGTGGTGTGTGATTGTGTGGTTATTGATGTGCTGTGGTGTGTGATGTATCCTAATGTGGTGTTTGATTGTGTGATTATTGCTGTGCTGTGGTGTGTGATGTATCCTAATGTGGTGTTTGATTGTGTGGTTATTGATGTGCTGTGGTGTGTGATGTATCCTCATGTGGTATGTGATTGTGTGGTTATTGATGTGCTGTGGTGTGTGATTGTGTGTTATTGTGTTCCAGGCCCTTGCTCTTCCAGACCAGTGAGCACATCGCCAGCAGTCAGGCTGTGGGAGACCTCATCCCGTACAGCACCATCCTGCACTTCCTGTTCACACGTGCCCCGGCTGAGCTCAAGTCTCCCCACCAGGTACGTCTGTCTGTATAATGAACATATTACAGTATCACCACTCACACTTATACAAATCACACTCACACTCGTAAGGAATAACACAGCACCAGAGGTGGAAAATCCAGGTTCAGAAAGTAGTCCTCCCCAGTATTTTGTTCAACACCTGGATTTGCTAATTAGCACAACTCTTCAGCCAGGAGGCAGAACTACAGCCATTAGTAAAATCAGCTGGCTGAGTTCCTGGGTGGAAGAAACATATGGCAGGACTTTTACTTTATAACCCCTGGATTTTGAACTACTACATATCGCATATCTTACATTACTTCTACAGCGCAACAGTGCCCAAATAACAGGGCCCATATGATCACATGAGGACTTTACTTGTACCATTATAAACAAGTCGATGTAATACGTTTCCCTCATTGAGAGGTGGAAGGCTGGGACGGCCCTGTTGGGCTGTGTCTGAAGCTGCCTGAGCTCCCGGAGAGGGGCGTTGGGTTTTAACGTGTGCCTGTGGTTTCCCACAGAGGGCCGAGTGGTCCATCGCCCGGTACTCCCAGTGGCTGGACGATCACCCCTCAGAGAAGGACCGGCTCACCCTCATCAAGTAAGGCTCCCTGTTCCAGCAGAGCTGGGGTACCAGAACCCCGGAGAGACTGTTGATTGGCTACCTATCTTTGGCAGTTTTATCGCTGCGTCTTTATGAATACTGTGCATTTCCCCTTACATTTGTATTGTAGTGAAAATTAGTGTAGCTGAGCACTAATGCCAGGTGTTACAATAACCTGTGGTACTGCATGGGTCTTTGTAACTGGTAAAAATGTAAACAGTGTAGACTAATGATGTTGTGTTTAGCTTGAATCTGAGAGATATTACTGCAAGCCAGTTGCTATGTTACAGTGTAGGATTTTATAAGGGTTTTTGCCTTTACCCTTTGACTGGATTATGGTAAACCAAAGGCAGCTCAGCTGGTGCTTATAATTTTTTTATGAAGCTTTTATCTCCCTGTATCTGCCGAGCTCAGAGGATATCCGAGTGAATCTAACTGAAAGCCCAGGAAGACAGGCTGTTCTGGTCAGAGAGAGTGGTGCACTACTGACCACAGAACCTTTTGGTTGTTTCTTAAGAGTCTGAGTGATTGACAGCCCAGTGTGCAGCAGCTCCACCCATTGTTCAAGGTTCAAAATGGCTCACTCCTCCATCACTGGCTGCATGTTTCACACAGTTTCAGTGAATCTCAAGGTGCTCAAAAAGCAGGAAGTGAAGGTTTTCCAGTTGCACCTCCAAAATATGTTCAGTTAACTTTGCTTGGTTCAGGTGGGATTGGACGGCGGGAATTGGGGGTGCAGTCACAGGGGATCAGATTTATGTTCACCTGTCCGGGGCTGATATTTGAAGATTAACCTGAAGAGTTGTAGTACCCGCAGAGGCTGTTTCCTCTGTCCTTCAGATACCAGTCTCCTGACCCCCCCCTGTCTCCTGTCGCAGTGGGAGTGCAGTATCTCTAAAGGGTCTTGCAGGAGCAGGACAGGATATTTGTCTTGTCGCGAACGTCAGCCGATAGGAGCGGCTTAGGTTATCGACCCTTCGGCAGGCCTAACTGCAGCCCCGAGACCCGGCCGCCGGTTATTTAAGCCCCTGCGCTCGTCTGGGTGACAGCCGCTTATCAGAACGACTTCCTGCTCCTGCCAGGGCGCTTCCTTTCGGCCCTGCGCTGAGCTCTCTAATGTACGAGCTGCAGCGGACACGCTCACAGCAATCCTCGGCTTCTCCTCACTCCTACGCTCCAGCCCGACGATTGAGTTCTTTATATGAGCCATGTTTACATTTCAGGCACTTAGCGGATGCTGTTATGCAGGGCGACTTACACAACTTACATGCTCTACATAAAGGATTTTATGCGGCTAGGTATATATTAAAGCACTTCTCGGGCACCTTGCTCAAGTACCTTGCTCCAAGGGTACAACAGCACTTCACTTGGGAATCAAAGCCACAACCACAGAGTTTCTAGTCCAGTTCCTTAATCATTATGATATACTTCCACCCTTAATGACGGCCAGTTCCAGGTGTGGCAAATGGATTAGTTGCAGCTTGGAAATGGAAGTGGAGGGAATAAATGAAGGCCTCTTTGTTTCACTTGAACTGCACAGGCCAACCACTTGTTTTCAACTAATTGCATGTTTAATAACATGATGCAGTTTAAGTGCCCCTCAATCACGGTTGTGTGCGTCCTCCTTTGGTTTTGATGACACTGCGCGTGATGCTTCTGTTGCCATTTATGGTGTCTAGGTGTTCCCCGGAGAGGTTTGTCATGCTCCTCCCGGTAGTCATTCCGGCTCTTTTTGATTGCTTGATTCTTGCTTGTGAACTGATTATCTGAGGTTGCGTCAGAGTCTTGTAACTCTGTGCTTATTTGGAATTTGTCTTGAAATTATCGTAGAACAGAACATAGATTTTTTTCCGTCGCGTACCTGTTTCCTTCACACGCTTTAATGCATGATTCGGAAATGAAAAAATGACATTTATTCAGTCAGGTGAGGAACCTTTAAATACATTTGAATCCATGCATTCTGTGAATAGATTGACACGCCCTGTGTGGAAAGGAAGCTCTTGAGATGCTATATCCAAATGACCTTAAGTATCCCAAACGTTCTTTATCGTCTTTGTCGTTGGCCTTTTGTTCCGAGTGCATTCTGAACCACTTCCCCCACAGTATATTATGGTAAATAATTTCTCGCTTGCTATTCCTGGAACGGTAATACCTGGATGTAATTTAATGTAAGGCAAAGGTAGTTAGCAGCCATCTGAGAACTTCTTTATCACAGACATTACTATGGAAACTGGAAGGTTCTACTGCTTGTGATTGTTGTTTTTCTTATAGCCATCAGTCAGCTTATGAAGGGCAGTGACCCCCCCATTCCTGAAATATCCAGGCTCTCCTGTGGCTTTAGCCAGTGAACACTAACACACTGCCCCCCCCCCCCCCCCCCCTTAATTCCCCCTCTTGGTAATGTCATTTTGAAGCTTCTGTGTAATTCATGGAAGTTGATAAAGTTAACTTGAAGAGTAGAGTGACCCATAAGGGATTACATTTGCGTGATTTGATTTTGATTTAATCACTGTGATGAGTGAACAAATCAGGTCCTCCTGGTTTTTATTAAACATTGTTAATAGAGTTCCATGCTCTTCTTCAGTACAGTTTTTTTGTAGTATTAAAAGATCATTCACACATTCACATTTATTTGAGCAAATATTAATTGGTTACACATTGACATTTTCTCCCATTTAATCATCTTTTGCCACAGATGATCCATTGGTTGGTTTCATGTCATATATATTCATACTTCAGCACATACTTGCCAGTGCTGAACTGAAAAATGTAGCTGTTAATTCCTACCATCGACAATAAGGCTATTTTCTTTTGATAAATGACACCTGTAATAGTTCTGTATAGCATTTTATGACCTCTACATGGTATTTTTACATGTTCTGTTTTTTGTGTAGTCTGTAACTTGTGTGTTGTGTCAATGTTATCTGGTAATACATGGTAATAAAATACTGATTTTGGAATAAATTATTTATATATATATATATATATATATATATATACACACACACACACACACACATATAGATGTGGATATAATGTGGATGTCAATGTAATGCAGTGGATCCGTGTGAATATATACTGTGATGTGAGTGCACCCTTGTGGTGGTAGGAGGAATTTATTGAGAAATAGGGGCTAAGACAAAATGTCAGTTAGAGACGATCTTATCATTAAGCGTTTGTCTGTGTGTGCTGAAATAACATGCATGTGCAGCTGCATTCATAAATATTTAACCGGATGTCTGGGAGAAAATGGAACCACCGGGAGAGTAAAGTCAGTTCCCCTGTAAATACTTAGCCCTGTGTACCAATGTGTATCTGTTGATGAAGACAGCTGGTGTGCTTACTTATTTGTGTTCATGTGTTGGCTGTCAATGTATTTTGTGTGTCTGCGTGTGTGCGTGCATGTGTGTGTGTGTTTGTGTGTGTGTGCGTGCGTGTGTGTCTGTGTGTGTGTGCGTGTGTGTGTGTGTGTGTATATGTGTGTGTGTGTGTGTGTGTTTGTGCGTGTGTGTGTGCGTGCGTGCGTGCGTGCGTGCATGTGTGTGTGTGTGTGTGTGTGTGTGTGTGTGTGTGTGTGTGTGTGTGTGTGTGTGTGCGTGCGTGCGTGCGTGCGTGCGTGCGTGCGTGCGTGCGTGCGTGCGTGCGTGCGTGTGTGTATGTGTGTGTTTGTGTGTGTGTGTGTTTACCGGTTTGTGTTATAAAGTGAAGCAGTGTGCCTTTACTCAGCGTGTGTCCCCTGGTGTGTCTTCATTGATTTTGGGCGTTGTGTGCGCTTGCTGGTTTGTCGGTAACCGGCGTGCCTGTTGGCTGGGTTACGTGTTTGGTTTGAGCTGATGAATGGGGCTGCTCTGTGTTTTGGACAGGAGCGCCCTGGAGGCCTATGTGCAGTCGGTGAGGGCGCGGCAGGGGAAGGAGTTCGCGCCCGTGTATCCCATCATGCTCCAGCTGCTGCAGAAGTCCGCCTCTGGGGTGTAGGAGTCCATCGCTTGGGAAACTCCCCGGGTCTAAGGTCATTCCCCTCCATTTCCTGTACTCCAAATATGAAACCTGTCAGCTTAACAAGAGTAGAGGCAATGTATAAAACATAACCATTTTTTCTGATCAGTTTTGATTTGTTTTCCCTTGATCATTTTCCTGTATAGTTATTGGAAAAATATCTCAATTAATCTGTACATTGCTATCCACATTGTGAAATGATTTGTTACAAGTGGTTATTGGTTTTTTTTTTTTTTTCAATTTTAGAAGGTTGGGTAAAAGTATTCTTTGAAACTCTTCAAAGAATTATCCTTTATTTGATTATTTTGAGTAAATCTATATGCTATTGTATATTTACTGTAGATTACACTGCAGATCCTGTAAAAGTGCAATATGGGATGGGCCTTGTGGTTTTAAGATTAAAGGGCAAATATGTAAACTGGTGTCTTCCATGTCCTTTTATTCTATTTTTATTTTTTGCATTTCTTTCCGTTTGTTTTTTTTTCGGGGTGGGGGGGTGGGTGGGGTGGATGGTGCAATCATGCCGATGTAATGAAAGACCTTCAAAGAGGCGTCTTCCTTTATTGCCAGTGTCTTTTATTATCCTGGGACAGAAGAGCCTGGACACAGGCTTCCAAGGCCTGGTCACATTTGTGTAGCTGCTACCTCAATCTGCGTTGTCATAGCAACCCATGCCCCAGAGGAAGACGCCACAGGTTAATACATGGAAATGAGGTGCGTGCGTACGGTAACAGAGCCAAAATGAAAGTCTTTCATCGAAAGGTTGTTTAAGAAAAACTCCACCGTCACAAGACCCAAAAAAGGAAGCCAAACACACAGTAACCACAACCAGGCAGAGAGGATCGATTACAAGTTTAAACTTTTAATATTTATAATATCATACAAGGACGTTCTGTGCAAGAGTTTGATGGAGCCAAGCACCTGTACATTATGGACATCAGAGATTATAAGAATTCAATGGAGAACCAGGAGAGCAGACAGGAGCTGTACAGTTTGGCCACGATCGTGTCAAAAATTAATCAAATTCTCTGCTCGTGAATATGGGTTGCTTGTACAAGATTATATACGTGAATAATATATTTATATATTTATATATATATGTATACATGTATATAAAGTGCAAAAACACTTAGGGTGTAGTCATAGCCCTAGAAGTGCTGTGTTTGTGTGTGGGTGTGTGTGTTCCACTCCAGCTATATGTCGTCATGTGATTTCTCTGTGTCAAACACACGGGACGTGTGTGACAGAAGGTCCTCACAAGCGGGTGTCACACTACGCTTTAACCCCCCCCCCCCCCCTTCCCCACACTCCCCCCCCCAGCCCTTACGGAAATACAAAGTTAAATGGATTACCATGTCTGTGCAATATATTGAGTTATACAAATATAATTGTATGAACAAGCTGAAGTAAAGCATTTTAAATTTCCCCTTTTTCTTTTTTCTTTTTTTTTTTTCTCTTTACATTTAAAAATAGACATTTGTTTGCAGCTCCTCCTCCTCCCCTGCACTGTAGCACCACAGGATCTCACCTTTCAAGCCAAGAATATGAAAATTACCTGAAAAATAGAACTGAGCGGTTTCTGAGTTTTGTTTTTTTTAAACTTTGGAAGAATAAGGCAATTTCGGTCAATAGAAACATAAGAAAATATCTTAAGCACTGTTAGTTACTAGATTATACGCTTTTTTTTATATATATAATTTGTCTTTCATTTGCTCTTTTTTTTGTATAATGTCTCTATTAAGTTAAAAAAAAGCAAGTATATTGGTAATCACAGTAAAGTCTTATCCATCTGGCAGAATACGGGAAGCCGTGCTCATTCCACCTCCGGTTCTCTGACTCCAGTTCACGTTTCCTCGGCAACCTCCTGCGTCTGCCAGTTAATTCTGCTGTGAACCCTGTGAGAGAGAGACTGGAGGTTAATCACACAGTGCTAAAGTCTGGCACTCGGACTGAACTTTAGCCTATGCTGTAAGTCACTCTGGATAAGAGTGTTTGCTGGATTAACACAGTGTTATATAATGTACCCAAGTACAGACAGCGGGGCCGTTGATGTCAGCATCAGTGCCCTGACTGGGATTTGAACCCGCAACCCTCACCGAGTTGGTTCTCTTGCGTTTCCAGCAGTCGGGGTTGAGGCGCTTCTGCTCCTCGGCCAGGGCCTTGGCCTCCATGGTGTACATCCTCCTCTCCTCGTTCTTCATCTTCTTCCACTTGTCTCCCAGGATCACGCTGATGGCTCTGCAGAGGTAGCGCGTGCGTTAGCACTCGTTCGCTCCCATAGAAACTCAGTGTACGACGCGTGGCTGCGGAGAATCGACTCAGTGTGTTATATGTGGCTGTACAGAATGTTATCTTAAAAGCTGGAACTACGACTGTGGAAGATGCGTAAAGCTTGTGGCTCCTCCCCCTCTGGCGGTCCTGCAGGGCAGCAGGCTGTTGCTGGTGTGTCAGTTCTGGAAGATTCTTTCCCCTCCCTTCTGTCCATTGCTGATGTCAGGGTGCTATATTCCCCCCGTGACCATGTGTGATGTAACGCACCCTGTAGCACTGAGACCCCTATGACCCCATGTCAGCTGACCCTGTTAAAGGAGTTGAACTGGGACTGGAAGTGAGGGTCTGCCAGGGGATCATGGGATAGTCTTGGGGGGGGGGGGGTTCTGTTCCTACAGCTACAAGTGCAGTACAGCCAACTGACGCTGTGGGGCTACCACTCAAGCCTGACTACAGCTGAGGGTAATTATGCAATCTTCTGTGCAACCCACAGCTTTCCAGGAGGTCCCTCTGTTTGGTCTTTTAACCCTTTAATGTGTAAGATCACAAATATGCGATTAGAATGTTCTTAACTGAACATTCTAACGCTGATGTCGCAATCGCATCTGGTAACTGAATGCATGGATCTCTAGAACACTGACTTGGAACTTTGGGGAAAAAAATATCTACTCATCAAAGGGTTATGGGGTCGGGGTACTTTTTTCAGTTTTTCAACACACCCTCACCCTTTTTTAAGAAAATGTGCACTGTAAAACACTGCGACAATGTGATTGTAAATGGTGATGTAGAAATTAGTCTCCAACACACCTGTTGTCCTTCCCAGGGTACATCTGTGTGTACTCCACCCGGTACTTCTTGGCAAAGAGCATGAAGGCGTTCATTGGCCGCTTGCACTTGGTGGGCGTGGCACTGCTGGCTGTCCCTGAGGTGTGGCTCCTGCTGGCCTTGCCGTGGGGGGACTGGGAGGGGCCGGGGGGCTCGGCGTCCCGGCCCAGCTTCTCGCAGTCGGGGCTGACGGCGCCCCCGCTGGACTGGGAGGCCCGGCGCTGTCGGGCCATGCTGCTCAGAACGTACACGGCCGAGGAGTCCAGAGGGGTGAAGTCATAGCTGCGAGAGAGCGGCGTTAGAGTCGCGCCTAGCATACGTAGCCGAACCGCTCATGCAGACACTAGACTACAGCATACACCTACATTATACACAGCCAGGCTGACACTACAGCATACATCTACATTATACACAGCCAGGCTGACACTACAGCATACATCTACATTATACACAGCGAGGCCCCTCATGAAGGCACTACACTACAGCATACGCCTACATTATACACAGCCAGGCTGACACTACAGCATACACCTACATTATACACAGCCAGGCTGACACTACAGCATACACAGCGAGGCCCCTCATGAAGGCACTACACTACAGCATACACCTACATTATACACAGCCAGGCTGACACTACAGCATACATCTACATTATACACAGCTAGCCTGACACTACAGCATACATCTACATTATACACAGCCAGCCTGACACTACAGCATACATCTACATTATACACAGCCAGGCTGACACTACAGCATACACCTACATTATACACAGTCAGGCCACTCACATACACACAGGCCTCTGTTACACAGTCAGACAGCCAAGGTCGAGGACCCCAAACACAGGCGCACACAAGCCTAACGTCCTGTGTTGAAGGCCCGGGTCGAGGGCCGTACCTCCTGAAGGTGTCGAACACCACCGAATCGTCACAGTTGATGGCGTCCCTGTGCCCCGGGGGCAGGAACACGTCTCCCAGCTGAACCTCGTAGCAGGGGATCCCGTGCTGGACCACCGTCAGGCTCGGGTAGAAGGAGGCCCAGCCTGTGGGAGGAAGAGGAGCGGGGAGAAGAAGAAGAGATGACTGAGCGACCACGGCCACAGCGCAGCCTGTCCTCTGGGGCTCTCCGGAACATTCTGTGCGCCCGGGTTGTCTGGGTTACAGGTACCGTACACAAGACTCTGGCTGGTGCACTACGTGGTGTCTTTCATGGTGTTGTTTGTTTGATTGTTTGCTTCCGTGCATCATACGATTTTTTTATTACCTTTATTTTTCACAAAAAAGGGATGATCCAATCTGCATTCTGCTGTTAAGAGGCCATCTTCTGGCGAACCAGGGTCAAAGGTCAATTTGAGAACTGACTGGCCGAAAGACACGGTCTCCTCATGGGCCACTAACTTTAGCCCTTCAGAACCATAGCTCTGCAACAACACCCAGAGAGAGAGGCGTTACAGACGCAGTCCAGGTCTGAGCGGCACGCACCAGCACACAAAGCATATGCACACGCGCCAGCACACAAAGCATATGCAGGCACACATAAACACACGCATGCACATACACATACACACGTGTATGTGCGCGCACACACAAGAGGAACACTGTTGCCCACAGGACCAGAGAACAGTTCTATATCTTCTATATAGAACAATGGTTGAGAAGTTGGAAGCCCCCTGCCCCACTAAGGTTTTTAGTTTTAAACTGTTACAGACCTCAAAACCTTACTTAAACACTTAACACTGTCAAATGTCCTCGTTTTCGTATCCACAGTAGCTCCTGAGACCAGATTAATGGGCCGTAGTACAATTTAGTGTCATCGTTCAGAGTCTTCTGGATGGCTGATTGGCTGCTGCAGTGTTCTAAATGGGCGGAGCTACAGCTGCCTGCCTGACAGTCCTGTGTTCTCTTACTCAACCATGACGCCACACAAACTGCAAACATTTCAACTCACCTGTGACCTCCCGGCTGCTTAGAAAAGCAAGCATTGCTCAAAAAGATCTTTCAAAGGCTTCTAACTAAACAAATGGATTCAAACACTTCAGATCAATGAGCAAAAAACTATGAAAACCAAAACCGCACCCAATTATTTCCTGAAAAATAACATTTGCAAACCAAGACACCTTTGAAAATGCATTTAAGAATAAAATGATCAATAAAAAGTCCTGATGTGCCTTCCTATTACCGGTCTGTCCAACTAGCCATGGATCAAAATTGAATTAATAATTTATTTTCCAGGAGAGTGCAAGTTTTGTTTTCATTAAATGGGGATAAAAAGTTCTCTGCACTTAGGGATATGGGTGTAACCAAGGGTTTGTGTGTGTGTGTGCATATTTGTGTGTGCATGTGTGTTCGTGCATGCAGATATGTCTGTGTGTGTGCGTGCATGCATGCACATGTCTGTGTGTGTGCGTGCATGCACGTATGTCTGCGCGTGCGTGCACATATGTGCATTGTGTGTGTGTGTGTGTGTGTGCGCGCACGCGTGTGTGTGCACATACGCGCATTGAGCGGTTCACATTACCTTCAGGGAGGGGGAAAGTGCCTCTCTCTCGTCTTCAGACTCATCGTCAGAGTCGCCCAGCTCCTCCACGTCCTGCCACTCCACGTTGGGGCCCCTGTGGAAGCGCAGGCGTGTGCCTGTGGGGCGGGGCCACATATTCATTCAGGTTACGGGGCCCTGCGCTCGCTCAGTACCTGCTACCTTCACCCAGAACACCCTTCTGGCAAATCTACCTGCTAGCTTAATGCCCTTTGTTATCAACTTAAACAGCAAACACATTTAAGCAAGCATTATATTTTCAACCTTTGCACAAAATGTCTCCTGGTCATTGAAATGAATGAAAAATTGGGTACAGGATGTAACTCTAGCTTAAAGCGTTTTCTCAGAGAAAGTATAGCTAATGTATAGGCCTTTTCCAGACCCTATACCCTCTTCCTGTATGTATTTAAGCAGTATCCGGTTGAGAAAGCTGATTAAAAAATACGTCATACTGTTTGACATACTGCTTTCACAATGTTAGTGCTATAACCTTTGCAACTTTAGACTGCCAATCTCAAAACAACCTAAACCCTTCAATGGAATGTAATTCTGAATGGAAGATCTTTCAGAATGGAGGATCAAGAGCTGTAATAGCCAGGTGTGTCCAGCAGAGGGAGCACAATCTGTTTTACATACACTCTTTCATAAAATGGCTGAATAACAGCGAGAGACCCTACCAAGCAAAAGCTTTAAAGGTATGCATAACCCCATTTACAACATAGATATCATTATTTTTATTTTTATTTTTTTAAAGTAAAACCATTTTAACAATTCATCAACCTAATGTGAATTACACAGCCCATAAATCACAAAGTCGCCATCGAGAATTCATTCATAACAGTTGCAAATGCCACGCAGTGCCTCCATGCTAGAATTATGCGGGTCAGTAATCTGTGGGTGGACCTGCTGACTTACGAACCGCCGCGGAGCAAAACAGAAACCGGCCTGAGCCGGGTGACTGCATGGCAAGGGATTACCTGCCAACGGCTGGGTGAGTGCAGAACGCAGCGCGTTCTTTAAACCCTGTGACACGGGCCCGCTGCTGTGGAAGGCAAGCGAACCACAGTGCGGTCATGTGACCGGTCGCCACGGCGCTTACGTCAGCCCGTAATTCAGAGAGGCAATTAGGCAAAGCCGACGAGGTGGTTCACCTTGTGGAGTGTCAGACCCGGTTACATCACACCGGCTAAATCTCCCGGTCTCCCGGTCGCCTCTCTGACTAATGAGGAGCTGTGCTGCTTACACAGCAGCCAGAGTCGCTCGAGTGCGTCAGGGCCAGCTCTGAGCCATGATGGAGTCAAATCTGTACCGCCAGTGCTCCCCTCCCAAGAGAGTTCAGTCAGTGTGAAGGCCAGGAAGGCTAAGCCTGCTGCTACATTTCTGCTCGCTGTTTCACTTTCTTTTTCTCTTTTGGTACTTTCCACATTCAGTCATTGTGTGCATTACGTGTCCAACTTACAGGGACAAGGTGCAAACTTCCTAGAAACTGCTGAAAAAACATTTAATCTATATCAGAACGCTGTTTTCTTAAATATCTTGCAACACTGACGCATACATATGATTGTAAAGTTTATTTTCAGGCTCAGTGTATTTGATGATACCAGCATTTATGATACAAAAAGCTGGTGAATAAAAATGTGTCTTAACACCTGTTGTGTGACACAATCTGATATGCAATGAAAAAGTTATACTATAAAGCTGATCTGATATGAAATTATGAACCAAAATAATCTTGAACTTACATAATAGTTCATCTGGTATGACATAACAGACAGACAGCTACACTTTCTTTAGAACAACCTTTTTCCCCCTTTTGGTTTCTCTTCACGCCTAGTTTGGAAGGCAAATCGCATTCCATTGTGATGTCATCACAGATGCAAGTCTGTCCATTGGCTGCACTAAAGTTCCAGCTGGTGAGCCCCTGAGCGTGTGCTTAACCCTGCGCTGCGCGTACCTTTCAGAAAGCAGTGCCAGGCCGTGGAGGGCCACGAATGGGACCAGCCCATGTCATCGTCGTCCGAGAGCGAGGAGGTGCAGAAGACGCCCGACTCCGACTCGCTGCTGGCCTGGGAAACGGGCAGGGAAACGCAGTCAGTGCACTGCAGCTGTGCGGTGTGGGGGGGTGGTGTGGTGCGGTGCGGTGCGGTGTGAGGTCAGAGGGGGCGGGGCGTACCCTGACCCGTCTGCGCTCTCTCAGGTGACCGTGGGCAGGACTGGGCGCGCTGCTGGAGGCTAGCGGGGGGCGGGCGTAGGAATGTAAACTGTTGCTGTTGGCAAAGATGTGGACAGGAGAGGACCTGAGGGGGCAGACAGAGGGGAAGCAGCCTTCATTAATGCTCATAAGGATGGGTACAGGTGTGCATGACAATGATCTGCTTTAGGAATGGTTTAGGGGTATTAGTGTGTGTGCACTTAATTACCAGCTGTAGTGTGAACAGGGGTGTGTATGCGTGTGATGCCATGCTGTAAGATGAACAGGAGTGTGTGTGTGTGTGTGTGTGTGTGTGTGTGTGTGTTGGTGTGTTGGTGTGTGTGTGTGTGTGTGTGTGTGCGTAATGACATGCAGCAGGATGTGCAGGCACTGACCTGTTGCAGGGGGAGCTCTGTAAGAGAGGACTCTGAGGGCTCGTGGCAATGTTGGCCAGCTCTGTCAGCCAGCTGGTGTTGGGGGAGCCGCTGTCGGGGGCGGGGCTCCAGCTCTCCCAGGGTCGCTCCTGATGGGACACTCCCGCTGCCACCTGGAACGCCGCTGGCGACGCCCGGCTCTCCTGCACCTCCTGCAGCTCAGGGAGGTCATCTGGAGGAGAGGAGGAGAAGGGAGGAGGCCAACCAGGAGTAATGAGCCAACCAGGAACTCGGCACTACCGGGACAAGTGCAGCAAAATGTACTCTGTCTGTCAGGGTGAGTGCACGTGAATGTGCTTCTGTATGCTAATCCATGTGAACCATTCAATGAATGCATCTCCTGGTGTCCATGTATGTGCATCTTTCGGTGTCTGCATGCAGCATGGCTGCATTCGTGCTTGTGTGTCTGTGTGAATAAGATTACCATACTCCATGCGACTCTCACTGGTAGGGCATCCTGGAGAGGACGGCAGATCCTCGTTGCACTTTAGCATGTCGAAAGCTTCATCCATTCCTGAGACGCTCTGCAGCTCCACCTGCTGGCCTTTCTCTATACTGCGTGGCACCACTTTAGTCTTCACTTCCCACACCATATTATGCCATGTCAGCTCCCCGGACTGCAGACACACATAGCAATGAAAGAGATTCTTCGCATACCCAATAAAGAAACGGCACAAACCCGGTCTCTACCGCCCGTGTAAATGCAGACAATATAGAAAGGCAGGACGCTATCTGGGGGTAAATGCTGTTTCAAAACATTGGCTAATTTACATAGATTAGGATTATGCAATTACAACGCAAAGTTCACATATATGCTTGAATGTGCAATTAGGCATCTCGAGTCTGATAATACCTAGCTGTCTAGTTTGCTACATATTAGGAAAATATTATTATTGCAATATTATCGATACTTTTAAGGGAGCATTCAGAGAAACACAGCTTTTTAAACACGTTTAACAAGATAAGTAATGATCGTTTAACCCCACTCCTTTAAAAGATAGTGTTATTAATCAGTATAAGCACACACATGTCGTTAAATATAAATTATATATATATGCATAAATATTTCGTCAACGTCATCACATTATTTTCATTCGCCTACGTGAGCGTCTAAGGATTGTGAGCGTCACACGGAACAATAGAGCTGGCTCAAAATTATCCTTTGTACTGTATTCATATTCAAGCTAATGAATAAACGAATATATAACCTCAAGGTAGACTAAAATGTTCAAAAAGGACGACTGAATGAATTAAGCTCTTTGTCCTGAAACTTTCTGTCCGTTTTGTTAAATGCTATCATGTGACCCTTTGCATGCAAGCCTTGTTTATAAACTTTATGGACTGGGCGCATGCGCAACAGAGCTCATTCATTCAGAACTGCGTAACAAAAAGTGATCAATAACACAACAGGACAAGAATGCATTGATTAGTTAATAATTGTTTGATCGTATGCAAATGCGTGTGACAACGTAGCATTTTCATGAATCCACTTTTGGATGTAATAAAAAATCTTAGCAAACTATTAAATGTATGAGTTAGCTACCCCGATGAAGAAATCCACACTCCAGCTAGCCAGCGTGAAAATAAAACACCATAAAACCTTATGCCGTCCTTTGGCAAAACAATACCGTGTTTAAAACCCCAACAGCTTCCTCCGGAAGACAATACATTTTATGGACATAAATGGTTTTAGCTGACGAGCAACCGACATGGTCTGATGAAAAGTTAATTTGACAGCTGGCTGTTGCTTGCAATATGTGGACGGAACTCTTTTGTTTGCTAGTTCATGTCAAAATAAAGGAAGCCATGGTATTTTAGCCAGCTAGATGAAGAAAAAGAATGTCAACAAGTTCAGACATTGTGCTCTGTTGACATGTCATTCAAGATGGTGAAAATGAATGAAGCGAAAACGTCACGGAAGGACAGCGACCCGAAGTAAAACAAAACAAACTAGCTAGCCCGCTAGCTTGCTAGCTATCGTGAGTGCCAAAACAACAAGCGTCACAATGAAAAAAAATCACTCTAACAAGAGATGTCACTCGAAGTCAACGCAATTATTGACAATCTGTCATTTCATTGAATTCACAGAAAATGTTAAATGAAAAGTTATTTCCTTATTCCGCTGTATGTATTCAATCTTTTGTTTCTGAGCTATCTGTAGCTAACTTTCTTACTTACCAAACCCGTCGCCATTACCAAGTATCTCTGGCGTTCTCTAGGGGGGAGGGAATGATTACTTTTAGATACGAAAGTCTATTGGTTGCTTCCAATGTCAATATGTGACAATCCTCTTCATAATTGGCTGAATTTTATGATATACGAGAATGTTTGAAGCCTTTGTTATTGCTACATTTATTGGCTATGCTTTACGCCCGTTACTTGTGTCTTGCTGTTAATTGGACAAACTGGCTTACCCCTCCTCCATAGTTTTTTAATCGCTGTATTCAAATGCAACAAGGTTCATTTAACTACAGTTCCCACACTACACTCGGAACAACAATAATTGTCAACAATTTGTCATACTATCCACCAGGCGTACGTTTTGTAATTCCTTTAAACCCAATTACCCGATGATAATAATCAAACATATAACATGTTAGTATCAATGTGAGACAGCCCAGTTTGCATATCATGCAACATTAATACTGCAGTTTTCTCTATGCATAATTCGATCTACCTGATGATTACAAGTAATGATAATGACAAGTGATGACGAGAACATAACTGAAGGTATTGTGTACTTTGCAGGGTGAAGTTGTACAACAAATACATTGCATGCATTTTACAGTGTTGAAGGGCTGTCAATTCCTTTTCAAATGGAAACTACACTTATCAGTCTCAGATGTGGCGGTTTATTCAAACTCAATTTCAGTTTACATAAATTATTTAAAGTATCTTCAATGAGATATGTTGATACAAGATGTAATTAAGAAAGAGCATATCAGACAAGCATTTAAATGGATGAAATCATCAATTGCACACTCATTTTTTAATAAAACTGTACTTTATTGTAATGAAAATTCAAATATAACCAACAATATAATACTGAAAATACTCTGGCATTGAGATTCTGTCGACCTTTGAACTGCATTACAAGAAATGGACAGCACAGCCAACACTAAGCTAGTGCCAGAGGGTTATAACAGGATTTAATACAGACCAGTTGATGTACCTTTTGTTGTTTTGTTTACTTTCTGTTAAACATATAAAGTCAAGTTAAACTCTATGACAGATTCAGACACAGAACTGATGGGGGGGCGGAGTATGCCATCATGTAAATACTATGAAAACAAGGGATTACTGTTGCTTGTTGCTTAAAGAGGAAGGAAGGCGTGGTCTTCCTGAAGGAACACGTAACCATGCCGGTATTGTTGTGCAGAGGTAGACGATAATTTACCCAAAACCAATAAGCTGTCATTGGAAGTAATGGCTGACCTCAAAAGTTTAATTAAATGCTGCTACGCTTCTTTTTAGAGGTTTACTGAGACTAGGAAAGCTCAATTACATCAATAACCCGATGAAAGGTAGAAGCTCAAACAAATTGAAAGAGCAAGCACAGAAGGCAAACAACAACAAACAAAAAAAATACGATGGACTGGTGCTTTGTGATTCAAAAGCAAGAAAAACATTTGCCATCTATACTGTTGACAAAATAACTTGTCTTCAAATACTGGCCAAATTCCAGTTTTTCATAGAATAAATAAGTGTCCCGGTTTGCGAGTGCCAGAATATAATTACCTGTCACTCTGAACCCCTCTTGCAGTATTCAATTATTATTATATATTTTTTTTTTTGCCAACACATTATTCCAAAACCAAAAGACAATCCCCATTTCAAACAAAACCACAGTGAAATATTAATCATTAGTCATGAGACAAAATTAGAAAATGTGACCGATTCCAACATCAGTGACACAG
This sequence comes from Anguilla anguilla, assembly GCF_013347855.1. Taxonomy (NCBI): domain Eukaryota; kingdom Metazoa; phylum Chordata; class Actinopteri; order Anguilliformes; family Anguillidae; genus Anguilla; species Anguilla anguilla. The sequence goes on along the minus strand of NC_049207.1, from coordinate 11,386,835 downwards.
ATCCATACTGATCCGTATTTTGAGTGGTTAAAAAATTTAATCAGTCCAAAAAAGAAAAAAAAAGGAATAAAATAGACTCACACAATCTGCTGCTGTAGCAATTAAATCGGCATCATAATTTCTGGTAGCAAGTAACTTCCAGCTGCTTAATTTCAGAGGTGCTGTATTTTTAATTTCAGAAAGCAAATCATTTTGTTCTTCTATCTTCTCTGTTTGATTTCTAGGGTATAAAAGTCAACACGTTGTAAGCTACATATGTACAACCTTAACAGATAATCTAGTCAAGATCAGCACTTTAGATAAAACAAAATTCAAGTATACATAAGACATACATTTGTGCATTGGGCCAAACATCTTACACAAAAACAAGAAGCAGCCACTATAAGCTATAAAGTGTTACAATAAAACAATAAATGTACACTTCCCATTTGAAATAACAATTTTGAAAGATTGTGTTTCTCGCAACATTAACCTACAATTGGCAAGTCTTTAAAATAACAAAGTCAGTAACACTGTCATAGAGTCAATGAGAACGAGCATCTTTTGGTAGGTCTGACTTGGCACAAGTCTTAAATTGTATGTATGTGTGCCACCAACAAGAGGGGGATTGTTTTTTGTCTTTTTTATTGTCCGAGAATAAAATTTTGAAGTGCAGAAAAACACCCCATTCTTTCTACCCCATTGCTGTGCACACAAAATTGGATATAATATGCAGGCCATGGAACTAAGGTCAAGATTCAACCTGCCTGCAATGCACATTTGTGCCTTCAACTTTTCACTGTACAATTTCAGAATCTGTTCTGATTTTTCCAATCCGACACAGTTTTTGTCCATTTTAGCAACTACCAAGACAAATGCGCAAGTATCCCAAACATGAAACGGAATAAAAAAATGTAGAACTGAAAAAAAAAATGTTTCACATCCTGCAATTCTGTACTCAGTGCTTAAGATACAGTGCACTGTGGGTAGACTGGACCGAAAGCACAAAAAGTCAAGGAGCGGTTTTGACAAAGTGAGATATAAAGGGAAATTGGGAGGAGATATCAACTGAAGCCATCTTAAATAATGCCATAATATTAAGTATGTGTGCAGTACGTGTGATTATTGACTTTGCTGAAAGATTATGGACTGGGTGCATAAAAAAGCTGTTAAAATGAATAAGAAATAAGTAGACATAAACATTTACCAAATAGATTAACACCTTGCCTAGCTTCATAGAATATACTAAGCAAAGGTACACACAAGATGTAATCTATGCCCCAGAAAACTCATTAAGCATTCCATGAAATCTGGAAGTATACCAACATATTTTGTCTAAAATATCTAAACTGCTATCGTTAATGTGGAGCTACACATTTCAGAAAGCAGAATAAATAAATACGTGTAAAAAAATACAAGTGGTCATGGCAACACTTGGCATCTAGAAGTTGACGGCTTCCCCCAAAACACCTTCCTTTTCTTTCCTTACGTGCTGCAAGTCAGTTTTTGCTGTTGGGCTCTCATGCACTTTGATCCTCAATGTCAGTGTTACTTCCAAACAGGGCGACTAGCTGCTCTTCGTAGTTTTCAATGTTTCTCTTCATGATGTCCATGCAGGGGCCCAACAATCTCTCAAAGGCCTGGATGTCCATTTCTGTGAGGTTAGAGATAACTCAAATGAATGCAAGGCAGAACAACAAAAGGACACAAGGTGTTTGACGCCTATAACAAAATTATATGGCCCAATTTTTAAAAGGAATTTATATGTTCAAATGAACAAAGCTGTTTAAATCATGTACTTCAATATATAACTAAAGATACATTACCATATTAATTGACTCAATTTTTAAACTATCCCAGCAATAACACATATGCATATCTTTTTAAAATCCCTAAAGTACAAAGTTATATATTTAGTTTACAGAGTTAATTTCAGTGTCACACTACAGCAATATCCCAGTATGATCCAGGACAGGAAATGGAAGAGGGCGGTACCTAAACATTTCACTTCTCCCACGGCGTACGCTGAAGCAGCTCTAGGCTTGTTAGTGACCAGAGCGAGTTCTCCAAAATACTGCCCTCTGGTGCACAAGGCAATATCCACCTCCCCATTCTCCACATCTTTCTTTGACTGCAGGGGAGAACACACAATATGCGGTATCACTGCATTCGCCCCGCCTAGCAGGAAATAAAAATCCATTCCCTGGAATTCAGGTTTGAACTGGATATTGCTACCACCTGTGGTCAATTAGACAGTGAACTGCATTACAACGGTCAGCTGCACCCAAACCCTATACTTTGACCTCAAGTCCAGTGCTGGCAGCAGAGACTTACTTTGCTCCTCTTCATCGTGATTCTAACTTGTCCAGATTCCACAATGTAGAAACAATCAGCCAAATCTCCCTGAAACACATATCACGATACATTATGGACAACAATCAAGTTGAGTTGATGCACCATATTCCATACCAGAGGTGTAAGATCCTAGAATATTCTACATTTTTGTTACAGTTATGGACCATCGGAATCCACAGATGAAAACACTTTGATAATGGACACATTATAGTGTGGAAGAGCAAAGAACAGCAGATCTGGGCCTGCAGCATCTAATAGAGCACTTTGCTCCAGAGCAAATGTAAAAAAGAGAACCCAATAGAAAAACCTGAGCAATGATCTGTTCCCCGTCGTTGTAAACTCTTGAGGATAACACATCCACCACCTTCATTCTCTCAGAGAGCTGCAGTGGAAAGAGTCAAGGTACCAGGCTTTGTTAAATCTCTCTCAATCCCTCTCAACCGTTTAAAAATGTAAGAAAGAAGACGAGACTAACTTCGAGCGATGTGAGCAACGGAAGGGTCTCAATGAAGGCCTCGTACATCCTCCGCTTCTTGGCATTATTCTTCACAATGATTCTTCTGAAAGTCAGTCGGTCCTACAACGCACAGCACAGCGGGTTTTCCTCAGGTTCGAAATGCTTACACTGAGGGATTGCTACATGCTAATTTCAGTATAATGAGCACTAAGTCCTTCAAAAAGAGAAAAGTATATTTGTAACTCATCAGATGATTTTCAACTTATGTCAAGCAGAGGGAGCTATACTCTGGTCATGTCGATAATAGAAGTTAGCGCAGATTCAACACCTTCCCCTCGTGTACTCCAGCAAGAACCTTAGTTTAGGTCTTTTAAACATAGCAGATTATTGAAGGGTTGTGTGAGAGCTCACCAGGCACCAAAGAGCACCAGGTGAGGTAGCAATGATGGTGGCCGCCCTTGGAGTGTTGTACATCAAAGCCAGCTCCCCAAAACTCCCACGGTTGTCATACGAGCCCACGGAGCGCTCTGTGCTGTCAACCTTCACGAAGATGTCAAAAGTACCTCTATAACACGGACAGGGATTGGAGGAAGACAATACATTTAGAAGAGGAAAGCTGCAAACAGAAACTTCTTTCATCTGTCCCACTGTCTGACTCAGTCAAAGACTTTCATAATTTCCTAGAAAGACAACTCCGGGCCATGAATTAGGAAATCAGCCACAACTATGACTCATTAAAACGCATTACTAACAGCAAAGAACAATGGTAATCTGTCAAGAAAAGTTCCATACATGGAGGAAAAAAGATTTAACTGAGACGATTTACTTTACAAATACGTGCAATTATTCAAACCTGATCGGCTTAATGCAGTGTCATGCACACTAATGTTCTTCTAATTTTTCCTATTATTAATATTACAGTGTGAATGTGGAATGTGGTAAATGTTGCCAGAATTACAGATGGGATTTCATGGCAAGTGTTGATGAGACACACACAGTAATGAGATCTGAGAGGCCATAGTAATGCTCTGCACTGAACACCTGATATGTTTGCCTTTTCACTTTCTAAAAGTGCTATAAAAGCATCTAAAATCCTGCCTTCGGCCTCAGTGCCCTCTTTATCCTATAATGTGACCCACGTGCTGATGGGGACAAGGCTCTGGCAGTGCCTGCGCAAGATGCTGAACTACTGAAAAAGATGCATGCCTTCTACAGCTCAGTCCTGAATGTACCACCTCTAAATATCAGAAATGAAGAATCGCTTGCCACCTGCCAACAGGGACTGTTTCAGATTTCACCTGCCACTAGAATTTGGACCTAGCATCCATCCAGTGAATTCTATTCAGTACAGTTCCCAAGGCTGGATAGGAACTTTTCAGAATGTGCGTATTAGTCTGGTGGAAGTGAACCTGAACCTGTAGCATTCAGCGCTAATGCAGTTACTCCTGTACGTAGTCATGGCCAGTGACAGCAGCGGTGACATCACATTAAGACCAATGAGAATGAAACTAAAAGGGGCGGTCCAACCTTTCGATGACGTAGAAGTTGTCGCCATCGTCATCTTGGTCAATGATGTGCTCGCTGGCCTCCACCAGCTTCTCAAACATGGCGTCCAGCACCTGAGACATCTGCTCCTGTGAAGGTGGGAGGACGAGAATGGTTGGCAGGTGACAACCAAAAATTCAGAGGCCACTGGGAACTCAAATACGGGTGAACTGATAACCAAGAGTCAGAGTAGAGTCCCAATACAGTGACAATGTAAAGGCATTGCAGTTAATTCAATTTCAAGGCAGGGATAACAGAAAATGATGTGTTTTTAATGCCACCCACTTTTCAGACATATTGCACTCCGCAGTCCTCCAGGCACAGTGCACACAAAATAAAATGAGTTATCTGTTTATTTCTATTTTTGTCTTTGGAGAGCTGGCTGCTGCTGCAGTACTCACAGAGGCAAGATAAGGGGTGTGAACTTCAGCAGAAGTTGAAATTCACTTTAACCCTAACTGCCCACTAAGACGCAGGACTGGACTGACTGTGTTGACTCGGTACATTTACTTTACCGAGCTCTCTCAGTTAAATGCAAGCTACAGCCATTTCCATTTGGCACACTGCACTGGTATTTTGCATTGCTAGTCAGATGTTCTGCAGTCTAGGGAGGTAATCAAAGCAAAGCAACAAGCTCAATGATTACAGACATAGTTTATATTTATCTGTCTGGAGTTTCAAGGATTGACAGACTGAGCGTCGACCTTTCATGTGCCTTTTTGAAAATAATATAATTTAGCGCATGCCTCTATCGGACAGAACTGTAGTCCAGTAGGTGGCAACAGACACCCGACAGGAAAAATCTGTGCTGCGTGAAGCAATGTTCTCCATTTTATGTTTACGCCACTGAAACTGCAGTTGAACTCATATGACCTCTCACATCCATTTTTATGAATGTTCTTACTCCACGTCATTCGTGAAGCATTTAACCTAAACGCAGCCATAACTCATGAACTATAGTTTCAAAATAAGTCACAAACAGTCAGGGGTGTCACCAGGGATTTCAGGCCCCATAAAGAGATTGGGCACCACCCCAGAATATCCTGCGTTCTGTGTTCTGATGTTTTTTGAGAACCCCTCAGTCAGAAGCCTTGGAATTATCCACCCCCCCCCCCCCCCCCCCCCCCCCCACCCTCCTCGGCACCCCTGCAAATGGCATTACCTCTCACCGAACAGAACCCTGAAAATGTTTACATTGCATTTGCCGTTTTGCAAGATGGACGCACTTTAATCTGAATTTGTGCAGTAAACATCCAGTGGTTTGAACAGGTAGTATTTAAAGTATAAGCTATATGTCTAGCCCTCAGATAATCTGTTGAGCAATTAATTAGTGTAATGAATTGGAACTGCACTTTACTAATGACAATCAAAAACGGAACCTGGACAGAGACTACAGCAATGCGCACTATCATACAGAAACAGCACATCAGCCTGTACTGTAACCCGATTCACCAGCACACCATGCCTCTCCTCCAGTCAATGAAGTGACCTTTTGTCCTCCTTTGCAATTCATATCAAATTTTCCTGGCTGCACTTTAGAATCACAGCGCTTTCCCTTTCTTACAATTAGAAAAACAAAGGAGGAAGAACAAAAATTGAATAAATCAGTAAATAATAATCCCAAAAACACAGTTTTTGTAGACAAGGAACCACTGGCCAACAGCAGAGAACAGAAGAAACCTGCCAGCACACATCAGTCACTCTTACCGGGTCTAAGTTTTTGAACAGAAGGATGTCTTTGCAGGCCTCCTGCAATCTCTGCCGCTGCTCATCTGTTTTGGGATGTGTAATCTGAAAAGGAACAGTGAAACGTTATGAGGTCAGCCGCACTGGCCTTTGTATTACTGGCATCTGGGCTCGTAACCGCCGTTAAATTCACATTCAGCTGCTGTGGTACTGGCTTCAGCTCTGAAGAACATTGCGGGCATGCTTTTCCCTGCCGCTAAGCCTTAATTGCAACACAGCACGCATGCAGATACTAATATACATGCACCCCAAAAAACCCCAAAAAGTGAACGCCAAATATGATCACTGGGGATAAAAACGGAAGCCCTGCTGTATCATTTATCAGCGTGCATTATGAGTACATTATGCGCTGCCACTTTTCAGCACAGTACAGCAGCAGTACAGTTGGTACACCGCTAATCCCATTAGGACATCCGCGGTTACACAGGGGCGCTGTGCTAGCATAGCGTCAGTGCGGTAGCACTGCAGCAGAAGCAGCAGCAGCAGCAGCAGCAGCAGCTTACCCTGGGCTCCTTGTCTTCCTCGTCGTCATCTGGGTTGAACGCTTCAGCGCACACTGCAAAAGCAGACACAAAGTAAAGCACCCCATTTTCACAGCCAGGTACACAGTCATCCAACACAGCTCACTGGACATGAATTTGGCACGGGAACTTTCAGGGGGCCGGTCTTGAGAATGTTAGCGTACTAAGCAGATACAGAAACAGAACAGGAGATACGGACCTAGCTGAGTAAACAGACAGCATTCTGTAAACATGTTCCAGTACAGTGAATGAAGATTACTATGATATGCAAGCTAATCTTACTGTGCTGTTGGTTCACATTGGTTAACAAATAGTATAGTAAGCTAGGCAGAATCGTACTCCACAGGGAGGTTGGACACACTATCCTCTTTGTATCCACTTCTGTACTGTTGGAGTTAAAAAAAAAAATATATATATACAACACAAAGGGCAGGGCTGTGTACATACACCTTCAATTCCACAACAACTGTATCACTATAGGGTCATTTCATTTCCGATTAAATTTCAGATAATTCAGAATCTCAATTCTGGATATCTGTTACTTGCACTCACTTATTTATTAAGTTATTTGTTTATTTATTTAGGCAAAATGGCTATCTAGATTAGCATCTATTTTACATAGTCAAGACAGCAGCAAGACAAAAAAATAACAATTCAAAACTTTATGCACTGTATGAAGTAACATCCACAGTATTCAAAGCTTACAGACTGTAGTACATCAATGCAAAAGAAGTGCTTGCATGAGATTTTCATCAATAATATTCAACAAGAAATTCAAGATTTTGGCTTGGCCCAAAGGCACAATAAAAAACCACCACGGGTGGTGAAGCTATAAAATGGACACTCACATACTTAGGCGTATCCCTTGATACGGCCACTAAATGGATTTCAGCTCCTTCCTGTTTCACTGAACAAAGCTAGACGCTAGATGACATCACCAAGAGCTTTTTCAAACATATTAATCTGAATATTTAATGAAATCTTAGTGTACACTTAGTTTTTCTGTTCCGTTTGTCGACGACACTCCAAGAGGTTCTTGGATCAAGCCTGCATTTGTGACAGTATAATAATAGTAATAAATAGTATATTTAAAAAACTAGCAAAACTATTAATCATAGTAAAATAGTCCTAACTAATGTCAGGAAGGACTTGTATTTATTTTTATTCTCTATTCTGATGTATAAGGAAATTCAGTTTAGCAACAGCCTATGTTATGTTATGCGTCTTGCACAATGATATACTTCCATTAGAGGCACTTTCATCATCATGAACCGAAATATTCTTGAAAAAAGAAAATGTACCAAAAACCCGAAACATTTTAAAGAAGGAAATGGGAGTGCAGTTGACAGAAAGCAGACATAATAGAGAAGACATGGGCCATTCCAAACATTGTCAGGATGATGAAGAGAAATTCCAAACGCGAGTGGTCCATCTAGACTGAAGCACCCCCTTCCGTTTTAGGGAAGCCCCTCCCCCGTTTTAACGTTTTAAAAAGTATTTTATCCATTTTCTCAGCAACTGCTCGTAAACAGGATCTCTTTTTACTGGATATCCACTGAAGCTGTTCACGTTGTAGTAAGTGTTCAAGCATACAAGAGCAGATCCTCACCTGGAATTTCACATTTTATAATCAAAATTTGGCCAATCACTACACCACACTGCCATGCATTTACTGCCATTAGACCAGCCATAATACAACGCTTAGTCACATGTCTAGCCAATCGCCATGACCAAAAGTGCTGGCTATTTTAGCGTACTGGTCTGCTGTGGGACTTGAAACCTGGATACAGATAAAACTCAGAGCTCTCTTTTCCTCTGACTAATGACTGGGTCTTAATGAATCTCTAGCTTAATGAATGAAAGCTTAATGAATTGTGTACACAGAAAGCCCATTCTGCTTTTCCATTGATCCTAGGCCTCTCCACCTCAGTTATAACATTAGCTCTCTAACACCCATTGGTTAGCAGCTATACTTTCATGTTCCTCATAGTGCTTTTCTACTGGTATGCCACACACACCAGGTGATCCAATGTCACACATCTCAGAAGCAGTTTCCTCAATTTTCCTGCACACCCCCGAATGCTTTCGGTCTCCTCTCCTGTCCTGGATACTGGAAGGCCTGCTCGTTTTACAGCAGGTATGTGAGGTTATACGAGTATTCCAATGTGAGTGCGGATGTGTCAGTATTCTACAGTAGTTGAGAGGGATGGTGTCCGTATTCTACAGTAGGTGAGCAGGGAATTGTCAGTAGCCTGCAGCCAGTTGAGTAGCACCAGTATTTTGCAGTATGTACATGCTACAGCAGGTGAATCAGATAGTGTCAGTGTTCTACAGTAAGGCAGTGTCACAGGTGGAAAGTCTAGGGGGTCAGAAAGTAAAGGTCCTGCCATGTGTTTCTTCCACCCATGAACTCAGCCAGCTGATTTGACTAATTAGTTCTACCTCCTGGCTGAATAATTAGCAGGTCAAGGCAATTGGAACAAGATACTGTGGAGGACTTCTACTTTCTGAACCTGGATTGTCAGCCTTCTAGCGAGTTGGGTAATGTCTATTGTGGGTGAATGTGCTTGTGACCTATCACACAGCCCCAGTTTGTGACTGGAGCTGTGTAAGTATTATATACAGATATCAACTTTATTCCAGTTATTAATATCCAGCCATGTGACAACCACAGTGGTAGCTCCACTGACTGGATCAATACCTCCTCCCACAATCTCCACATTTCCTGTAATAGGACACTTCCTTTGATGTCACTTCACATCACCTGGTATAAATTCACTTTCTGGCTTTTGCAAAAACTAAGCAGTTTTGTGGAGTTTATTTATATATATATATATATATATATATTTAAATATATATAAAGGGATCAAATTGATGGCTATTATTTTATCATCACCAAGAGGGGAAATGGAATGGGGAACAGTAAAAGAAGTGAGGAGGTTTCTATAAAAGCCACAGAATGAAAAAAGACACATAGCTCTTTGTGGGCCTATATTTTATTGCGACATGTTACTGGAAGAAGGACCAGCCAAAAGAAACAAGAAGTGATATTTTATGTCCGCAGACGGGAAAATATATGCACAACACCACATTCATACGTGAGAAGAGGATATACTCATTTTGTGCGAAGAGACTGTGAAAAGCTCCCCGTTACTGATCCGGTGCCCCTGAGAGAACAGCACGTTCCCGGTGACTGCTGTTCCATTATTAATGTGGGGCAAGTTTGGGCGCTGGGAGTCGTTTGAGTTTGACTGCCTGTCCCTGAGAATGGACACCTATCAAGTGCGAAGCTGACAACTGTGGCCCTTAAGACACAGACACGTGCACGCACGCACACACACACATACACGTGCACGCACGCACAAGCACGCACACACACACATACACGTGCACGCACGCACAAGCACGCACATATACACATACACGCACGCATGCATGTGCACATACATGCACACAATCACACGCACGCCCACATACACGTGCACAAAAACACATGCACCCATGCACACGCATACACACACACACATACACACACACACACACACACACACACACACACAAGCGCACGCACCTAAACAAACACACACAAGCCCCTTCCTCCATCCGAGCAAAGCATAAATTTTCATCTCCCCCTGAGGACCACTTTCACAGTCCATTTTCACCATCATCATTTCCTACAACTCTGGGTGCATTTACACTATATTTTCCTCTCTGCTCTAGAATGCCCAGCCTCAATGCACTACACCTCCCATACTGCTCTATACTAAACAATAAAACATACATGCTTGTATAGCCAAGTATGCACTAAAACAGGGGAAGGCAACCCTGGTCCTGATGTGTCAGAAATGTTTTTTTCTCCATTCAAGCATATAACTACATAATTGTATTAAAGACTAGTCATAATGTATGCAGGTGACTGTAGGTATTCAGCATTTCATCTTTCAGACTGTTAATAATCCATCAAACTCTTGCAATCAAGCTTAAATGGAACAAAAACCAGGAACATCACTGCCCCTCCAGGAGCCAGGGTTACATACCCCCGGTCTAATGCAACTGAATTTATGCATGATAAAACAATAACAAAATTACAAGATGTATGAGTGTGTCAGTGTCTGTGCGTGTGTGTGAGAGAGAGAGAGAGAGAGCGAGAATGCCTGCATGTGCTACCCATGTTTCTTATCTTATGAAACTGAAAGCGTCGTGGTAAATTTGTTATGCAAAAACTTTTGTTGTTCTTACTGTTTGAAAGAGGAAGTGAAAAGTAACTATGCATTTCTGGTCCTGTAGCTGGAGAGAAATTGGTTTTCCCCCAGTGAAACACCAAGCTTGTGTATTCCCTTGTAAAATGTCATAAAGTGTCACTTTAATTTCACAGGCTAAATTCATTCAATTGGTTTATTAGACTGAGAAATTTACCAACATACAACAAAAACAAATTGAATCATAGACAAACTAAGTTATGCAGCATTGCTAGCACAGTAACAGACATGGCTGCATTTCAAAAAACCCAAACCTGACAAAGAGTCACAACATATCAGCATGTAAAACTGACTGACTTACCTGAAGCTCTTCTTACAAATCTGTTGATCACTGGAGCTGGAAAAACAAAAGTAACCCTTATCATCACATCTTAAAATAACACACTGGATTAGAGCCAAAACTCCAAATACAGATGAAGTGTAAGCCCAGTTTAATAGCTCTAGAAACCTAAAAAATCCAGTTTTATAATATATCTTTGCTTTCTGGAGTTAAAATTTCTCTCTAATTTAATGGTTTAGCTTTGCTTTCTAGATTTTACATCTAAACCAGCAGCAACCACCCCAGTTCCTTACGACACATGATCCTAATTATTTTTAGAGATGTGTTTAAAAAATGTAGAGGAGAAGAGCCTTGCATGGGGTAAACTACATTATTATAGCTGTTAGCTTCTTGCATGGGGTAAACTACATTATTATAGCTGTTAGCTTCCTGAGGCTGTTCCTGCTGACATCAAGACATGTTGCACCATTCGATTTAAGTTAACAGTTCCATTTTAAGTTGGCCATCCTGTATTAGCATCACTCTGTCGGAGATCGTTTGCCAAAAACACAGGACGGTTCACTTGGTCACAGGCGAGTGCCGTGCTTTTTTTTTTATTTACGATGTTGCCTGCTGAAAAAAAAAAAACGATCTGCTTGAACACAAGTGGCTGGACTGCTCAGGTATTTCAGCCCAAGCTGTGTAATTGGTTTTCCACCACAGGAGAGGATTCTGGTCTACCGGCAGTGGCGCTTGTTTTCTATACATAACCATCACTCGCTGCAGAATATTAATATAGTAATTTTTTTAAATTCAAAACCTGATTGGCTATGCATCAGTGGCAAAAGGGTCACTCAGAAGCCAGAGATGGCCTTTTTCCAACATGGGACATGTTAGAATTTTTGTGCGCACATATGAATAAAAAAACAGGCTACATGTTGAAACAATTTTAGCAATTCAATTAGTCTTCTATTCAAGGAATATTTGAACATTGAATCTAAATCTGACAGCCCCATCTCACACTGGCAAAACAAATACATAATAATAATAATAATAATAATAATAATAATAATAATAATAATAATAATAAATAAAAACAATTAATAACATGGCCACTTCCATAAGAATTAATTTTTCCCATTAATATCAATGTTGTTATACAGGGTAAAGTGAAGACTCCATGTCACCTCAACAAACTGTTATTGTCCGTGCTGCAGCGTGTTCATTGGACTAAACTGCGCTGTATCTAAACATGTGGTACATGCTCTTTAATCCTTTGAAGCTCGTGATTCTTTTCTGAATAAAATCTGAAACAAAAAATGAAAAGCGTCCGGCAATAAAAGCACTTAGCACTGAAACAAAAGCTCCTGATGAAAGATACATGAGCATGGGGGCCATTTCAAGACACCAGGCCAGTCAGCCACCACAGCTGCTAAAAGCTTCCTTGTTATCTGTCCTCTGTTGAATTGGCTCTACATGAAACATACTACAATGAAGATTAAATCATATGATATCCGATATATAGGCTATATCAGTCATACTGCTACTATTAGCCTACAACTGTCTAATTACAAGGTCAGTTGTTGGACTGCAACAGAACACATTAGTTCAGCTTTTCATACCACCTGATTTAAAAACACAATATAGACAGCCAGACTGAAGTGCATTGTGGGAACACTGACTTTCAGCCCGAGTCTTAAAAACAAAACCTGTGCACTGAGCATCTGCAGCACTTTTAACGCTCCCCACATGGCATTAATTTAATCAATATCATCACTGCAAAAACATTTCCCTTTCGCTTTCATCATCTTTTTTTTCCTCTTTTAAAAAAAAACTCTTTTCATTGCACAGCGGATTGGAATGGGAAAATTTATGTAAGAGCTCTTATTTTAATTGAGACCTACAGATGCCCTCAACAAGCTTTTTGTCTCATATGGACCTCTTTTTCATCTATGGTGAGACAGCAAATTTTATTTCCCCTTCTCCCCTTTCACATTGTACTCAAAGATCCTCAAAGACGCTACTCAAATAACTAAAAAGTATTCACCAACTCTTTTGTTTGGGGGGGGGGTTATTATGAGCCATGAAATAAAATATGGAGCCATTCAGTGGTTTAGCAGGTGAAAAGCTGACCTTGATCTAAAGGTTGCAGGTTCACATCCTAAATCTTGTATCAGTGAATGCAATATTACCTCAGCAAACAGTGTGCTAAAATGTAAGTGTGCTGGGTACAATAAGAATTATTATTATTATTATTATTATAAGAATAGTAACAATAATAATGCTTTGTTGTTGATGTTGTAGTAGATTATTATTATTGTTGTTGTTGTTGTTGTAACAGATTAGAATATTGAGTTTTTGTTTTTGAGTCCAGCAGAATAAACACAACCTTCACCACAAGGACTGATTGAGGAAGGCCCTACCACTCTGTTCTGCAGATACACGTTCTTCACCCATTGCAGGGTAAGTGCCATTCGGTTTTTTCTTTTAAACACCATGTGTGGAGGACAGTTTTGGACCTTGATTGGATAAGCCAAGGGAGAAAGCCAAAGCCAAACATTAAATTTCACTTGTTTCCCCAAGCCGGACTAAAGAAGCACGCCCAAGGCACTTGCTTGACAGACATTTCTACACACGGCTACCTAAGATGAGTCAGTTTCAAACGAACCGTAATCTACAATTCTCAAATACGAAATTACCTGGTTGTGGGCCTATTATAAAATTATACAAGGTCTTTTTGAATTGCGTTTTAAGTATTGTCGTATTTACAATGCTGGCATTCTTCTCAGAGGATCCACTTGGCCTTTCTAGCAGAAGATCACTGACTGTTGGGTTCCGTCTGTTTTGCAAACACAGCACTGAGGCCGCCTTGGCAGTAGCTAACAAGCTGGCTGGCCCATTCCAGCAATTATTGTACGATGCGTTAATCTGAGATAAATTCATGTACAATTGGGTGACCGTTCCTATTATAGGAGGATGTTGACAGTATTCATTCAGATTTATTTACCAATAAAACGCAATAGCATGTAGCCTATTCGGCTATCTTAGTGAGAGCATTTCCCATTGTCATTCACAAAAAAAAAAAAATGCGAAATCATGGCAGAGGTAAACGTTATTAGCACTGCAAGACACGTTTAGACTGAACGCTCCCAGGCGTTTTGTGTTGTCACTCTAATGCAACAACTAACGGTAGCGAATACGGTTCTATATGCCACTACTGATTGATGAATATTAATGTTAATCTGTTACCTACGAATTCCTCGTCCTCCTCCTCTTCATCCTCCCCATTTTCCGAGTCGATCTGCATGGCTTCCTCGATAAAGTTGACTGCCTTCCCAGGTCTAATAGCCGAATTTTGGTCATTGCCAAAAGCGACCCCTTGGCTCTGACTTTCCTTCAATTGAGTGAAGTACTGCAGGGCAAACTCCAGCAGATCTCGGGGCTGATTCCTCAACACTTCCACGGTAAAGCTCTGCAATAGCTCCGTCAGTCCTTCGGGAATTTCTATACTCATTCCTATTGACAATCTCTGGAGGAATCAGAACAAAATTACTAGTTTCCTTTTTTTAAATCAGCGTAAAAAATCGTGTAAAAGCTATAATTTCGGGTCGTGCGTATTTTAACAGAAAACGTTGCATAAAGCTATGTTCCCATTCCCGTGCACCCCGAAATGAACGAAGCTTCCTGCTATCAAGCCTCTGAATGAATGAAAATGGCAGTAACAACTGTAGCTAGCTAGCATCTTTAGCTGCTGGCTACAGGAAACCCACGCATGTGACCCAAGAAACCATGGTAACCACCCATCCAGGCATTGCGTATGCGAACCGCTGCAAAACTGCAGTGGCAAAACCTACCTATGTATGGTCTGGCAAAATGTGTTATGTCTTGTTTGATGCAACATTTATCTCTTGTAGTTAGTGCTTCTTTGGTAGTACGAAGTCTGAAATGACCACGATTCCCACTGCGTAGCAGGTCTTTTTAATCGGAAACAATTGTAACATTGCTTATTGTCATTATCTTTTTGTTCTTTTTTGACAGTGCATGTTTTGCGCATGAATTTGGATTGTTGAATTACAGATTGAATTATGTACATACATAATGTATAATGGCAGCAAATAATATAGGTTCATAGATTGAATTTAAATGACTTAAAAATATAATTTGTAGTTCTATGAAACAAATACTAAATTATATTGACTAAATTAGTCTTAGCATTATAGGAACTAAATGAAGTCCTCCGCCTCACCTCGAAAATCTGTTTTAATTGATATCTAAATACAGTCTTTGACGTCATTGAACTAATTTAAAACGAAATCTGGGTTAAAACACACTGGTTTAAAGTAATATAACTGAAGGGTGTTATAGCCTATGTGGGTAGTAGGCAGCAAGCGTGTGTAGCTATATACGTCTTCAATTTTGCTAATTATTAATGTAGGCTATACAATTGACATTTTCCATTAGTTAAGTTCACTTTAATAAATAGCCTATGGTACGCAACGCATTTTAGAGGAAGGGTATTTTCTGTTTCTGTTTAATTCTAATAAATGCGGGGAGAATTCCGTTTTTATGTGGTTGCTGCAGTTGATTCTAAATCAGACTAAAAACTTGGTACTTGCTACAAACAGAACACTTTTAGTGACACCGTCACAGCCTGTTGTAAGTGAACTGCGCTTGATTTAGTACAGGACCGAAACAAAGACTGGGCTCATCTCCAGGGCGACTTATTGGCACTTTCCCACATCACTAGAAGCACGGGGATCTGGTGAATACTTATACATATTTCTGGTTTTATTTCTGGTAGAACATTGTCTTTCACAATCTCGGGCACATACTCTTCCATGAAAATGACTGAGCATATTTAAGGGTAAGGGTAATTTTGTACTATTCATTTGCTTAACTGACAATTTTAACAAGATTTACTTGCAGAGCTCACATTTAACATATCATTCAACATACCATCTATACAGCCTGGTATTTACTGAAGGGAATCTATGAAGAATATTGCATAAGGCTACAGCAGTGGTATTTTACCAATTTAAGTTTCTACTAATATGATAATGCAGTGTTGTGCTCAGGTAAAAGCTATATCTGAACACATGATACCTGCTCATTGGACACCTAATTACCCTAGAGTCTACAGTGTAGCTTATAACTTGTCCCACATTCTACAGAATGGAAGCTAAAAGGCAGGAGTGGAAGTGAATGGCAGGTATCACATCCAGGCTAGCAGGTGGCCCGTACAGGTGAGCAGGAACAGGTAGAGGTGGGGCTTACTGCCAGCCCCAGCCGAACAGTGCAGCTGCGTATGGCGCCTCCACATCAGCACTGAGGCGGCCACATCCTGTTCTTCTCCGCGGCGCTGCCTCCCCCACGCTGACCCACATCTGTCACTGTTCATCTTCTGGATGCGCGTATCGAGCATCCTGCCCGAGCAGGAAGCAGAAGGAAGTGTGTGTGTGTGTGTGTGTGTGTAACAGTCCAGCCTTTAATACAGAAACCCTCATTCCCACAGGTCCTGTGCCGGAGGTGGAAGCGTGTCCAGTAAAACACGGTAGTGTCTAATTTAACATCCGCTGTCGGGCCGGTTAGAAGGACTCGCTGTCTCTTCAGTTTGGTACTGGGCACTGCATTCAGTCAGGACCTTGGGAATCCAGACTGGAATCCCGGTGGGAGAGATCTAGTCCCCACTGCGCTTCACCCTGGGAAAACCGACCAACATGCAGTTGCTTCGCGTTCCTTTATTTCATTCACAGCAGAGAAGGTGTAAATAATTTGCCCTGTCTTCTGTGGCTGTGGTTCCGTGGAGCCGGGTGAGAGACAGGACTCAGGCCAGCTCAGTGGGCATGAATCAGCTCTGACCCATCCACCATTTTCAGTGGAGCCGACTTCCTCAGCACACTGAATCACGGAGCTCTCATTCGTTCAGCTGACGTCTTTAAAGCGAGGATTTTTACCAAAAGTGGATTTAGCTAAAATGTCTGCCAGCCAGTAAAAACAGAGATGGGTAGAGGACAAATATTTCAGCTGCTGAATTCAAAATAGTTCTGCACTCGAACTGTTTTTCCCAGTAAAGATGTGCCTAAACTCACAGGCTAAAATAATAGTGCAATCTGATTCCGTTAAAAATGTCAAATGTTTAAAAAAAAAAAAAAAAGTATGGTTTTTCAGAATTTCCTTAGTAACTCACCAGTAACCTTGTAGAAACTCTTAATTGTTACTCCCTCAGAGAATAACATAATTTGACTGATAAGTGCAGTATTCCAAAAGTCATGCTTTTGCTGATAGTGGGACTTTAATGAATTTTTAGTAGCATAGTGAAACAAAAATAAGCATCTTTTCCTTATTTTATTCAAAATAGTTCAAAGCAACATATAAAAAAGTCAATTTTAAAAGGTCAATTTTCATTAAGACATGGTTCATAAAAAAAGCGAATGAGGGGAAGCATACATCCAAACTTCCTGTTCCTCCAGTCCCAGAAAGCAGTACAGTATTTTGCATTACAGTAGCATCTTCAACCATGCCAGCAATTAACAGTGAACGCCAAGAAGCACCACATCTCCAAGTCTACAACCAGGACCACAGCCTCACTTTCCAGCCCACAGTCAGGTCTAATAACACATCTGGGCACAAATCTGAATTAAACTGAGATAACTGACAATAAAACCATGGGGTCTGTCACCCATTCAACCGGCAAGAAGTTGGTTTTTCTCAATTCCCAGAGGGAAAGTGAGGAGAGGAGGCCATTCACCTCCATGCCATTAGGTGGCGTGTGTGCATATTTATCTCAGTTCACAGCAGCTTTCACACCAGATGTATAAGGTAGGCCAGGCAAATGGTGGGTAAGCAAGGCTAACTGACCCCATGCATCTCACACAATACACTGCATGCATAAATTCCCTGAGAGCTTAAATTCCCTGAGAAGTCTTCAAACTACCCAACCATCAACCATGTCAATCATTAGCATATAAAAGATCATGACACTACTATACAGTATCACCAATAATGAAAACACAAATGTTGATTTATACATATACAAATAAAAACCAAAACAGTTAAGACATTTTCAAAAAAGAAATACAAAATTGATATTGAACACCTACACCATTTATCAAGTGCAAAAAATGAATCAAATTGTAATATTACTTTAAAAATCTAGGCAGCATTCAAATTTGCTGATAAGCACATGTACAACAGGTTTCTTGATTCAGAATTTGTTATTTTATATATGGAACATCTGTTTGAATATATCAGTGCAAACAGAAGACAGTGCCAGCCAGACCAGCCACAGTTAGCACCAATGTTTCTAATGTTTTTTGTCTGTGAACTGATGGACTGACTTGCTGAGATATAATCTGTCCAGCAGAGGGTACTGTTTCATTTTTGTACATATAATTTGTTTCTCAAATAATATGGCCTATTCATTAAAATGTCGCACTTTCAGTTCATGCATCAGTTAACAACGCATACTTGGGGCACATTTTATCGACAGTTAAACTTTCTAAAGCCAGGAGGGCAAACAGACAGAGATCCAGTATTACTGTTAGAAAACAAGTGAATCTAGTAAAGTTTAGGTGAAAGGAATTTAAGTTTACTGTACTGTAAGATATACCTTAAGAACGGGTTAAAGACTTGGAATTTTTTAAGTTTAACTGACGACCACGTCTTTCAGTTAGATTGCTTTCAGGTCAGACGTGGTCTACAATGTGGGCGAGCGGACCCTTAAAAACCCGCTGTCCGTACAAGCACAGGGAAAAGGTGGCCCTAGGCCGAGCGCTTCTCCACCCCCTGTTTTATTCCCAGCACCAGGTGTAGGAACCAGTTGAACTGCACCGTCCAGCCCTTGTCCCTGCAGATCTCGATCTGGTCCAGGAAGTGGCGCTGGGCCTCCTCCTCCACGCGGCCCACGGTCAGCGCCTCGCGGATGTACTCGATGTCCTCCTTGCTGGTCAGCTGGGGCATGCCGGTCATCAGCATCATGGAGAAGAGGATGATCAGCAGGTTGGTGTGGTGTCGCAGAGCCAGGTACGCCTTCACACACACGTCCTGCCAGGGAGGAACATGTACACACACGTAAACACACCATCTGTCAAGGGATGAGATGACACATATATGTGTGTACACACACCCACACAAACACACATACAGTACATCCAAATACACATTAATTAATTGTTAATTCATAATAATTAGTATAATCCAGTATACATGTATTAATTCATATCACATGTTTTTCTCATGATACACCATGCCATAAAAGAAAGAAAGAAGGAAAGAGGAGAGGACAGGAATGCAAAGGGATATTTCTGCACCTGGAACTTCTGAAAATGAGGGCTGCTGCTTTTCTTCCCAGTTGTTGCCATAACATAGAGGAAGTCTGGCGTCAACACGAACGGGACCCGCTCCTTGCTGATCCCCAGGAAGCTCTTGTAGTTTCCCAGTATGTGTCCAAAATCAATGTGGAACAGGTTACCTAAAAGCAGGGACATTGTTTTAATGTTACCATTAAACCAACCATTCCTGTCCCTGCCCACTGCCCACGAAGTGTGTATCCCCAAATGAGCGCAGAGACACACTGAGTACCTGATTCTGTGATCATGATGTTGTCGTTGTGACGGTCTCCGATCCCCAGAACGTAGGTGGCCACACAGTAACCCGCGCAGGAGTACACAAACCGCTCCACAGCCTGCTGGAACTAGAAGACAGGCACAGAGTACCCATCAACTGCCTTTCAAAGGGTGAGTACTTCATCAAAGTCCTGCAACCTCTGAGCATCCTCTTTACATGCACCTTGCCTTTATAGACAATGGTTTATAGGCCTCAAACTGCTGACAGGGTTCCCCAGTCCACAAAATGGGAAAGGTTGCCTGACTATGTTGATACATGAAACTCAAAAGTCTTTAATTACTAAATAACTGCATGTACTGTATACTGTAATGAATATACTGAAAGTAAAACAGGAACACTGTTTAGTTTGACTGATGTGCATCTCATCTGAAATTGTATTATATACACCAACTCTTTTTTTTTTCTCACATATTACCCTTATTCGACTCCTATCGCAAACCAGCAGTGTGTCAGCTTGGGAACCAGGGTCATTAATTACTCATGTGGCTCATCTCAAGTACCACTGCATCCAGATAATTCGCAAGGTTTAGAGATCACAGTAGATCACAGCACAGTGCCTTCTGAACACGCACACCGAATATGGAGCCTTCAGGAAGTGTTATGGTGGGGTGCTTCCTTCCTCTCTCACGCACAGCGACACACTCCAGGCTCAGAAACAAAAGCGCTACGAGGGCGGAAATGGCCGACCTTGTCTTCAGTCAGACACTTGTCTCGCAGCCACTGGTTGAGGATTTCGTCTTTGAAGGCGCCCGTGTTTCCCACAGTGCTTTGCTGGATGTTGGCGATGGTGGTGGCATCCTTCACTATCTCAATCATTCCTGTGGAAGGAGGAGGGGCGTCATTCACTCTGCTATGTACAGCGTTCAAACTTGTTCACAATGTTTTGAGATTTTATTTTTTTCCAATTTGGAATCTCCAGTTCTGCCCCTTCAGCTGCCGCCATGCCACTGGTTCTCCTCTAAAGAATTATGGCAACTGAAATACATTCACTCTACCGATGTCTCTGACTTCATGTCTGTGATTATTTTCCACAAAAATGTCACCCAGCCAATATTTATATAACATTGCACCGCACAAAATCAATAATCATATTCATATTCACTTGTTTTAGCAAGGATTTTATTAACGTACACTTATGGAAAATAAAACCTACCTATTTTATTTCCAGTCGAAATACAACCATATGGCAACAGGGACAAATCAAGTGACTCGGCTTCCCATATAGATTCCATTATCAGCAGAATCTAGAAGACAGAACAACACAGTCAGGTCAGCTGTAAAATCAGCAATTCCCCACAGAATTTCATTGACAGATCACACTCTTTATTCTTTCTTTGAAAATATTAAAAAGTTTCCACAGTAAGAAGGAAGTGAAAAGCTTGTTCAAAGACACAAAGCTGTATTGGTCTGTGCTGTGCTGCACACCAGATGACTGTGCCCACCTGTAAGATGAGCATGTCCTGGCGAAGGTCATCGCCATCCTTGAAGATGATCCCAATGGTGTCGCTGCAGCGTGTGGTTGGGTCAGCTCTCTTGAACTGGAGCCAGAGTGGCTTCTTCTTAGACGCCATCACTTTGCACTGCTCAATCTGCAAACAGACAGCAAGCTGTAGTGCCTCTCATATCACGTCTGCATTTAACAAAGGATGTCAGGACACGGATAAAGGACCTTAAATTTTCAAGGATTATCTTTTGTTGAAGAAGTCAAATACAAATAAAAAACTGGGGCTACTTTGAGAAAGGAATTTCATGGTGGGAGTGAGATTACACTAAAATAAATTTGGGGAAGTTTCAGTAAAATAAATTTTAGATTTGTTTGGTGGTAACACACTTGTAGCGGGTTCTGGCACTGAATACAGTTCACTCACTGTGGCTTATGAACAATAAACAAAATAATTTATAAACACTAAACAAATCTCACCACCAGAGCTCCAGCTCGCAGGCCTGGGTCATAGGGAACCCTGAAGCTCTCCGGCAGGCCTGATGTTTGTAAATTCTCCAGTTTCTGCCGCAGTTGAAAAACAACTGAAATTTACAGGAAAAACCAGGAGTTAGAGACAACATTTCTCAGGTATAAATATGACATATAATTTAACTATCAAATCAAAGAGATTGTGCCTGTCAACTACCAACAGCATTCATATCTCTGATTGGATGCCACGTTAATTTTGGTAAACCCTTGAGCTCAGTCTTGTGCTATTAATTTATGCTAGTTGGTCAAATGATACTGCCTACAAACTTGATCAAATCAGGTGGGGCCACGTTTTGCACAAATTTTTGCATGCAACAATTAATTTATGATACAGAAATAGCATCATTGCATTGTGTTTCACTTTTTTGGTCTAACACAACTGACAGCATTAAGAAGCAACTGGACAGAAATCAAACCAAGCCAAACCCAAGGTGACCTGCAGTAATGAAATTTGGCTGCGATTTCCTGGGGTTACCTTGCATGGACACGTCATACTTGTCAGCGGACATGGCCTTGACCTCCCGCGTCACCTTCTGCAGGGCCTCGATCATCTCCACCTGTTTGTGAAAGTCCTGCAGCATGGCGTCGCCACAGCCGCGCAGGTACGCCTCCAGGATGACGGCGTATCGCTGCTGGTAGTGCATCGATTGGGCGATTTCACTTCGCAGGAACCAGAACAAGAAGTGGCCAATCCGCTTGCTCTGTTAAGAGAGACGTGCCACAGGATAACAGTGGGACAATCAGATGCAGAACGGATGTACCCTTGGACAGAGTTCCGGCATGTTCTGTCATACGTGTGTAAAAACAGATATACACTGATGAGCCTACACTGATGTGTGGTGGTTAAGTTAACCCTGTTTGGAACAGTATTGTTGATAGCATTGTAATTCATGAGAGGGACAGTAAAACTGCGGAGGTAAGCAAATACTATATAAACGCTGAAACTTACGATGACCTCTATATTTACTTTTTCATTGCATCACTGGTACACACTGCTAAACATGGAAATGATGAAATGAAAAAGTACCCACCATATCTAGCATAATCTTAGAATCAGTCTGAGGTAGGGTGTTTCAGTGGTGAAGACAGAGGGTAGGCAGGACTTACCCTCAGAGCCCGTTTCAGTAAGAATCTGGCTAATGCACTGTCATGGTATGGTTCAAACTTCACAGCCTACACAGAACAGAACAGACAGCAAGTTTTAATTGTTGATAAGAAATTTGCAAAAGGCTTAATTGATAGGTCTGCTAAGTTAAAAGTTGGTAATGTTAGAGCACTGCCAAAAATATCAAACTGCAATGCAAAACAAATCTATGTTCTAGTGTGTAAGTCCTTCAGCTTGCAAATTACTTCATACACTATTTTCCACCTAGAATTCAAAGAGTCTCCAATGATAGAGTGAGATGAGAGCTGATTTGAATGGTAGACTATGGGAGCATTGTTTTCAGGAGTGCAGAAGGCTTATTCAAATTTCTAGTAGTGTGCCACTGTCTCATGTGTATAGCATGTAGATACTGGGCTAGTGCACTGCTTGTAAAACTGTAGATCGATACTTGGATGTTGGGTCTCACAAGTAAACTGCACTTAGATACTGAGGTAGTGCCTTCCTGGTATACAGTAAAGTAATCCAAATTGTCATGTATATTCCCCCTCTGATATGTCTGTATGTGCATCCTTCCAAAACTAAACATTCTAATAAATAAATCTGCACGATTCTTAGCTTGAGCCTCACCTGTACGAGCTGCAGCAGGTACCTCAGGACATCGTCGTCAGCCAGTGTCTCCAGCTTACGAACAGCCATGGTGCGCACGTTAGCGTCCGAGAAGTGGCAGTCCAGCAGCTGCATGGCAAGGCCCACATCCAGCGGGCTGCGGTCCCAGGTGTCGCTCTTCTCCAGGAGTTGGTGCGTGGCTGCCACTGCCTCCTGCTTGCCCCACTTCACTGAACCTAAGAATTTGGGGTAGGCCTTAGGGAGCCTCATGCACCCCTGTTTGAAGTGCCAGAGCAGCTCCTTGTCCTCCGGGCTGAGTGGGTACAGCGGGTCAGTGTCAACGATCTGGTCAAACTGCTTCCGCAAATGGTTGGGCATCTCCCTCTGCCCCCTCTCGTTCTCGGCCTCAGAAACGTCGCGGCTCTTGGGCAAGGCGATGGGGTAGCAGTACTTGTCCAGCATGATGGCGATGGCCATGGAGTTGGTCTTGTCCGGGTTGGTGGCGGAGGTGAGCTTGTCGGCGTTGACGCTGCCATGGTCCTCGCTCTTCTCTGGCATCTTCCACATGTGCAGGATGTACTCGCCCTGTCTGAGCAAACAGCGGTGGTCCACCACCAGCAGGTTGACATAGTACAGCAAGCGAGTCTTGGCCTTTCCCTCTTGGCTACTGCTATCTGGGTAGGCCCCCTTGGAGGTCTGTGTCTGGGCCTTGCCACAGTTCACCTGCAGGTTCAGTCGGGCCCCCTTGGGCAGGTCTTTCATTTTGATGCCAAACTCTAGCCAGGTGTTCCAAAGCACCTCTTCAGTGAAGGGCTTGGAGGATGTCCGTTCCTGGGCCAGCAGTTGCTGCCCATGGAAGATGCTGGCCTCCACAAAAACTATCAGTTCTGAGTTGCGCGGCAAGGTAGGGATGTCGATCCCCAGGACCTTGACACGGAACTTTCGATTGCAGTCCCAGAGGGAGATGGTAAAGACCTTCTCATGGTCTTTCTCATCGATAGTCAGCTGCTCATGGGATCCGGCCACACCCGTGCAGTCATCCACCAGTGACCAGTCCTCTTTGTGGACCACATCCAGCTCTGGGTCCGGTGGGGACTCCAGCACCAGGTGGATCTCCTCACTGTTCTTCAGACACTGCCTCACCCAGTGGAAGTCTTTTATGGCATGGTTTCCAAAAATGTAGTCCTCCCTGCCGCAAACCCGCAGGATGAAATCGGCCTCACCAACCTCCTCGGGAATACCTAGCAGCGTCTTCTTCTTTGCAATCTTACTGAAGAAGCATTGAAGAACCTGCACAGGGGTATCGTCAATGGACACCTTGATAGTCTGGCTGGAGGTACTAGTGTGTATTACCAGGAGAATGTTGTTGTTGGTAATCTTGCTGATGAGGTACTCTGGGAGTGGCTTTGTGCTTACAAAAGGATCCATAGAGTAAAGCTTTGCATCTCTGTCCGTGAGCTCAAATTTCCGGGGGGTCAGCAGCTTCCTCCGAGTGAACTCCAGCTCATCATCGTGTACGTTGCTCACGTCAGTGACATCATACCCGATTAGGTAGTTCAGGTACTTCTGATATTGAATCGATTCCTCCGTGGGCTGTGGCCTGGTGGCCAGGTGAATCCTACCCAGGTCTCTTTTCAGCGCCTTCCAGTAGCGAATGCAGTCCAGAGTCTGAAACACCTGGTGCTTATCATAAATCTCACACCAGTTTCCCTTCTTCTGGTAAAGCAAGATGCAGTGGTCAGGCGTGTACTTCTGGTAGAATTCGGGGCACAGGTTGGCGGCAACGGCTTTCAGCCACACTTGGGCCTTGACCTGCTCGACCGTGCAGTTACCAGTCACGTCTAGCTGCAGCGTGTCTGGGCTCTTCCGAGGCTTGCTGGTGGTGGGGAGGACAAACTCAATGGCTATCTGATCCATCTCTTTTGTGGAGCTGGAGGTGAAAGCTTTCATCTTCCTTCTCCTCCTCTTGTTTTCGTCTCTAAAAACTACAGGTTGCTCATCATCGCTTACGTGCTGTTCCATACTCAGAGTGTCTGGAAACAATATAGAAACAGGACAATTTAAAAGACCTGACTGATTAGCCTGAGACAGTCCTGTGCTAAGAAAATAGTACATGGCAGTGCTAGAGCACTTAACTTTGTCAAGTGCCTTAAAAGACAACTGAACAAGACATTCTATAATATATTCTTATATCAGGTAGACCACTGAATTTAAATGGTAGAAATAATACCGGTAATTAATATTGGTAATGCAGCTTGAACACTTGGAATAAATGCAATATATCCCTTTAGTCTGTAATAAGTCATAAAAAGATAAAGTTCTTGAATGCTATGAATAATACAAACAACATAGCGTTTTCTTTGGTGTTTTATTACTACTTTTAAATAAATATTACTTTCATTTGGTATTTTATTTACTAATAAAAGGTAACAGTTAAATAATGGACAGGAAACTAAATCAAAAGAGAAGGCTGGGTTTTCATTAACTAAATAAAGAATTTAACGCAGAGAAGATCTTAGTTATAGGCCTAGCTTTAACCCCAGGGATCTCTAATTCTCACCTTGCGATCTCAGGACACAAGCCTTTGTTTGGAAGGCAGTTAGATTGCTAGATACATTTTATGCACTTTCAATAATAGCAACAGAAATATATGGACATATGGGCATTATATTATTATTAGATTATTTCTGCTCTACCTTACCCATCTGATCAAAACAATAAAAAGGGCCGTAACAAAAATGAAGGGAATCGTTCAAATTTATATGTAAATCTGTGCCTGCTCAATTCCCCAGCTCCCTGATATAACTATGGAAAGTACAACATAACAGGTTATACCAAAACTTCTGCAGAAACCTGCATGTTTCAGCAAAAGAGAAATCAACACGTGCATAAAGATAATAGAAAACCTATGCAAAGTTAGTTGTGTTTGGTGTGCAAAGGGTGCTCTTGTTGCCAATGGCCATGCAATAAACCCGTTCTTTAAACAATGCATTTCGTGTTGGGTTTGTCATTGGTACGACACGTTCTTTAACTGTCTAAAGATAATCATTGTTCTCTCCAAGAAAGCATCCCAGAGATTAAAAGTTTCCACTGCAATTAACTGAGATAATCCCGCCAAGATCAGGTAACAGTCTAAGATTTTCAAATAAAAAGCACAATGCGTGAAAGACATGTCGCCTTTGCATCCAATAGTGGTGATGTCTGGTAAATATATAACTCTGTTAACAGATCTCGAGCTACCGTTTACATTCCGAAACGGAACAGGTGTTATTTCGCGTTATGTTGTAAACAAACCGACAGACAATACACGCACTGTTCTCATTGAACAGCAACGAATAAGACTAGCCTGTCTGTAAGTTTGGCTACTTCTTCTTTCGTGTCGTCTATGTAAAGGAAGTCTTGCAAGCCAGGAAGCACGCAAAGAACGATGAAGTCAGTTTTAAAAATAGTCTTAAGGGGTCTAAGGACTGAAGTCGTATGCTAAAATACGCAAATAATTACGAAAGAAAAGAAAATTAAAACAGACGTGATTTTAAAACAAGGTATAAAAGAACTCTATCCGCTAAAGTCTGTCTTAAATAGTACCCTATATGCTTCATGTTGACAAGCCTATAGCCTAATTATAAATTTGGCCTGCAAAATTTTTATTTACGATAAATAGCAACATTTATACCGTGGACATTACGGCTCGCTTATAACCCTAAACTACAGGTAGCACTGACAAAAGACAGTCCCACATGAGTAAAACTAACAGGCGTACAACACCCAAGGCTACACTATAGAAGAATAAAGTATGTACTTGAAACAACCTGACAGTAATTACATTCAAACGTAGCACGCCTATTCGAGGTTCAGACAGAAGCCTCTAGAAAATAGTCTATAAGGCGCCGCAAAGTAACGGTATTGGCAGCAATAATCAGTGAGGTAGGTTCAGTCTTGTGGAAAAAGGAAAACTTACCACTCAGCAGCACATACAAGACGTATGCCACCAGAAGTGTTCGGATGGCTTTTCGGCATTTAGGCAGTTAAGTAAAACCTGACCCGCGGGAAAGTTTTCTAAATTGTCTTGCTTGTGTTGCTAACTGTGTAAATCAGCCGCAGAAAGTATGGTCTACGTGTATTGCTTCTACTCAGCCTATTCCTGTTTCACCGACAGCTAGAACATGTTATACTCCTATTGGCTGCTTAGTATCCGCTTTTAAATGGCTACTATTGTAGTTCTTATGAATGTACGATGTAGCTAGACGAAAACTTATGTTGCATAAAAATATTGTTCCTGTTCGTCTTGGAAAATACTTGTATCCCACTCACTGTTACAGCCTTGGGTTCCCTGGGAAGTCTTTAAATGAGTAGACGTAGATATACTGTAATAGTAAACAAATCCGTAAGTATACATGAAATATAAAACTTATGCCAAGTTTTCTTTACCCGACTCTCAGTTCAGTTTTACCCGCCGACTCAGTCACTGAAGTTAACTGCAAATGTTATGTAAACGCATCAAGCTAAGATTTAATTAATTGAATTGCCTTGGTGAGCACGAGGCGGCACAGTTTTTTCCCCTGCGCTAGCTGAAAATATACGAGATCTCTTGATTTTTTAACTTAATTGTTAACTTTCATTTCAGTTTTAGTTCCAGTTTCAACTTTAATGTAAAATTGACTTTTATAATGGGCTGTTTCATGCAGTTATAATCTCACTTATTTTAGCCTGCCGCTGTTTTATGTATATATTTAATAATTTCATGTATGAATTCAATTTCACAGAATAGGCTAGTTACCAAATAGATTTCATAAGGGGAATACTGCCACCTTCTGATAAGGATTGACATTGCCTATCTGGGGAAAAATAACTCCGCTATTGGTAGTTCACTGATAAAATGCGGCCAAATCGTAGTCACACATAGGAGTCGATTGTTTAAAATTTTATTGAATTATTCTATTCTGATAGTAATATATTTTTTTTTTATTTTAAAAAAACCCACAATGACTCTCTCTACCACTAACGGGAATTATGTGTATCCCAATATTACAAGCTTAAATCATAATCGGTTATAAAGATGTTATCATAATGCGATTATATAATGATTTGTGATTGCTGGAACTGATTTAGAATTGTTGGTAATAATAATCACAACAATAATAATAATCATCAGCATCATCATGGGAATCGGGTGGCAGCAATACGCACTACAATGAGCTGATACATGTAAGAGGGATGGTGGCACGGTGGTGAAGTGGGTAGCACTGTCCTCTCACATTACATTACAATACGTTACAGGCATTTGGCAGACGCTCTTATCCAGAGCGACGTACAACAAAGTGTGTAACCAAAACCAGGAACAAGTGTGTTGAAAACCCTAGAGGGAAGTACAGTTCTAAGTGCAGGGAACGACCGCATAGTTTAACTTGGACCCTGTTGGTTAATCTGATTAATACAACAGCAAGAAGGGTTTCCTCTGGGTAATCCGGTTTCCTCCCACAGTCCAAAGACATGCAGGTGGGCTAATTGGAGACTCTAAATTGCCCATAGTTATGAGTGTGTGAGTGAATGGTGAATTAATGGTGTGTGTGCCCTGCGATAGATTGGCAACCTGTCCAGGGTGCATTCCTGCCTCTTGCTCAATGCTCACTGGGATAGGCTCCAGCATCCCGCATTACCTTGACCAGGATAAGCGGGTATAGATAATGGATGGATGTCATAGGGAGGGGCAAATATCCTAAGGGCCTAAGAAACCTTGTCTATGACACTGGATTGAAGGTTTTTGACTTTACTCTGAAAACAGTGGAAAGTAAGGTAGAGTGATCAATCATCTCAGAAACCTTTCACACTTGAAATAATTCCAGCTGTGCTCATTTACAGTTGTTATTTTTTTCTTATTATTACAGTTACTACTGTTGTGTTTCTCTGAAAACCAAATGGACTGTGAATCCATATTGTAGCAAATATTTTATGGTTCAAAAAGGGGTTTGGTCTAAGAGTTAGGTGTGGTTTTGATAGATTAGGAAATAGAAGTTAATGCAGACAAAGTAGTTTACACAAATAATACTAAAATTATGTTTTTTTCATCATAACCTGTATTATTACCATTCAAACAAACCAAGTATGCAAATACTTTCCTACTTCATACATCACAAAAGCCATGATACCTTCTAATCAAGTAGGCCTTGGAGGCCTGTTCCCAGCTCAGTATCTGCCAAGATGTGGGATTCACAGAAACCAATGGCTTCTCTTTAAAGCATTACCATGTTAAGCTTTCATCTTAGATATTTTAACCATAGGACCTTTTATAAGTCATTTGAAACTTTGAAAACCAGAAATTTATAACAGGCAAATAATGCAAATAAATAATTTACAATTTTCCAAGCAACTTGACCCTGCTGTGAATTGTAAACACGAGGCTTTATGTTTGCTAGAATCATTCTACTGAAATCATAGGCTATTTACTGTCACTGATACGTTTGGTAATGTCCTGAATTATTATTATTATTTTGCAATTACTAAACACAACGGGTTAATTTCAAAATAACGAATTATTGCTGCAACTGTGCTCAGCAGATTGCCATCATTCTGTATTATCACGTTGCTCAAGGCGTAACAGCTGGATAGCGATTGTCCTCTGATCTTTCATCAAGCGAACGGATCCTTCCTATGTGGTAGGCTATTGTTGAGAAAGTAATTACAACACCGTTCCACACGATCTGCGCAGACGCGAAACATATTTAACATTAATATTGGCTACGCCACCAGAATTCGTAAGCTTGCCAGTAAGATTTCCAGTTAATATTATGCAATGGCTTAACAATCTCTGCTTTCTGAATTCTTGCACAGCCCAGCGCTCACGCATACCAGAACCTGACAGTGACATCAAGACCATAATATTAGGTAGGCTACAATACCAACCCAGCTCGTGGTCGCGCCTTCGACAAGAACGGTTTCAGCACATGGAGGCGTGTGGGGCGGGCCGTGCTTACTCACCTCCAATGACTCGTCGCCAAACGCCCCCCGCCCGCTTTTACTGGGAACATGAGCTTTAGGCCCGCCTCCTTTTGGTTGGTACATCATCCCTGGTCAGCGACGGTGCTTGGTTGAGTCCCCGGCACAGAGCACAGAATAACAATACTGACAGACGCGACGCAAGACAAGGGGAAGATGGAGAAGAAAGACACAGACTTCAGTATTTTGTTAGCGACTGATTCCTACAAGGTGAGGACGTTTATGCCAGGTGTGGTGCTGGTATCGTGTGATCGTCTGGTGCGTTTCGGACTTAGCTGAGTGAAAGTGAAGGGAAAGCAAGGTGGCTTTATCCTCCCAAGGCCATCACGCTTGTCTAGGTCGCCAGTTCTCTAGGCCAAATGGGAGGCAGGATCGCAGGTAGCTAGCTTGCTAGCCAGTATGCACCGAATTCAGTGTACCTTGTCTTAATCGCGATGACTATCTCCTGTACTATATTGGTTCGTGTGGTGATGAAGTTATGCGGTCTGCAAGGATTTATTTTAGTTCAGCATGCAGGTGATGTGCTTTTATGGTGATCTTTCTAGCAAGCGAAATAGGCTGTGCGGGGGGATTGTAGATTGTAATAGCGAGTCAAAAGATGACCCTTTCATCATCCCACCCCCCGATTGTCATTACGAAATCATCTCTTCCTCGTGTAAACATTGGCTAGCAATTCATCTGCCTGGTGTGCTTGATCACGTTAACAGAATGAATCGGCCAAAACCACCTTCATAACTGGAACAAAACTGAAAGTAACTGAGGCGCTCCAGTAAAAAACGAAACCGATGTATTCCAAGGCGACGCGCTTGGAAGCTATATGTGACTAGCTAGCTATATGTGACCTCTAGCAGTCAGCGTATGCTATGCATTGATAGGGCACTGTAGCCAGCCAAATTGATCTTAAAGTGTAACGGTAGCTACCTGCATAGTTCAACTGGACATTCGACAATTATATGTTTGTCTGTAGCCTAATTCATGCAGTGATATGTTGTCAAAAGTAAATGTGATGTTTTTTCTTAGACATTTTATCGAAATTACATCGCAGCGAAAGCAAAGGGCTGTTTCAATTAAAAATGTATTTTAAATAATTCAAACTGTGTTCAGACATGTAGAGGCTGCAACTGTGCAAGCAGCCCTGCCATACACTGGCTTGATAAGAGCGCGAGCCAAGATTTCGCTTCTACTCCAGATTTAAACTATGTGAAAACTGTTGCACAACGAAATCCGTTTGCCAGGACCCCAGATTTGATTCGATTTTGTCTCATTTTTGCAGGTGTCGGACGTAAATTCCACTACCTGCGAAAATGTCACTCCCTTCACTCACTGAGCACGCGCGCTCAGCCGTAAGGGATTTCCGACAAATCAATATGTCAGTTATTTTATGGGATGTATTCACATTTCTGTGTCATTGCCAAAAAGGTATGAACTCATAAAGTAGCTTACTCTGCGAGAACAATTATAGGTTATTTCTGTTCTGCTTTTTCACAATCGAAATTAGTAACGAAAGAAACAAAAAATAAATGTGGGGAAAGTATAACGTTATGAAAATACATAAAACTGGCAATTGGACAGCTGTAAGCACTCTGAACACAAATCATGATGGACTCCAGAGTATCACTATTCAAAATCACCTATGTCTATGTCTTCTGAGATTGACCTAGTCTTTCATTTTGCACTGATCTAAGTGAATTTATGTGTAGGCAAATGCATGCAAAGGTATCGTATGCTCAGGATGACTAAAAACATAATTAAACCTATGATTAAGTATAAAACAAAGTTATCAATGAACATGATCAGAATCGCGGTGTGTGTAAAGGTTAGGTTTTGGTGCACTGAAGAAATTAGTGTTTATTATTCTCAGGTTCTGTTTTATTTTCTGATGCTGCAAACTAAGGTAATGACATCATGTAGATATGCTGAAAGGAAAAGCACGCAGGCAGATGTCTTTGTGGATAGTGAGTTCCACAGAAGACACATAAATCGGACCAAATGACAGCACGTTCGCTGAAGCAAAACCAAGAATACCCCTCTCTCTGACATGTGGACAAGATACCCAATTTCACTGTTTAGAATTGGATTCAAGAGAGTGAGTGTGCTTTTGTGTGCTTGTTTGCATGTATACAGTATGCCTAGAGGTGTGTGTGTGGGCCTGTGAGTTTTTACAAATACCTAATCTCATGATGATTGTGAGTATGTATTCCAGCATAACCTAGGGTATTCTTTACATTATTTAGAAATGGGGTGCTCAATTGTTGGGAAAACTGCATTAAGAAGTTTCTTCCAATAGATAAGGCTAAGTGATCAGATAGCATCGCCCGTGTCACTGCTGTTGTGCTAAAAATGGCAGATGCCCTTTAGCGTCTTCTTCATGATTACCTAATACATTTAGTGATTTATCTTTTCCTCTTAGTCTCTAGAATTAAATACATTTTGAATTTTAAAAAAAATCATTGTTGTTGAATGATGAATTGTTTTTGTTTCCTGTTATTGAGAGAAAAGGTATTGTCTTCAGTTGCATTGTGATGCTATCAAGAAGACCATACATTCTTCAGATTAGTCTATTTGGAAATAAAAAACAGAAAGAGAGAAAGGCAGATATTTGTATTGTGCATTCACCAGTGAGAGAAATGTGTGGATATTCAGAGCTCAATTGCAGATAAATATTTTGACATGTAAAGAGACATGTTTTGTCTTGTGCTGGAAGAAAGATATTTAGATATCGAGAGATCTGTCTAAGAGATATTAGAATTTGAGAGCTGTATAACCGTGAGAGAGGAATTTAGATGTTGAGAGAGATTTGGATATTGAGTGTTTTATGAGTGAGGGAGAGAGTAATGGGATGATGAGAAGTCCAACTGGGATCCATGTCAGCATTTACTTTTGGATGAGCTAAATCTTCACAATTATTAATGAGGATGTTTCCTCTGGAGTGGAGAATATTCTAAAATGCCTTAACGTGTTGAACATTGCGCATCTTTAATACGTAATGACATTGAGATTCTGTTGCCCAGCTCACGTGTCTAATAAAGACATTTTTTTTCTTTTAAAGATCACATGCCCTGAAAGAAAAGCTCATCTGTTCTCTAATTATGACTAAACTGAACAGGGCACGTGCTGCATTTACAGTAAGGCGGCTGCTCATGTGTGAAACGGTTTTTCCTGCAGTGCGCTGAAGAAACAGTCAGTGTTCTCCGAGACCTTCCTGTGAAGATGATTCCGCACGCTAGATTCAGCTTGCTACTTCGACAGATTTCCCCTACCTGGCTGCCTGGCTGTATGTGCAGTAATGTACGACAGCGCGACCACGGCGAGGTGGAACGCTCCCGTGATGTTGAGGGATTGATGAATAGAATTTTTTTTTTTTTTTAAAGGCTTTTCATGTGCTGCACATTTGTATGGAGGATCAGAGCGGTGTGGGAACGCCACCGTACCGCACCCACTTTGTGTTTGATCTTCCCACTAAAAGCGTAATGGCTTCCCCGTGCTCTGCGTTAGGGCTGTGGTTGGCTCTGTGGAGCAGTCGGTTAGACAGGCCTGCCTCAGAGGAGCTGCCTCTGTCGGAGCTCAGGGGGTACCCCGGGTCAGGGAGGCGAGGGTTCGAACACCGTTGGGAGATAATTCCCAGCATGCTGCAGTCTTCCCCCCCCCATCCTTCTGTCTCCCAGAGTGATGGCGAGGGTTCGAGGCACAGCTCCCTTGTTTTGCATTTTTACAGTGAGAGCTGGACGAATGTAAATATTTGTTCAGTTTTTCCAGCCATTAAAGAGCAGTCTCGATTTTCTTGTTTTGTTAGTTCACTGAAAAGGGCTTAGAATCCACGTCACCAGGAGTATGGCATTGAGGAGGAAGAGATTTTCATTACAAACCTCTGAACCGTTCATTAAGTGCAATACTATCATTGGGAGGTCTCAACTGGAATTGACTACGTTGGAATCGGTTGTGTCTGTGCATTTGTGTGTGCACACGTATGTGTGTGCATGTCTGAGTGTGTGTGGTGAAGATTGCCTCGGCTCTTAATTTTGTACAAATTTGCTTGTGCAAGCTTGAGCATCCTTTGAGGTGTTTGAGCTGTAGTGCTTAATCATGGAGGAAAAAAGTTACATAAGTTTCTTTCCAGTGAATGGAGAAGTGACCGGATAGCTTCGCTCAAGTTCATCATAGCAAATGTCACCGCAGTGAGTACGGGTGATGGGTTTGGGTGTGATGGACCTCCTCTTTCATTTCACCAGAAAGAGGTCCACAGAGCCAGTGTCTGGTAGTGCTCTTCAGACTTCCTCCATCTCAACATTGTGTAACAGTTTCAGCTTGGGCATTGGTGCCCCTTATGGCTATGATGTGGTCCTGGTAGGGCTCAGGGAAGTGTTTTTATTAAATATATGACTATAAAGTGCATCTTTAAGCAAGAATTGTGTGTATTGCATTTACACAGAGTAGTGGAATAGTGCACTGGACACTTTTTATACATGCAGTATGCTTTCCAAATCAAGGCTGCCTCTTAATTTGCCCAATCCTGAAGTTTTCAGGCCTAATCCTGGATCTGTTCCTTCACTTACCTGATGAAAAAACAGGACTTCAGGGCAGATTCAAACTATTCCGCTTCTGCAAGTCTTGAAGTTTAAACCTGTATCTGCTGTGAATGTGGGTGTGTGTCGCTTGTATACATGTATTTGTGTGTGTCTGTTCTCTGAGGTTTACTCGGTGATAATTATGAATGCTACTTTGGCCGATATGTGCCTGAGTAATCAAGAGTCTTACTTACATTTTTTTTTAGCTACAGTACTTAATCGTTGGAGATTGTCAGAGTAATTGTAAATGTAAATTAATTAATTTACAGTAAATTCTGGTATTTGCATACCTGCGGATATCAACTGGGTCCCTCCCTTAGGGCATTGTTCTACCAGGTAGTGGAGGAGTAGAAAGGTTTCTTGGAACCACAGAACATAATGACATTTAAAATTTGCACTCCTAAATGGCAGTAGAGGGTGAGAGTCGGAGATGGTAAGCAATGAAACGTAGGCCAGAGAAGGGTGTGGAGTAGAGCGTGATGATCCACCGCACTTGTGCAAGCCACATGCTTTGGATGATCAGGTGTACAGATCCACCTTGTTTGTCCTGTTTCATGTGTTAGCGCGCACACGCCCACACACACACACACACACACACAAAGGGTAATTCTCTCTTGACATCAACACGCATTCTTGCGTTTCCTTGGTGAAGCTTTGCATGTGCACTGAAGGGTGCTGTGTAAGTATCGGTGTAATATAATTATCGCAGCTGTTCCGTCTCCTCGCGTTCCCTGTGTTTCCTGTGTGCAATTACATGATACACCTGTGACATGTATAAAGAGCAACTCGCTGTGGCGTGATTCCCACTGTGAAACCACCTCTGTGCAGCGCCCTCGATGTAGTGGCCCCTCAGTAGAGCGGTCCTCTCAGTGGACTGGTTTTGTCAATAGATTGGTTTTCTCAGAGGAGCGGTTCTGTGGTAGTGGTACCCAACCCAGCACCCCAGCTCTGAGAAAGACACAGGGTGATGAAGCAGTAAGAAACCCCTCAGATACACCAAATGGCGCATCGAGGTCACCAGCAGTAAGAAACCAAAACTTATCACATCAAGGTCACCGACTGTAAGAAACCCCTCCGCAAACCAATCAGCGGAAGTATCTGAATGGCAAAGGAACGTGTGTAGTCCTACCCAGTGCTAGTACAACAGGATTCATTTAATGTTACCTTGATTATCTGACTCCAAAATAGTGTTTTAACCTTTCCTCTGTGCTAACAGTTAAAAATAGACATGAGACTGTTGTCCACTAGCAGAGTTTGTCTACATGGATCGCTATCTAACTCGGTAGATGCGGACGTGTCTTTGGCTTGTGTCGCCTGCATAAATACAATTGTGTATCCTGCTACAACACTAGTGTATAGTTGAGTGACTGCGGGGTGCCGATATCCTGAGTTCTGTGTATGTTAGGACCTTAAAACTGCTAGGAGTGCAGTGGTAAGATTCAAAGAGGAATGCCAGGTTAAAAGTAATGCAGTTCATTGTTCAGTGTGTTTATTAATAATGACAATATACAATGGTGCAAAGTGTGAGTGGTGAAATGGCTATGCGCATGTGATGTATAGGAGACCGTGTTGACGAGTCTCCCCGAACCATTGCATGCTTCCCTTTGTATACAAAAAGATCAAAGCAAAACACCATAGTCATGACAAAACAGTATAGATCAACGGTCGATCTCTGTAAGCATATCACACCAGGTTAGCCTTTGTAGCTGACACACCAACTTGTTCCCCTTGACGTCGGCTTTCCAACAATACAAAACATGATTACACTGTATTATGGAGAACCTGAGTTTTACATAATGCTGATGCAATCGGATGTTTTGTAACCAAGCACTGTTTCTCTGTCGCACTTGCTGACTCCCTGTCACACTTCTGTAAACCGCTTTACAAAGTGACACAGATGGGTATGGGGGTCCGACAGCAAGCACACAGCTGGTATTGAGATGGTTCTGCTCAAAGTTCCTGTGTTTCATCCATGTGTAAAAGTTGCTTTAGCACAATGGTGTCAGTGGGGTCATCATGGTGGGGCTCAGGATAGGTTTTTATAAAATACACTACATGGTCAAAAGTATATGGACACCTGACATCCAACATCTCATCCAAAATTATGCCCATTAATATGGAGTTGGTCCACCCTTTGCTGCTGTAACAACCTCTACTCTTCTTGGAAGGCTTTATACTAGATGTTGGAGCATTGCTGCAGCGATTTGCTTCCATTCAGCCAGAAGAGCATTAGTGTGGTCAGGCACTGATTGGGCGATTAGGCCTGGCTCACAGTTGGCTTTCCAATTGATCCCAAATGTGTTGGATGGGGTTGAGGTCAGGGCTCTGTGCAGGCCAGTCAAGTTCTTCCACACCGATCTTGACAAAACCATTTCTATTTGGACCTCGCTGTGTGGCTGGGGGCCATTGTCATTGTTATATAATTTTCTCTGTTTATCATTCACAGGTCACACATTACAAGCAGTACCCACCAAACACTAGTAAAGTGTACTCCTACTTTGAGTGTCGGGAGAAGAAGACTGACCCCACCAAGAACAGGAAGGTCAAATATGATAAAACGGTCTTTTATGGATTGCAGTATATTCTCAACAAATACTTAAAAGGTATGTGTGTTTAAAAATGAATAGTTACAATTTGTCTTTTTTTCCCGGTAAACTCTGTTTTACTGTCAGCTGAATAGTTACAATTCAAACGGGAATGCATAACATTATGTCGACCCCTGTAAGAGAAAATTTTACATGGTCTGACTTATGGATAAAAAAAATGTTTGTACCCAGACTGTACTCAACATAGGCTAGTTTTTTTGGCCTTGTGTTAGATCATTGAAGCCTTGAGAGGAGTTTTGTTTGTGATAATGTCGGTTTCGAGATGACTGTCATGTGACGAAGGCCTGTGTTAAGCAGTGATTAACCCTGAGGTGAAGCGACATGTGCGGATCAGTGGAGGGAGGAAACACTGCCGCTGTTATCGCCGTCCTGTGTACCGTTGGGAAGAGCAAACTGAAGACCTCATGTTAAGGTTTTTCGCCAGGGCCTCAGACCGCTGCCAGCCACATGAGAGTCAGTTATTCTTCTTTTTAAGCGCGAAACAGAAGTGAATTTCATGGTAGGAGTCGGGTGTATTAAGGTCTGCTGTGGGACACCGGCGGGCACAAAAGAACATCTGCTCATTTGTCCCGAGTGACGCGTAGAGCTGCTGCATCGCGCTTACAGTGCATGGCAACATCCAGTCAGGTCTTTTTTTTCACATTATAAGTACCTGTTTAGTCATTCTTTGGGGTGGTGAAATATTTAAAGGGAGCGTAACAGTGGGCTAGCTTTTGGGACGGTGACGTCAAGCAGATTTGTACAGTGGGCTTGTTTTTTTTGGGTATGTTGTGCCTTTAATGACGTGAGAACTGAGGGGGTTTATTTTGGGAAGTAGTTTAAAACTAGCACTGGGCTAGTTCCTAGAGCACTGACTTTAAGCAGGCTAAGAGTGGGCTAGATTTCTGATGTCTGTGGATAGCGGTGGACTGGTGTTTGGTATGGTGTTGCTTTAAGGGAGGCCAACAGTGGTGGACTTTGGGACCCCGTGGCTTTAAGAAGGAGCGCTTTAGTAGAGTGTAAGTACTTTGTCCTAGAGGGACAAAGGCTTTCCTGTCAGTTTGAGTGAAGCTACTAATGCAATAACAGAGGGATGGAGAGGAATGAGAGATTCCAGCAGAGTTTTCTCTCTCCCTCGCACCCCCCCCCCCCCACTTTTTTTTAGGTTACTCTCTCACAAACTTGCTCTCTTTCTCACCCTGCTCTCTTTATCTCTCGCCCATAATTTTGCTCCCACCTGTCTCGCCCCGTCTCATATTGTCCCTCATTTACTCGCTTCTCTTTTTTTTTTTGTCTCTCACCTCTTCCTGTCGCTTTTATTTTCCCAGGAAAGGTGGCCACTCGGGAGAAGATCCAGGAAGCAAAGGAGGTGTATCGCGAACACTTTCAGGACGACGTCTTTAATGAGAAAGGCTGGAACTACATTCTGGAGGTATGCAGGAACTGCCGACAGGGGTTGTGAGTGTACTGTTGCCAAATACACTCTCCTCTATCTTATATATTGTATGAGTAAAATAATAGGATTGATCCTAAATTTGATAAAAGCAGGGAGCAGCTAATTATTTAGGCACGTCAAACTTTGCTGATGTTGTTTTAATTCATTTTAAGATGGATGTCACAGGAGAATGTAAATTAAAGGAAGACTATCCTGGAATTTTGATTTGTAAGAATGTTCAAAATAAGCTTATTACCATGAACCAGAAACATGGTGCACCACATAAAGCAGGAGACAATATGTTACGAGATATGATCAGGATAGTTTCTATGTGATAGTTCCATGCTAAATTAGTCTCTGTACTGAACTTTGCTTTGCTGAAGTGAAATGGTCTACATTGTGTTTGAGCTTAGAAGCTCCCTCAGGAGGGTCCTGTTACATGCACTCACCCTGGGAAACCGCATCTCAGATTCCAATTCAAACATTTTTGCTTATCTTTAACATTTATTCAAAACTGTAATTTGACACTTTTATTAATAATGGGTGAAGGCTTGGTAAAAATCTTCTTCGATATGTCCATGTCTGCCAAGATGTCTGTTCCTGTTTGTTTGTTCATGTTTGTTTTTGTTTGAACAAGAGGCGCTTCTTCCATGGGTACTTGCGCCAGTGGTTATTTTGCACATTGTCCATTTGCACAGTTGGCCTGTACAGCTGCTAAATTTGAGTACATTGCTCAAGGGTACAGCGCCTGTACCTCGGCCCGGAATTCGAACCTGCAACCTCGTGGTTACACAAGTCCACCTCCGTAACCGCCGTGGCATGTTGCCAACAGCTTAAGTGATCTGCTCAGACTGCTTAAATAGCGGTTTAATTCAGCGGCAGTGCCGTTATCTGATTGGGCACCAGTGATCCCTCTGGTTGCTGGCGCGCCTGCAGTCTGCCTGTGCCAAGGGCGCTCGGAGAGCGCTGCTCCAGTGCCAGGACTGTGCAGCTCAGCTGGTGGACTGCGGAGTGACAAGCAGCAGTTGGCAGCATGCGCTTCGGTGGAGGGCATGCGCTTGTCTGCGTGTGTCCAAATTGATATTGAATTGAGGATGTAGCAGCAATTAGATGGGCCTGTGAATTCAAGTAGGCATACCATATTTGGAGGGGAAAAGGTGATTAAAAATTGTGAGAAAGAAATAAAATCAATAGTGGATTGGTTAAAAAAAAAGTGTGTTAATCACTGATTTTTAATGAACTGCGGCTTCTGAAAGGTGATGGGTAACACCCTCTTTTTTTCCCCCCGGGTACAGAAGTACGATGGGCACCTGCCCATCGAGATCAAGGCGGTGCCGGAGGGCAGCGTGATCCCCCGCGGGAACGTCCTCTTCACCGTGGAGAGCACAGACCCGGAATGCTACTGGCTCACCAACTGGGTGGAGGTCAGTGAGACAGACAGCGGGCAGTTCCCCCTCCCTGACTGCTCCCACCAATGCCCCCCCCCCCCCCCCCCACAGCTCCAAAGCAAATCTGACTGTCCAGTTTGCTTAAAATCTGTTTTTTCAGGCCCTGATCACACGGGCTGGCTTTTTTCCCCCAAACGATCTTTCGGTTAAGTCAGTTAACGTTTGGCTCTTAACTGAACGTCAGCCTGGGGTTGCCATCACTTGACCGGCATCAGTCATTAGTCCTAAGTGGAGAAAACGTGTGGTTGGGAGAATGTTGTGATGATGACACATGGTTCAAGCATTTCTTCATCTGGTTTTGGTTTGTTTGTGCTCCTTGGACAAATTATGAATACAAATAAGACTCAATTCATGATTTGGAGCCTGCCTAACCACTAAATGTAAAACCAATTTGAGATTGATTGACATAGTGGTCTCAAACTATTTTGATTGTGCAATACAGTATGAGTAAACAATGTAATGAATAAACCCCTGTGCTTACATCTTTTTATGCTGTCTTTCATGCAGGGATTGCAAGTTAAAAGTGAAGGGATTATAAGTACAGAGCAGTGCTCAGTTAGCAGCTAAATCGAACCTAATTCATTTATAGCAGCTGAAAGGAAGACCAGGGTACACAGTAGACCCACCGTACCAGAGATGCAAGAAACTGCCCCAAATGACAACTGTGACAGTCCATGCTTCTGTGTCCTCCAAACCTTTTCATCCTCTAAACTCTTATCTGGGCTCATTGGTCCCTGTACTGGATTAATTATTCATAGTTTAGTTTATGTCCCCTTACAATATAGTCCTTATGCACTATGTCTTTGAATGGCTTATCACTTTCTAAATTTATGATTAAATACATGTAAACTACGATTTGATAAATTTAGACTGTCTGCTTGACTGGGTTAGAAATTGAAACAAAGATAGCTGAATAATGTAAATTGTATATACGGTATATGTATTTTCTTCTTGTGAAGAGTGAAGATTCCAATAAATTGACAGTGTGATTTAGCAAATTATATATAATTACCTATCATTTATTTAATGTTATATTTATTTTCTGTGCATAAGCCCTATTCTGTGGTGACTCTCACAGCATGTAGTTCATCGTTTACGCTGAACAGATGGATGTTTACTGAAGTTTCTTGCTCTCATCTGCCATGTGAACCTGAAACATTCTGATTATGATAATGGATAATAACACTAATAATAATAATGGACTTTATGATCGTAGCGTTCCCGTGAAGGGGTAAGCTGACCTCAGCCGCCACCAATGATGCGAAATAACTATTACAACCCTGGTAGTGTTCTAATGTGTAAACGTAAAGCAAACATGAGCAGTGCTGGATGATTTCTGGCTGCGGGTGTTATGCGCCTGTCGGTTTTCAGGGGTCTTGGAATGGGGGACAGACAGGGCGTGAAAGCGTTCGCTGGTTGACCAAAAACAAAAGAAAGGTTTATCATTCCACCATGCGGGCATTGTGTTTCCATCGACCTGACCTCCGAGGGGTCCTGGAAATGGCCAGGCCGTCCCTTTGTGTTGACTTTACTTGCACTGACAGTTTTCCCAGGAATGTGTACGTGCATCGACCGTCGCCGCAGCTGGCGACACCATCGGGGGCTGGAGCCGCGTTGTTGTTGGGTTTAGTTACATTCCAGCTGGCTGCGCCCAGTCTGCTGAGGTCTTTATGGTGATGGCGCATATTTTCATTTGGGTAAACATGTTGTTGGAGGTGATGTCACGCTATCGCTAAGATGTAAGCACAGGCGTTCATTTGTGGTATTTTTATGAGCATCTCCCGGTTACAGCAATGGTGTGTGCTGCCCTAAATATTTAGTTCTCCAGTGTAGCAGATACAGTGGACCAAAATGGAGACACAGAAAAGGGTATGGTCACTTACCAGGCAGCTGTCTGCTGAAATGATGTTCCAACTCCCATCCCCCTCTGGCTCACCCTGCAGACGATCCTGGTCCAGGTCTGGTACCCCATCACCGTGGCAACCAACTCCAGGGAACAGAAGAAGATCTTGGCGAAGTACCTGATGGAGACATC
Source organism: Anguilla anguilla (assembly GCF_013347855.1). Lineage (NCBI taxonomy): Eukaryota > Metazoa > Chordata > Actinopteri > Anguilliformes > Anguillidae > Anguilla > Anguilla anguilla. Next base: position 11,344,345 of record NC_049207.1, on the reverse strand, counting down.
AGGAAACCTGGAGGGCCTGGAATATAAGCTGCACGACTTTGGCTACAGAGGGGTCTCATCACAGGAGGTAATGGGCTCTGTGCCCCTGCCGCCTCATTTCAAACCCTCATTTGAAAAGCATGGACCTTGGTGTCAATCCAGGCAACTGCCAGTCCACTGTCTTATCTGTTTATTTACTTCTTACATCGACAACTCAGTGACTTTTAATAAGATTTGAAAGTGCCTGCGCCCTGTTGTTAATTGACAGCAAAGCTTTAATTAGATCTTAGCCAGTGTTAACGAGATGTAGTTTACTCAGTCGTGCTATGAAGAGGACACTAACAAGGTTTCAGGAGGAACTGGGCTGAATATCTGTATTTTGAGCAATTGTGGTGATATGTAATTGTACAGAGGATGTTTACTTTTTTTGTTGTTGATAATAATAGTAATTATTATAATAATAATTAATATTATAAAGGCTTTGTTCAAAAAGCCAACTCTGATTGTGTTGAAAGCCATTAGTTTCCAAGCTTGATCCTAAAAGTGTTTAATAGTGCAGAGTTTGAAATCCAGTTGTAACTTCTGTTTTGAAAGAATTGTTGTAACCGTATTGGCCGATGTGTCTTGTAAAACTTTGTCCTTATGGGTTTGCACTAAGTGACTCTGCATTATCTGAAAGACAGTGGGATTCACACAGACCCAGACACCACATCCCATTATAAACTGTAGAATGTGTGCCATTGGTTTCAGACTGCAGGAATCGGGGCATCTGCACATTTAGTGAACTTCAAGGGCACAGACACCGTGGCTGGAATTGGCGTCATCAAGAAATACTACGGCACCAAGGACCCTGTGCCCGGATTCTCTTTGCCTGCAGCAGAGCACAGGTAACCCATAAACACAGGCAGCTCAGGCGGAACAGGTTGTGCTGCACCCTCTGTCCCCCAGTGTATATTCACATTATTCAGAATTATAAAGATTATTCACCTTGATATTTTCCCTCCTCATGCAGTAGAACTGAAGCAGTTTTGTGTTCAGATATATGTTTTGTAATTCCGGTATGTACATACCAGTTTGGCTTTCATTTTAAATCAGGGCCATGCTTCAGTTGAAGTGCTGTGGTAAACTTTAAACACAAGGCTTGCTCACTGCAGCAAGGCCATTTACTGCTGCCTGACTTCACCTTTCAGCTGTCCCAGTGCATTCTGGGAAAGCTGGCAACTGTGGCGATGATTCCCTGTTATGTAATGTTCCATTACTCAGATTTTTACTTTCCCAAGGGTCAGTGAATACCTCTTACATACACAGCACAAAGATCTGTACCCGTTATTCAGTTCGGTTTTTAGAAATCACCACATCATTTCTATTATAACTGGCTTGTCTCCCTGTCCTTAATCCTCTCACAGTGATTTAGGTGCCCTCTGTTGGTCTCAATGTCTTACTGCATTTCTGAGTTCATAAGCAGTGTGTTTGAGATCCATTAAATCATTAATTTTTTTTAGTGAGATTTAGTGTCACTGTTGTCCCTTGCTCATCATTCCTTATTCTTCTTACAGCACGATCACTGCCTGGGGGAAGGACCATGAAAAAGACGCCTTTGAGCACATTGTGAAGCAGTTCCCCTCCGTTCCGGTCTCCATCGTCAGCGACAGCTACGACATCTACAACGCCTGCGAGAAGATCTGGGGCGAAGACCTGAGGAGTCTCATCGAGTCTCGGAGTGCCGAGGCCCCACTCGTGGTTCGACCGGATTCAGGAAATCCCCTGGACACAGTACTGAAGGCAGGCCTCTGTTTCTGCTTTGAGTCCGGTTTCAGTGTAGAAATTTGGGCCCACTCTTAGGACAAGATTCAGTCAACATTTGACACTAACTTATTATTCAAAATAAACAATGGTCTTTTTGCAGTTTCTTTCACCATGACAATCGCTTTGGTTGGCACAAAAAATGTACTCGCCAAATCTGTGCCTTAGTCTAATAAAGCCTTTCTGAACAGTCAATATATCACACTAAAGTAGCCATACTCAAGCACTGACATTGTGGAAATGTCTATGTGTTTGACACTTTCGAAAACATGACACATATCCAGGACCTCGTTGCGCTCCTGTTTTAGGTCCTGGATATTTTGGGGAGGAAGTTCCCCCCTACAGAGAACAGCAAGGGTTACAAAGTGCTGCCCCCCTACATCCGAGTGATCCAGGGGGACGGAGTAGACATCAACACCCTTCAGGAGGTGAGTGCACATTATCTGGGCATTTTGCATGTCCCGTAGGAAGCCAGTATGTGTCCGTATGAGAGGGTGCTGAACTTCTGCTCCTGTCCCTTCGCTGCGCAGATTGTGGAGGGCATGAAGCAGCACAGGTGGAGCATCGAGAACATTGCCTTTGGATCAGGCGGGGCACTACTGCAGAAGCTGACCAGGGATCTCCTCAACTGCTCCTTCAAGTGCAGCTACGTGGTGACCAATGGCCTGGGGGTGAGTACGGACTAGGCATGCAACAGTGCCAGATTTTGATGGTACGATTATAGCCTGAGGAAAATTACGGTTCCAAGGTTTTAAGATTATTACGGGGTAGTTTATTATGCGACAATATGGAGGGAAGAAATAAAACACTTAAGAATTTCATAAATGTTTTATTGCTTTACTCCACTGAATAAATTTTAAACAATGTTTTGGTTTATAAATGTTTTATTGTATTTTTCCTCACCATTCTTTTGGACCTGCGAATAAACCATGTAAGCTTACTTTATACTGAAAACGTACACAAGTGAAAAGTAGGTGCATTTTAGTGATGCCGCATCCCTGCAAAATCAGCTTGAGTGAAAACGAAAGTAAACTTGCATAGAGGACTACTCTGCCGTGAACTGCCCCAGCCCTAAACTTAGCGAACATTAGCTAGTTAAAATTATTATTATTTTTCTACCTTGCTTGGGCATGCTGGGAGGGATGGTGATCTCTAAGATGCAATTCTGAAATTAAAAAGTACCAGTGCATGGATATAGCTGTCACTAGCTGTCCTAACCCTGATTTATTAATGCTGCCGTGTGGCCTACTCATGTGGCCTTGTTCTGATGGTGTGTTTCCCTCAAATACCCTGGACATCCTGCAGTGCATTGAAAACAGTCCAAGGTGCTGTGATGAATGGATTCCATTTTGTTTGTCGCAGGTAAATGTGTTTAAAGACCCTGTGGCAGATCCCAATAAAAGGTCAAAGAAAGGTCGCCTCTCCTTGCACAAAACGCCAAGTGGAGAATTTGTTACCCTGGAAGAAGGGAAAGGGGATTTGGAAGAGTATGGTGCGGTATGTATTTATAGATTTGTTTGTTTGTTTGGCTTCTTCTGTTCTTACTCTTCATTTTGTCCTGTCATATTTTGATCCAACAGCCAGTCATTTCACATCTTTTTACCTGGAAGGGCCTGCTTTTATTCAGCTGCAAGAAACTAAGATCTGAGCGACAAATTAACAATGCAAAAGAATCACATATAATCTGTACCAGATAATCTTATAGCGTGGCTCTCTCTCTTTCTCTTTCTCTCTCTCTCTCACACGCACAGGACCTCCTGCACACGGTGTTTCTGAACGGAAAGATTGTGAAGACGTACACCTTTGATGATGTCAGAGACAATGCTAAGCTGAAGGATGGTGAACTGGTCGAGCTGCTCCAGTAAACCTCAGCAGCTCCACCACACCCTGGGTACCCTCCCCTTCCCACTCCACACCTGGGTATCCCCACTTCCCAAAATACTGGTTCTCTAAAGGACTGAAGATGTTAACCCCACTGCACGTCACAACCTGGGCACATTTGCCCAAAGACTTTGTAAAAGTACATATACACTTACCTGTGCAGTGTACAGAGTGGTTTATGTTTGAAATTCCAGAATCTACTCGGCTTTGTTGTACTGTTAGTGATGGGAACATGTTAAATCATGAGATATTACCACAGTTAGATGATTTGTATTCTTGTACATAAGAACAAGCTCTCTGCTGACCACACACCTTTGAACAAAATTAAATAAATGTGTACATTTACAAATGTTTCTAAAAAATGAAATAAGCTGTTCAGCTCTAGATCGTAAAAAAAAATTGTTAAATGTTGCTGAATATGATCGCTGTGTATGCTGACAGTTGTTACTTGTTAATGAGGATTATTGTATTTCTTTATGCAAATTATGTTGTTGATTGGGGGAAAAGCACTTTTAATTTTGCAAACAGTTTGCCTTTTATTTCGGAACTAGACCTTTTCCCTGTCACAGATGCCAAATACTAATCTTAATATGGCCAATTCTGTAGAAATCTAACCTGTGATGTAGCAGTAAGACTGTCTTAAGTTAATAGCAAATCCACAGCATTAGTATAGAAATGACAGAGTCAGTTGATTTTTGTACAAGTACAAATATACGGTATTTGTTTATACATCTATGTTTTTTATCATTTTAAAAACAAATACTTAAGAGCATGCCACAGTTTTATTAAATTATTATGAACATGAATCATTTTACTTGTTTGATTTTACAATTTTGATACTTAGCATTGTTTCAGACTTCAGAGAATTTCTTTTTTTTAATGAAAGGTAAATATTACTTGGAACTTATCGGTCAGATTCTTTTTACATTGAGGTGGCCAAACTTCTCTCTTGTACAATGGTTTATTACTAGAGGGAGCTAGCTGAGTGTGGAAAAACAGATCATTATTATTATGATTATTATGATTATTAATTATTAATTACATAATGATAATATTAAAACATTTTATACCAAAAGAAAATCATCTAAAGCACTCAGTTGTGGTGTGATTGACATGCTTTTAGCTCCCGTATGTGTAGTAAACTGTATGAATGCCATATTGACTGACTGTATATGATGAAGATGGGTTTTTATGTACTTGTGTTGTTTTTCCAGTATGTCCTTCCTTCCTATTCTGGTGAAATTTTGAATAACATTACTGTGGAATTCTTGTCAAAATATTAAATTGACCACCCTATTTGCTGAAATATATTTTCTTTTATATTGTAAACTGGAAAGAAATGCAAATGCATTCCTTTTTCTAGCTGCTGTAAGATAATTAAAAAAGAACTCTGAGATGTATTTCACCAGTCTTAATGCACTAGCTTTTAATCAGATAGTGAAAAAATATCACATTTTGCAGAAAAAAGAATCTGTGCTAGAAACATGTGTGAAGGTTGAAATAAAAAAAGCAATATCAGGTTGATTCTGTCTGCCTGTGTTTTCTTTTCTCTGGCCATTTAGTTTTTCCAAATTCATGAAATGACAGCAATTTGTGACTTGTTAACTTCACAGTGCTTTTGGGCGTATGCATTGGGCCTAATATGTTTTGGTGATCCCTTGGTAGATTTTTATAGTTTAGAATAATTGGCTAACATTGACTTGCAACTTTAATGCATCTCACTATTTTGGCTACTTGAATAAGTTTTGAAGAACAAGACAGAGCAATTACATTAAATCGCTTCAACCACTGGGTCTTGTATATTTCCCTAAAATGATCCTGCATATCTAGAGTTTAGGATTGTCGGGTTCTGTCAGACGTTTTTGCAAATAATAAAACATAGGCCTAATAAAGAGTTGGTTGTGGAAGGTTTCAGGGCTGCGAGTTTAAATCTGGATCATCAACATCCGAAGGTATTTCCAGAACTGCTTCAGTAAATAAGCTCATACTATAGATTGCCAACGTTAAAATGTAACGGTAGCTTAGTTTTGCATTCACCCTACGTCGGTTAAAGAAACGTAGGCTAATAGCGCAATAACCTACCCTTGGTCTGCACAGACGGGGAAAATTCGGCAGCTGTAGTTGTTGCATCGCACTTCGCAGCATTTTGAGGATTCGTAGCTTTTCTGAGTTGGAAGTCAGATGACTTGCTTTGAATACGGGACCCTAGGGGAATTTCTGAATGCTTGAACAACGGAGGAGCAGTGGAGGAAAAAGAATCAAGAACGCATAGGCTACTTGCTCTGCTGGCACAAGGAAGGCTGCTCCATCCCGAACAGCAAACCAGCTACCGAGGAAGTTTGCTCTGGACCATTTGCTGCTAATTCTAAGTTCTTGAAGAGCCATTATTTGCAGAAGAGATGAAGAAAAGTGGAGCAGTAAAACTGAGCATTTAACGTTGCATTAACCGTGAGATAACTAGCTAGCTAACAAGAAACTAGTTATCGCACTGCAGCTTGAATCTTAAGATTTTGTCAACTTTGGTTGGCTGACGTTACTTCTCGGGTTTCTTCTCCTTCCATTTTTTGTAACTTTTGAAAATCAGTGCATATTTGTTATAGCTATCGATAAGTTAACGTTAGTTCATTTACCAAATGATGACAGCACTGCGCTTAAACTTGTCTCCTTTGAGGGAACCGCTTGGTTTTATCAAAGTTTTGGAGTGGGTAAGTGCCCATCAGCATTCCTTAGCTTTGGCACAATTTGGCTGTTGTAAAATATAGCTTGGTTAGCTAACACAGTTTAGCTGGCTTACGAAGTTTTATCCGACGTCATCAGGCCTCTCTGGGAACAGCTATATTTACGATTTTAAGTGAAGTTAATAACTTTTTCCTGATTTGCAGCAAAGCTTGCTAGCTTGATAACTGTAGTAGTTTATAATTTAGATTAGTTAAATTAGCTCATTTACATGTAGCTACCAGCCAGCTAACGTTCGATAGCGTAATCGACGACAGAATCGCAACCTGTTGGCTAACCTGGACTAATCTAAGTAGAATGACACATATTTCATGGACCGACTAGTTAAATATGTCAGTATTTAGTTAGCATGCTCTACTAGCTAGCTAACAGTTAAAAATGACCTGCTCATTTACGGACCTTTGACAGATTATTATGTTAGCTATACATTCATGATTTTCTGTAATAAGTCAACAGTTAACTTAATACTTTTCTTGACACATAACCATTCATGAACTGGTTACGCATTTGATTCGCACTTGTTTATGTTAACTTGACATTGGCTACCTGAACTAAATCCACTGCGCCAATCTAACTGGCAGTTTTTTTTTATTTTTTTTTTTCTTTTTTTTTTTTTTATTTGTTTTTATATTTTTTTATTCATTCATTTTAATTCTGTATTGTTAGCTACGTTAACTGTTATTCAGTTCTAAAGGGGTGTCAATGCTGGCATAGCTGCTAGCTGACAATACTGTTATCAGTTTTAAAGCTGATTTACAACAGTATTTGGCAAGAAAGTGATGACGCGGTGTAGGGAATTTGATCAGCTCAGATTTTTTTTTGTTTGTTTGCAAAACAACATGTTGCACATAGATCTGACTAGTAGGGGTGCGACCCGTCAATCGCAATTTTTTGACAGTTCATTTTGTTTGTTCAACACGGTAGCTAATTATGTTTTGACACGCTTGTCACAATTTCTGATAAAGCTTCTAGGCTTCTCCTGTGACAAATCTGGGACAGTAATTTGTCCACAGAAGTTAAGGCTGAGTTTTAAAAAGTAACTTTAACGTTATTATTAGGATCTTCACTGTTGCATGCTCACATGTATTGCTTGCAGTCCAGTTTCATTCTCCTCGAGGAGCAGCCATTAATGTAATATCCAGCCCTACGCTTGTGCAAAGAATTTGTTCACGGTGGCCCAGGCAGCTGTTGTTTAAGGCGTGTCATTGCGTGTTCTTTGTGTATGCTTTGTGTTTTCTGGTTTGCTATATAACTGGGTATGCGTTTTACAAATCGGCCTGTGTGAGAAGCCAGTTTTTATTTAAATGCAGCGTTTGGTTTAAGTACTATCAGTGTACTTTTCACTATGGTAATGATTTAATTTCCCTGTCACAAGACTGAAAGTACCGGGAATTCCAGTCTAAACTAAAATTTCAATAAGTGATCAAAAGTGGAACCTCTTAAATCTATAAATCATGGTGGTGTAAATCACACAAATGAAGTGTTTCACGTAATAACGGAATGTGTTGGCTACCCTGCAGCTGGTTAGGCTACTGCGTACTCGCAGCTTAGATTTAGCATTTCTCAAATTCCCAGATCACCTCTTGTAAACCACGGCCCAATGAATAAGTGTGCTTCAGTGTTGCATACACAGATTAGAACAGCATGGACAAACTTAAGAAAACAAACCTAGCATAACCAATAAAATATTAGTTAAACATTTGTAGATTTAGCTGATGGCTCAATGCTTATTCATTTTTATTTTAAATGTTATTTTCTTGTAGCTTGCAGCCATTTTCGCATTTGGAAGCTGTGGAGCATACGTTGGGAGGACTGTTGTGTCTGTGCTCTGCAGTGAAGGCAAGAATGAAACATTGAGTGCCACTTTCTCCTACCCCTTTAGGTGAGTGATGCATAGACTCAGATACAGTTAGTAATACCAAATAATATTACTGATCAAGGTGTCAGTAAGTAACTGAGATGTCCACTGAGGGTTCCCCAAACTTTACATCAGACGGCCGATAAAACCCTTAATTAAAATGATTAATATTTTGACTATTTAGCCGACACACTACAGGCTATGGTCCTGTTGGAAATATTGTAAAGGGTTAATAACATGGATCATAAGTTAGGAAGCCACTGTCCATGGGGTTGTCCAAGTCAGTGTCTGTGAGTGTCACAGTGTCTTTGACCTTGAAGTGTGCTTATCCTAACTATCCTACCTAGGAGTGGTATCATTTCAGCGGGTTTCCCTTGTCTTAGAGCTGTCAGTGCAGTGGGAAAAGTTCTCACCAAAGATTCAGTACAGTTTCCAGATGATCAACTCCTGTACTATTTCAATTTTTTCTATTTCCTAACAGCAGGAGTTTCCAGTGTAACACACTCATTACCACACTAGTAATAACCGTATCATTGTATTTGGACATGATACATAATCATAAGACACGTTGTAACATGTTGGCTTAAAACAGTAGGCAGCCAGAACCTTCAGTATTAATGGAGTAGAGTATCTAGTGAGTATAGAGTATCTGTGATGTCACTCCCAGAAGCCCTCAGCATACGTGTAATGCCCACAGGTTAAGCCAGGTGCCGCTGGTGAGCAGCAACACCACGCTGTGTAACCGCACTGTGGCAGAGACTCATCTCGTGGGAGACTCGTCGTCCTCGGTGGAGTTCTTCGTGGCCATCGGCGTCCTGGCCTTTCTCTACTGCATGGCCGCGCTGCTGATATACCTGGGGTACATGCATGTCTACAGGGACTCGGACTTTGGGCCCATCCTGGTGAGAACAGGGCTGGCGTTCCACAGTGGACTATTAGCATTATTATCAGCAATAGAATTGTCATTATTTATTTGTATTATTCTTATTATTATGATATTATTATAATGAATCATTAGAACGATGTCGTATAGAGGTCTTCTTGCACACAGAGAGATGAGAGGGAGCGTTTGGTCCCGATGCGTTTGCGTTCTCCCCGCAGGACTTCCTGATGACGATTGTGTTCGCCTTTTTCTGGCTGGTGTGCTCGTCGGCGTGGGCGAGGGGGCTGCAGAGCGTGAAGGACGCCACGGGCACGGAGGGCATCCGGAGCACCCTGGCGCTGTGCCAGGAGGGGGGCGTGGTCTGCGAGGTCACGGAGTTCGCCCCCACGCGCAGCCTCAACGTGTCGGTGGTGAGCGCTGCACCATTAACACCTCTCAGGGGTGGGAGCCGCCACTGTGGGGGCTCCTGAGTCTCACAGATGCGCATGCAGAGGAAGCATACAGAAATCTAGGGTACAGCATTCATGGATGATTCCAAGAATGTATTATACAAGTAGCCTTTAGAAAATGCTGCTGTTCGTCCATGCTGGTTCATGTGAGTTTTATTCTGATACACCAGACTGTGTGTGCCTTAATTTGCAAGGGTACACCGCTAGCAGACTGATCTCTGCCTCTCTGTCACTTGTCCAGGTATTTGGCTATCTAAACGTGATTATATGGGCCGGCAATGCCTGGTTTGCTTACAAGGAGACTCGCTGGCACGCTCAGAAGAATTCCGCCCAGCATGGGGCGGGGCGTGGGCCGGTCCCCGCCCCCATCTGACCTCCAGGTAGCTTCCATCGTCCTGACAGTTGACCCCCAAAGGCAGCCAGTGTCTCCGGGCGTCGCCCCAGTAGCGCGGAGCGCTCGCTGAAGCTGTGGTACCCCAGCTGCCTGCACCCGCCTTGTGAGCCCGATTCCTTATATCAATCATCGTCTCCCTTCTAGGTTAACCGCTGTTCTTGTGAAGAAAATGGCCTCTTAATTTCAGCTTTCGTCGTTTTTTACAAATTATTTTTACTCCTGTAGAAGTATATTACTCCATTTTGTGATTACACCACTGCTATCGTTTGATTTTTCACTACTTTCTTTTTTTTACGATTTGCATGCTTTTATTTGCACAAATAATCTTTTTACGATTCCAAAAATGTATCCATTTATCACTGTTGAACTGTAACTTGAGGTTTGCATTAATAACTGGTCTAGTATAAGCATAAGACAACCATCCAAAGTGCCAAAGCATGACATGTGTTGTGCTGCATCTCCTATGTGTCATTCTCCTGATGGTGTGCGGCCCACCCTGAGGACTGTAGCCTCTCCAGCCTCCTCCATGCAGTACACCTAGCTTTAATTTGTTGCGGTCCTACTGGGTTGGAAATCACCTGTCAGTCTGTATTCACCAAAAGCTGCGTGCATACCAAATAAGGGTTTTATTCCCCAAATAAAAGCCCTATAAAATGCAATCGGTGTCTTCACAAATGTTTTTTTATATAGCTGATCCAGGAAGTTGTTGGGGACTATTTCCGAATTCTCTTCCTTTTTAGCTTTTACTCTGAACACTTTAGCCCTTCCACTGCATAATCAGGAAGAAGGTTGTGTACACTGTACATTCCACAAGGACATTTGTGTATGAAACTTTATCATTCCACTCCCGGGTTCTCTTTAAACATATATTAAGCCCAATACAACTGAAAATGAATCGGTGACTTTACTATGTACAGTAGGTCTAGCATTGTCATTTTGCTCTGGGATATTTGTCCGAATCCAACAGCAAAAATTCAACCCAAGTTATGTCAACCCACTGTGAAATCCCCGTCTGACTGCGTGCCCTCCTGACCACACCAAATAAAAGCCAGTTTTGGCTCCTGCGCCTGGAATTTGCTCCAGCTATAATACTGCTCTTGTTTGCTGGTCTATCTTGTGACTTCTGATTGCCGTTTGTCTTCCCTATTGGTGTCCGGAAAACAAACACAACATTATTTGAGCGGTGGGAATACCGCAGTGTGGCCAAGGCCCACAGTAGAAGGAACCGGTTTGCTGCTGGAGGCATTGCCTCATCTACTGATGCTGTCTTTTGGCTTGGGCTTGACATGTTTCACCAGTCCCCCAACTGGGAAAAGGACCCTCTAAGCCTTCATTTCATTTCCAAAATATTAAGTCCAATATTCATGATTCTTGGATCAGCTCCTTACAGCGACCTGGAAACCCCATTAAATTGACAGTGATGTGCAACGTATGTTAATTATACCGCACATCCATATTGCAAGCAGGTGACAAGTTGAACGCTTTCTCAAAAGGCGCAGACTTCACTTGTTTAATTTTAAAACCAAAAGTAGAATAATTCTACTTTGCTTCAAGTCTTTAACCAGTTATCCAACTCCCAGTTAAAGTCATTATCTCAGTCACTGTGAAAATATTACTGTACTTAAAGGGATCAGCTGAAACTGTCCTGTATGCTCAATGTGCTGAGCTCATTTGACAGAACTAATGCTCTATTGTAAGCATGACAAACATTGTAAGGATAGAGAGCAATAGGCTAACGAGTAAGCATCTGCCTGCTCATCAGAAAACACTAACATTTTCCAGCCACAAGGGGGCACTGATGTTGCAAAAGTGCGTATTCCATAATGGAACACAACTCTGCTCTGTCAAACTCTCCCTGCCACTTAAAACACCATGTCATACCCTGAGACAAGAATAATAGCTGGGATAACACCTCCAGACAGCATCAGCAGTGTGCAAGAAACAATCCCTGGTGTACAGATATTCAGTTGAACTGTGATGATTGATTTATATACACTTGCCTGTTAATGAAGTGAAAAATTGAAAGTTTACAGTTAACAAGAGCAGTTTCCTACTGAAAGGGAGGGAAAATGATGTCTCAAGTGCTGTTTTCATTTGCAGGAATTTATGCCACTTTAGAACTTGACTAACTTTTCTTGCAACTTGCCCAATAGAAAAAGAATGATGTACAAAAATGTATAAAATGTAAAACTAAAATGTATTTGCTTTTACAAAATAGTTCAGAAAGCAACGAATCAACTCCATAAATTCATGTTAAATCAAAGGGAAAAGGGTTCCAACTCAGACAGAACGTATGCTGCACCATGACAATGATAAGGAGTCAGCCATTCTCAGGTGTGAATTAATTAATGAACCCAGTACCGAATGCATAATTAGACTTAGTCCCAGATCTGTTTTCTCAATCAGTTTGTTGTGGCCTAGTCTGATCTGTGACTGTTGAAATGCATGACAGGACTTTTCCTGGCAAAGCATTATGTAAAATTGTGTAGCAAATTTCCTTGCAACATTGTAGTGGAAATGTACGTATATATTGATACCTTTATTAGCCGGTGGACCCGGTTTCTGTGGGCAGCTGCTTGGCATGGTGGGGTTACATCAGTGTTTTTACGTAGTGTGAAATTATATGTTATCTGGCGCACGATTTCCTCATACTGGAAGGGCACGGATGGTTAAAGCAATCTCTCACTTGTGACGAGACTCTCAGTTTGCGAAGTCAACAGTGCATAGCTCCCGGCAACACTTCAAACAAGAGCCATGGGGTGTGAAGGCTGTTGATGCGTCGGTTTGCTATCTCAGCATGGGATGGTACTACCAAAGTACACTGAGGTGTGGCTCACAAGAAAAGCAATGTATCACAGTCTGCCGCTGCTGGATTTCCATACAACCACTGGCTTTTGATTTTTACTTATTTAATTTACTAAACCCACAGATCTGAAAGAATATGATTGAATATCAGTAACTAGCTGTTCAAATCAAATTATACTAATTACATTAATGACATTAATACATTAGATAAAGTCTAACATTTATATGCTAGAAAAATATGCTTGTTATCGAGCTAGAATTCCACTGGTAGTTATCACTGATCAGCCTTCTCAAATATAAAACTTTTTCTAGCCTCTATTTTACTTAAAACTACTTTGCTCTATTGGCATGTTTTTCAAGGCACATATGAAAGGTTGGTTAAATTAATCCTCTATTTATCTTACTATGAATATGATGGTGGGTGATACAGCCCTAAACTTCTGATAGGTCTACTGCTTCCAGTGTTGCCATGGGGATATCCCTTGACCTGGGTCTTGTTGTTGATTGTGAAGACTGCTGTCTACTTTGGGATCTTGGATTGGGCTGTGGTGAGCCATGGTTGGACTGATTCGTGTCGCTCCTCTGCTGTGACTGGCCAGTGCCTGACCTCACTGTCCCACGTGTGGTCTGTAATTGGGCGGTATCTGATGTTGAGTCTGGATTGGCTCTCTCCTCGGGGCTGACCACCGTGCTGCTCTTCAGCTGTATCTCTGGCTTGGACTCGGTGGTGTCGTCCTTCCACCTCCTGGCTCCAGACTTAGTGTTGTACTCGTAGATCCTCCCTGTTACTGCAATTAACCAATCAAGTGACAGTAATGCAATTCTAGATAGTCCTGCATTAAGGCTTTATGTCTCACTGTACTTGTATTTCTGCTGCCTTTGACTGAATTGAAAGCAAATTTACCTGGATCTGCTGCTTCCCCATCAAACACAGTGCAGATCTTTGTAATCTCCTATCAATAAAAAAGAAGGGTAATTGGAAAAATTATGGAAAAATATACATTTCAGAGCCCGTACTGGGTCGCAAAGCATTGTGGCTCACACTCAAAGTGTACTGAACACCTTACCGTTATGATTTCTCTCTGGATTGGTGCTGAGAATAGAGCAGACATTATTTAAAAAAAACAGTTTTCAAAAACATTAATGAACATGTATATGTACAAGAGATCCATTTTTATGTAATTTTATGTAATTTTAATGTATAGTGAATATAGTTAAGTACCTTTCTCTGGGACACTTGGGACACTGCAAATAAAAAGAAAACAAAATTTAGAAATGCAATATTGCAACAAAAACGCTAATTATTTTTTTCTCTCTGTCTGACCTCATGCAATATTCATTCTTTGGGGAAAAAGATGCATAGGGCCATAACTGAGATATATGCATTCATATGCAGATGACTTGTACACTATGGTCAGACATTTTGCATGCAAAACAACAGAGTTGAAGTTTTCAAGATGATTCCTAATCTTTCAATTTTTTTCTAATGAACTTTTCTCCCGATTTGGAATTCCCAATCATATTTATATCATATTATATCATTGCTGCAATCTCCACTATGATTCAGGGGAGCGCAGACTAGCCTGTGTAGACATAGTGTATCAGTGCAGACAAGGTGCAGTGTGAGAGAGATAGGTAACATGTTGAAGGTGTGAGAGAGATGTTGAAGGCAGAGAAGAAGAAACACTCACAGGGTCTCCTTATCCTCCACGGGCTGGGGCTCACAGCAGCTGCAGTCTACGGTGGAGAGATACTTCCAGCACAGGTAGAGCAGGTATCCCAGAATGCCCAGCAGCAGCAAGGCAGCCAGGACGCAGATGAAGGTCACATACCAGTCATCCACGTCAAACGTGTTCTCCCTTACGGCGATGTACGTGATCCGAGGCTGGAGGACATGTTTCAGTTCAGGTAATTCTCTGATCACCGTAATCCTGCCTACTCCTGGCTTGCTGATCTTGAACAGTTTTAATGTGAAACAATGAAAAAGTATCTAACATGAACCCTGTGAATACTCTGGGTTGATATAAGACACTGTGTCAGGGTGCTTGTTTAATGGACGTGACTGGTATTAGCCATTTCTGGCCGGTTACACAGGGTTAAAACCAGGTTCTTGATAAATTCTGTGACATTTCTTCCAAAATTCTGTGTTACACACGAAGGGTGCGGAGAAGTCTGGTGGACGTGCGTGCTCACAGTTGTCGTGGTGGTGATGGTGGTGGTGAGGTCAGGGTCGAACACCTGGACGTTGATGACGACCGTGCCGGTTTGGGGCTGGTCCCTGGGCGGGGGCTCCCCGGCCATCAGGTTTGCGTCCGAGACGAGGACAGTCAGCCGGTACTTCCACACCGTGTCCCGGCCACCGCTGAAGTCAAAGGGCTCCTTCAGGATGAGCCGGGTCACGTTGGTTCCCGCCGCAGGGGAGAACACAAAGTGGCCGTTGAGATTGCTGGCTCCTGCGGAGCCAAACACAGGAGACAAGAAGCAGATAGCGATGCTGTTGAGTGTTCTGACCTGTGCCGAGGAGACTGAACTATAGCATTTGTGTCCACAGTGGGGAAAAAAGTAGCAAGACCTTGTTAAAGATTGTCTATCTGCATGTGTATGAATTTTGGAAGCTGTGCTTTTTACAAATGTACCAGCTGGAGGAGGAGTGTGGCATAGCCAAGTGAGTTTAAAACAGACATCCTTAACTAGGGCAGTATACATAATTTACAGTTTAAGATGCAATATTACATAATCCGTTAATGCACAGATTTTCACGGGAAATTTGGCTTACTAAAGGGTTGCTAAAGGGTACCACAGCTGTGTCCTGCCTAGGACCTAAAGCTAGTTCACTCTGAGTTAAAATCAAGTGCCTTAGCCAGTGCCAAGCTACACTGAGCTACAGTGGTGATGAAGATGAGAAAGAGGATGCACCTGAGATGGTGTAGATGAAGGAGGTTGGAGGGGAATCCTTGTCCGTACAGGTGAGGATGAAGCTCTGCACATTGGACCCTGGGCGGAGGTCCACAGGGACTATGAGGTTGGTGTTATTGGGTCCACATACAGGAGGCTCGTCATTTGCCTCAGTGATGTTGACAATGACCTGAAGATGAAAAAAATGCTTCAGAACACGGCGGAAATCTGAGCTGGTGAGCTCAAGTGCTTGTGATATGTGATGGGTTAGGTTGAGTGTACGTGGTCACCATGGCTGTTGCTGAGAGGGGCTTAACGGGATCTCCGTCCACCGCTCGGATGACAAGCTGGTAGGTCTGGGTGGCCTCGTAGTCCGGTCGCGTGAGCAGGCTGATGGTCCCGTGCTCGGGGTCCAGGTGGAAAATGTTGCTCAGGTCGCTGGTGCCCCCGCCAGAGATGAAGGAGTAAGTTATGCCCGTAGCGGGGAAGTCCCTGTCGGTAGCGTTCACCTGACCAATCACTGCCCCTCCTGGAGCAAGGACAGAAGCCATGAAAATGAACAGTGTACAATGGGCTGGGGAGAGACCAGGCACATCAATAGGACATTACAACCAAACCAATACAGAGACTACCAATGCTTAAACAAATATACTATCCGCCACCTCAACAGGAACAGAACAGTGCTGTATGGGAGTTAAGGGACCTGTAACCAGGAAGTTGCAGGTTTGAAATTTAGATGTGACACTGCTATTTGTCCATCCATCCATTTTCTGAACTGCTTACTCCTGATAAGGGTCATGGGCGGACTGGAGCCTATCCCAGCATACACTGGGTGAAATGTATGCTGGGATAGGCTCCAGCCAGCCCCAATGCATCCCAGGGCCTACACATCTTTCACTCTTACATTCATACCCCAATGATAAGTTAGACTCTCCTGTTAACCTAACCGATATGTTTTGGATTGTGTAAGGAAACCCAGGCTGACACGGGAAGAACATGCAACCCGCACAGTAAGGCCCTCAGCTGAGAATAAAACTCGGTACCTTCTTGCAGTGGGGTGGCAGCACAACTCCCTGCACCACCGTGCTGTACCACTGCTTTTGTACTTAGCTGAAATAACTTCAGGTTCACTCCCTTGAGTTTTTTTAAAAAGGGTGTTTAGATATTCTGGTTCATTGTGTTGAAAAAAAAACACTGACTTACTTCCCAGAAGCTCGGAGATCTTGTAGAAGTAGGATGAAGGAGTGAACACAGGGGGGTATTCATTCACTGGGGTCACCGTCACATCAATGTAGGCATTACCTGCACAGGTACGGGCATGTGTGGATTATAGCTCAGTTCATTCAGGCAAAACATGTTCTCAAAACCAGATTTACCTTTTAAGGCATGTGGCATCACGTACCTGTCAGGAAAGTGTCATTCACGTCAGCAGCCTCCACTAAAAGGCTGTATTGATTTCCAGCGTAAAGATTATTAGGATCCTCAAAGTCCAGGCTCCCATTCAACTGTGGAAGATTTCAAGTTTTTTTCAGTTACACTTGTAGCCGTTAATTAGGAGCTCAGGCCAGCTGGAACAAGTTCAATCACAGAGGAGCTTGATGATTATAGATCTTTCGCTTGCTCAAGGTAACAGTTTGTTTACAGTAGATCATGGCATTCTCTACATGAGTCATCAGGCAGCACTTATAGATCATGCAGGCAGAGTCTGATTTTGCTGTTACATTTTTCCACACTTAACACAGTAATAATTTATAAACCTATGTATTATAGGATATTCACTGGCAATGAATATGGGGCTATAAATTCACTATTTGGTGTAAAACAGACCTAGCCAAGGCATTGACTATCAAAAGGAAGTGGATGCCCTCTAAATAAAAGAACACTGCTGGAAGCACAGGTCGGTGTGTGGTGATTCAGTCTCATAGGAAGAGCTGAAGTGATCCCTCTGCGTTGGAGTCAATCAGTCCACTCACCGTGATGGACCCCGCGGGGCTCAGGGTGAAGAGCTGG
Organism: Anguilla anguilla; assembly: GCF_013347855.1. Lineage (NCBI taxonomy): Eukaryota > Metazoa > Chordata > Actinopteri > Anguilliformes > Anguillidae > Anguilla > Anguilla anguilla. The sequence continues at coordinate 11,326,652 of NC_049207.1, read as the reverse complement.
TTGCATCCGAGGCAGGAAAGCCTAGTGAAACTGTACTTCCTGAACACGGGGTCCACATCGTTATCCTGGCATGTCACCATGGTGATTAGGGCCCCCAAGGCCTCCGTCTCTGTCACTGCCCGCCTAAAAACATTTGACACAGAGAACATCTCAAGGAGGAGGCCAGGTTGGCTTCAAGGATCACCACAAAAAAGAATACATGATATTGATTGGAACCTTGTGGAATTTGTTTGCCTGACAAACTTAACCTTTCTTGAAATATATGAAAAAAAATTTGGCTTAAAAATGTAGCTTTAAGGGAGTTTAATGCAGTTATTAGTGCTTTACGGAAGATTAGTGTCAAATAACAATTTATCTGTTATTCGAAAAACAAATTCATGGAGAGACAAGCACAACACAATACCCAGGGGGAATACCCACAATAGAAGGCAAACATGCCCCAGGGGGAGAGACGCAAGACACTGGGAAGTCTAGGCAGAAAGGATACACCTACAACATCAGTCTCAGGCCTAAAACGCAGATCCTGATCAATGGACGCAGAGACGTATCAATGCAGTATTTACTATTTATATCGGACTTATCATTTGGATTTGGAGAGAGCCTGCAATCTGATTAAGAAGTTCAAAGTTGTACTATGTACTGTTTACTGTGTATCTAGGTTCCCACAGGGCAATTAAAAGGTTAGTAAAGTGCTAAAATTATTGCAAAAACAAGTCTAAACATGACACCAATGCCGTTTATGATAGTCTTCATGTGTTCGTGATTGAACTGATGTTATGGTACTGGGGTGGGGGGGGGGGATTGTTTAGGCATACCTCTGGACGTCAGGAGAACAGATGGGAGGGTTGTCATTGATGTCTGTGACGGTGACGGTGAGCTCGATGGAGTGGGAAAGGGGGGGTCCGGGGGGGCTGTACGTGGCCGTCACAGTCACAGTTACGGTGGGATCGTCCCGCAGGGGATTGCTGTCACGGTCCATTCTGTTGGCGATGGTGACAACACCTGAGTCTGAAAGACAGGGGGGAAAAAAACGCTCACAGCTCACAAACACTCCTGACAGCCTTCATGGAAATACGATTGAATAGACTTCCTTTGGGGGCAGTGGAAGTGGTGGAGTATTTGTTCAGAGAGCTTTGTTATAATGTATTATATGTTTTCCAGTGGTGTCTCGTAACTTACAGCTACAGGCCATATCATCAACCAGGGAAGTAGGTTTAGCTGGCACGTTATACACCTCGTAGCACAATAAGGTCTGATTTGGTACCTGAACTGGAAACTCAAAAACTTCACAGGTCAGCAGATTGATTGCAGAGTGAAAAGACTACGCACAGGTATGAACCGTGCAAGAGCTGAGCAACCCATGCTAGGTGAAACAGGTATGCCGTCTGTTCATCATTAGGCTCCACAAGACATGACAAACAAATGTGCAATTAACGCCTTGTGCAGGTGGTCAGTGATCACTAAACAATGGCTGTAACTACTTGCACTTCTGATATGCAGCAACACATTCTACACGCAGAGCTTGCTATGTGGGTGTGGGTGAAATATTGGTGAGAGAATAATTTAATAATAATTTCCAGTTCTAAGAGGAAGGGAAAGGAAGTGAGAACAGCTATCAAAATGGGAAAATCTTGTTTTACACAATATTCACAATGACCACTATTGATACAAAAGTCAAAAAACGAGTAACATCTCATCATTTTAAACAAAGGTTGAAATCAGCTGACAATATTAATCAACCTTGATTCAGCGCCCATAAGGCGAAGGTGACTTACGGACTCACATGTATGGATGACGAGGTAACTGTTGGTGCTGATCGTGTAGAGGATGTACCCAATGTAAAACGTGTCACTGGGGACCACTGCAGTAATGTTGGTGAGGATGTGCCCCGGATTCAGCTCCTCTGGAATGGTAAACGCTGTGATTTTGCTGTAAAGGAATCCCATGACACACACTTCAGTAAAATAAATATTTTCCATCGTATAAATTCCAGATGAAGATAAGGAACTCACTTTAAGAACTGAGGCTTGTCATCGTTTGCATTGATGATAAGGACTGTCAGTGTTCTGACTGCAGTATGTGTTCCATCGCTCACAGTAAGGTTGAAGCTATAACTGCAGAAGCAAACAGATCATGTGATTACAGACACTTTAATTCAAGTGAAAATCATCCCATCCTAACCTGGAATGACCAAGTGCTTGTCCCATCATTACAATGTCCTCCATAAAACTGGGAGGGCACACACTCTGTAACATGCAGCTTGATTATTAGGACACCCTGTTGTAAGTCCCCCAACCTGGGTGATGCTACACCTAACCATGCCCAAAAGAGGAGACTACGGCCTGACTTTTTTAAATGTTAATTGCTCATATAGTTTATATTAGGGAAGGAGGGAGATGCCACTATTTGTATTTGTATCTGTATTTCTTCAACCACTGCTTGTTAGCAGTGCCAGCAAATACATTTTCACAGACACCAAGTCCTTTCACTGATACACAGGTATCAGCAAATTGTATATATATATATATATATATATATATATATATACATATATATATAATTCCCACAAGATTAGGATGTAATTCTATGAAATTGATAAGTAGGCCACACAAAATATTATTCCATTATTCCAAATTCTCAATTGTTTGAGATATTAAATTGTCCCTTTGGGATTTCGTATCAGTATTTCCCTTGAGATAAACAATTTCCTCCTTAATTTTCTCTTTGAGGCTATAGTACCTGCACTACTTTTACCGTTTTATTTGTAGAACCACTGAAAGTGAAGGGGGCTCCAGTCTTACCTCCTGGGGTCAGTTTCATAATCTATGGGCTTTGTAATGAGGGATCCTTTGTCTCTGTCAACACTGAATGCTGGATTTGAAGGAGTCAGAGCATACTGGATAAATAGATAAAACACATTCAGACAGTGCCAACCCCCTCATACAGATTCCCATTGCAACACAGACAGAGAGAGATACAGACAGAGAGAGAAATAGGCTCCCTTCCACTATGAGTAATATTTGAAACAAAGAGATTAAAAATTAAATCAATTTGAATTATCCTCCCCCAAATCCCTGAAAAAAAAATAAAAGACTAAAACAAATTGTCAGTACTACTGGAGGGGGAGGGCATAGCACTATTGGCTGATTGGAGAGCCAGAGATTACACAAAAGCTTTACGGTAAGGGGTTTGTTCTCAGGGTCAGACACGCTTGGCTGATATATCACTCCTGGTGGAGACTTCTCCAGCGTATAGATGACTGAGTCTGGGAACATAAAACACATTACATTCAGGTGAATTGGCAGCATGAGACCAGATGGAAGATGACATTTAGCTTATGATGTTCTCTAAAAGTTCTTAGTTTAATTTTTTTCAGATTTCAGGTGACATAACGTATTGAGTGAAATAAAGCACGTCTGTGCTTGTACAAACACGCATGGCCATTCTGCTCTCTCGTTAAAACTAGGCTTTAACGTTGGCCCAAGGATGTGATCAGTTTTTTTCCCCTTAACCCCCCTTAAATTTTTGTAAGCACTTAATGTTTTTCCAAAAATGTTCTCAAACAACCTTTTCTCCATCCATCCACTCCCACCTTCATCTAGAAAGACGGGGGCTTCATCCACGTCTATGAGGAGGACAGTCAGTGTCCCAAGGACAGCGTCTCCTGCACTGTCCACCACGAGGATCTGTAAAACAAAGCTGTTGGGGGCCATCTCGAAATCCAGCCTCGGGGTTCCTGTGACAGTTACCTGTGGAAAACAAAAAATTCCTTGCATGATGGATAAATATTGGGTCAATGAGAATTGGAGTAAACAGCACCAGGATCCATTCAAATGCTCAATGTGAGGTCTAAAATGTGGTTTAAATATGATGGTGAGGGGTTTAATTGGGGAGATATTTATGGTGGATGTAATATCTATATAATTTGTGTGGATGTATCTGTCTTTCAAGTTTGTACCTGAAACTGTGCTGCTTTTTAAATTAAATTGACGTTTTTCTCCCAGCTCATATATTTGCTCAGTGGTGTCAACATATCACTTCAAAGTGCCTTGTTGTTCCAGGCAGATGACATGCCCTTCCCTTGGGTTAAGGAAATAACAGCAATCACGATCGTGATCTCTGGTCAAACAATGTGAAACATACCAACCAGGTCTCACCTGAGCTGTGCTTGCGCTGACCATGGACACAATGAAAGCCCTGGTGAGGGGGTTTGTGTTCAGGATTTGGGGGTACCCAGACGCCACTGAGGCTCCGGGTGAGAAGGACACTTCGAAGGTGAAGACTTTCGTGCTGGCGGGACTGTTCTCTTCCAGCTCAACTGTTCCAGGCAGGCCAGTGAGACTAACGACAGCAGCTGTATCTGAGTAATCAAAATCAAAAACTCTAAATGACTTCATTTTACATTGTATGTGCAGTTATTGTGTACTAGTAACAGGAACTTAAATTCAGATCAAATAAAGAAAGCATATAACAAGTCTAGTACAGGTATTAATGTACCAGCACAGCACAGCTCAGCCAGTCAAAACCTGACAAAAATACACAGTATATTATAAAGAAATAATGTTGTTGTAAACAAAAGTAGGTTGGTAGAACAGAACTGCTACTGGTCTGCTGGCTATAAAAAAAAAACACAGTATTCATATGCATATCATTCAACTTCACAGAATGAAATGAGAGGAGCAGCACAGCCCATATCTTGGTCCCATATCTCATTCAGATGTCCCCATGGGAAGGATGTGTTCTCTCATGAGGAATTTAAAATAAGGGGAGAGTGATAGAACCAAAGATACCCCCACCCACATATTCACATGCCCATACAATGACTAAAATCTTACCTTGTAGTAATCCCATACCCAAAACAAGGGACATAACCCATTTGAGTTTCTTGCAGTCCATTTTTTTTTTAGGTGTACATCGCACGTCCTGTCTCAAAGCCATACAAGTTCTTTGTCTTCCTTGTCCTGTAGGACGTACCAATAACGTGGCCAGACCACGGCCTTGGAACGGCCGTTAAAATGACGTTGCTAGGAGGCCTGTTGGTGGTTACAGAGCGTCGTGGCTATGATTTCCCACTGACACTTTACTCTGTTCTAATATTTGAGCCATATCTAGCTTGTCGGGCATGTAGTTCTGCTTAGTCAGTTTGTGGGCCTCAGCACATCCTGAAAAAACCAATGCACAGGTTTGATGAGCTTGATGAGCAGGCATCAGTAATGCTTACTGTTTCTTAATTTCTGCCATTCCGACATAATCAGAAAAAGCCCATTTCGGACAGCTGTTTTCTTAAACTGTAGGCACCATAAGAAAAAGTTACACCCATGTCTGTCTGTTATCAAATTATGTTATTTCTGTTGATTTGTTCATTTTTCACTCGTACTTTTATTTCCTCTTATTGTGTTACACATATGGAGGTTGCACATATTTTTAAATTGCAGCCATAATTAATAGCACATATATACTATTAGGAAAGACATTTTCGTTAAAATACAAATGTGCAGGTATGGAAGGAGATACAGGTAAATGATGACTTAACAACTGGAAAAATTATGTTCGAGCGCCACCTAATGATTACTCCTGGAAGAACATGTAGGATTCTAAGAAAAGCAGCTTGGGGAGTTTTCCAGCAGACGTTTATTGTACCAGGTAAAGGTACAATTAATAATAATAATAATAATAATAATAATAATAATAATAATACTTTCTCAGGTCTTCAGGCAATGTCCTTGAAAGAAATGTAAATAACAGCAATACACTATCTCACTAGAGCAATCAATTAAATAAAGCGAGCCATTCGATTGTACAAAATTTAGCAAGTATTAGCATAACTGGAAAGTATTTTAGGTGTGTATTTTAGACGTTTAAATAATTAATTTGAATTAATTTCAATGTGTATGGTTTTCCATGTGTATTTTACCAACAACACGGTGCTTCCCAGATGGAAAAGCTTGACTTCTTGAACTCTACACTGCCTGAGCACCCTCGTAGGAACTCCCACTCGTCAGACGCCGGAACGAAAACGGAATTTGCCGAAAATGATGTCAGACGCTTTGCAAGTGTGTGTCACTTAGCTGGTTGTTTTTCTCTCCGAGGTAAAGTTATAATCCTCTATAATTGGTTGCACGTGCTACATGTGATACATCTGCATCGTTGACGAATTATAATTCGATGTGTGCGAAGAGAAAAGCAACGCGTGCTGGCTGCGAAGGAAAGGAAAAAATCAACAAGAAGGAAGAGCAATGGCGACATTGGATCGTAAAATACCCAGTGCGGATACGTTCCAGTGCAAACCGTGGTCTGCTTACACCGATACAGCTGTATCACACTGTTCTGACAGTAAGGATACGACATGCTAAATATCGTTTTTCATTTCGATTTTTCACTAACTGGTACTAGAGTTGTTAAACTGAGATTGACTAGCTAGGTAGCACTTGCTAACTTGCTCGCCTGTGTCCTCCATGCATCTCTGTGCTTAACTAGCTTGGTAATACCACTTTTCGGAAACTACCTAGCCAGCCACGCACAGCAGCTTGGCATCTAGCTTATTAATTAGACAGGCAGCTGGCTGCATTAACTGAAAATGCATCAACTGTCTATCATGATATCATATTGCGTAAAGTTATGTATTAATAAACACGCTCCGCAAGTTACTGTATCGTAGCTTGATATCTGAGTCTCAGCGTGTTTGCGTATAGCACTCGCTTGAATCAATGTGTATCAACTGTCAGTGTGAGAGTTCGTAAATTAACTTAGCTCGGAGCCACTTCAACAGGGAGTTGAACTGATTTCTGGCAAATCACTACTAGGACTACCATGCACAGCTGAATATATGGTTCGCTTTATAATTTAGCCATGGTACCGGATCAGACGAAGCACCTGACGTTTATTTTTTTTTTTATCTGACTCAGTCCCAATATTAGAACATACGGAAAGATTTCGATAAGTAGTGAAGCAATTAAAGTAGGAAAGAGGGTAAGTGGTAGTTCACCGCCTTTAAATAAATGCTCTTAATGAAATACCTGTATTTTAAAGTTGCTAATGTTAGCTATGCTGATCGATACTCAAACAGCTACACGCATGACATGCATCCACTTTCCCAGAAGTGAACCGTGCGCTGTCACTTGGGACATAGCAGGTTGCACGCTTTAGTGCCTGTCAGAGGTGGCAATGCGAGTCTATTTCTACGATAATTAATGGCGTTGAACTTTTTTGCTTATCTTCATAGATTAAGAAACGCGCCACAGATACGGTTTTGTAACATTGCTTGCTACGTCACGTTTTCCTGATGAACACATTTTATTTCTTATCGTCCCATACTTTATAAATATGAGATGCAAGAGACCATTTGTTTGCAAGTTCAGTTTATAGAACTGAATAAAGGACCTCTGAGCATCCCAAACTCATCTTGTGTTTTTTACGAGAAACCCGAGAATGTGTTTCTATGAAATGGTGTACTTAGAGCTTAAGTGTGTGATCTCAGCGTCCCTGCCCCCTATTGTGCTTACACATCGGGGGTGCATTTGTAGGGTATAGTGTTGAGTCCCGTAATACACTTCTTGCATGTTTGTCACTTTCTGCTTTTCTTTACATGGCGCTCGAAGAATTAGTGGGGGGGTTGCCCGCGGAGTGCACGTGCTTGGCGATTGAAAACACCGTTTGTTCGGGCGCTCGGTATTAGCTGGATAGCTGTCGCACGTCACGTTTAATGCGCAAGGGTGTGTCCGCGCGCTGATAGATTTATATTGGGAAACGTTGCGCTATTGGTTCTGATGTGCCTGTACAATATCAGTGGCCGATCGTTCTCGACTGCATGGACTTCTGACTCCTTTGGTAATTTGCATGGCTTCATGCTGATAATTTAGATCTGCCATCATTGTGGGCGTACTGAGTGGGAGGAGCACACCAAATCGTTTTAAATAAGAGCGTAACTCTGGTTAAAACCTGAGCGGCATGATGAACCAAAACACTAACTTAGTTTCACAGCAGTATCCCGGCCCAACAGCTCCACAGAATCCGAGGCACAGGTGGCCAAGTCAGGAGCTCTTCTGTGGTGTGTCTCGTCAAAGGTAATTTATAATGTGTGTAAGCAGCACATCTCTTTATTCCTGTCAGTGCTGGCCATTTAAAATCTCTGGAGGGCCGATCTTCCCCGAAAGTGCAGAGACGGTGGGACAGTGGTGCAGATGGTCGGAGTCGGCTCAGTGCAATGAGGTCATTCCCTATACAAAGACTGAAATGTCCGTGGTCTTTGCAGGAACCTGACACAGCTCGTGGTTTCTCCGGTGTCCTTAACCACACTTGTGTAATCATGTCAGATTTCATTAAGGGTCCCGTTCCACTCACTCACACAAGCGACATGAAAGTCTGTGTGAAATGTGAGTTGATATTGCAGTTGGCGCCTAGGTTGGATTTATGTCAGAGGATTTACAATTTTATCAAGTTACACTGTATGACCAAAAGTATCTGGACAACCCTTGGTCTAGTGCTGTTTTTCACGATTTGGGCTTGGCCCCTTCGTTCCAGTGAAGGCAAATCCTAATGCTAAGACATGCAACCACAGTCTAGATGAATCTGTGCTTTCCTGGTTCAGCATGACAATGTCCCCAGGCACACAGCGAGGCCCATATAGAAATTGTTTTATGGAGAACGGTGTGGAAGAACTTGACTCAGAGCCCTGTCCTCAATCCTATCTGACACCTTTGGGATCAATTGGAAAGCCAACTGCGAGCCGACCTCACTAATGCTCTTCTGACTGAATGGAAGCAAATCTTTGCAGCAGTGTTCCAGCATCTTGTATGAAACCTTCCAGAAGAGAGGAGGTTGTTATATAACAGCAAAAGGTGGACCTACTCCATGTTAATGCCCATAATTTTGGATGAGATGTTGGATGTCAGGTGTCCACATACTTTTGGCCATTTAGTGTACCTTCAGGAAACATAATTTGCTGGAGTGAAAGTAGTTACGTCATATTTCTCTTTGGTAGTTTTAATGTCAGCTGAGCTGTGTTTTGGCCCAGCGTTTCGGAAATACTTACCCTGAAAGTGAATGTGCTTTGCCGTTAACACTGTGGAGGCACCACTCCCTCATCCATCCAGCTTCACCAGCATGGTCAATATTGCAATAATGTTTAATGCGGTCGGGGCCAAGAAACAGGGGAAAACTAAAAACATGGTGAAAATTCTCTTGCCATCAGTGCTCACTATGACAAGTGGCCCAGGTGTTCACACTGGGAATCTTCCCATTATATAGCGATTATTACATTGGCTGTGGCATAGCATTTCGGCATATGACACTCAATGCTGGTAAAAATGGAAATGCTAAGACTAAACACCATATTCATTAAGCATAATCATTTAATTAGTTCAGTAAAAAATGTCAACTTCTCTCAGTCTTCCTCTCTAAAAATAGAAAGTTTGCGCTCTGATTCGTTGTATTCGGTAAAATGCTTTTTATCTGGACTCATAAATGCAATAAAGGATTTTTTTTATATATGGCACTGCAAGTAGAGATAACTCTGGTTGACATCTGGCTTTTTTACAACATGGTTTGAGATCAGGCACTTCTTTTACGATGCCGGTGGAGATCTGGCACATTTGCCACTACACAGTGAGAGCAACCTTGGTTATCAGCACAGAGATCAGATCCTAATTCTCACACAGTCTTCAAGGGGCAGTCAGGAGGCATGTTGCTTTCAGATCTGAATGCCAGGTCTGCTGCTCTGTTTGGTGCGAGAGCAGCTTCAGCCCCAGGAGGTTTCATTGCTGCCTGTATCTGTATCACTATCGTCACGGTAACATATACTTTGCCGTGACGACAGTGATGTGCCAGTAGATGCCTACAGAGCTGTTATTTTGCCACCAGCCAGTAAGGCAGGAAATGGCAAATGGTTGCATGTCGATAAGGGGAATTCCTATGATTTTTAAAATATTAGTAAGAGATCAACTTAGTTAATGTGGTGGAAAGAAAGTAGCAGTATAAATTAAATTTAAATTAAACATTAAATTGTGACGCCTATTAAAAGTGACCTGTAAAACCGTAAATGCTATTGGGTGCCACTATTTTCTCCTGCTAATCTGTGAGCATAATTCTCAACATTTTCTTTTGATTATGACTGGCTGTGTTCAAAACCCAATTGGTATGAGTTCACAAGAAGGGGTTGTTATAGCTGTTTAACGTTGGCAGAATCCTTGTTTGGCAAACAGTTGCAGCAGAAAACTACACACGCCGCTTATTTTCTTTGGCAGACACCTAGGAAATGGCATTCATGCTTTTATACGTTCAGTGCTCTGTGCTTTTATGTGTTTTTGCAGATTATACATTTCTATTTGAGTGTAATTCAAGTGAAACCGCGTTCTCTTGTACTAGCCTGAACTGGTTCTCTCTTTTTAATTTTATTGGATGATTTCTGCTGCAAATTGTTACCTGATCGGGCCTGTATCTTAGGACGGATGTTACAGGCCTGTGAGCCAAAATGGAGTACGACTGTAAGTCAGCTGGGTTCTGCATGTGTTTGGAATTAACGCAAACGCAAAGGGTGATCCACACTTCCTCAATAATCTCACAAGTCGGCAGCTCGCAGCCAAACCAAAAACAAACACCGCTACACTTTCTCGCAGATCCATTTAGCTTATGTATTTAAAATAAGGAATCCCTTGCAGTTACTTTACAAGATTGTGTTAGCTGAAATTTTGTCCTGCGGGCGTGGATATCTGAATGTCTGAATGTGATGCTTCGATTGGCTGCAGGAAATGCATGACCCGATCGAAGTGAGCGTTGTTGCTGAACTGTTTCCCTTTGCTGCTGCACATGAATCTTGTTTGTTTTTGTGTTATTTGTGGTGCCTGCTCACCATAAGCTGTTCTTGCAACTGTCTTGCAGATATGCACTTGTTTGGACAGTATACGGCACATGATGATTCCTGTCTTGTTTCATGCAATCAAGTTGTCAAACCCCATGGCTTCCAGACACATTGTGGTAAGTGTTATGGCTTAATTTTTAAAAAATGCAAGTGCATATTATTAGGGAGTGACTGACATATTGTGAGAATAGGTATAGATTGCTAATCTAGATTACCAAACCGCAGCCTGGCCCATTTATGTTTAGAACATTACTCTTTCACGTTTTTCAGTCAGTTTTTGGAATGTCATTTTTTGTACCTGGAAAAAATGGTGAAAAGGCTGCTGGGACGATAAGAGTGCATGAACATTCCTGCTCATTATTAGTTACATTTGTTATAAAAGTAGAATAATTGACAGACTTTCTAGGAACACCTTATCTGATGCGCCTTTTAACAATGAGTCATTGATATTTTGTACAGTAGTGTATCAGGATCCAGCAGGGATTCTGTTCTCTGCACCCTGCGGGGCATTAGGGGAGCTTGCCATTGGAGAGTTATGGGACAGGTCAGCATGCACAACTGTTGTGGTGAGAAATGTTTGTGGCAGGGTACAGTATCCTGAATCAGCTGATCCACAGCTGAGCATGCTGTCACATCCAGCGCAGATTAACGGTATCGCTTGGTGTTAGCGCTTTAAAAGATGTGTTCATTTTGTAGGAAACTCTAACCAGCCCCGCGTTTCTTTCACCGTTCAGGATGTGCGTTCGGGCCTAGTATCGTTGTCTACTGGTTTCGAGGCTGCGCTCTGTCCTTAGCTGGGTGCGAAGCACACTTTGTCGAATCACGTTGCATGTGAGGGAACTCGCTCGACTGGCTCGCTGTGCAGTCGCTGAGCCGAGCGCGGCGGTGCAGAGATCTGTTTACTTTCGCTTCTCGCTCGGCTGAGCTCCGAGCGGCTCTCTGTGCGATGGCTGGTCGGGCGGGCGGGCACGCGGGCAGGCGGGCGGGCGGGCGGGCACGCGGGCAGGCAGGCGGGCAGGCGGGCACGTGCCCATGCGCGTGAGGGACCGAGGTGTCCGCGCAGCCCCGAGACCTGGCAGCCTCCGCCGTGTCGCTCCTGGCCGCGGGCCAGCGCCCCAGCAGGAAAGACCCGCCCCGCTGCGAAGGCGTCCGTTAGCGCCGAGCCCCTTTCTCCGCGGCTGAGCTGTCCCGCGCCGCGCAGGAGCTGACGGGAGCACGACGCTCGAGGCCCAGGTAACCAGCGCGGGGTTTGGAATAACATCACAGGCTTGGGTTCGGCTCCAGGGTCAGAGGCTCAGGGACGCGCGATGCCGTCTCTGTGCCACCGAATGTGCGAAGCTTTTTTTTTCTTTCTCCTGCGTTGTGTAGTTTGCATTGAAGTGTGAGCGAGCGAGTGAGGCAGGGGGCGGGACTGCGTGTGCCTCTCAGCAGGGTGTTTTGATCCCTTGTTTTCGAGGGCTCCGGGGTCCCCTTGCCCTGTGTTTCCTCTCTGTGTTCGTCCCCGTGCAGCCGCGCTACTTGTGGCTGCAGCCGACGGCAGCGACGCGCACCTGCTCTGTTTCGCCTCCCGCCGCTGTCCGGATGTAAACAAAAGACAGTTGACATTTTTAGTGCTGCGTCGCGCGACTCTTTCCTGTGACAAAAGTGAAACTAGCTGTCAGGACCGTGCCTCTTATCAACAGGACGCTGCACTAATCTGAGTGACGAAGTCCAGGTCATTCAAGCTTTTACGTGTGTGTTACTGTAAAGATAGATGGCTACGCATTTTATTTGTACATTTGCATTTAGCCATTTGAAACACCTGTTTCCAAAGTGAATACTTTGATGTGCATGAACAGTTTTACATTCTTTCTTATTGTAGTGCAGTTTCTATGACCTGTTTTTTTTATCTAGAGGGGTGCCTACAAATATATTCAGAGCATTGGACAGTTCTCATATTTTGCTGGATTAAAAATGGCACGTTCACATTTTTATCCAATCAATATTTTTAGTTCAAAACTTCAAATATTTGGCACCTTTTTCCACAATAAGTTTTTTTTTTTTTTTTTTTGTGAATGTCCCTACCAGCTTTGCACACTGTTTGTAGGATTCTTTTTGGTAGATTTGCCCCAGCCCTCTCGTTTTAAAATTGTGCCCTAGATTTTTATTTACAGGATTGAGGTCAGGATTTTGAGTGGGCCGCTCAAGGACATTCACATTTTTTATTCTGAGGAACTCCACCAGTGTGGAATCGACCCTGTGTTTTGTATCAATGTTCTGTTGAAACGTGACTCCTCCATCTTCAGGCCTTCAGTGGCCTGAAATCAGTTTTGTGCTGGTATTTGCCTGTACTTTGCCGTGTACATTTTTCCTTCGTTTCTGACAAGTTTCCCAGTCACTGCTAAAGAGGAGACTCTCCGTAGCATGATACCGCCACCACCACCATGCTTCACTGTAGGGACAGTGTTAGCTTGCATTTGTAGCGATACATTTGTTCCAGGCCTGATGCTGTGCACTTTTTACCAAAATGTACTGTTTTTAGTCACCATAAAGCCTTTTCACACATTTTAGCCGGATCACCCCTGTGCTTTCTTGCAATCTCCTGCCAGGCTTTGAGTTATTTATTTTTTTGGGGGGTGGGGGTGGGGGGGGGGGGAGAGGGTGGTGGCTTTGTTTGTGCCACCCTGTGCTCATGAAATTGTTGAAGATGTGCATCCATAAACATTTGCAGCCATTGAAGTCCGTAGTCCTTTTAAAATATTCATTCCCTTCCCTCTCCAGTGTCCTTCTTTTTAGTCACTGCGGTGGAGGGATGACTTTTCCAGGACGGGGTCTGAGTAGTGTAAGGCACTTTCTGCTCCCTGGTTATTGAGCCAACAGTGCTCACTGGGAGATCCAAACTTATTTGGTTTATTTTTTTTAATCATTCTTCAATCTGTGTTTTTTGATGACTTGAGTAATCTGCATTATTCATTATTCTGCCGTGGTGTAATCTTCAGGATGTGGTATTTGTACAGGTTGCAGGCTTATACCAGGACAGGGATAAATTGTGGTTTTGTTGTTTAGGATGTAGGATAATATTTTTCACCAGTGGTTTTTCTGTGGTTAAAAAATTAAATATTCCTGCGTTATTGACATGGTTGCCAAAGCTGACATGGCTGAATGTGGTGGATGGCTTGGTTACAGGCGATAGGCTGCAGTAGTTGCCGGCTTGCTGACCGCCCCTCTCTGAGCTGAGTGGACTTTGCCCTTAGAGTACTACAGCCGCTGGTGCGCTGCCCACCAGACCCTGTTTACTCACCTGTCTCCCTCCTCAGGCTGATTAGTCGGAAGCCCGCATTACCAAGGGTTCCGGTTTGGATCTGCTGTTCAAAGGTGACGTTTGGTTGTTGTGATTTTTGCAATGATGCGTGTTGGGGTTAATTTTATTTTTAAAAAGGTGTTCTTGGTCTTTGTGTTTCTTCTCCCTTCCGCCCTCTCTTAATAGTATGCGCATGTTCCGCACGGTGGTTTCCACACAAAAATAAAGACAAATAAAGCTGAATGGCTTTTGGATGTATTGTAAACCAAACGGGAGAATTGGCAGGAAAACCGCTGGACCGAGCATAGCAACGATCAAGCCGTCGCTCCTTTGGCCGCCTGCGAGTGGATCTAAATATTTATCGAAAGGGCTGACAGGACAACCTGCATCAGCTGGCAGTTGTATTACCTCATAACGCCCGTCGATGCTGTGGAAAATAATTCTAAGGTGCTCCAGTGGCAGGTCTCCCCCTGTGCCTTTTTATAGTGCGGCTGCTCCCAGTTTGTTTGCCTGATGCTTGTGTTTGCGTGCGTGCGTGCGTGTGTGCGTTCGCGTGCGTGTGCGTGATATTATGATTTCCCTGTTGGATCCACAGGCTGGGGAGTACTTGCGCACTGAGTAGAGAGGACAGCTCCATCTCTGCCCCCAGAGCCATGCACAGCAAGAACCGTAAGTGGAGGAGCCATTTTACTCTACTGACGAACTTTTATCTGAACTTTTATTATGCTGATGAATAATGTTAATAAATGTTAAACATTTACTAGTTGGAAATGAATAGAAATGCAATTGGTTTTACGAACAGAGCAGCACTACTGTATTAGGAGTACAGTAATGTTGCTCTACGCACACAACATCTTTATCACTGCTGAAATAAAATGAAAAAGATCACCTATTTATCTCTGTTTGGTAAGACTCCTGAACTTGCCTTTTTTTTCCTTTGGTTTATGGTCGTACTTGCCCAACTATTGTGTGTTGTACACAGCATCAGGGAATGGATGTGCTTTATCACTTTGCTAGATTGTGAAAGCAGATTTTGATCTCAGTCTCCTAGCAGAGATTTGCACTTGCTCAAAGCACCATTGGTGCTGCAAGGAAGAAGTTGGGCTTGTCTCCCTGGTATTACCTTGACTCCGCCCCCTCCGCTTCCTGGGCTTCAGAGGAATTTCTCAATGTAAACTGTCATTGTTATTATTGTGGTCATCACCATTGGATGCATTGCATCACCATCTCGGTGCTGACTTCAACAGTTCAGTCTCACTGGGATGGTCACGTTGCCATGGGAACAGCCTGGGTGTTCCCAGCTGACCCGCAGCTCTGATGTCACTCTCTCGTGGAGGAGCAGGGCTGTCGTGGGAGGCTTCATTATTTTTTTTATTTTTTTCTCGGCCAACTGTTCACCATCAGAATGACAGATGAGCCTGTACATAGACAAGATGGCTGTATCATACAGCCTGTATTTCAGCACAGAAGAGACATCCAATTCAAACTTTATACTGCATATTTTTGTGCTAGTCAAAGAGTGGTTATTGTTTTTATGTTCTTTTGCTGAAACAAAATCCCTTTTGTTCATTTGAGTGCACTATAAAATTATGACCTTAAGAGGTGAAAGGAATTATGGGCCATTGGGGCTACAGCTATTCACTCAGGAGCTCTGGAAGTGGGTCTACCCTCCCACACTGGCTCATGTTTGTGAACAGCTGCTCTATGCCCTATGAGAGGTAAAGGCAGGCCCGGGATGTCATCTGGGTACTGAGGCACCAGCGCTGTGTGTGCTGACTTTCATTCCAACTGATCCACTTTGTTTAATTAACCTTTATTGAGTTGCTAATAACAGTACTGCTTTTTGGCATCAGTGTTGGCCACCGGTCTTTTCTGAGAGAACGTGTTCCCGGTGGTGTGATTGTACTGGTACAGAGTTAAAGATGCAGGATAAAGCCATCTCTTAGGCTACGTTTACTACACTGGTCTTGATGCCCGGTTCCAATTTTCTGCCTAAATCCTATTTTTTTTGACCACCTGTTTATATCTACTTTTAAAAGTGACCCATATCCGATACCTGTGTTAACACCGCTTACACTTGAAATCAAACCGCATGTGTACATGAGGGTTTGGTTACCAATCCACATCTTAGGTCCCCAACGAACATTTCGCTTTTTTGGATTATACTTCGCCCCACTGCCTTAAAAGGCATCATCCACTGGCCTGAGCCTTTGTCATCCATTTAATTTCTTTTAATATTTAACGTTACCAGCGGAGAGTGGGCGTGCATGTAATTACTTTTCACAAATGCGGGGGGGGAAAAAAAGCAAATTTTGAATGGTAAGAGAATCGGAATTACCCAGAAATTCTGGTCTGTGCGTTTAAATGACATTGGGTTCATTGGGAGATATCGGATTCCTGTCAGATTTATTTCCACATATGAATGTGGCCCAAAACTGATCTGAAAATCTCAGAGTCCGTGGGCTTTTTCCTGTTTGCACGTTCATAATACATTTCTGATCTGTGCCACATGTGAGCAAAAAATCGGATATTGGGTCACTGTTACCAGGCAGTGTGAACGTAGCCTTATACTTGTTTTTACTGGGATCATCCTAGAGGAGTAATTAAGTTTAATTCCAGTTAACATGTGGGAAATAAAAGCACTGTAAAGTCAAGTCATGAGATAAAATCTTAACCTTTATCTAATTCACACAAACTCAGCATTTCTGTCACAATACATGCACTTCAGGCAGCTTGTATTTCAGTTCCTGATCTGTATCGAGCGGCTGCTGAATAAGAGGCAGCCAATGAGGAGGTCAGCTGAATGAATGCTGGGTTTGGATTGGTTGGGAAACCCTGCTTTAAGTGCATTGTGATATTGAAGGGGGTGGACTTTGCTGCCTGTTCTGTAATCAATGATGCTACTTACGAGGCTCCAAACTCCACTATCGATCGGTAAATCGGGTTTAGAAACAGAGAGACGTCTGGTTGAGAAACAGGCTCCTTGTGCCAGATTAGATTAGTCTCAGGACTGATAGGGCAGGTGAGTGGACTGGTCTACAGTCGACCCCCGAACAGGACCCCCCCCCCCCCCCACCTTCATTCTGTTCAGCCTTTCAGCCGCTGTGAATGAAAGAAATGCAGTGATCGCTGTTTCCACTTCTCTAGCAGTTGAGTTTTATTCTGTTACAGCCTTTTTTTTGCTCCTTTCTTGTTGTTTATGTACATGGGTTTTAATCAGACGAGCTCCTGCTGATTTTATGACCATGTTAATTTTATGACTGTGTTAATTATAGAAAGAGTTTAGTCATCTTATTTTAAGAGGTTTCTAATCACTGCTCTGTTTTTGTCGTTGATTAAGCACTCATGATAGACTGGGTACTTCATCCAGCTCAGTCAAAATAAAATGCATGCTCGGATATTGCCAAGCTCTGTTAAAATTCTCTAACGGCATCCACATTAACAACAGAATGCATGCCAGTTCAGCACACGCTCGCTCAGAGTCCTGGAATTGACTTGCAGTACATTAAGTTGTTTGTGTGTGTGTGTGCGTCTGTGTTTGTGTGTGTGTGTGTGCGTGTGTGTGCGTGTGTGCGTGTGTGTGTGTGTGTGCGTGTGTGCGTGTGTGCGTGCGTGCGTGCGTGCGTGCGCGTTTGTGTGCGTGCGTGTGTGCGTGCGTGTGTGTGTGTGTTTGTGTGTGCATGTGTTTGTGTGTGTGTGTGTGTGTGCATGTGTTTGTGTGTGCATGTGTGTGCGTGTGTTTGTGTGCATGTGTGTGTGCATGTGCGTGCGTGTTTGTGTGCGTGTGCGTGTGTGTGTGTGTGCGTGCGTGCGTGCGTGCGTGCGTGCGTGCGTGTGTGTGTGTTTGTGTGTGTGTGTGCGTGCGTGTGCGTGCGTGCGTGTGTGTGTGTATATGTGTGTGTGTGTGTGTATGTGTGTGCGCACATGTGTGTGCGTGTGTTTGTGTGCATGTGTGTGTGCATGTGCGTGCGTGTTTGTGTGCGTGTGTGTGTGCGTGCGTGCGTGCGTGCGTGCGTGCGTGTGTGCGTGCGTGCGTGTGTGTGTGTGTGTGTGTGCGTGCGCGTGCGTGTGTGTGTGTATATGTGTGTGTGTGTGTGTGTGTGTGTGTGTGTGTGTGTGTGTGCGTGCACATGTGTGTGCGTGTGTTTGTGTGCATGTGTTTGTGTGCGTGTGCGTGTGTGCGTGCGTGCGTGCGTGCGTGCGTGCGTGCGTGCGTGCGTGCGCGTGTATTTGCACTCCAGAGAGGAGGCAGGGGTCCCCCGTGGTCCCGATGAGGGACAGAGCCCCGCTGGCTCACGGCTCCGGCAGCCCGTCCCAGCCGAAGCCCTTCAGAGCGCCCAGAGACGGCAGGGCGCCGCACACGGTCTACCCACCGAAAGGGGCCCGAGGCCGGCCGTGGTGAGCGCAGCCTCCCCCCCCCCCCCCTCGCTCTCCACCGGGCTGCTCCAAATCAGTCCTGTTTAAACTGAAGAGATTTTCATTAAGCCTGGGCATTAAACCGTAAGGGTAATCATTGATTATTTTTAAGCACAAGAAGTATCCGCTTTCTTTCCCTCTCTTTTTGTGTAATCATACCTGATGTTCCAGACTTCAGAGGCCACCTGAAATGCTTCTGCGGAAGAAGACATCAGCTCTCGTATCTGTTGGGTGCTGATAAGGCTTTTATCTCTACGGAAGCATGTCACATGGTCTCTGAGGTTTGGGGCTTCGCTGCCACATCACATGGCAGCAGTGATTGCTATTGTCCTCAAAAAGTGTTCTGTAATTATCCTCACGGTTTAGTGCCCGGCCCTGATAACCGGGTTTGTCCTCATGTAATGACTCACACTTCCTCCACACTTCCCATCTGTCTTTCTGCTCTTCCTTCATTTTCATTCTCTTGCCCTTGCTTACCCCCTCCCACTTTTGTACTCATTCTCTCAATGAGTCTCTCCCTTTATTTCATTCTCTCTCTTTCTCTCTCCCTCACTCACTCACTCACACGCGCTTTGTCTCTCTCTGGCTCTTAGTGTGTCTGTTCCTGTGGTCAGTCTGGAGAAGATGCCCTGTCTGGGGAGGAACGACGGGGCCCACGTCCGACTCAACTGCACGTCCACCACGTCATCTTCCTCGTCCTCATCCTCGTCCTCTGCTGCCGCCGTGCTCAAGCCCTCTCGCAAGCCCCCAGACCGGGTTCCTAACGGCAGAATACCCAGCGGCCCCCCCTCCGCCCCCGACAGACGACCCAGCGCCTCTCCTTCCGCGCTGGACCGGCGGCCGGCCTCCTCCCCTGGCCCCTCCCCCTCCTCTCTAGACAGACGGCCCAGTGCCCCGCCCACTCCGCTGGACAAAAAGCACCAAAATGGCACCAAGGGCAGCAAGCCGTGTAAGAGGATGTCAGGTGAACACTGGCCCCGCCTCCTTACCGTCATCACAGCTATGCCTGAACGGCTGCTTTTGTGCTTTTTTTTTATTGAGCGTTCTCTCTCTCTGTTTTCCCTTATGGTCGCCCGGTTATATTTCAGTATATGTATTTCAGTTATTGATTGGGACAAAATAACTGTTGAAAGCAGCAGTGGCAAAAACTTGTTCTAGTTCTTCAGTGTCTGTATTGGCTGATTCTTGGCTGAGTTTTGACCCACTTTTTCTTCCACTTCCTGCAGAGGACTTGTGGTGGTCTGTATGCTGACATGGTAGAGATGCGTATGTAATTGTACAGACTGTTCTCACTGTGACGCATTTCCCATTTCTTGCATCAGACCGCAGATCACTAAAGATCTTGACACACCAGAAGTTGCTTATGGTATAGATGTCCTAGTTATTGCAATAAAGCCCATGAATACTCCCAGGCTAACCCCTTCTACAGCCATAAAACCCAGATGAATGAGTTTTATATCTTTATTCAAGCATAACCAATACATGGATAAACCCAATGCGAGTTTTATATCTTCAGCTCTTTATTCCAGCGTACATGAGCTGCATTGTGTATTGTGTGAAGGCCTGAGGCATTCCCTGGAAAGCTATGTCGCAAAGCTGTGGAGATGAAAGGGGAGGGGTTACCTGTGTGACTGGCAGTACCTGTGTTTCGCGAAAAGCCTAATTTCCCTTTTTCCCTTCGGAGGCACGCGCTGACTCCGCCCTTTCAGTGCGCCAGCGGTGGTTCCCTGCTTCTGAAGTTTGGGCCGATAAGCGTTAAGCGTATTTGTTGCTGCGCAGGTGGTGGTGTTGAGCGAAGTCGGTCAGCGCTGAAGACGGCCTCTCATGTTTCCGGATCATTCTGAAGGGGGGGTGGGGTGGGGGGGTATTCCTCCACACGAGCGGCCTGTCGGTAGCCGGCGGCCAATGCGCAGGGTGGATTTCCACTGCTTCAGCCGCCAAATCTTCCTCTCGTTTTTTTTCTTTTCATTTCTTCCGTCTCCAGCGGTTCTTTGCTGTAATGCAGCTCCGGGGGTATGTTGTTGTAGGTTGTCTGGAGTGGAGAACTGTGTGGAAATGACTGTCATGGTGATAAGTGGAATGGGGGAGGGGGGTGGGGGGGTAACAGGATCCCCCCCCCCCAGGACCCCCAGTGGGGGTCCTCTGAACTGGCCCTCAGGGTAGAAAGTGGTTTTGGTTTTTTGGGCGGGTCCGTCCCGCTGGCAGTGGGACTGCTGAATGGAGTTCAGCTGGTAATGGTATGCACACAGTGTGGGATGTGGGATACTGAGCAGCGCACTGGTGCGTGCTCGCAGACACGCTCTGTCTCACTGACTGACGTGTGACCGCCATACCCCCCCCCACACCCCCCAAACAACAACATCCAATCCCAGCGCTGTCCTGCCCGTGTTGACATTGGAATCAGAACGCCGGTAGCCAAGGTAACGGGATTCCGAAGCCATTGAGCGAGAACAGCGGAGACATTCAAATGATCGTTTGAGCCGGCGTGGTCACCACAACAAACATAGCAGCGGAGGCTAAAAGCACCTGCCTGCTACTCCCAATGCTGGGAGTTCAGGCAAGGGGCATGTTGGTGTGGCATGCATATCTGTGCCTGAAGTGACCTGCCTGAAATGTCTTGATGTATTAATTTCTTCTTTTTATTTCTATTTTTTTTTTAAGCCAGGGTATTTGATCCCAACAAGCACTGCGGAGTCCTGGACCCTGAGAGCAAGCGGCCCTGCACGCGCTCTCTGACCTGCAAGGTGGGCACCGTCCTGTGCTCTCATTGGCTCGGAAGACTCTTCATCTGTGTCTCATTGGGTGTTTGTCTACAACAATTGTGATATTTTGCGTATGGTAATAGATTGTTTCTCACGTATTGATTTTATTTCCCCCTTTTACTGGTGTGCCGTATGAAAGTTGTGAAATTATTTTTATGGAACGCTGTAAATCTTTAGATAGTAAATCATACAGTCATACGGTCTGTCATTCACCTGGTCTGTCTTTTGTCAGGGGCTGCATATGTTTCTGATTTTAATCCCGTGTGTGCGTTTCATCCTCAGACTCACTCTCTCACCCATCGGCGGGCGGTGCCAGGGCGGAAGAAGCTGTTTGATTCGCTGCTGGCGGAGCACAAGGGGCGAGTAAAGGAGAAGGAGAAGGAGAAGGAGAAGGAGAAGGAGAAGGAGGCGCAGTCCGCCCGCGAGCAGCAGCGGGGCCGTGATCCCGGTCACGGCCTCCCTGCCCAGTCACATGACCCCCCGTGCGGCCCACCCACAAACGGCAAGACTCCGTCTCCATCGAAGGCCAGGCCTGTCTGCGCATACGTGCCCAGGTGAGTCTGCGGCCCTGCTGTGCACATTCTCAGCAGACACGCACTTAAAACAACACCAAAATGGGTTCCCAAATTATATCACTTACATTTTTCATTTACTGATATTTGTTCCTTTTGAACGAACCAAAACTGGAAACCAAAACTTCACCAGTTCAGTTTTTATCTACAAGGGGGTGGGGGGTCTGTGCTGGTTAAGATTTTGATTGCTGGTTCTGACATGTAGGATGTTTTTTCAGTGCTGGACACTTTTTGGCACAAATGTGAGTGTGTGTGTGTGGTCTGTGTTCAGGACTCCTGGCAGCAGGGGCGGGGTCAGTCAGAACTGCTGCCCCGGCCCGGCCCCCGACGCGGGGCCCCTCGGCCTCGGAGCGGAGGGGGGTGGCCGGCCGTCCAGCGAGGAGGACGAGGGCGCGGTCCCAGACGAATCGGAGAGGCCGGACTGCCACTGCTCGCCGCGCCACCCTCGGCCCGTGGGGGTGCGTTCCGAAATTTCACAGAGCCCGCGACGTGATGCTCATACCGCTCTGTTTCAGTAGCGCTTCCTTTGACATGGATAACATGTCTCTCTCTCTCTCTCTCTGTTTGTCTGTCTCACTCGCTCTCTCTCTCGTGACAGTGCTGCTCTTTTGGCAGTCGGCTGATGGGGCGGGGCCACTACGTCTTCGACAGGCGGTGGGACCGAACGCGTCTAGCGCTGCACCGCATGGTGGAGAGGCACGTCAACTCTCTGATGTGGCGGTGAGCGCACCCCTCCCACACCCCGCCGCCACCGCCGCAGAAACCGCCGCAAAACCTGGCTCTCCGCCAGGTCCCGGAGATCCTCTCCATTTGTCGGATATGATCAGAATTCATGTTCGCTGCTGAGGGACAAGACAGGCCACTCGCTTGTATCTGAAATCTCATATCTCAGAGTGATGCTGTTTACTAATGGACTGTTTAATGCAGCAGTTATCAAATTCAGTGCCTGCGGGGTCCAGTGGATTCTGGTTCCTGGTCGCTGAACTGGCCCAGATATTTTATTTTTATTGAGCAGCTTCGGCGCATCTCAGCGCAAGCGTGTAATTGTGCGTTAGTGCAGCGGTGATCCCTGTGGCGTGGATTGAGTCCATACTGCGCTGTTCCACTACACGGCCAGGACCCCTGCAAGACGGCTCTCGTTGGCCAGAGCATCACCCGAGGAGGGAGGCTTTGGGTCAGAAGAGTGTGACCTGCTAATGTTGTGCCATATTGTTGCTTGGGACATGGGCAGCGTGTTGTTGCAGCTGGGAGCGCAGCCGTTTGAATCTTCAGAAAGCCGATGCCTGTGTGGAATCTGAGCCTCTGGGAAGTCCCTGACACTCCTGGTTTAAATGGCATTCAGAAATGGAGGATTTGAGGATGACACGGGCAGATTTGCTGGGTTAGAGGTCCTCTTTGCCCCGGTGCACCTGATTCTTGCTTCAAACGGCCCTAAATGTGTTGATGTCACTTCCTTTGTGTTGCAGGAAGATCCCGCAGGCCGATGAGAGCCCCACCCCCTCTCCGGGGGCGATTCCAGCTGCGCAGGCCTTCCTGAGCCCCTCCTCCGGCGGCTCATTCGGCATTGGCCTGCCCCTGCTGTCCCCGCCTGCGGCCTTCGTCAACCAATCAGAGGGCGTCTCCATGGTGTCCTACTCTGCCACGTTCCCCCCCGGTGGCGGGGGTGTGTTCAGCATCGTGGACTCCTCCTCCATCGTGGCTCCGTTCCCCGCCCTCTCTGCCATGTCGTCCCGGGGCTCCAGGCCCCGTGCTAAATCCAGCAGGCCCCCGAAGGCGCCCCCGCCCACCTCCGGGGCGCTGGGCGTGGCGGGAGGCGGGGCAGCGGGCGGGGCAGAAGGCGGAGCTGTCGGAGGGAAGAAGAAGAAGCCCCCGCTCTCCTACGTGGCCCCCCACAGGAGGAACAGTGTGGCCGCCGTGCCCCCCCTCAACCCCCACCCCGCCCGCCCCGCCTTCTGCAGCAACGGGGTGCCCCCCCTCAGTGCCAAAACCGAGCCTTCCCCGCACGACACAGACTTCACCGTGCCACGCCCCCTCTCCGGGGACCACGCCCTGTCGGTCCACAGCCCCCTCCCCTTCTCCGCGGCCTACGGGAGGAAGCGGAAGAGCTGCGGTCCCGGCGCCAGCATCAGCAAGACCGCCAAAACATCAGGGCTGAGCAGCATCTTCAGGAAGGGCTTGTTGGAGCCCCCCCACGCCTCCCTCCCCCGGCAGGTAAACCCTAATCTCGCCTGGAGCTCCTGAGTCCCGAGTCCCGTACTAGTCACCTTATCAGTACCCAGCGATCGCAGCACAGCCTGGCTCAGGGCTACGGCAGCGCTAGTGGATTTGCGCGGAGAGGGCGGCATAATAAACGCACACATTCGCCCACCAAGTATTTGCGCTTGCATCGGCATCTGGATGAATCTCCTTGGTGGCCCGTTGTAGTGAATCCGAACGTTCATCAGCTGTCATATTTCTCTCAGCGTAGCTGTAGTAGCTGATCTTTCCCCTGCTGGTCTCAGTTTGAAGTGGCTCGGCGAGTGCGAGCTGCAGCTTTTTGTGTTGTTTCGCTACACATGTTTTGGAGGAGGAAAAAGGGATTCAGTTTGATCCAGCATTGTCTCTGGAGTTCAAAGCTGATTTGTTCCGGCGGGACATGAAAGGGGCTCATTGTTTCGGGGCCCCCGAATGTTTCTCTGGGTGGGCGGCGGCCCGCATCCACGGCTCTTTGTTGTTCCAGCCCGCGGTCCATCGCTGACGGCACCTCGCGAGAGACGCGGAATGCCTGAGCGGCGCGGCGAGGACGGGCCACGGGGCGTCACCGCGGCGACCGACGTCCCCGCCGCTTGCGGTGGGATCCAGCGCAGCCCAGCGATGACGTCGCTTCCGGGGGGGCGGGGGGGGGGGGTCATCGCACTGTACTCATCCCGAGGCCTGGGCCTTTCGGCCGGGGCGGGCTGAATGCTCCTTTGGGAGGTGGTCGGTGTTGCTCCGGCCGCGCTCACAGCACCACTACTCACTCTGCTCCACTTCCCCTCCAGCTCACCGGTTTAATCCAGCAGGGCGGAGCTGTCATGGGAACCGGCTCCCTTCGGAACGACACTAACATCCGCCCCCAGCCGAGCAGCTATACACAATTACAGCAAGCACTT
Organism: Anguilla anguilla; assembly: GCF_013347855.1. Lineage (NCBI taxonomy): Eukaryota > Metazoa > Chordata > Actinopteri > Anguilliformes > Anguillidae > Anguilla > Anguilla anguilla. The sequence goes on along the minus strand of NC_049207.1, from coordinate 11,301,636 downwards.
AGCGTTATGCAAAAAAAACCCTGTTCTGAAGGGGAAAGAGTCAGCCGATCTTTAACTTCTACAGCGCAAAGTGCATTTCATTCACACTCGAGATGTAACCGGATCCCTTGTCTTGTTCTCTTGTGAAAATGAGTACTGGACTTATATGGAAGCTTGTTAAGCAGAGGGACATGGCGGGTGTTTCTGTGGGGGGGGTTTGAACATGGGCCACCTGTGCACCCTCTGCTTCAGGCTTATGGATCAGACACGGCGAGGCTCCTGTAGGAGAGAGCGGCTCCTGCTGGTCAGTGTTAAAAGTGCACTTACTTCCAGGTCTCTTCACACCTGGACTGCAACTGGTTGCAGGACGCAACCGGGAAATTTGTACCAAGGGAATTTGTACTACTTGTCCTGTTCTGCAAGTAATGTCAGGTATTCAAGGAGACATTTCGTTTTTACATTTCGCACAGCATGGAGTCAAGACCTGGCACCCCAAATTGTAATATTTTATAGCATTGGTTTTGTATAATATTTATGGTTCCTTTCGATACCTTTCTAACTGACCAGAATAGCGCTACAGATGTTGAGCAGAATTATATTTGTATTTTCTTTTTAAATATGAAAGTATTATAAGCGTTCCTATCATTGGAAAGAAATGTGTACATATCATTAGTATTTTTGTATTTATTATTTTCTCAGAGCTAAACAGCATTTAGGAATTTTGTCCTGTTCCCCCCCCCCCCGCCACAGTCGCATGAAATGTGGGTTAGTGAGGGGCATGGCATCACCTTGCTTGTGGTTTTCCTGCCTTTATCTCGCTCTTCCCAGAACGGCCTGGTGTTGGAAGGGTGTTTGCCTTGGCAGGGCGTCCGACTGGATGAGCCTTTTTGTTTTTCTTGAGCTCTTTGCCGCGATGCTAAACCGTGAGCCCCACGCCCCGTTCTGAGGCACTTCCCCTTGCCCCAACGGGTCCGTGCCGACACCCAGCCCAGAGGTCCTTCTCTAGGCCCAAAATGAACATCTGCGTTTTCCGGCGTGCCTTGACTGAAGGAAAGTGACACCACAGCAGTAGTGTGGTGAGATTGACCGCCTGTGTCCCTCAGGCCTGTTGCTCAGGAGCTGGTCTGAGCTCATTTAAGCTATTGAAGTAAATAGGAAACGGAGCACTCAATTTGGGGACCGTCTTTAATTTACATGGCGCGGCACGCTCGGGCCTTGTCTTCCCTGTGCAAATGCAATGCCCGAGTATTCGCCAAATTTCCAAGAAGGCTTCAGCAAAGCGGCTCCCCCGCCGCCTAATGAGACCTTGACAGATGCACTGGATGTCCGTGCAGTGATAGATGATGTCATTAATATCCACTTTCAAAAAAAAAAAAAACACAGAGGCTGCAGTGCGACACTGTCGGAGCTGTGAACAGTTGTCTTCATTATTGCCCCGATGCCAAGCGGCGAACGCAAACCCGGGTTTTAGCGGCCGGCGCCGTCGCGCTGAACGACCCAGTCAGATTACTCGCTCGTATGCACTTTCTCCAACATCAGGAACTTTGTCTGCACTTAATTATGTATATTAGCTTTAAAATATGTAGGCCATTAAAAAAAGATTGCCTGCTGATGGTAATACCAGCTTTTCCCCCATAAATCTTGGAGCTGCATTTATGTTTCAGTGGCTGGGGATACGCAGTAGCACTCGCCCACATTGTTGCTACAGTGTGTCTTGCTGGTGACTCTTTATTTTTGTTTGATTCCTTCCTTTACCATCATTGCTTCCTGCCCCTGTACTGGACACAGTTCTTCCTCAGTTCTTATCCCACCCACCCCCACCCCCACCCACCCCTCAGCATTGTGGAGCTCAGGTCATTGGGGATGTGTTCAAAGGGGTGTGGATTGCTGTTGTCTGGAGAGCTGAGCACTTCCACATCCTCTGTAATCCAAGCAGAGGTTGATTCAGGGTTTTTTTCATATGGACTGCCTGGGAGGGTTCAGCTGTAGCCATGGAAGAGTAAAGCTTCATGAGCCCATTACGTGTAAATCGCTTGTCTGTACTCCGCGGAGTAATCCCATAGGAGCTGGTGGGAGACTTGTAGAAAGCCTTTTGATTGGTTCATACTACAAAACCCTGTAATTGGTTCAAATCAGTGAGTCACCGAGAGCACATTGCAGCACTGGAATAATATATCATTGATATCAGAGTCACTACATGTTGCCTTAGGGTGAGGATTCTGTCTGCAGTGCTCTTAAGGTGACGTCTGCCATTTTACATTGTCGTGGAAGAGTCTTCATGACTCCGCGTGGATTACGGTTTCCACGTGCCATCACTCGCTGAAATTAATTTGTTAATAAAGAGGGTTAATTTGTCTTGCTGCCCCTCACAATCCAAATTGTAGGTGAACAAAATATGACAATAAATGCATGTATGAGCACACTGGTGATTAGGAGGTATTTGCAAATGGCTATCCCACTGGAATCAGTTGTTCAAAATGGCTAAATGATGACTGCAAGATTAAACATTATTAGAATGAATTATACTATTTACTTGTATTATTAGTTATTGATGATAGTTTCTGCAGTTGAGCAACAGACCTTTTTTTAAAACTGCGTCTCCTACTCTTGAGTAATGCGAACATCATCCTGGAGGAAGTTTAACATATCCTCTGCTGTGTGGCTTTGATCTAGCAGAGGGGTGTAAGGGCACTAGTCTTGGAGGGCTTGCTTGCTTTGCAAGTTTCAGCGGCAGAAGTGATTCATTTCAGTCACTGGCTGATTGGCTAGAGTCTACACACCTTGTTTCCACAGTCTAAATTGGCTGCTGATTGAAAGGAAACTGAGGAAACCTGCAGAGACCGCAGACCTCCTGGACGTGAGTTTGACGCCCCTGACCAAGTTGTCTGCTTTGTGTTTTCTGAAGGCCATCTGTTCCTGTAGATCTGTCAAACGTCTGAGTGTCTGAGAATCTTTCTACCTGGCATTTGCAGTTTTACTAAGGTTTTTTGTATTTGCCTCAAATGTCCAAACTAGCAAATAATTCTAACCGTTGTATATGCTCTTCTAAAAATGTTTTAGTTTAAATGTTTCAACATTAAATTTTTATTGGTTTCCTTCACAAATGAGGAACACGCTGCCTTTTCCTATAGGATATTTCAGGGTTTTTTTCTGAGCAAACCTTGCTGTCCATAACTGCACCCCAGTGTTTGACCTGCTGCACAGAAGCTAATTTGTATTCATTGACATACTTTACTCTTCAGTAATATGAGTTGGACAGATCTCCAAGTTACTGCCCAAGTACAGTATCTCCATGCAGTTTGAGTTTTGTGAAGCATCACAAGTCTTCATTCTTCCATCTCTGGTTTTAGGAGATAAGCATTTCTGATTTGACCATGGGATGGCTTCTTATTTCCTGATTCAGTTGATTTTGAATAAATGTGTAAAGTTATTGCCGAACTGCTTGCAATAACCGCTGATGTCCTTGGAAACGGATGTCTGTGTGACTGCGATTTTGGGATTCCCATGCCAGATACCTGTGATATAGTGCCTCTGTCTCCCAAATTTCCCATATTGGTGAACCCTGAACTGTGGTTTTAGCCCCTGTGTTCGGCTCCATTGCTCTGCCTTGCTTCTCCACTTTTCTTTAGGATGGAGTGGAGGCAGCATTCAGACTTGGTTCCACCTGCACACTGAAAATGTAGCAGGTGAAATGCATTATTTTTGTATCTAAAGTCCCAGACTGAAATTGGAGCACGTCAGGTGTGGCAAGGAAAAAGTTCTACATTTCTGTTCTGCATTACGAAAAAATGATACTTATTAAAATTATTGGTACTAATGTAAAATTAGTTCTTTCTAGTTTTGGGAAGGTTTTTTTAAACCACAAAGCTGTTACTCTGCTTTATTTTTTATTTTATTTTATTTTTTACTTGCAACTCTTTGAAATGCCATTTTCTGCTTGGAGATATTGCCTCGTTGCAGTAATCTTTGCTTAAAATAAGGTTGTGTGTAGGAATACCAGAGGAAAAGCTGTCTCTCCCATGTACATTGACTTGTAGTCTACCAACCCACCCCCTTCACCTTGGAAGATGGTTAAAGGACCATTGGCTGGGGAGGAGGTTGTTCTGTAAGCTGTGAGGAGTCAATAATTTGGGGGTGGGGGGGGGCGTTGAGAAAACAAGGGAGGTAAGGAAGCGGGTAATGGATGGATATGCTATCACTTACCACCTACTCAAATGTCCCTGTGTTCTGAATGCATTTTATTGTTGACCTTTTTGTTGGGGGGGGGGGTATTTTTGTAGTTGTTTGTTTTGTATCTGGCTTTGTAAATAAAAATTAATTTATATGTTTGTAAGAAAATCAGTGTCTAGCCTCTTCAATCAAAGTGTGTGGCGCTTGCTCCATTGAGCAAAAGCGGTGGTCAGCTGCAGTGGGTAGAGACTGAATCATGTTGTGTGCAGTGACGGGCAGTGGGCGGTAGATGTTATTCTCTCCGGACAAAAGAGGAGGCTTTGCAAAAGCTGTGGGGTGTTTTTTTTTATTTTTTTTTTTTAAGTTGGGCTTGCAGCAGCACAGTTACAACATCTTCTCCCAAGGTCCTGAACCATGGTACCTGCTGCTGTATCCTCGCCTGGTCGATTACCCGGACATAATGAGACGTTAAGAGGATTATCTTCAACTGCACATCAACCTAGCCTTGCGTCCAATGCGGGTAGAATCCAGCTCAAAATCCCAAAATGAAACATTCACTGAAATACCAATGTTTGAACACTTCACACTCGTGCTCTTTAATTATGTAAACCCCCTTGCGGTGGCTGGTCCAGAACAACAGAGAATACGTGTTTCTGAATGCGAGGCTCTTAGATCTGGTATCAGTGTTCTGACCGTGGCTGTGTGCTGTTTATACACAAGATTGCTGGGGATAGAAAGTGCTTGCCACAATTTCTCTGTAGAGAAACTGCTCACCTATGGTAAATCCCCACCCACATGCAATCTCGGGCTTGACCACTGGAGGCACTGCAATGTGAGTGGCGTCATACATTCATTTTTGTCCACCTTGTGTTAAAATAACCGAGCTTAAAATAACTGAGCTTTCAGTTCACCGATGAACTGAAAGAACTTGGCAGCTCAGCTTTATTCAGATTCCTCATGGCTGAATAGAGGTGAACTGTGGAGCTTTAATCCACCTTAAGTGAGGGCAAATTGCCAGCAATGATATAATAATAAAATGGCTCAATTGTCACACAGCACATCTTGTACACATCCTGCTCAGCCATTTGTAACTGCTGCATTTCGGGGGATAAATGGAGGTGGAATCATTCTTCAGATCATTTGGACAAACATCACTTTTCCCTTGAAATCCAAAACAAAGTGATGAGTTTCAGCTCTGGGGATGATGACATAAAAGTAAATGTCATGGACTAAAGCCCTCCGTAATTATCAAAATTATGTGAAGTGGGTCAGTTGTTCTGATTCAACCAAAGCATGAGCATTTTGTCATTCAGGAATTGTAGCATGCATTCACCTGCATTGTGTTTTTAATTGATGTCAGTAGTACTACTTGGTCGTGACACATTGTATTGCAATATTTTTCAAGACTTAGTATTATTTTTAGTTCCAGCCTTAGATCTAACTAACATCCTTTTACTTGACTGAGAATCAGAACAAAGCAAGTTACACTTTCTCTGTGGTCTTAAGAATTAACAAAAAGACTATGCCTGTTTGTCCACCTGACTTTGGACAAGAATACACTGGTGAGATGAAACATGAAATTTCCTATTGTTAATCATGTGCAATCTCCTCTCGGCTATATTTTTGTGTAGGTGAAGTTTATTGTGAGCTTTGAGCTGTTCAGTGTGTTCAATTTTTATTGAGTCCCAACAGGTATACCTAACCTTGGACCAGCTCTCACAAGGTCACAGGTGAATGGTCCATTATGCTGGCTATGGCATGTGTGTGACCAATGACCATTTTGGGCTACATTTTGAATCGTATTGTGGAGTGAGCTGAGAGTGGCCAGGCTTGACCTGTGCTGAAGTACATCTGGAGCATATTTAAATGTAACAGAAATCACTGCATGAAAATTTGAGTTTCTGGAAGATATTCAACCTGTTAAAATCAGTCATGAGCAGTAGTTGCCCTGAATCAACACGTGTATTTCCAGAAACTTCTGCACACTTCTGGGCCCTGTCTGTGATCAGGGATCTCTGGACTCTGGATATTCCCAATTAATTCATGGACTCTGCCCTGAAATTTCACTGCGTGTCCTGAGACATGGACAGCCATGTCTGGTAATGTATGCCGAGTGTCTGGACAACACTTCTGTGAACAAAATTATGCCTGTTTTTCCGACAAAAGTGGTTTTCGACATTCGCACTTGCCGGATATGGCAGAAATTTCTGTCCGTTTTCAGATTTGTGTCTGCCCCGCAAATGCCCCTTTTCATGCAGTGAATGGTGAGCTATAAGTGAATCTATGTCCAAATTAAGACTAGTCTAAGGCTTAGTCTAAGCACCTCCCTACATTTGGTTTAGAACTGTTTGAGTAGCATCTCAATATCACTATAGAAGCTCTACTGGTCATTAATGGTTCCTCAGATTTTCTTGGCATGTTAAAATAGAAGCCATGTTTGCCTGGGGCCATCGGCACGACTTACAAATGTATTGTAGAAACTGGAGATAATGTTCAACAATTCTTTGTTCAGACCAAGGATAACAGAGACATTGGTAACAGATGCTCTGATACACATTCACAGTCCATAAATTACATGGCATAGGACACCAAACCAACATCCCGGTTGTTAGCTGTGCTAATTAGCCAATGGGCAGGGAATCATGAGTGAATGGGCCAATACAGAGCCAGTCTAGCAAAGATGGTAAATGGTAAATGGTAAATGGTAAATGGACTGCATTTATATAGCGCTTTTATCCAAAGCGCTTTACAATTGATGCCTCTCATTCGCCAGAGCAGTTAGGGGTTAGGTGTCTTGCTCAAGGACACTTCGACATGCCCAGGGCGGGGTTTGAACCGGCAACCGTCCGACTGCCAGACAATCGGTCTTACCTCCTGAGCTAAGTCGCCCCCTAGATTCAACATGTAGGATCCGAGAGACTCATTAGGATCTGCTGAACGAATCACAGATGAAAGACATGTAGGATGGGAGTGAGGAGAACATTTCAGCACATAAAGAACACACACAACTGTTTCAGCAAGCCCTTAAGTTTGACTGTTTGTTTTGTGATAAAAAAGAGAAACATTTGGACCATTGATAAAAAAGTAGTTGGTGAACCTGATTACGGAGAAGCCTGTGTTCTACAACAAAACCCAAGTAGGTTATTCCAACATGATAGCAAAATCCAGTGCTTGGAGAAAGACTGAAGAACGGAATTAGTGGTAGATGATTACATTTGTGGGTTTATGTGTGTGTGTGTGTGTGTACAGTGCATGACCAAAAGTATCCCGACACCTGCCTGTCCAACATCTCACTCCAAAATTTTTCACTAGATGTTGGAACGTTGATTTGCTTCCATTCAGCCACAACAGCATTAGTGATGTTGGGTGTTTAGGCTTGGCCTGTAGTCAGCATTCCAATTCACCCCAGTGGTGTTCAATGTGGTTGAGTTCATATTTTTTTGTTGTGGTGGTGGGGGGTTGGGTAAATAAAAAGTACACTTTTCGCTAAATAATTTATGGTCACGAAGAGTCATGTTTGTCAGATTCAACCACACAGTCTTGGCTAAAATTAAATACATATGAACATAGGGTCATATCCAAGACTAGTCTTTGATATTCACAAGGTAACTTCAAGAATAGACATCCAAAAGGTTTTACATTTACATAACTGCAAGAATGTCCAACTTTTTTGTGTTTTACAATTAGGTGACTAATGTGAGCTAACTCAGTGGAGCTGATTGTGTTAAATAAAATTTATGGATAAGTGTAAATCTTTAGCTTAATTAATGTTTAACGGGTAGTGCACTCTCAGACAAAAGGTCACTAATGCCAGTATACTACTTTAGACTCTTTCCTTCTCTGAAAGAGTCTAAAAAATTAATAATCTAAACCAGTGTTTCCCAGTCTTCTTGCTGCGACAGCACACTTTTTATAATCAAAAAATGTCACGGCACACCACTATCCCATTAACCCAAAAAATGTCACACATGTTGTGGTGGTGTCTGAACATTTTCCACGGCACACCTGGTAAGCTCTGACGGCATACCAGTCGAAAAAAGCTGATCTTAACTATACCACAGGAAAGTTTTTTTCCAGGTCATACAGTTAAAATCTGAATGACTTTTTATTGATAGAGGAACAAACAACAAAGGAATTTAACAACATGTTGCATGTGTAGGACCTTGAAAAAGTCTGTCATAGGTATAATATATTTTATGCATATTTCAAGAACTGTTTTCTGAATTTTTGTTTCCTTATGAAAAGATCTCAAAATAGTCACAAGACTATTTTAAGGTATATGCTAGACAAGCATTGGTAAATCCTGGTTAAGGACATGATTTTAGAGGTTTTTTTTCAACAGTGCTTCCATGCTAATATCTAGACAATCCAAAGAACAGACTGACAGGAAGACGGAGTTGAGGGGAGGGGTCCCCTAGGGAATATGCCTTTCCTCTGCCCCCCATGACAGAAATGCCTGGGTTCAGACAGACTGACCTCATAAGCCAAAGTATCCTGATCTACTGCAGATCTGTCTTCCATCTGTTCTTGTGACAAAATTGACACATCTGCATCACTGCAGAAACTTGATGTACTGGGTTTTATTTTGCAGCAAGATGGTGTTGTATATTTGACATCTCTGATGCTGGTCTATCCATCTATCCATGTGCTGAATTAAAGGTCATCAACTGCCTTTTAGACAGACTTGACAAGTATCTTCGAGTACCAGAGAAACATTAAGTGACAAAGTCAATTTGCTTCAGGCTGTTTGGTGAAGAGCTTGGCTGAGGTGCTTTTATCAAAAGAGGAAGACAACAGATTTTAAGTGGCTTTGTCAAGGGAAAGTTTAATCTAGGAAGAATGAAGGCACTTAAGTTTGGGTCGATCATGCTTCCGAAAGCATGTGGGATGTTGCACTTTGACCAGAAAGAGAAATCGTTCCCTTCTGTGTGTGCAGCAGCAACTTCAACATGTCAGTTGAAGAAAGTGGAGGTATTCATTTCAAAAGCAGTTCCCTCTTCTTATGATAATGGTTTAATGCTGACCCTTTAGTTAATTGTCTGAGCAGCAGAAGTGGCTACCTTTTGTTGTGTTTTCTTAGGGGGGAAGGGCAGGAGGAGAGAGATTATAAATTCCCCCAGCGGAAAATTCCACAAACACTACTAAAGCCCCTACTTTGGAAAGGGTTGGTTTGTAATTCATATGTGAGACCATAGCACAAAAGAGAGGGTCTTGCTAGTGTTACCCTGCCCCCACTCCTTATTCCTAAATAATATAATCATCCAAGTAATAAACAATCAAAATTCATAAAATTATTTTATAACAGTAAATTCATATAGCATTACTATAACATGAAAAAATATTGTATTATTCTTTAGATGTTCATATAATTGTAATAAATTACATGTATTATTACATTGTTTAACCTACAGCTAAAACGCATGTTTTTCATTATTGCAATATTTAATAACCTCAGGTTAGTGTAGCGCAATCGAGTTACGTAATTTTCATATGTCCTCAGAAGGTGTAAAAATCCAGAATTCCACAGCATTTAGAAAGTAGTGAATATCGCTATTTCAATTAGAGTTGGAGTAAGCCGCAATTGTGGCCACTCATTTTAAAAAGTGACAGTATCTTCCAGGAACATCTATCTTTCTTTGCACATATCGGTTTTTCTAGTTATTTTTTGCGAAGTGCAAATTGCTCCTACAAAAATACTTTCCCAAGAGCGTAAGTTGTGGTATCATAGCAACCAAATTAAACAGTACCTGCCAGGAAACAACATGGCGATTCCACGTGAACAGGAGTTAGTGGTCTGCGCAGTTGGCAGGTTATTTTGCTCCTTAGGTTAACCAGTATTCTTATTCATATTTCATAGTCCGTTTGAGACACTTCTCACCCTTTTGCTTAAATAACTGCAGTAGCCCAAGCCAGTTTACTTAAATGAGTCTGAAACCCAGCCACCTGCAAGTAAGTTAACGTTAGCTAGACTAGCCAAATTTGTGTTCTTCTAAAAAACAATGATGCAAAGTTTAGACTAAAACATTAAGTAGCTAGTCTAGATAGCAATGCTAAACGTGCAGTGATGCAATGCTGACGAAGTCTGGACTATTATTAACATAGATCAACCGTTACGCATGTGAAATTACAAAAATAAATAATACTCGCCGGATAACTAATCTCAGTTAACTAGTCTAACTTAATTAGGCTAGCTACCTAAGGCCGCTAACTAGCTCTGTACATTGTGTAAGTTAATGCGTTACCTAGCTAGCTCGATATTTATTTGTTTCGTCTCTTAGTCTACAAGCATATCGATTCTTTGGACTTTATGGATGCTTACGGATGAAGTTCACCAGTCACTTTATAGTAAGGTTAGCTCGACGACTTAAACTTGTCTTATCGTGCAATTTCTCAAACCAAGGTGGGTTAGTTTATCGATGTCCTGCCTACTGTGTAGCATTGGATAGTTAGTTAACTGTTTGATTTAGGTCGGTGATCCGTAGGCAAGTAAATAGCAGGGCTGTGTATTCTTAGCTAGCTAGTTAACTTATCCTAGGCTTATTAAAGGCTAGGTGAGAAATGTCGTCACCGTGGTATACAACTTGCTTTGAAGTAGCACCCCAATCTAAGCATGTTTTACATGACTCGCGTGGCCATATACGAGCGTAAAAACCAAATCAAAGAAAGGAGGTCACTAGAGGTATGTCCTTCCTTTGACGGTTGGGATTCTCGGAAAACTGAGTACAAGTGCCCCGAAACTGTCGACGATGATACAGGAAGATGTTTGAGCGAACTTCAGATGAGGGCTTGGAACAGATTCCGGTTTGTTTTGCTGGACACTGACCCAGAAAATAAGCTAGTGCAGCACTTTCAGTCGAACCTTATTGTTTAATTTGTTTTTTTTTTTTTAAGGTAAATGTCAAGTGATACATCTCACATTTTCAGCACTAGAGTGTAAGTAGGTGACATCAATGGATCTTTTACGTCAAATTGTCTATTTATACGCATGTTTACATTGTTAAATTTATCTTCATATTTGGCTTAACTATTTGCAGCAGTCATTGCTGAATTTTTCTAAAATTAATTTAAAACTGTATATGCATCTTAAGTACTGAACCACATGTGTACAGAATTGTGCATTGGTGGTATCCTCACAATATGGTGAGCAGCATGGCACAGTGGGTAAAATAAACATGTTGCAATATTCTGTGTAAAATAATCTCTATGGCCTGCTAAAATGTCATGTTTACCATTCTGTACAGACAAGAATAGATCAGTTCGGTTGCCAACTACTGTTGTCACAAATTGGGTCTGTTAGAAAGCACAATGGCAAAAGCTAATTCACACTATTAAACCATACTGTAGCTACCTGCCTCTAGTCAGCTTTTCACCACTTGATGAAACAGTTTGCACTGCTACATGGAGGACTGGACAACTGAGGCTAGTGTGATCTTGAATATTTATTGTATTTTATGTTTACTAATGTTGTCATATAAATACTTAAAATGTAATTAAAATAAAGTACATTTGGAGTATTTAGAGTACAGGCCTGATGCACCCTAACATTAGTAATTTGTGATTATTATTATTTTTGTTTGTAATGATTAATTACTATTGATTTGATTAGTACAACCACCTGCAACTTAAATTTCTGATGACCATTACGTTACATTACGTTCTGATGATCATTTATGTGTGATGGCCTTATTTAATTGTAGGGAAGAGTGATGACTCATCATCTTGCCTGGAGTTTTGTTGTTAAAAGTGGAGTCACTGCAATCATTATCATTGCAGTTACTGGCGTTGCCATGATAATGCTGATGGATTGCAGTTTGCTGAGTTCTTTCCCTGGAAAGCAGACAAATGAGATCATGCCATTCCTTTTTTAGAAAAGAAGTAGTACTGTAAAAACTATTAATGATGACAATAACTGATTTATAAATAAAGAATAAGTTCTCAAGCAACATTAGAAGTAGAGGTCCTCATAATTTTGTTTTTGTCGTTGTTAGATGGCAAAACAGCAGTTACATAAACAAACAAAAAACATTTATCAAAATAAAAATCAAGAACCATGGTAATTTTCCTGTGCTCTGTATTTTAATATTTAATGTGATTATGTTACTTTATTAGATTTTACGTTTGTTTAATTGACCTGTTATGTAAAAACACTTTTATTCAATCTATTTAAAAACTAAATAAATCTTTTAAAAATTCTGTGTGGGTCGTGATGTAATTTACCACAATGTGAAGCGAGTCCCTGTATACACAGAGTACAGATTTCCTAAATTTGAATGTGTAAAAAGAGTATATAACAGTTTTTTTCTATCTATTAAATAAAGCAGTGGAGCTAGATCACAGCAGGCAGCTAGCACACTGCTTCTGACACTGATACAGCCTGTTCTGTTTAGCTTTCACAGTCATCTCAAGGCTATGATATCTCTGTACCCGGAGAGGTCATTAATAGCAAAGGGGCTTTGTCCAGATAGGTTTAAATATACGTTTACCCAAAGTATTGCCATCAACCCTGGGCTCAGTTAATTTAATACCATCCACATACTTTCACAGATGGTGCAGGGCCTGAGTTGGAGGAGCAGACTCATTCTGTGAGGGCTGGCGAGGCTTAGTGGGAGGGACGGGAGCAAAATATAGCCAGTGGAAATGGTAGGCACACTCAATTGGGAGCACCTGAAGACAGGCAACCTGTAGCAGCGGGAATGGAGAGGAATAGTAATGTTTTAGTAAACTGAGGATGAAAAGCTGTGTGTGTGTGTGTACGCCGCGTATGGGGGAATGGGGGTTTTGTGGTGTATGTCATTATTAGTCTGCAGTAGAGGAGATAATCAACTGAAGTGCAAACAGGTCCAGCCAGTGGGATGGAGGAGTGGAAGAAACGATAAATACGGTCATACAGTCACAGTACATAGTCATAGTATAATGACTAATAGCGATGAACTCAGAAGGAAGTGAACATCAAATGACATGTGTATGTGCACACAATCTTACGGTGAACCTTAACTTAATAAAATAATTGTACTTCCCCGTTCTCTGTCACACATCCAGTTTAGGAGATTTGTCTGCCTCCACACATATTCCAGTGCTTGCCACATTTTTTCCATAAACTAACTTTCTTTAAAAAAAAAATAAAAAAATATATATATATAATAATTTTTCTCAGAATAAGGTGTTTTAAATCAGGATATTGCAGTATTTTACATCACGTCTGTAACTAAACGGTACATATCAAGGGTAATGGAATTTGATGATAATTATAGCAGTATATCACAAAATAAAATCAGTTTATTTTTAACAGAATCATTTTAAACAAACAGCCACATTGTTTACTACATGATTCACTAAACCCCCATCCGTATTTGCAAATGATGTACGCTTTTTTAGAAGTTATAAGGAATTAAAAAATAATCCAGCCGAATTGTAAGTATTTCAAGTACGAGAGTTTAGTTTTATTTTTTTGTTTTATTTAATTTGATACATTCCATTGGCACATATAGTGATTGATTTTAAAGGCCACGTTTTTCAATGGATTATCTGATTCGGAAGAATAAAACCGAAGGAGGAGAGACGAATTGAGCAACTTGCTCGAGAATGATTGATAATGCTATAACTGGACAACACCCAGAATGCAATTATGTCGGGAACTCAACTGAGGATCAGGTCTATATTTGTAAGACTGTTCAGCCTTTGAAAGTAGTTTTACATCATGTAACCTACAGATTTTACTTACATTTTAATTTAGGTAATTAGGTTATGCCTTTGAGATAGGCTACGCACCGACGTTAAAGAGGAGCTTGAATCTTCGTAAATTAACATTTGGCTGTAGGCTGAGTTTGTATTTCAAACTTTGGTTAGGGTACTTGTAAAATCCGCATACATATAATAAGAGCACAAACTAACTTATCGTACGTTTTAAACAAATGTTTTTATACACGACACTATTCATTGTTAGCTACGTAAGTATGATACTGTTTGACGATGGATGAAGAACGGGTGGTGTAAATTCGTTAAACAGCAGATTGCCTACATCAGCCTACAGACAGCGGTACGTTATTTTTTATGCTTACATTAATAAGTAGTGCCGGTCCGATAGGGCATTTGTAGGCCTAAACAGTATGTTGTTGTTGCCCCCCAAGTGCTCTAACATAAATCACACAGAGCACTTAAACCTGAATTGTGTGGCCCGGGGATGATTGTGGCCCCAAATGACAGCGAGTGTTAATGACGGCGGTCGGCCCTCTTAATAGGCTACACTACATTTAACACAATTAACGCTACCGATCATTGTTTGATTCGATATGCTCTTTCACTCCAAACTAATCCAGTAGCCAAGTAAATTAACACTAACCGATCATTACTTGAACGGTCATCTAGTCTACCTTAACAAGAACAGGGACAAAACATTTTTGTTTTTTACTTTAACTCCCGTTTCACGTCGGAGTTCATTTATTTGGAAGGAATGTGCGTGCGCTCCGTTAAAGTAGAAAAGAGAATGCTTTAAAGCTGGCAGCAGCTGCCCATATTCGCGGGGGGTCAGCTGCCCCTTGCCCAACCCTCCACAGTGGCAACGCCATTGGTATTCACATTGCTGTAGACTCGAACAAGTACTGCACCTTTGCGCAGCAGCCGCTCTTCAGCTGAGAGGTCTCCTTCTCAGTGCACAAAGGCAGCTGCCGAGGAAACTGTTTCAGTGCGAGAGCGAGCGCGAGCCGGTGCTGAGAGGCGTAATAAACAATCTCCAGCTCCAGACACCACTCGGGGAAGCCACTCGGTCGTAACCCGTGGTTTCACGCTGTTTAACTGGATTTCACTCCATTTTGAACCACACACAGGTAAGAACTTAACTAAACACATTCAGAACATATTTGGAAGTGAAAAACTGGGCCTAGAGTCGAGTTAAAAGCGATCCGATGCCTTGCTTCTGCTTCCCAAACGTGGTTGTTTTTTTGTGCAGAAAATGGCGTCATTGCTCTCTTGTTCTGGCTGTGCGAGGAGGGGAAACGCATTAGTTTCTAAAGCTCAAAGTGACCTCTGATGTTGTCTTTAAAGGCTGTCAGTTCGGACGAAGTTGTCGATCGACGCTGCCGTACACCTTTTAACGTTTTCGTGCAATTTCGGGGTAAAATCTAGACATTGGGAAGACGCGCAAAGCCGGAAGGGTCACCGGTCCTGTGCGCCAAGCTGCTTCTTGGAAAAGGTGGCACAGAGCCGCAAAGCGCAGCATTTTACAGTTCGAATAACGGTAGTTTCTGAGTGGGTTTATGTCGCCACATTGATTTTTGTCATTTATATATTTCGTTATGTTATAGTAGACAATACATATGCGCTCAGCAGTGTGTTTTTATGGAAATATATGACATGTTCTTTGTATATCTTTTCTTTGGTTGAGCCCGCTTTTACGCCGCACTCCCTGCCATGCTGCAATCTGTAAAAGGGGCCTCTCTTTTACGGTTTGAAAGGTGCGTTTTGTACTTGGCTTTTCCTTTGATCAAGTTAATCTGGTCTTTTGTGGTTCAAAATAGGGGCGTTTTGGGGCTGACAATATAACCGTGTAAAGGAGATTTCAGGGGATAATGGGGCGATGCAAATTGTGCCATGAGAACGATAAACTGCTATGCGCTCTGGATTGCAGATTGCCACCGAAGAAAGACTCCAAATAAATTTTTATTGGGGCAACCGGGATGGACACAAAACCGAGATATGTAGTCTGCGCAACGGTTGGTACTGCTTTGCGCATATCGGCAGCTGCTCAATTAACTATACTTAGCATCTGTATTTTTCCGTTGGTTAACCTACTTAAGTAGTTGGATACGCTTTGGAGAAAGGAGCATAATAGTATTCATTGGGTCCTTTATCCTGGTGTCTGTTGTTTTGGAATTCAGTTCGAAGTTTCAGGCGCCTTGGCTGCTGCATCTTTTCCCGTCATCAGCTATTACGTGCCTCTGTCCCAACGAAATGTAGCCAAGTATTTTCAGCGACCGTATCCGTGCGAGCGAGGTCACTAGTTCCGCACTGCCATTCAGTGGACAAAAAGTAGGCTTCTCTGGAAATGTCTTTTTGAAGTAGTCTGTGATTATCAGTTTACCCAATTCAGAAACTTTCAGAGCTAGCTAGCTAACCGTGCACACAGGAAGCCTTGGTCGTAACGTGTGCACAATTGAGTTTTGGAAATGGTGTTATGTTGGTGATCCTCGCGAGAGATCAGATATCTAGCCCGTAGCTGTTGTATTTAAAAATATTTGTCCGGGTAATAACTAGCTAGCTAAGTAGAACTAGTGAAATATTTTGCTATTTAAAATTTGTTTGTGATGTTTGCGTCACTCGGTGTGGTTCCTGCACATCCATTGAAGAGAGTGGGCAAGTGGAAATGTGGTTTTTGCAACATTCCGAGCGCAGTTAAGCAGAAACTACAGACCGACATGTGGATCGCGCAAACGCCAGTGTCATTAATGTAAAGATGGACAACCTCTTGAAAACTAAAATCTTTACATATTAGCCAACTGGCTAGCTAGCTGCATAGCTAACAAGGATAGTTTTATCGCACGTTTGATGGAGTAATCGCAGCAGCGCTAGACGTGACCTGAGGAGACGGTTGATTTATTGCACGACGATCAATTTTACATTTGAAGGCGTCTCATTCACGCGCTCTGAATGTGGCACGGATCGGCACGCACACACTTTATTGAAAGCGAACGTGGTCATCATATCCTTTGTATGCAAAAGTACACGGACATAGTTCGACCACGTGCACCGCAGTCTGCGAATGCAGTTTAGCAAAATGGTAAGATTTACTTAGGAACTTTGTTTTTGTTTAATTATTGTGCCAGCAGCGTCACCAACCAGTATTGCAACCAGTATAATTTTTGTTTTGATTTAATGAGACATCATTGTCTTTTGCAAATGTATAGGTATTAGAAACGGTTGTCGCCGAGATTCGCAATGCTGTGCATTGAGACCATAAGCGAAGTGATCAACGCCTGCTTGTATTGTGTAGCTAGCTCAATTTTTAACAGATAAATGTGTGGTCGTACTGAGACGACTGTTTAAAATCGTCGTATTAAAATATCGTAGATAAAATAACTTGGCAAAAAGTATGTACGCAGTTGTGGCCATCCGGGAGCCCTAGCTAGTTGAGATGTTTATTGATATTCACCAGGTGTTGGAGGAGAATATTGGCTGCGCAGTACTACTCTCCACTAAATGCAGAATAATAGTAGGCTACATCTAGCTAAAACTGAGTTATTATTGTATAATCTTGTTTCTCGGTTGCTGTTTTTCTGTGGCTTCGTATTTATTCTGTTTTACAATTCCAGAGTAAACTTTGCCTACAGTCTGTGGCTTGTTACATTGTGAAACTGTCATTTAAATGGTTGAATATTTGAGAGAATGCCTCCAGACTTATATCAGGCACTAGCTGCCACCTGTTTCTAAACCTGGATCTCATTATTGCACTTGCGCAAAATTGGGTAAAGTGCTTTCCGCAAATGTACTGGGAATTGAACTAATGACCTTCTGGTTGAGGTGTAAAGTATTTTAGACTAACCCCTCCCCCAGTTCTTATGGATATCTGCCAGTAGGGAGGAGGGTCACATGCTGTCCCACACGCTCTGTTATGTACAGAAGAGACACACCCACCTTGGCCTGGATGAGCTGGTCTGGGGCTGTGTAGTGCAGGAAAGGCGTCACATGAGACGAACATGACCTGTGACCCCCTAGTGGAGACGGTGTGCACAGGGGGTCCTGGAGCGCTACATCACTGAAAGCAGCATGTGAGATAAGAGTGCCCTGGAGGACAATGTTTAACACCAGGAAACATTGCCTTGTCTGTTTGGAGAAGGGGTAGGCGAGTAAACAAGCAATGTACTGCTCCGGTTTTGCTTGGGTGCCGGTGGCTTTTGCCCACTGAGACTTAGCCCATGAATCCATCCGGAATTGTTTTTCTTAAAAAAAAAACAGGGGGGGGGGGCTATGGTTGAGGGTGGTTCGGGGTTCGTTGCAAACATCCTGTGTGCATGACCAGAGTTCAGCACCCACAACCCGTTTTCAGCCTGACCGCCCTAATGGCATGTCAAGTTTCCAATGCATTGTATTATAATTTGTTTGTTTAGTTGACAGCCCTAAAGTACAAAGCATCGGTTTAGATACTTTTCATTTGCACAGCTGGATACTAACTGAATAATGTTGGGATAACTTGCATAACAAGTGTGGAACAGCCCTGTCCTATTTGAGAATTGATCCTACAACCTATGGGTAATGCTGCCAGCTCCTAAACAAATGAACAGTTTATTTTTGATTCATGAGTCACTTTGAACAGTATGACTTTTATTAGTATGACTTTTAAATATTTTTCTCTCCATGCATACATTAGCAGCCAGCCTTGTTGTAAAGATGAAGAGTTTTCATCCTAGACTTACCATCGTAGCATTTCAAGATATTGCCCCCTCCCCTGAGTAAAAAAAAGGCTAACCAGAGTTCACAAATCTTGTTGTAACTGTAATCTTGTTGTCATTTACCTGTGAGTGATATGTTGCATTTCCATCAATGTTATTTTCATATTGATTGAGGTTTGTTTTATTGCCACTGCACAATAAAAGGTATCCTGTAGTTGGCTACTTTAGGAGTGTAAATATACTGCCTTTCACTGATTATAAATGTAGCCATAGAAATATTGAATGTCAGCTATATTGAATAGCAAAACAAAGCGGTGTCTGCAGCTTGCATGTTCTTCGTCTTTCATTAGTCGTCCTCAGTATCAGCTGTAAACTTGGTCGAAAATGGAGTTTTTAAGTACCATGTAATAGTTCCATAACCCCCCCCTCCCCAAAATTTTTGTTGTAGTTGAAAAAACAGCAGCGAAGTGAATGGTGTCTGTTTCTCTTTGATGTCGGGCAAGTTGGGGGAGCATGTGCATTTTGAATCGTGATAGTTTTTTTCCTCACATCTATCTGTTTCCAGTAGGCTACTACATGGAATGTTCTGTGTGGGTTAGTTTCTGTCTGTGTGCATATTTTATTGGGAAGTTGTTACTGTTAGTTTGCTGTTGTCAGCTGAAGTGGCTTTTTGGGGTGTTCATTGCAGTGTGTCAGTGCTAAAAATTTTGCTTTCACATTGCTGTTGCCTGCCGACAGTTACTGTATTACGTGTATGTCCATTAAATGTAAAAGGTTATATTGTCCTGCGCATGAAATAAAAACAGGTAGAGAAATGCACAAGTAACAGCACACAAAGTTGCAGTTTTGACATCCCAACTATGTCTTTGTTTTTTGATTATATCTATAATATTTATTTAGGTAAAGATAGACTTGCCATAAGTTTTTTTTTTTGGTTGACATTTTTAGACTTCTATTATTTTCCCGTTCTTTGCAGAATTAGTTTTTTGAAAGGTGGAATCATCTCAGGTGGAAGTGGGTGTGCAGCCCGCGGTGGCTGTAGGACTCACCTGTTCATTAAGGCAGTGAAGTAGCTCAGTGATGAGCATGTGCATCTCAATTAGGGGAGATTTGTGTACTTCAACTAAATGAGCTACTGGGAGACTTCTGGAATGAAGGTCTCTTTATTTCTGAAGTCCCCCCCCCCCCCCCCCCAACAAGTTCAGCACTTTGCATGGGACTAGTTCTACCTGAGGATATCTTGGTTTGTTGAGAACCAGTAGAGCAAAAACTATTGCCAACCGTGGCAAAAAAACACCAGCATGGCCGATTCACTTAGGTAGTGTTCAGTCAGTCTTGTTTAGGTAGGCTACTACTCGCATGAAAATTCACATTTTTGTTTTATCAGATCTGTTTCAGGAAATTGCTTAGTATTCATTAACATATTTTAATACGTTTGTATTTTATTTGTCATAGTATTGCTTCTGCGATTTTCAATTTACAAAATGTGGCAAAGATATATCTGTGTAGTAAGTCACTTGTTATTTTTTGCATTTACAAAGTATAGATGGAACGAGTGGATGGGTGCAAGAACTTAAGTGAGGTATTTTATGCTACCCACACACTAACCGCCATGAATATCATCATGTTTGTTGGAAAAACTGGTCACATTTCATACACATTGAGATTTTGCGCTCCTTTAAAGCGGTTGCTCTTGGGAGTGCTCATTATACAACTGTTACTGCCATGGATGAATGCTGGGAGTCCTCAACATTTATCAGAGTTACAAGCAGAACACACAAGTGTCCATTTTGTTTAGTGCCAACAACTGTCATGTAGTAACGGTGCAGATCTGCATATTTTACCATAATCAATGCCGAAGCTGCCGAGACGGAACTGACTGAAATCTGTGGGCTAAGCACGAGAATGGTGCAAAATGGAATGGAGTGAATCTCTGTCATCAACTGTAACTTGCTAACTGGAATATGTACACCCATCATACAACTGACTGTGGCTTATCTTTTTTAAATCTGGGGAGAAAACAAGAGAGCCTGTGAATGAAGCAATCCCTTGTCTTTTGTAGCTTGATGGTATGCTGGTACTGGTCTGATGGTTGCTTAATTATGAAAGATTTAGTGCTGTGTAATTAATATGATACAGACAGTGGCTTTTATTGGGCTATACCTTTTAATCTACCTAATGTTGGCTAACTAATGAAAATGCCTTACTCAGGGTCCTGTGATTGATTTTTTTTGCTGGATTTATCTTCTTTACAAGTCGTAGCCTATTTTATAATTTTCCATTTTAAAAATATATTTGAGGCGTCAGCATACTTTGTTTACATTTAGGCCAAGCTATTTGTTCTTCTAGGGTTGTGTAATTTAGTTTTTATATGTACTATCTACAGTTCTTTCTGTGTTCTTCTCATTCCTATAATTATTGGGCCTTACCGCTAATATGATAATTATATAATTATATTGACTTTTGGATATATAGAGGCCTCAGTTCTAATATGGAAAGGCCCCAGTGTGCTGTGCTATGGCAGCATATCTAAAAGATGTGAAGAAACAAGTCAGGGGGGTTTACACAACCATGAGAGTGATCCTGAACAGACAGTACCCCCCAACAAGGCACTGGGCAGCTGACCTGAGCATGCACATGCAGTGGCAGGGTAGCAGCAGAGTCAGCTCAGCTCACAACAGCTCTGTGGTCCTGATTTACCCCTCCCAGACATCTTTAACAAAAGGATTATCTGAAGAGGTAAGTTTTGAGCTTACTCAGAAAGTGTGTCTGAAG
This sequence comes from Anguilla anguilla, assembly GCF_013347855.1. Lineage (NCBI taxonomy): Eukaryota > Metazoa > Chordata > Actinopteri > Anguilliformes > Anguillidae > Anguilla > Anguilla anguilla. The sequence continues at coordinate 11,280,331 of NC_049207.1, read as the reverse complement.
TCCGAACATGCAGAGTGGGATTAGTCCCTAAGACAGGAGCACTGTAAGAGAAGGCTGTGCCTCCCATTGTGATTTTAGATACACTTAGAATCAGCATCTTGTGAGTGAAGCAATCTTGGAGGATTTCTTTCTTGGTGGTTCTTTGGTTGAGTAACTTGTGGTAGCATCACTTTGCTCTGGTATAGTATAGGCCTATACTTTATCTTGAACATTATACATCATGAAAATCGGCGAGTTTCACAGGACAATATTTGTGAGTGGGACATTCTGTTTTAATGCAGAGGCCATGGCAAGATAATAATCATATTAATCATAACAATAATGCCTGTAGGAAGCAAACATGGTATTCATTATATCAACAAATTGGATACCATACCAAAGGTCATGTTACTTTGAGGTAACTGGGTCATAATTCTATATCTAGCATACATTGACAAGTGCATCATATAGGTCTGTATATATTTAAGAAATATTTTATGGTTACCAAGGCCTGTTGTTTCACTGCTCTGACAGCCTCTTGTGCTTTTAATACGATTCTGTGTAAATTCAGCATGGGGCCTTGATAACAGAGAATTAATTTGTTTTCCATTGTAAGTGGGCTCCACTTCTGTCTACTACGACCGACTAACCACATCCACCACATTCATGACATCATTTCACTGCACAGCTCTGTGGACTTGGCTCCTTATTTTGAGTGCTCAGAATGCACCAGCGAGAGTGAGGCAGCAGTTTGGCTCCCAGGTTCCGAAAGGACTACTTGCAGGTTCACGGACAGTCAGTGTGCTGTGCTGCCTTCTACAGATGCTGCTCCCACACTGGGTGTCAACAGTCCTTCATGTTCATGGTCACATCTGTTCTTCTTTAAAAAAAACTTTCCAGTAACCAAACATTGAATGACGGTGGGATTTTGAACAGGGAAATTAAAGTGAAAATGGGATTTAGCTACGGTCCGTTTGCTTGTGGAAACAAACTTGTGAATCTAGCCCAAAGTTCAGTTCCCTACTTGAAGCGGTCTGGTGCCCTTTTACTTACTGACTCACTGTTCCTCTCTCTTTCCTTATAAGTCATCCAATCCTTCACTTCTCTTCCACCCACCCTCCTCCTCCCTCTCTCATTACGTCCAGCTCTGATTTCCACTGCAGCACTGATCCTCGACCAGCCATGTATGTACAGAAGGAAGCAGAGTGCGTTCTTTTGGCTGATCTCAGATCAGCGGCACTTCCGGTCCATTCCGTAGCCTTTCTGTGGCCCCCTCCCTCCATCATCGCCCCTGCTTCTCTTCATCTCATTTTTCTCCTCTGGCTGACTCCCTTCATTTAACTGGTGCTGCCAGTAGGGGGCAGTGCAGGACAGCGTTGTGCCGGTCTGTGGGACGGTGCTGTGGGAGGAGAGGCCCAGGCATGTGGTAACAGCAGCAGTGCAGGTGCTCAGCTGTCTCAACACCTGCAGCACTCTCACATTACACCGCGTGATTTATTGGCCTAGCGCACACTGGCGGCCCAAGCGATCTGGGCAGGTTACATTCTTTTAAAACACATTGCCCCTTCTTATACTACTGGGTATGCACCGAAACTGTGGAATTATTCACTCGCTTGGGGGTACAACTGCTTTGCCTCAACTGGATTTGAACCTGAAATTTCAGTGCTGCAAACCGATGTGAACCTTACTGCTGTATGATGGTGGAACAATTCTGAATAAAGGGGGGGGGGGTGGTGGAGTTTAGAATACTTAGATTACCTAGATTACTTTGAAGAGTGAGAAACTGGAGAGAATGGACCAAAGTGAGCTCTCTCTTGATCAGATTCAGTCTAGCGGCTGATACAGGCTGTGGTGCTTGTGGAGGGTGGAGGATGGAAGATGGGGGGTGGGGAGTTGTCACACCGCTGGATCGGACTGCTCGGCTCCGGCCCAGAACCAGGCACAGCAGCTCATCTTCAGATGTGGGAGCATCACAGGAGCACACAAAAGCGTGTCTCCTGTGGCAGCCAAAGGTGCTTTGGCTCCCGCCACTGTATACCTTTGCATCAGCCAAGAAGGAAACTGTGGTCTGAGCCATTTAGTACCACAGGGTGGCGGTGTACTGCTGTGGTCAGCCAGCAGTGTTTATAAACTGGCTCTGCTTTTTCAACACTTCTATGGTTGAATTCTTTGTCTTGTTTCTTGGATAAAATTCTGGTTACTCAAGGACACTGGTTTTAAACTTCAGAAATGTCACAACTGAGACAAATAATGGTAAATGATGTTAAACCTACACTCAGTGGCCACTTAATTAGGTACACTTGCTTGATAAAACAAATAGCTTGCTCCTATAAACAGTAAATCATGTGGCAGCAACTCAGTATATAATGCATGCAGACATGGTGAAGTTCAGTTGTTCAACTGCAAGACCTTTGACCGTAGTTTGATTGTTGGTGCCAGATGTTTTGGTTCCTGCATCTCAGAGACAGTTACCCTCCTGGAATTGTCATGCACTATGCTTTCTAATGTTTACAGAGAATGGTACGATAAGCAAGAAACACTCAGCAAGTGGCAGTTATGTGTCTGAAAACATCTTGTTAATAAGAGAGATCAGAGGAGAATGGGCAGACTTGTTCAAGCTAACAGAAAGGCCACAAATGTTCAAATAACACTTGTTTATAACAGTGTGCAGAACTGAACCCACAAACCTTGAAGCAGGTGGCCAACAGTAGCAATTAAAGATTGGAAAAAACGTCGCCTGGTCTGACAAATCTCAAATTCTGCTGTGGCATGCAAATGGTTGAGTCAGAATTTGGTGTAAACAGCCTAAATCCATGGATCCCTTCTGCCTTGTGACCGTGCCTGTGGTTAGTGGTGTAATGGTGTGGGGATTGTTTTCTTTGCACCCATCAGGCCCCTCAATACCAACTGAGCATGATTTGAACTCCACGGCATGCCTAAGCATTGTTGCTGATGATGTACAGCCCTTTATGGCCAGTCAACCCTTTTTTGAACGTATACTTTATATCCAGCATTTCAAGCTGGTTCCACGAACACGATGATAATCCAGTGGAGCACCTTTGAGATGAGGTGGAATGGGGGAGTTCACTGCATGCAAGTGTTGGCTGAAAAATCTGTACGAACTGAATGGTGCTTTCGAGTCAGGATGGACCAGAATCACGAGGCAATGTTTCCAGCACGTGTTGAGTCCATGCCGCAAAGAATTCAGGTTGTTCTGGAAGCAAAAGAGGGCCCTGCCCAATTCTAGATAGGTGTGCCTAATAGTAACCCATTCATGTACACTTATTAACTTTAATCCTTATCTGCAAATTGTTAGTAGTTTTGTTTATTTAAATGCCTGGAATAAATAGTAATTTAAAATACTTTTTTTAAAATTCAGGCAATAAGTGTACATTAAAATCAAATTAGTAAATAAGAGTGCATTTTAATCTGTGTTAATAAACTACAGCCCTCTTTGAAGTGGCTAATTGTTCGCAGAAGCACCTCTTGAGGGCAAATCCGCCAATTCTATCTTGCTGTAATGCTGCCTGAGGTCTGTTCTTTTGTATTTGGGTTTTTGAAACCGAATGGGTGAATAGACTAGAAATCTTTATTGTCCATTCAGCATACACTTGAAAATATACTTCCTTCAGTCCTGTGCAGCCATCCAGGTGTGCATTTGCCTTTGGTGTGAACTTAGTAAGTGCTTCCGTCTTTCTGTGTGGGTAGCAGCTGAAGTTATAATCTAATTGGTCATGGCAAAAGTGGGTAGGTGCCATCAGCCAATAATGTTCATGTACTCATATTAAAAGTTATCTGCCTAATTTCGTGTGACAGTTTGGTGTGTTGATTTTTAAAAATTTGAACTATACTGTAGTAAAAGATTTTTTAGTGAGGTTGAAGTGCCATTACCCTTGTCAAACCTCATTTGCCTCGACTAATTGTGGAGACAAGCTGTAACAATCTGACACTGGCTTGGGAGACAAGTAGGCTAATGCAAGAAAATGCACTTTTATCCATAATTTTTTTAACTTTCCTCCCAGTTTGGATTACCAAATAGCATTGGTATTTAACACATTCTTTGACATTTCGGAGGGCGCAGCATGTGTCCATCAAAGAGCATGCAGACACGCCATCTTTTCAGGCTTCAGTCCAACAGCAGAGCTCTGCAGTCAGCACGCTGGGGGATGTAGTTCTTCTGCAGCTGGTTCTGAACTAACAGACTTCAGATTCCCAATAGACCAGAGGAGTGAGTCACTACTAAACAGTTGACTCGAACCTTCAGTACCCGTATGGTGCTGAATTTGAATATCCTTTAATCCAGATGACTACTGACCAACAGTGGCACTGGTTTGGTCAGGATGTAATTCTGAACCATGAGCTGTTCTGTCTTGATAATTTTCAGTCTGAATGAAAAGGATCCAGTCCTAAAAAAAAAAAAGAAAATAGGTTTAGATCTGTCAAGGTCCCAGATTTCAAAATATAGGACTAAAATCCATATTCAAAACTTTCAAAATCATTGTAATCTAGTTTAAAAGTTTGACAAAGCTGAACTCAGAAGGCTGTGGATTTGATTCTCTGACAGTCATACCATTAGATCTGCTTGCTAAAGGAATTACTCAGCTGTGTAAATGGATCACGTACTGTATAAAATGAATCTGTCTGACAAGCATGTGTAAATGACAATTGCAAGAATTTATGCTCAACCAGAGGTTAGGATTTACTGTGAGATTTGAAGTCGGCAGTTGCACACTCGACTTTTTTAGCTTGAAAACTTTCAAGGAAGTGGCAGTCGGCAGAAAGAAGTAGCAGAGCTGGGCAGTGCGTCACCACTTCCTGAGCAGAATGCACGATGCGTATGTAAATGGAGAGGAAATCTGTTCAGATTCGAACTTTCCGTTGTTCTCAATATGTTGTGATATGACAACAATGGGACCGATCTGTGGATGTGGAGTGTTTCACTCAGTATAGCCTTGTAAGTGCAGCCATACGTCTGGAAGATTTGGCTCAAAATGTGCGGCTTTGGTTTTTCCTTGTGTACTTCATGTTCCCACTGACCCTTAAAAGTAAGCAGAGGCAGTAGGGTAAAATGGCTGGCCTGAAACTGCTTGTTAGGCTAAATAATTAGCCTCAGGCCCTATTAGGGGTGGGGATGTAAAAATGGGCATGGGCCTTGTGACCCAGGGAGAGCTGGTGTTCTCCTGCTATCAAGAGATGGGTCCATGGACTTGCAGTGGGGTAGATATTCATATGCAGTAAACCAGTTCAAGTTTACATGCAGTATTGTTTTTAGGATATTTATTGCCATTGTTATTGTCATTGACTCTTATTTGTGATATTATTTACATATATATATATATATGTATGTATTTATATATATTTATATATATTTTTCATCTCAGACCCATTTTGCCTTATTGTTTTTATTTAAAAGCGCTTTGAATCCTTTTTCTCCTACCTGCATTAACTGGTTCCTCTTATTGCCCACTGGTTGCATCAATTTCTTGTGGGCATGTATGCACCAGTGTACACTGTACCATCAGAGAAAGTTTTCCTTGGATAATAACATGACAAAAGAACATGGCAGCCGTCGACTTGTAATTAAGCATCTGGGTACACAATTATGGATGTGAACATGGGCTGAAATCACCCTTTTGATATGGCTGTCCTTGTGAATCATTTAAATCGTAAACATTTTAGTTTAGCATCCCTTATTTTCAATTTTGAAAGTTGGGGGACAAGTCTATATATGCTCAAACCTAATGTTCAATTGTGTACAATGCTGCCAGCCAGTGCCAGTCATATTCTATATGCAGTTGTCTTTGGTCAGGTGCTTCTAACATCTTTGGTAAGATGTATTTCCATTCTGTGTGCTGATGTGATGCTGGACAGCACTGTACTGCATCTCAGGAGCTGAAACACAGCTAATTGGAAGGCAATCACTGGCTGGATATTTAGCTGTGCTCATTGTTTTAGGCCCATCTTTAGCCCACGTGTCTCAAAGAAATCCAACTCCCAGTGTGCAACAGGTGCGGGAAGTGCTGGCGGGATTCTGAAGCACAGCTTTGCACAGCCTCCCTCAGTTCAGTCCTTTCGTCTGCTGAATGTGGTCTGTCCCTGCATTTACAGTTGTTCTGTTCCCACTTGAAGTCGGTATAGCCTATATGCTGCCGTTAAATGTCATTAATGCTATTCTTGCAAGAAAGGTATGTGATGTTGATGCTTGTTACACTTTTGATGAAATGCTTTGATGTCCAGTTTGTCTCGCTTTTTGTTATGGAAGACGAGCACGGATATACGAAATACACAAAACATTTTGACGCTTAATTATTATTGTTCTAAGGGTCTAGGAACGCCATGATATCTTTACATTGATGATAGACATTGCATTCATCTTTATTACTCAGATTTGGAACTGCTGAAATTGGAAGTTTGTCTCCCTCTAGTGTTCAGTGCATGGAAAACAGAATTTGTGAGTTTCATACGTAGACTTTGTCACTCGATTTATCCCCCGGAGTACAGGGATGAAACGGTCAAATTGTCTGGCAGGGGGAGTGTGTAGGAATTCTGGGAAGATTGGTTCCCGTGGGGATATCTCGAAACGGTAGCAGAACTGTGTTTTTTGGCACGGTTCTCTTGCAGTAAAGTCTCTCTCTTCACCGTGAGGATACTTGAGTGTGAAAATGGAACTCTTTTATCTGAGTTTAAAAAAAGTCTGATGTTTGTCTCACACACATGGCTTCTTTTTTTATTTTATTTTTTTTACTACAGGTGAGCTGATACTGGGAGCCCAGGAGAGAGCAGAATGGAGAAGCCACACTCCGGTCTGAGGAGTCGCTTGGTGCGCAAGCAGGTATGCAAAAGGCCCCTCCTCCTTCTCGGCTACGTCACCAGCGCGTTAGGGCCGCCCACCCTCATTAAAGTGGCCCGAGAGTTAGTCTGAGTGTCATGCCAGCGCTGTCTCTCCCACGAGATGATGTCACCGAAGGCAGCTGGGCATTAGCCTTAGCGGTGTGTTTGGGTTGGGTGTGTTTGTGTGTGTGTTTGCGGTGTGTTTGGGTTGGGTGTGTTTGCGGTGTGTTTGGGTTGGGTGTGTTTGTGTGTGTGTTTGCGGTGTGTTTGGGTTGGGTGTGTTTGTGTGTGTGTTTGCGGTGTGTTTGGGTTGGGTGTGTTTGTGTGTGTGTTTGCGGTGTGTTTGGGTTGGGTGTGTTTGTGTGTGTGTTTGCGGTGTGTTTGGGTTGGGTGTGTTTGTGTGTGTGTTTGCGGTGTGTTTGGGTTGGGTGTGTTTGTATGCGTGTTTGCGGTGTGTTTGGGTTGGGTGTGTTTGTGTGCGTGTTTGCGGTGTGTTTGGGTTGGGTGTGTTTGTGTGTGTGTTTGCGGTGTGTTTGGGTTGGGTGTGTTTGTGTGTGTGTTTGCGGTGTGTTTGGGTTGGGTGTGTTTGTATGTGTGTTTGCGGTGTGTTTGGGTCGGGTGTGTTTGTATGCGTGTTTGCGGTGTGTTTGGGTTGGGTGTGTTTGTGTGTGTTTGCGGTGTGTTTGGGTTGGGTGTGTTTGTGTGTGTGTTTGCGGTGTGTTTGGGTTGGGTGTGTTTGTGTGTGTGTTTGCGGTGTGTTTGGGTTGGGTGTGTTTGTATGCGTGTTTGCGGTGTGATTGTATGCGTGTTTGCGGTGTGTTTGTATATTTACCTTTCACTCCTATGAGGTGGTGAAGGCAGGCAGTTATGCATGGAACGGGGTGGGGGTGGGGGTGGGGGGGCAGGAGAGAGCACTCTTAAGTCAGTGATGAGTGCCTTATCTCTGGGAAGGGTTAGCGTGTCACCGCACAGCCATGCCCAGTGCGTACAGGGCTGAATGAAGCAGGGGAGGAGAGAGGCTGCGCTGTTTCTGATAAGAGCAACAGCTGCTCCTCCGTTAAGGGTCCTCCTGCACAGAGGCCAAAGTGACACTCCTCCACAAAGCTTGTGTGTGGGGGGTGTCTGAGTGGTGGATGTAATGGGTGTGCTGTACTGTCCTGTCTTATCCCTCAGGGCCTGCACTTCCTAAATTCACTACATTTTAAGCTACATGCATAAATTCATGACCAGTGTTGCTCTGAGTGCAAGTACCATCTTCTGTTTGAATATCTGTGGCACCAATTTCTAAAGACTCAAGGTCCAAACACCTTTTACTCCCATCGGTCGCGTTCCCCATCCCCCCCTCTTGGCGTCCCTCCTCCTCTCCCTCACCAGATGTTTTTGAGCTGCACTGCAAGTTCCTGTTTTCAGACGGTGCGCTAACTCCCAGTTCACTGTCCCTGATTCAGTGCCCCAGTAAAGACACAGAGGAGGCGGACGAACCCAAAGCCAAAGTGCAGAAGACCGCCACCAAGGACAAGTCCTGCCAGACCGAGCAGCAGCACCACAACTGCTGTGAGCCTGGCGCTGGCGTGAGCGTGGGCGTGGGCACCAGCAGCCTGGGCACGGACACCAAAACTGCAGGTGTGCCCCTTCCCCAGCGCACTGTTCCCTCTGCACTACAGTCTCAATACACTGCACCCCGCTCCCCCACCTGCACACTACATACCCGGGCCCTTTGGTATTACTTGATTGCTAATTGCTAATCTTAAGGTACCTCAGTGCATAATATTGCTCAGGAAATTGACTTTATTTTAGTGTGTGATCAGTGTGGTTTCTTTGAGGAAAATTTGTATTTCAAAGCATTGTAATTCTTTTGCTGCAAATATGTGAAAAGGCATTGAGCGTGCGTAACTGGATTTTGAAATTCTTTGATCTTCGCACCTCTTCTTTGGCTTGCAGGCTATTTCTGTTAAAGGGTGCTGGCTACTTCTGTTAATTATCGACAATTTTGTGAGTTTTTTTACTGTCAGGAGCTAGCCCTATTAAAAGGGAGTCATTAATTCGGAACTCCTGATGTACATTTTAATATTATTTTTATAAATGTATAACAGAACGGTTGCCAACCCGACACTATTTCACTGATGAAGGTAGTATGCTAAAACATTTTGCTCTATTCGTTAATGAGATGAGTGTCGGTCTTTTACTGGAATCCTTGAAGGTGTGGGCAGCTTACATTATTAACAATCTGAAATGTGTTCTAGTTTGATGCAAGAAACTTGTCTGGCTATGGATAGCGCTACTCCCTGTACTCATTTGTGTCGTTTGCATGACCTCATTGAGCACTTTTGAAAGCAGCCCACCGAAGTGACCCCAAAGGTCAGAGTTCAAAGGGGATTACAGGACATTCTGCTGCCAAGTCTGATTATCATGCATGTGGTGGGGAGGAGTGGATTCAGACCCCAGGTCACCACCGCCACCCCCCCACCACGTGCACGCACATTCTCGCACTTAATGGACGAGCGGGAACCACCCTCTCTGTCCCCATTAACCTGACCTCTGTCCGGCATCAACACCCCTGTCATGTGACCTGTTGTCAGATTTGAACCGGGGGAATGCAACGGGCTGTGGTGTCACGCTCTCTTGTGTTCTAACTGGCCTGGCCTCTTGACTCGGCTTGAGGAAGAACATTCTAGTCACGATCACTCCCCTGAATTCAAGAGCACAGATATAGGGTCTTTGTGACTTCTGCGTGGTGTTTGTACACAGGCTTTGGCCGCATGAAAGCCAGAGCTTCCGCAAATGGGTTTCTCAACGTTCACTGGCTCTTTGTTTGTTGGGCCAAATAGTTCAGCGGGAAAAGGGCTCTAAAGTGCCTCTGACTGAAGACAGAATCCTCACTATACTGGCGACAGGATTCCCATCTCCTCCCTGTTTTACCTCGCTGTTTATATTTTACAGTTTTTTAAAATTTATTATTGGGAACTTTTAGTTTGGCTTTATATAATTACACACATTCCGGGAATGACAATTCATAAATATCTGTGCTCTTGCATAAGATTACATTCAGCCTAAGTCTTTTCTGGATTGTGAAAACTATTCCGTTTTGCGCAAGTGCTCTGAATTTAGGGCCTTTTCACTTGGAGTGGAGATTTGGCTGTTATTTCTTTATGCTAGGTTTAATGCGTGGCAATTTCTTCTGTGATATCCGTGCATTAGAGGTCATGGAGTATTGAATTGACTTCCATTTGGGTTAAATGAACTGGTGAAGTACAGTATAGGGGACTAAGATCACTGTATTTTTGCAGACAGGCAAAATGCAGCATTAAGCAGTCTGTTGGTCTTGGCTCGACTCACAAGGGGGAGGTTGATTAATTGAGCCTAATGTTGCTGTAGTGGATTCCCATCTATATTTAATTTAGTTTTGGTGTGTGTGTGTGTGTGTATTTGTGTAATGGGTGAGAAATGCTTTGTACGTGTGTGTCCATGCATATCAGTTAAGCAGCACGCTGTATGTATGTGTAATTGGTGTTAAGTATGATCTGTCTGATACTGCATGTCTGTGATCCTCGGGCCTGCAGTCATTTATAGAACCGATCCAAACCTTTGTGGATTATTCATGCGCTAGATCTCACAGCTTTCAACAGGGGACCTCCCTTTGATGCTTTGATGCTTTAGCTTCTTAAGCCTTGGGAAAAATGTTGTAAGCTTTTAAAACATATGAAAACGTGTAATTGGGGGAAAAAATGTGTTGTGCTTGCATTTTTGACATGTCCGGGGCGGGGGCAAAAGTAATGTTATGGTTTGAGGCAGGAAAGGGTTAAACTCGCAGTAGACTGACTGTGGCGGCTCCATTGATTGGTTGCACTCTGCCCTCTGGCCAGAAGGGGACCTGCTGAGACCTGCCCCCTCTCATTAGACACATCCTACTCTGAGGGGTGGGGGAGGGGCTGGGGGGCAGGGGGCAGGACTTCAGGGAGGCCTGAGCTGAACCTGCTGGTTCCTCAGGCTTCTCAGACTTGCGCGGACTCTGACACAGGCACACGCACGCACACACACACACACACACACACACACACACACACACAAAGAAATGTAGAGAGATCTCTGTACTGCCACATAGGTTACACATATCCACTTTAGATGGACTGAGACGCAGTGACACACAAACTCTGAACACGAATGCAGGCCATCCCTATTATTACCACTCGGGGCAGTATAAAACACAGGACATTTGGCCATTGGAGCTTTGCTGTATTCATTGATAAAAAAAAGAGCCAATGTTTCGTTCAGTCATTTTGAATTTACAATGGTCACAGTTGTTGGTCACATTTTTCTTGGGGGAATTCAAAGTTGTAATTATGTTTGTTTATTCCACAGCCGAAGAACACAAAGCGTTCATTGCAGTTCATTGCTGGTTGTGACCTGACTTCATTAGCACTGCCTGGCTTAGATTTCAACTTGAAAGTTGAAGAATTTTTTATCTAATTGTAAACTCACACACATGCGCGCACACACAGTTTTAACTCTTAACTATACAACATTTTGTCTTTTATTATTTCATTTTCATCTTGGATTTTTAGGTGCCTGAGTCCATTTGGTAATTTTGTCATTTGGCTATACGCCGAAGTGTGAGGAGGGGGGGGGGGGGGGGAGTATATTTTAATTTTAATTGGCCGTCCTCATACTGCAATGTGGTCCTGATGGTTCTGTATTTTGTTCTTTTTTTTTAACATTTTTTTAATTATGTGACTAGTTCAAATGAATGTGTGAACCATGATGCACTAAGAACAACATTAGTGCAAATATCTTGTTCTTCATAAAAAAGCTTACTGATTGGCTCGTTACACAAACACATGTATTATGCCTAATATAAAGGAGGCTGTGATTAGGTGATTTGTGCATGATGCCCCTGAGAAGGGCCTATTTGCAGAGGGGAAGATTGTTATAAATTTAACATATTTGACAAAACACTCATGAGAAGGATTAGCCTGTTTGTTTGGTAAGACAGAAAAAGGTCCATCATATTACTGTGATTTCACTTGTCATAAGTCTATTTGGATGACGTTTCTTTATTTCAATTTGTAGGAATAATGAAGCATCTAATTGGCCGTCGCATGCACAGAAGGTGTAAGGCAGAGATTTTTTTTCTACACTGGGTAACGGTTCTCATTGGACTACAGCAATATGCATTAACTGCGCTATCTCTACTTAATTAAATGTATAATCATCTGCTCTTGGCGGTTGGCTTGAGGTGCCATAGTTTCTTCCACGGCGACTGCTCCTCTCGCACAAGAACATCAGTTTCCTCTTGGGAGAAGCCTCTTCTGATGAGTAGGCTATATCCTCGTCTTCCATTTGCAGTGGTAGATCACGGAATTTGGCTCTATGCTGGGGCGCAAGGCGCTCGGCTCTCAAAGGGAATGAGAAGGGGTCACTTGATTGTCTATAATTGAATCCAGCTGCAACACATCCACTGATAATATAATCAGCCTGATCTAGCCCATTTTCCACCTGCGCCATGCACTTTGAGCTGTTCTCTTCTCACCTCTGGTCATGAAAGTGACAACATTCAGTAGCCACTCCCACGCACCCACGCGTTGCATCTGTGACTGCACCCATGTGCTGTACGCCATTGTTTCCCGGAAAATAGAGCCCCAAACTTTTAACATTTCTGACCATTTTTCTCCTTTATGTCAGGGAGCTAATGGAAGGTATTAATTTCCCCCCCTAATGTAGTTTGGTGCTGTTCTACCAGATTTTTAAAACTCACCGTGAAACATTGTTTAGCACATTCGATGTACTCGACACATGTTTACCAGGGTGTTAGATACTTGCTCCAGGTTCACCTGAGTCTGATGTGGTAGAGCCTGCAAAAAAAACGGCACATCAGGGTGCAAAAAGTCATTTCTCGCTTCGCGTGAAGGAAAACTCATCCTGCTTGTGTGTGACAAGCCCATCAGCGCGCATTCAGATCAGCCAGAAGGGGGACTGTTTTGGGTCGATAAACTGCACCTTTCGCAGCCTTTGAGGGGCGTTCCACTTGATCTTTAATTGCGCCTTTTAGCCGTGACTGTCACGGGCACCGGTCTGCGATTTCGCTGGCGTGTTCTTTTAGGATTTGCGCGCGCTCTGTCAGAGTGGCTGACTTGGGCCTTTTCTGAACGCTGACTGAATGTTGGCGGGATTTGATGAGCGTGTCGCGGGCGAGGGCGAGGGCGAGGGCGAGGGAGAGGGAGAGGGAGAGGGTGAGCTGCCTGCGCGTCTTGTGCTGCATTCGAAAATGAACTCGCTGTGAGCCCCATTGTGCTACTGCAGCCTGTCAGGCTGTATCTGACTTGACTTTCATTTAACTCTTTCAGGGTTTTATGGGTTTAGTGGCACGCTCTCCCTCCCTCCCCCTCTCTCACTTACACACATGCACACGCACACAATTATTGACTTTAGCAGTAAAGAATTCGCCAAAACTGGAAAATATTTGTAAATACCAGGTTGAACGTGTCCTATATTTTTCATTTTTGATGGAAAGGCTGTTTTTGATACCAAACTGAAAAGCTGAAAAGGTAACCTGAACAAGTGACTGGCTTTGACTAAATTTAGTGGGAGTGTGGGGGGAAAAAGTCTGAAGAATCACTGGATTAGTCACTGCCAGTCATTCATTGTTACTTGTCCATCAATCACAGAGTCACATCTCCGTCGCATCTCACCGTTCCCGGCACTACCTAGACAGCAGTATTACTCAGACCATTGTAAAGTAAATCAAGTTATGTGCCAGTCAAAAGCACAGTATCGTTTCCCTTTGGGCTTCAGGAAGTGTTTTATTGACGGTGCCAGGCTAGCTCAAACGCTCAGTGTTTTATTGGCGGTGCCAGGCTAGCTCAAACGCTCAGTGCTTTATGGATTGTTTGCTTTGGTTACGCACTGCACACAAACAGCTCAGTGTTAACCCAGTGACCTCCTGCCTGCGTGAAGCGACAGTAGGCTGTGCTGATGGTGTAAGTGTGAAAGCATTATCATTGCTTCGGCGGAGCTGTCACACTCTGCATCATGTCCCACCGAACCTATTCTTAAGCTGAGGTGGTGGAGCTCAACACCTGCCCTGGGGGGTTTTCTGTAAGTCCTGGAGGCACTCTGGGGGGGGGGGGGGGGGGGGGGGGGGGGTGTGATACAAGCCCTCCGGACTTACCACCTCAGGAAATCTCCCCAAGGCACAGGCAAGCTTCACTGCCCCAGACCAGCTCTGAACGTACGGGTGCAGGCTGAGCCGGTCGGGTAGTGAGTGAAGCCTGCCTCCACGTGTTAGCATTGTGCAGGTGTAGCGTAGTTCTCTGTAATCTGTGAAGTTTCCCTGCCTGACACACACCCCTGCCCTGGATGAAGGGTTTTAAGGAGATTAGGCAGTCTTAAAGGATGGAGTCACCACACCCTTTCTCTTTGTTCTGGGGAGCGGCGAAGGTGGTGAGAGGCTGGCCTTTCTGCGATTACTCGCTGGATTTCCCTCCTGTTGTAGATTTTGTTTCAGTGGTGTTTTTTTCTAAAGCCGCGAGCTCCTGTGGAGAAAGTTAAAACGGATGCGATCGCTCGCCGGGTTTTCAAGATGCAGAATTACGATGCTCGGCCGGTGCAGAAAGAACCAGCCGCGGCGGCTGCGATACCCGCGGACCGGGCCGAATCCGCCGCACTACGCTCCAGTGTGCCGCCCAGCACGCTCCCAGCACCTGCACACAGGGTGTTATCACGCCCACATCAACAGAAAGGCCTCGCCTCCCTGAACCTGAAACCCTCTTTATTCCCCAGTCACTGCCGGGGAGCTACGGTTGGCTGTTTAAGGAAAGCCCTTCGGCTGTGAACTGGGGTCACTCGTCCAGAGACCGGGACCTAGAGAGTGGGGGGGGGGGGGGTTTCTAGAAGGTTTCGCTGCGCTTTTGCATCGCGCGCTGAACGCTCGCACGCCGGCACACGCGGGGTCGCGCAAGTTCCCTGGCCCGCAGAGCGCCGCGACAGCCGACGCCCGCAGAGACTGAGGGATTGGGGTCACCGGCTGATTTCCCAGCATGCCCCGCCGCACTCCAGGAAGCGGGCGGACGGATCTGTCGGATTATGGTAACTGACGGCGACGCGCCCGTCTTCGCGCACGGCCGCGCATCGCTCGTAATGCACAGCGAGAGCCGCTACATCAAACGCGGTCGCGTCTCAAACGCGGGCTGACGCGTCCCTTCTCTGCCCCCTCTGACTTGTGGTTTCCTTCAGCTCTCCTCAGCGCTGTTATTAGTCATCACTAGTGTGACAGTTCAGTTTCACCCCCCCCCCCCCTTCCCCTCCCCCTCCCCCTCCCCAAGAAACCAAAATATTTTTGCACGCTTGTGTGAGAGAAACTCACCGTGGTCACAAAGTCAGCGCCTGCGCGTTTTAAATTATGGCTCTGATAATTATTAAAGTGCTGCCAGCGCACCCCTCTTAATAAAATATGAAATGTATGGCTGCTGTATTTCTCAGAGCGTCACGCTCAGGTTTATCTGTCGGTGAGTGATTTTTATTATCTCTGTTTGTGGCTGCGGGACCCCTGGCAGCTTTATTGCGAGTCGCGGGAGATTTTCTGCGTCACAGACTTCCTTCTTGAAGTGCTCTTAGCGCCGCCCGTACAAGCTTCATGAGATTATTCATCATAGTTATGCTAATCTTGCTCTGCTCCCTGCGCACTGCAACCACAGCTCTCTCAGAGGTAGCAGCTGCTACTGTATGCAGGAGCTTTCATTAGAACACGCACGCGCGCGCACGCACACACACACCCACACACATGCACAGACACGCACATATACGAATACACGCGCACACGCCCACCCACACACACCCACATCCGCACGCACAAGCACGTATATAAATACACACGCACACACACAGACACGCACATATACGAATACACACGCACATGCACACACCCACCCACATGTGCACACACACAAACGTGTTCACACATGCACATATAAAAATACACACACACACACACACAAATCGCATGAAAATTGTAGAGCAGACTTCTCATTTCTTCTGGCTTCAACCTTTACACACAGCCAAACATAGATTCTACATATGAAGGCTTCAAAGAGTTCATTAGTTCACCTTCATTGCCGGGAAATGTAAGCAACCGCAAAACTGACAGAACATAATGTTTCGGTAGTTCTTTATCCGCTCCTCTCTATATATACAGAAATATCTACCCAAACAGAATAAATTCTTCATTTTCATATTTATTTATTTGGTGCAAAAGCCTGTTAAATAAATATTAAAACTCACCGAAATCTGCATTTTGTATATTTAAATAAATGCGAAAGGGAGGCAGGCTGTCCATGGATGAATGTGCGAAATCGTGAGGATTTGGCGTTCGGGATGAGAAGGGAGTAAAGCAGCAGCTCAAAGCACGCTCCTCTTTTCCCTCCCGCTTCATTAGTGTGGATAAAATCAGAGGGAATCTTACAGAAAAAGAGACTGAGAAAGGGAAAGAGGGAGAGAGTGATGGATAAAGAAAGAGAGTGTAAATCCCCCTCAGATCTCTGAGCCTGGGCGGATGCCATCGCAAGGCCCCCCCCCCCACGGGGAACGTGAAAAACAGCCTGAGCAAAGCACCTCGCCCCCCCTCCCTGTCCCTCCCCATCCCTCCCCGTCCCGTCCTCACGTGCCCCCATCTCTTTGACGCAGCAGGCGGGACCAGATGAATCCAGATGCACCTCGCCCTCCGCAGGGAGAGGGGGAGAGTCAGCGAAACGCACCTCAGGCGGAGCGTTGCCGTTTCCATGCAAATGTACAGCAGCTGATCTGAGATCAGCTTACTCCCCCCTTGTCTCCCTGGGTAACTGCGTGGCGGCACGATCAGCTCCTGGCCTTAAAGCGCAGACACCATCGTGATCTGATCTAATCCAGGCTCTGTGATCTGATCTGATCCAGGCTCTGTGACCAGACAGGAGTACGTGCTCATGAGAGGCAAATTGTAGCTGATATTGGCCAGCTTGGTTTTTCATGAACAGTTGACTAGTTTAGTAAATCATATTTTTAGGCGACTAATAATTGTCTGATTGATGTAGAAGTGTCATAACATGTTGGCTAGTTAGCTGGCTTGTTCAGGGCTTTTCCTGAATTGACATGTCATGGACTGACCGCCTAAATTTTTTTCCCAGTCGCCTGGGAAATCGCACCAAAAGAAAGAAAGAAAAAAAAAAAACCTCTAAAACGATTAGAAATGACCTGTGAATTTATTGGTACAATTTCGTTGTGAACGATACGGCATTTCAAGTTTATAGTTTTGTCTGCTTTCAAGTTTATGCGCAACCCTCGACACTAAACGAATTGCAGTAGAATCCGTTTAATAGCGCAAAAGAATGAAACCGCGTGCTGACGACCGCGAGCGCCACTTAGGCGTCCGCTGTGGTCGTGATTTCCAACAGAAACTGCCTACCATAGTACATTTTTAGCGGTTGTGTGTCTGTATAGGGCGATTGTTGGTTTATTTGTGTCACATCTGCCAACTTTCAACCTTATATTTATAGATCGTTATGCGATGTAATTGGACATAATTCCCTGAAAATATCCGTAATGTGCGCTAATGGTTTATGCAAACGAGCAATCTCTGTACAATGGAATGAATGGGAAGAGGTTCGGGATTTGACAGTTCTATGCAAATATCCGAATTATGCGATAATCCGTTATACAATTAAGTGGATTCTGCTGCATTAACATACACTTGTTTTTGCCTATCTGTGCAGATTGAAATTAAATAAAATTCTGAAAAGCCTTTTAAATATTGTACCATAATGTTTGAGTGACAAAAATGAAACTCATTTGAAGACATATGACAATTCCAAATACCACTATTCCTGTTAAATGACCCCCATTACAATCCTTCAGGCTGTATTGCCCCCCAATTCTGGCTCTAACAATATGTACCCCTTTAATAAATATTTAAATAGTTTACATTTTTTATTTATTTTGGTCACACATTTCATTTTTTTGTAGCACACATCTCAATGCATTGTGGATGTCTCTTGAAGACCAGAACTTTCCATTTTAAATGTAGCCAAATATGGGGAGATGGCACGTCGAGTTGAGTGTGGCAGTAAAGCTGGATCGACTGTAGTCGCTGTCACACAAAGTCACCACCTGAGCCCTGTTTTGAGCCAGAAGAAATCCTCTTGTTCGTCCACTGCTAGCTGTTTTGTGGATGTCCATATTGCCCAGAAACTAGTGTCTACATTTAAGATGTAGTGCATTCTATCTGGGTATGCTTTGGACAGATTATGCTTATGGAATTTTCAGCAATGTACTGTATCATATCGTTCAGCCGGTTTACAAGTCCATTTCTGTCTGTTAGGCCTACCAGATTGTATGCAACATGTCACAGGTGATCATTTCTGATAATTCAGATTCAATTGGGATGAAATTCACAGCATTTGGTGAGACAGGTATGCTGTCTTCAGCTGTGCTTGCTTACCATTGTGAGCAAATTGCAAGTGTCATCTTGTGGATCTGGCTTCCTTCTTTCCGTGCTTGTTATGAACAAGTGTCTGGAGGCTGGAAACTGTGCTTTTCTGGACTGTTAAAAATGGGCCATATGGAAACCCTCAGTAAAGTGGGTAGAAAGAGCATATGTATATTTTCATCACACAGCAAGCAAATATTTGTTCCACAGGGAGTCCACGTGATGTGTAATTATGATTGTTCTTCTTTTTTGGCATGAAGCAGCATAATTCATTTGCGTAGACTTGCAGATTTTAACAGTGGTGTGTGTGTGTGTGTGTGTGTTTCAGTGTTATTCGTGGAGCCAGGGGATCCCCCCCTGCTGCAGCAGCAGCTTCAGACCTCCAAATCGGGCATCCAGCAGATCATCGAGTGTTTCCGCTCAGGTACGAGAGTCACGTCTTCGTCTTCGCTGCCGCCTCCGCTTCTTTGGCTCGGGACGCTAACGTGCCCCCACCCTCCTCCACCCCTCCCCCCACCCGTTTGGTTCCGCAGGCACCACCCAGCTGAAGCACCTCCTGCTGAAGGAGGTGGACACCATCTTTGAGTGCAAGCTGTGCCGCAGCCTGTTCCGCGGCCTGCCCAACCTCATCACGCACAAGGAATTCTACTGCTTCCGCCGAGAGCCCGACGCCGCCGGTCAGTGGCCGTGCCGTTTCTCCCTCCCTCACCTCCCTCCATTTACCGTTTCTCCCTCCCTCACCTCCCTCCATTTACCGTTACTCCCTCCCTCACCTCCCTCCATTTACCGTTACTCCCTCCCTCACCTCCCTCCATTTACCGTTTCTCCCTCCCTCACCTCCCTCCATTTACCGTTACTCCCTCCCGCACTTCCCTCCATTTACCGTTTCTCCCTCCCTCACTTCCCTCCATTTACCGTTACTCCCTCCCTCACCTCCCTCCATTTACCATTACTCCCTCCCTCACCTCCCTCCATTTACCGTTACTCCCTCCCTCACTTCCCTCCATTTACCGTTTCTCCCTCCCTCACCTCCCTCCATTCACCGTTACTCCCTCCCTCACCTCCCTCCATTTACCGTTACTCCCTCCCTCACCTCCCTCCATTTACCGCTACTCCCTCCCTCACTTCCTCCCTCACTTCCCTCCATTTACCGTTACTCCCTCCCTCACTTCCCTCCATTTACCGTTTCTCCCTCCCTCACCTCCCTCCATTTACCGTTACTCCCTCCCTCACCTCCCTCCATTTACCGTTTCTCCCTCCCTCACTTCCCTCCATTTACCGTTACTCCCTCCTTCACCTCCCTCCATTTACCGTTTCTCCCTCCCTCACTTCCCTCCATTTACCGTTACTCCCTCCCTCACCTCCCTCCATTTACCGTTGCTCCCTCCCTCACTTCCCTCCATTTACCGTTACTCCCTCCCTCACCTCCCTCCATTTACCGTTTCTCCCTCCCTCACTTCCCTCCATTTACCGTTACTCCCTCCCTCACTTCCCTCCATTTACCGTTTCTCCATCCTTCACTTCCCTCCATTTACCGTTTCTCCATCCTTCACTTCCCTCCATTTACCGTTTCTCCATCCTTCACTTCCCTCCATTTACCGTTACTCCCTCCCTCACTTCCCTCCATTTACCGTTACTCCCTCCCTCACTTCCTCCCTCACCTCCCTCCATTTACCGTTACTCCCTCCCTTACTTCCCTCCATTTACCGTTACTCCTTCCCTTACTTTCCTCCATTTACCGTTACTCCTTCCCTTACTTCCCTCCATTTACCGTTTCTCCCTCCCTCACTTCCCTCCATTTACCGTTACTCCCTCCCTCACTTCCCTCTATTTACCGTTACTCCCTCCCTCACTTCCCTCCATTTACCGTTACTCCCTCCCTCACTTCCCTCCATTTACCATTTCTCCCTCCCTCACTTCCCTCCATGTCAGTGTTCTTCTCCCGGTTCTCTGCCTCTGTCTCTCTTGTTCTTTTTGTGTGGCTGTTTGTTCCTCTGTTTCCAGGTTCCCTTCCGGAGACCTTTGAGTTCAAAATGGAGTCCCCTGTGAGCGCTGACAGACTAGGAGGGGATGGGGGGGGGGGGGGGGGGGCGGGTGAGAGACTCGCATGCGAGCTGATGGCTTTTCGCTGTTGTTCTTTTCCCCCCCCGTGTCTCCACAGACCCGCCTGCGGAGGACCGGCAGAGCCAGGCCATCAGGGACCTGCTGGAGGCCATCTACCCGTGGAAGGACAGGCCGGAGTACGTGGTGAAGCTGGACCCCATCGAGACCAACCAGAACGCCGTGTTCCAGCGGATAGCTGCGGAGGACGCCGCCTCCCTCCACGGGGAGCAGAGCCCCGCCCGTCCGCCGTCCCCGGAGGACCCGGACCCCGACGAGCAGCCGGCCGACGCCCCCGACGAAGAGGAGGAGAGCAAGCCGGCGGGGGAGGAGGCGCCCGAGGCGGCCTCCCAGCAGGAGGCGGACCCGGAGGCGGAGGAAGAGGAAGAGGAGGCGAAGGGGCTGACGGCGCCCGTGGAGGACGAGGCCGAGGCCAACGAGGAGGAGGACTACAAGGTCTCCTGCTGCCTCTGCGGGAAGGACTTCAACTCCCACCGCAGCGTGCGCCGGCACTGCCGCAAGATGCACAAGAACAAGATGGACGAGCTGTGCAAGTTCACGGAGACGCACACGGTGCCCATCAGCCTGTTCTCCACGGTGCGGGGCCGCCCCTCCCGCCCGCCCGCCTCCGCCGGCCGCGACTGCCCCATGTGCTGCAAGTCCTTCGCCACCAAGGCCAACGTGCGCCGGCACTTCGACGAGGTGCACCGCGGCCTGCGGCGCGACACCATCACCCCGGACATCGCCACCAAGCCGGGCCAGCCGCTGTCCCTGGAGCCCCCGCGCTCCCCCCGCAAGCAGAAGCCCCTCCCCCAGACCCAGTACAACCTGGTGGCCTGCAAGTGCCTGATGTGCCGGAGGCAGTACAGCTCCAAGGTCATGCTGGGGAGGCACCTGCGCATCGTCCACAAGATCAACATCCTGGAGAACGGCTCCGCCCCCGGCTCCGCCTCCACCCCCGCCAAAGACGAGAACTTGTCCGACGCCGCCTCGTCCGGCGTCAGCCCCGCCTCTCAGAGCGAGCAGGACAGGAAGGGGGCGTCGGGGACCCCCAAGAGCAAGGTCAAGCAGGAGAACGAGGCGCCCCGGTCCCACAAGGTGGGGAAGCTGTCCGTGGGCTTCGACTTCAAGATGCTCTACTGCAAGCTGTGCAAGCGGCAGTTCTCCTCCAAGCAGAACCTGACCAAGCACATCGACATGCACACGGACGGCAACGACATCTACATCAAGTTCTACCGCTGCCCCATCTGCAACTACGACTCGCGGCGCAAGCGCGACGTCATCCGCCACATCACCGTGGTGCACAAGAAGTCCTCGCGCTACCTGGCCAAGATCATCCCCAACCTGGAGAGCCGGGCCATCAAGAAGCCGGCGGAGATCGTCCTCAACCCGGCGGTCAAGAGGGGGCTGTCCAGGGAGGACGTCAACGGCCGGCACGAGCCGCCCGCGGGGTCCCCCGCCGGCCGCAAGCAGGAGCCCCCCGCGGGGTCCCCCGCCACACGCAAGCAGGAGCCCAACACCGGCAGCCCCCTCACCCGCCGGCAGGAGGCCCTGGAGGCCAGCGCCGAGGTGAAGGTCACCAAAAACTTCTCCCTCCACGCCTGCGAGGTCTGCGGCAGAGCCTTCGCCAAGCAGTTCTTCCTGGAGAAGCACAGGAGGACCCACAAGAGGGCCACCTTGGGCTCCGCGGACGGCGGCAGGACCAAAGGCCGGAGCACGCGGTCCAAGGCCTTCATATGGTATGTTTGTTCCTTAGCAACCGCGACCGGGTTCTGCTCAGTGGAGGTTGGTACTGCCTGCCAGGTGCATTCTGATTAATGAGTCAGAGAGTCGTTCAGAGCCCTCACCCCAGTGAAAACCTGCAAATGTGTTTGTTGATCAGTGTTTTGTATACTCCGTTAAACTTTCTGAGTGGTGTGCGGCATTTAGTTTTTTAGATTTTTTTTAATGCGGCACAGGTATACAGCGAGGGGTGAGTCTGATCTAAGTGTCGCGCACGTCGTCCACGCCACTCGGTTGCCCTGACAAATGTTCACCCACAAAACCTTTGCTGATGTGCTCTGTCACACGGCATTCCTGGGAGGGAGATGCGGCACTTGCGGGTTTTCACTGCAGTTACCAAATTACCAAAGAGAGAGAGAGACAGAGAGAGAGAGAGAGAGAGAGAGAGAGAGAGCGCTTCCCACCCACAAACTAACAAATAACCTAAAATCTTCACCCTTCCCCCTAGCAGGTTCCAGGCTTAAATATTGAACTAAAACAACAGAGAAAACAGCAAACAGAGAAAGGTTTTCCATTCACTCAAGCTCCTCAGCTCTTCAGCTCTGTTCCTTTCGCTTTGCTTCTTTCACAAACAGACTTGTGCTCTCTCCTAACGTCCGAGCTCCTGGTCTCAGCCCCGTACCGTGGAGAGGAGTACTCCTTTAAGCACCTGGGCTGGTTCGCTAACACATCCCAGGTGCGCGCGCTCACTCCACCGGTAGGCGGGGCAGAGACCACTCCGAGCTTTCTAAATTTGTATGTGCGTTCTATTTAAACTACTATCGTATGCTGTGTTTCTTGGTTTGAACGTTAACTGCATGAAGGACCATTTTACGTAGTAACTGAATAACCATTTTTGTGTGGTTGAATATTTGAATATTTACAGTTGCGTGTGTGAATTTAAGGAGCTTGAAGACCAAACTGGCTGCAGAATTCAGCACAATTGCCTGGTGGCCTGATGACAGGCTGGTAAACCAGCCAGCGAGACGTTACAGTGGTACAAAAAATGAGATTCCAAGGGCTTCTACAAGGTGAATTGAATTTGGGTGATGTCCCCAAAGAGGAGCCGTGGCGGAATGCAAGCTGGAATATCGCAACCGGAAAGTAACCCAGGAAAGAACTGCACCGAGCCTGACACACGAGATATATTATTTATGTGCCACTGTCCATGCATTGGAGCAGTCTCTTAACAGGATGAGCCACACAGAAGCCCTACAGTGTCTGTAGCACAGAGAAGCCCTACAGTGTCTGTAGCACATAGAAGCCCTACAGTGTCTGTAGCACATAGAAGCCCTACTGTGTCTGTTTGCAATGTCCCTGCAGTGCAGATCTTTTTTATGGTAGTGTTCAGAAGTGCCAGATTTAGTTCCTGCAAATTCCATATATTTTCTCAATGACAGGGGCTTTTGGGCCCTAAGCATGCCATGCGTGGTAAGGTCATGATAAGCAGGAGAGGTCATGCTGCTGTCTGATGTCTGCCACAGGATCCCCTCTGTTGTCTTTATGGGTGAGATCAAGAATTGGATTATTTGTGTGTTTATGAGATCGCAGTTACTCTGACCGGTGTTTCAAAATTTTAATTATTTTAGCCCTAGAATGTATAAGATCACAACTGTGTGATTAGAATGTTCTTAACAACATTCTAATGCTGATGTCACCATGACTACTGCTGACTGAAAGCAATGGAGTTCTAGAACACTCGACTTGGAATTTTGAAAAGAACATTCCAAAAAACCTACTCTTCAAAAGGTTCACGTAAGGAAAAGGGGAACTTAATCATTGTTCTTTTCGCGACAGTGTTCCCAGAGGAGAGCGCAGTGCCGCTGAAGTGCTTCCCTCCTCGCTCCCCGCGGGCGTGCCTGTGTGTGTGGGGCGCACCTTTCAGAAATGACACTCCGTTCAGCCGAAGTTACACGAGAAATGCCTTTTATTGGCAGGCTTAACTTCGTCTGAAAAAATCAATCTTGGAGCGCTGGCAACACAGCCTTTCATTTAAAACCCGTTTGTTTATCTTATTTCACCGAGTTACCCCTATATTAGTTCCTCCCAGTGACATGCCAGACACCCACCAGTTGCCAGCAGTGAGAGATATGCTTCTTCTTAAATCGGTTTTAGCATCCTCCTGCTGTATTGTTTTGTGTAAAATAGCCACTGATGGGTAGGTGTGGGGACTCAAATCAAATCAGATTTTATTTATACGTTGCATTACACAAAGAATCTGTCTCATTGCCCTGCACAGTGTACTCTGGCGTAGCTTCCTTAGAGCAAGCCAGAGGCGACAGAGGCAAGGGGAGAACTGACTGAACGCCACACGGGAAGAACCAGGCTCCATAGCGGGAGCCCATCCTCCGCTGGCCGGCTCAGGGTGCAAGCTCATAGAAACAAGGTGCGGTCAGGTCAATTATCGGTCCATACGATCGGTCCAGGACAGGTTGTGTGGAAGCATACGGAGGTGGGGTGGAGGGCTGGAGTGGGGCAGGTGCGCCATCGGTGGGAGAGGGAATGAGCACAGGGAATTGGGGAGGAGCTATGGGCAACAGGCTAAGACACAGAGTGGAAGATGGTAACGTGACCCTGCGAAGTGTTTCCCATGGAAACCTAACTACGAGGACAGAGGCAGAACCTTTGTTCTAGCTAAGCCTGAGTGCATAATGTAACTTGAAAGGCGCCATTTCCAATTCCATATTCTGGTCGAAAATTACCATTTAAAAAAATGTGGAAGTAATGTATGATTCATTGAAACATTGAAGTTTTCTATCCCGGGAAGCTTTGTCATGTCGATCTCCAAGCAGCAGTTTACACAAAGGAGGGCAGTTCTGCACAGCTCCTGGGATTGGAAGAAGCAGGGTTTTGGTTTTGTGAGTAATGGATTGTGGGAGCTGTAGAATATTCAAATGAATTAGTGAAGTATAAACGGAGGTGTCCCTTGTTTCACTGTCTCGCATGAATGTCCTGGGTGTGACCGAGTTAAAATGTGTTTTTTTTTTGGAAGACTGGTTTAATGATGGAGAGTATCTGGCTCGATGTGACTGAGTTTTACTGCTGCTGCTGTTTCTACAGCCAGGCAGTTATTGGGCTCGCTGATAAATATTCATTTGTCATTTGCAGAATTCTTTAAAAATGCTCATGTTTCAAAGCATTTGTAAAATCTCTGAGCTGCTAGGTCTTGGTATTATTTGTACTGCTTTGACGTTTTAAAGCGAAAAATCATAATTTTTAGGTCAAAAAGTTTTGAAATGTTTATTATTTTAACAAACTTTGCAATCCCCATTTGAGACAGCCTTAGTGTCTATTAAAACGCTGCATATCACGCCTGTGGCCCAAAAAGCATGAATATTTGTACGTTTTTTGTTGTCTCATATGAAAGCTGCTCCTTGGTGTGACAGTCGGAGTGGAATTTGCAGCGGCTGTATAATAGATTAGCCTGACAGAGAAATCAGACACATCTTTACTCTTTTGTTTGCTTTCCCAGCGGCAGTTTCCCTGGAGTGACTGGAGCTGACGGCATGAAGCAAACCGAATCAAAATGAGGGCCAAACAATGCGATTACGTGCGCCTTCCACGAGCCGACCGACGATTTCCCCCCGCTGCGAAATCTCGGCCGGGGGTCGTCCCGACATATCGCGTCCGTTCGTCCGGCTCTCACGCGTTCGCCCGTCTCCTCTCTCCCATCGCCCGCTCGACTGACCGAGACCATCGAGGGGGGGCAAAATAAAATCAATCTTTCACATGCCAAGAAACAAAGACCTGTAACACGACCTGTCACTGTGCAGGAGGCTTGCGCTTGCGTTGCGGACGTGCACTTTTACGCGCACAGGAAGAAGCGGAGGTTTGTACAGAACCGCTCCACGCCGCGCAGACTTCGAGGCGAAGAGATGAGGCGTAGGAGGCATGGCGGCTGAGTGACATCAATAATGAAAGCAGCCGACGCCCCGCCGGACCGGTGTGTCGGGCGAAGGTGCCGCGTCTCTCCGGTGGAGCTGAAACCCGTTTGCCGCCCAGGACAGGGGCCCGGTGCAGAGGGCGCCGGCGACACCGGGAGCTGAGGCCAGAGGCCGGGTTTAATGAGAATCCTGGAGCCCCCCCCCCCCCCGGGCCTCCGTGTGGAGGATCTCTCCCGGCTGCCCCCCCGCCCCCCCCCCCTCTGTGTCTTAATGAAATATGGATCCTGTCCTGAGCCCTGGAAATGGGCCGCTCTCGCGCTAACCTCTGGCTTTAAATGACTCCCTCTAGGGGAAGCCCGACCTGCGCACGCTCTGTGGCCGGGGGGGGGGG
Organism: Anguilla anguilla; assembly: GCF_013347855.1. Lineage (NCBI taxonomy): Eukaryota > Metazoa > Chordata > Actinopteri > Anguilliformes > Anguillidae > Anguilla > Anguilla anguilla. The sequence continues at coordinate 11,253,936 of NC_049207.1, read as the reverse complement.
AGGTGGGGGAGGCAGGTGCGGGGGGGGGTCTGCGGGGGCGGGGAGGTTTGCGAACAGGATATCTACTTCTAATAACAAGTAAATAACTCAGCCGTGTTCACGAGCTCCATCTATGTCAGGCGGGGGCCTCCCAGTCACTCTAATGACTAATGAGCCGATGCGGGGGATTGTGGGAAATTTGCCTTAATTCCAGATAAGGCTAAAACTAAAAGGCCTTGTTGACCTCTCTCTCTCTCTTTCTGTGGATGCATTGTATCGCTCCGCTTCTCCCCTCCCTCCCTCCCTCCGCTCCTCGGAACACCGCAGTGGGTTTCCGTCACTCCTCCTACCCCCCGGGGACAGGGGCTCGTGCATTTCTGCAGCAAACGGAAACAGCTGGTCGCTCTTGCAGTGCGTTGGGGAGGGACCGGGTCCCCTGGGTCTTCGGCAGAACAAATGAGGATATGGTGCATTGAAAACCAGCCTTTAATCACTGTATTAATAGCCTCTCTCTCCGTCTCTCCCTCTGTCTGTCTGTCTGTCTCTCTCTCTCTCTCTCTCTGTCTGTCTCTCTCTTTCTCAGATCTCGGCTGGAGTGTGGAACACTTGCACTGGATTCTTAGTCGAGACCAGAAAACGTCACGGATGAGAAAACCACTAACAATGAGAAAGGAGAGCTGGGACTAGAACTTTCTGAGGGGGGAGGGGGGCGGGGGGGGGACGAGGCGAGTGAGCGAGCAAGCGAATGTGGGAGTGAGAGAGAGGAGCTAGCCATGAACAGACTCAACATGTGCTTTCCGAATCCATCCTTGGAATCTGGTGTAGGATAAGGATATATATATATATACTTATGTACTTATATGTGTATATATATATATATATATATATATACATACATACATATACACACGGCGTAGATCAGCGCGCAGATGTTCACAACCTCTCAGCCGCTTGTGTGGACTTGAGGCGAGTGCTTCGGCGCTGCTGTCCGTAGGTTAGGAGCCATTTTGTTTCCCCCACGTGTAGGCCCATGTACCAGCGCTCAGATCACAGTCACAACTTTTTCCCTCACAAATCGTTTTCAGGAAGGGGAGCTGGAGCACCGGAATCCCGCGGCTCTTGGTGTCAGTATTTGACGGGCTACGGGGCCGTCCAAAACCAATAAGCCACCCCCTCCCCCCCCCCCCGCTCTGGCATCTCTCAGTTCATCTCATTGCCCCCTTGCTTAGCTCCTCTGCGGCGCTCCTGAATGAAATGGCACTGAAGGTGTTCAAGCTCCTAGCCTTAGTTGAGTGCTGAACCTGCTCTACCAGCACCACAGTAGAAAGTCTGTATCCCTGGTCTTAAGTTTTTGGGAAACTGCTTTGAGGGAATTGCAATTGTTTTCATGTTAGGCTGTGAACAGTACTGACTTGGCTACTATTTTTCAGCAATTTCCCCCCGAGGGTCATTGGAATATAGTACAGATGCATAAAACTGTTTGTAAAAATTCCATTTATGTTAACGGTGGTGTGAATTATAGAAGTTCAAAAACAGTTTAAAGGGATAGTTTCCACCCCATATTCACACACAAACAAGATGTGGAGAGTGAACACTGAGCAAAGAAGGATGTGTGTGTGGTCTCTGTCCGCACACACACACACACAGCAACACAAGGAGAGAAAAGCTATTTAAAGAGTTTAAAGTGAAAGGATTATTTTTGTAACTGAGAAGAGTTATTTTGGAAGAGGTTTTATTTTGCGTGTAGTTCATTTGGTACAGTACCTTTTTCGGTGAAAGGAAGCGATGTTTCAGACAACTATTTTTTACCTTTTCATATTTTCTATTTGCGCTGGCTTGTAAATATGTTCGGAGTCACTGGAGAAAAGCAGCGTCTTTGTGAAGTGAAGCCAGTGCTTAAGTTTAAAACGTCCGATGTGTGCTCACATTTCTAGAAGTTTTATAGTGGGTCCAAGTTCCAACCCAAAGCTTTGAAGGGCCAAATGTTAGAATGAAGTTCAGAGCTGTTTGCTTGATTGGTTTCTGTTTCCTTTGATGTGGGAAATGTGTCTTGGAGCTCATCCTTCAGGAAAATATAGGGATTGGATTAATTTTTAGCTAATAGAATGTTCCATGACAGCTGTTGTTTTTTCATTGTTGGTTCAAATAACCATAAGTTATTTTTCACTTATGCTCAAGGCAGTTCTAGCCAGTCTACTCTGAATAAATAGTTTGCTTTATTTTATTTTTTCTTTCTCAAACTAACCAGAGAAAGCAACCTATTCAGCCCTACAAAATGTGACGGCACTGTGATCGCTTTGCAATGTTAATGGTAATCAGTGGTGATTGAGGTTAGGTCTCACCGGAAATATATACTTTTCTTTTCATTCATGAATTCCTCTTCTGAAACCTATTAGATCATATAATATGTAAGTCCAATCTGTTAAAATGAATATATGCATTAGCAAGCACTGTATCTTTAAGGCAGCCCAGCATATGCTCTTAAGAGTGTTTAGCTAAGAGTTCTGCACACATACTAACTATAGTACACTTGAATTACAGTGTACAGTGGTAATCTCTTGAACTCTAAGTCATGTGTTCAGTCATGTGACTGGACTCTTACCATCCCACTCAAAGGGGTGTACTTAAATGAATACTGTCCTCACATCCTTAGCATCAGCCCCTCCCTCAACTAAAGCAACGTTAGATTGTCTACTTAATCCAGAAGTAAGTGTAGTCTTCCCAGTCCATTGCACTAAACCAATGCAACTAATAGGAAAAAAAGAAAGTAGTAAGATAACTGTTGCTTGTTAATGTTCACTGAATGTATTTGATGCTGGATGAATGCATTGTATTTCAGTAATAAACCAAGAAAGAAAGGATCTATGTGCGTGTTTTTGTGTGTGTGTGCTGTGTGCATGTGCGATACGCGTGTACATGTTTGTGTGCGTATGTGAGTACCTATGCATGTGTTCGTATGTGTGTCACATGGGATCTGAAAATAGTAGGCATGGATCCTGCTTTGGGAAGGTAATTAGAGATTTGTACTTAGAGAGTTGTTCATTGCTTATCAGTTTTTTTAATTTATTTTTAATCCAGTGCAACTTGCATAGCATACAGCTTATTTATTACGATATATGCCTTACTAAGTGACTAAACATTTTACCTTATATTTTCTACTTGCATGGGAGAAAACTGACACTGTGAAGTCTCTCCGGGGTAAATTTAGCATGTCACCGTAAAGTCCTCCCAAAAGCTTTAAGCTGGGTTTTCGCTGCAGTATTTCAGCTTAATTGTTCAAGGGTGCGACAGCAGGAATCAGAGCCTGGTGATCAAGCCCCGGTTATATGCTCAGACTCCATTACCGCTAAAGCACACAATCGCGCTACGCATCATTAACTTCTGCCGAATCACAAAACTGTCAGCGCAATGGCACAGACGCTGCCTGTCATTGGTCTGACAGTCAGAAAGGCTCACACAAGGGAAGTCTGCTCGCGCAAGGGAAGTCTTCCCGAGACTTCAGATCAAACTGAATACAAAAAATCGTATTCCCCGAGAGCCGGCACAGGAATGCAGGTTTTCAGTAGACGTTGCCATGACTGCTTTATTGATCATTTTGGCTTCCCAACCGCTCTGCTAATACTGTTTTAGTCATACAAGGGCATACACCATAAAAATCTGTTTTTGACTTTCTGTTGATCCATGTTGTCATGACCATTTATTTCAAATCAGTGTCTTGCTAGTGTCTTGAGTGCACTTGTTACGGGGTTTCCGCAAATTTTGCCTTGTGGATCCAGTATACTGTTTCCATCCAATTTACAGTTAATTATGTGAAATAGGTGCAATGTACCAACAGTGCAATGGAAGGTGTTGAATCAGTACAATCACACTGAGAACACACAGGCAGTCTTTCTTGAATCTCTAACACTATATCATGTAAAAAGGTAAGTGAGTAAAAATGATAAAGCTTGTAAACAAATTGAAATATTGCTGTATGCAGTTTATGGGTTCAAGACATTGTACAAGCAATATTGGCTCATTTTGATCTGGTTGTGTCATACAATCTGAGCGACTCATCGGAAAAGGAATGACTTGGTCTTTTTCTTGGTAATCGTGTGTGTGTGTATGTGTGTCTGCATGCATGTATGTTTAGCTCAATTACACTTTATGCACTTTATGTAACCAACTGCCTAATAATGCAACTTGATAATGATATTTAGATATTCCAATTCATTTCAATTCAATTCACAAAGGTAGCAATGAAATTACTGGCTAAATTTGGCAAAGTAATGTGAATATGTTTTATTGAAGTATGGGTCCACAAGTGTATCTTATTTAAAGAAAGTTTTTAACAGCAAACTCCATATTAAAAACATGAATACAGGTAAGTATTGCAATATACAGTAAATTATATTCGGCCCCATCTTTCCATATATGTAGCTGTGCTGTCTATCATCTTTTATAATTAATCTATAAGCAATAAATGAGCTGTTACAAAATGCAGGTCTTTGGTTCCGATGACATGTGTACATGTAGGGCCTGCCCAAAGAAGAACAGATCATACCTACTGTACATGGCATTGCATTTCCAATGCAGTTAGGTCTGTGACTAGAATGGCTGAGTAACGTTAATTCAAATGTACCTTTTTATTTGAATTTTTTAATGTCTTTGTCATTGTAATATGACATTAATAACACATCGAACGGTTTTGTATTACTGGCTGAGTAATGTTAATTGATTTGAAATATTTTAAGTCTTACATTGTAACACACCCAGTAATTACTCCTGCATTAATGTCCTCACAGGAACCCGTCACATTTAAATTCTGCTACACCCCCCTCAACCCGCCATGCTGTCCACCATCCGCCACTACTGAACTGAACAAATAGAGTCAAATGTATTACATGGAACCCCCTTACACAGCCAGCAAAAAAAGAAGACAAAACGTGACTCGGAAACCCACACACCAGACTTCAGCCCAAAATAAATAGTCTAGGGAATACCATGACCTGTTAATAAGATGTTATATGTGTGAGACATATGTGGCTTAACTTTGACCGAAAGAAGCACTGCCTCCCACAGAATTCCAGTATGGAGAAAGCCCTGTTCATGTGGTTCTCTGTTCACAAAAGGCTTGTCCAAGTTGGCTGTTAGGCTTAGAAAGGACAGGCTGATGAATTTGGCAGTTGGCTCATGAGTTGAGGAAAAGTGCTTTTATTCGAACAGGCTGTTAGTCTACTGTTAAAGCCCCCCCCCCCCCCCCCCATTCACCACTGCTGTTTTATTTTATAGCCCTTGGTTTTCTATAACATTGTATTTGCCTGTGCCTTTTAATCAAACTGCTGACAACAGGCCGCTACTTTTTAAATATATTTGTAGGTCATTTAAGTTGCTGCTTATTGTTCATTGTTATGTAATTTAAATTGCCCATTGTAGAAGAGCTGTCCAACATTAAACTCACCTGACAGAGGTGTTCTTATTTGAACTTTATGATCATTTAATGAAGAAAGGTTAATAACTCACAGTCCAAGCATACTGGCGCATGCCCTGTCTGACATCGCCATATAGTTATTTTTCTGAGAATCAAATCAGTGGACTGGAATCAGCCCGTTGGTGCTTTCTTCTAGCGTGCCATTATAAATCTCACAATTAGACAGACTGTGCCAGTGGAAACTTTTTAACCGATTCTATGGAGGATTGACCCTGTAAAATTTTAAAAGCATCATATAACAGAAGAAAATCAATACGCTGAAAAATAAAATCACCTGAGGCAGACCTGCTCACCTGTAGCTCAGTGCCAACACAGATGGAAATAAGACTCATGAATATTTGGGACCCTGTAAATACACAAGGATTCAACCTATTGAGGCTTCCTGATTTCAGTACACAGTTTAACTAAAGAATTATACGTCCTCGGAGAGTGGACCTATTGGCTTCCTGCGAACCTGCACGGTTGAAAAGCAAAGGAAAGTGCAAAACGCACTTAAGGCACGAGGGTGAGATGCATTTGTGCGGACACTAGATGGCGCAAGTCTTCTGTCTTTTAAAGCTGCCATGGTCCGAGCACTGAAATGGCCTTTGAATGCCGCTCAGGAATCAAACATGGACACAAATGGACTACAACAGCCTTTCATTTTCCAAATACGAATTTTGAAACAGCGCCCGAAACAAATTGCTTGAATAGAAAATATCGATTTTCAACAGACATGGAAATATGCAAAACATCGAATTCAATACGCATCCTTGAAAACAAATTCCAAATTGTTTTATTATATTTTATGTTGACCGATGCTGACAATAATGATGCATTTTCAATTGTACAATTCAGTTTCAAGCTGCAAAATCGATCGATGCTACGGCAAATCTTAATACTAGCCTATATTATAATTTCAAGTAAGTCACCATAAAGTAGGCCTGTGCACAATTTGTGTCTTTCAGTATTGGAAGAAATACGTAGATGTTGTCTCTAAAATGGTAACCAGGTACATTTTTGCCATATTGTCGTTTTTGGTAGTTACGGATAATTGGTGCCTAAACGCAGTTTTATCGTTGTCGTATGTTTTGCATTGTCCTGGCTGTAATCAGTAATTGCACTGGCCGGGTTTAAATGACTTCTCAGACGATAATCTGTTAACCCCCCCCCCCCCCCCCCCCCCCCAGCCCCAACCACCCCCGGCCCCCACATCCCCAACCCCCCCCCCCCCCCCCCCACCATCCCACCCCACCCAATGTATTAATGTAGTCTGAAACGTCAGCTACGCGCTAAACAACCTGTATAATGTAAAGTAGCCAGATGAAGGAACCTTTCCTTCCCGCAGACCGATTGAGCGCCTGATAAGCTGCGGAGGTGCATTAGACAGAGTTGGGAGACCAATCACGGCCGGTGGGAGTATTTTGTGATTCACTTGGAGACGCGCTCGCGCTCTCTCGAAGCGCTGTCCCTTTCAGCACCGAGAACAGAGACGCGTGAAGCTTCCAGCGGGTTGTGAATGCATAGCTACGGAACCATACCCAAGCCTCCAAGCAGCAGGTAGATTCATAAGCAAGTGTTGCTATTACTTATGCTAATGGTTTTTTAAATGTGAGGTAAACTCAGCATTAGATTTCAGGTTTTTTCCCCATTGTGAGTCATCTGCGCGCACCGTTTCTTGATGTTCTACGGGTTCTTCTAGACCAAATTTCTGGTGGTTTCCGTTATTTAATTGAACCAATAACTAAATATAATATGTCTGCAAGCGAAGCATTTGTAAATATAAAATATTCAAGTGCTCGGATATTACCCCTAGGTTTGTATGCCGTTTTAAATTGTTTTTGTACCGTTCGGAAAAGTGCTGAGCTCTGCAAGGAAGTTCCATTACAGAAAAGCCAAGGAATGCGCTTTCATATCGCAATGTGATGTCTCTTTGCTTTTTCTTACACCACTGGATAAGCCCATTATAATTGTGCAAATTATATTCTATTTATGGGGAATGCTTCCCTCTACATAAGGGAATTCGTCGGAAATGTGCATTTTAAGCTTTCGGTTGTTCTAAATATTCTCTCGCTATTCTTCGCGGAGGCTGATGTGAAGATGTGCCCTTTTGAGCGCTGATGAGGTTCATGCATTCTTCCCAAAGCCTTTTATGTAGATAGAAACTGACGATGCTCTTAACAGTAATAGCAATATCCTAAAACAATCATTTTGTGGGTCGGAATTATACGGAGATTTGAGATCACATGAATATTCAGCGCCAAATGCTAAACATATACAACAATACTGCAGCTGTGCTTCTTTTAATTAGGTAGTAGTATGTGTATGCTCAGACGGCTGATATACTAGCTTTGATTTGTCTGTACTAAGAATAACATGCATATTGCATTATAACGTCTGTTTGTATTAAACGAGATGTTAATATGAATTAATATGGATATTATTTTTAACAGCTCAATAATTCGACGGACGATTTAATATTCGATGTATGTCGGTTGTCTGTGCTGTGTTTGTCTTTGTTTTGCAACATGTAATTGATTGTCAGATAACACTTGCAGTAGCTATGAAAGAGACAGAGACAGAGGGAGAGAGAGGGAAAATCGCGCCTTTTCCCTCAGTAACAGGATGAGAGAAAAAAGCTATCAGTTTCTGAAAAGAGCACAGAGATCCCCAGAGAGTTGTTAGGTTGAAGAAAATATAATAGAATCGCCAGAAGATGGTATAGCTTGACACATACCGATTCGTGTAAATTAAAAAGAGAAATGGGACTTACCTCGCCTGCCAGGGTAATAGACCGTTCTGCTTTCTGCCAGTGATAAAGATCGAAGTGTTGGAATTCCATCATTCTTCATTAAATCATTCTTATAAGCAAGTTGAACGTCAGCCTTTCCACGAAATTCGGAAAATATTTTAATTTAATTATGCAATTAAGTTTTGTGTTTAGATTCATTTTTACAAAGGAATCTTTATCATGGCTTCATACATTACATTCCCCATGGGGAAAAAATATGATTGATACTTTTGCATGCGCAGAAATCGCCCAGTAGCGCAGGATCATTACGGGCATGATACCATAATCTGTGGCAGCTCTGTTATAGTTTCAATTGTGAATGGCGCTATACAACAATGCATTTAATTGACCGAGTGACTCAGAATCCAACAATTGCACATTTTCTATGTAAAACAGGACTCTGAGATCAATCACGGTTGGTGAAATTGAAATGGAAATGGAAATTCTGAACAAATTTGCATTCGACAATCACAAATAATAATGTATTATGCAAAATGTTATTTGTATGCACATAAGCGTTAGATGTGCCCCTTTTTAACCAGGAAACGAGTTGAAAAGGTGGGTACTCGTATTGAAATTGCTAACGTGTTTTGCAGGCAAAACGCACCCAAATTTCAGTTGCGCACTACACTAACTGTGCCTCGCGTTTGTTCGTGGTGGCACTGTTGCGCAGCAGAGGCATTTTGGAGCGCGAGGCATGGTTCGTTAGGGTATGCGGCGTGCGGCGAACTTCCGATTTAATGAGGCTGGTGATCGCCATTGCTCTGCAGGATTGGTTGTCAAATTTCATAGAATAAGTTCCCCAGCAGTTCTCTTTATTCTCCCTCTACCATACTTCAGGTAATTCTACACATTATTTAGTTCCCGGTTAACAGATTTTCTACACAGTGGTCTAAAATGTGCCTTATTTAAACATTAATGAGCTATTTTTGTGGTTTCATTGTAAATTGGAAAAATTCTGAAATTATTTAGTCTTTAAAACAGGTCTTTTCAAACAGACTTCTAAACACAAAGTCAGTACATCCATCTATGGTAGCCATCCCCATCAAATATTTATTCTTTTTGAGATCATACCAGACATATAATGTATTATGGGATCTAAAATAACCCTTAATACCTACACAGTAATATGTCCAGTGTTAATTCATCTCTAACAGTGTTAATTCAACTCTTACCAGATACCACTCTGGAATATGGGACCAAATGCTGTTTGAACACTATTAGAGTTAAATCAACACTTGACATTTTACTGTGCAGTGGGCTGTTTTCTTTTCCATGCTGGATATACACCATTTAATTAAGGAGAAAGACAATTTCATTATTATCACAAAATTGCAGGAGGTGTTCAGTGTATCTCAGTAAAGTATTAATTAGCACAATTTGTTTTAAGAAATGAGGTTGCCCGCAGGAATAATCCTAGCCTTCTGATCAAACACAAGAGGAATGTTTGTGCCTCAAGATGGAGGGCACTGTGGAAGAGTTAACTTGACAAGTCATGTCATTTCAAATGGAGAATGGCAGCAGAATTTGGGACATTTATATGAAGAAAAGTAGATGCAAGTGGTCAGGCCCAACTGTCAGGGACTGGTGAAACAAAAAGAAGGAAATGGCTTATAAAATGGGGGTGGGTCTATAGCTTGTGACACTGATATATGTTTTGAGAGGCCAGATTTATGGTGAATATAAAATTCTGTATATATTGTTTTCCTGCGAACGCACACACACACACACACACACACACACACACACACAGTGTAATGGCAGCCCTGTCGGAATGGCCACAGAAGGATGTTTAATGTCATTAATAACAATGTTTAATGGATGCTAATGAATGACCTCACCACTCGATTCTGAATGCCAGACAGTAATTCTGCTGAATGCGTTTTAGAGGTGGTGTTACTTGGCCCAAGTGGGAATAGCCAAGCCACATCCATGTTATGAAATGCAATTTGTCACCCTGCTAATGAGAGATGTAGCTGGTAGTAATAAGGTCATATCATGGCCTTTATTGCTTTCACTCTGCACTGCTTGCAGTGTTTGTTGCTTGTGAATGTGTGCTTGTGTGTGCCTGCATCCATGTGTCCGTCTACCTGTATAAGTGCATGCGTGTGCGTATCTGTTTGCGTATGTGTGGGTACATGTTTGTGTGTTCATCTGCTGCTGTTTGTGTAAGTGTACATGTATGCCTGCTTGTTTGTGTGTGTGTTTGTGTACGTGTATGCGTATGTGTGCATGCGTGTGTGCGTGTGTGTGTGTGTGTGTGTGTGTGTGTGTGTGTGTGTGTGTGTGCAAGGGTGTGTGAGAGCCTCAGTGTTGAGGGAGATGATGAGATGGCTGCTCTTCTCTAATTCTCCTGCAGGAACATGTGAGAGCACAGCAGCCTGATTCTGAGGCTCACCTCTCCGGTCTCCTCCACCTCCACCTGCTCCAGCACTCTCTCCATCTTTCCCCCTTTATTGCCATGCAAGCCCCACGCGGCCGGGATGTTATACAGATGGAAGGGTACCCCACCGCGGGCCCGGGACACCTGACTCAGCGCTGCTAGGAAGAGGAGGGGGGAGGGGGGGCACCGATGGTCCCGCCTGCGTCCTGCGCCCACCGCCACTCCGTCGTCCGCCGCTTCGATCTCCCGCCGCTCGCCCGCCCCGCTCCCCGACCGCCGCGCGCCCCTCGCCCCGCGTCGCCATGGCGAGGGACTCCAAACGCCGCTCCGTCTCCTGCCAGTGCTTCTTCCTGCTGACGGCCAACTGCTGCTGGCTGCTCACCTCCATGCAGAGGACCGAGGCGCAGGAGCACGCCCACTCCATCCGCCTGGAGGGCGACGTCATCCTGGGGGGGCTGTTCCCCGTGCACGCCCGCGGCGACCGGGGCGTGCCCTGCGGGGAGCTGAAGAAGGAGAAGGGCATCCACCGCCTGGAGGCCATGCTCTTCGCCATCGACCAGATCAACAAGGACCCCGAGCTGCTGCCCAACGTCACGCTGGGGGCGCGCGTCCTGGACACCTGCTCGCGGGACACCTACGCTCTGGAGCAGTCGCTCACCTTCGTCCAGGCGCTCATCGAGAAGGACGCCTCCGACGTCCGCTGCGCCAACGGCGACCCGCCCATCTTCGCCAAGCCCGACAAGATCGTCGGCGTGATCGGCGCCGCCGCCAGCTCGGTGTCCATCATGGTGGCCAACATCCTGCGGCTCTTTAAGGTATGGACTCCTTCTCTGCCCGACTGAGGTTTCGGCTCTGAGGACTGGGGGGCCCGGGGTGGGGGGGGGAGACAGTATGCCTCAGAGAGGGGGGGGGGTCGTCTGTGCTGTGCCTTGCCCACTGAGAAAGATCCCTATTCGCATCCGTGGATCTTTCCAGAACCCAGCTCTGCTGTTTTGCTGTGCTTGTCACTGGGTGTTAAGTGGGTCCGGCAGCCGAGGCTCTGACACTTCGTTTATGGTATTAAAACATTTAAGCTGCCCGCCGCTTGCTATTGGAGCTGATAAAGTTCAATTATGACAACCAATTAAAGCGCTCCCAGTCCTGTTTCACCTCATCTAAGCCCTGCAAACTCAGTGATGTTGTGCTCTTCTGGGAATTGGCTACAGGCTCTGTATGGTAATTAGGCTGGGTTTGGACTGCCTGCTCAGACTTAGTGATGACCGAGCGTTAGACAAGGTGACGTAAAAGGTCGAGCGGCAAACAGCGCCTGCCGGCGATGAGAGCTGTCGGGCTCGGGCTGTGTTTACTGGGCACACTGCGCAACGTTTTGCGCCTGATGCTCGGAGCGAAGGAAGGACGCAATGCCTTCTCAATAACGCGCGAGTAACTGTAGCTGTGTCTGTCTTTCTCCTGTGTTCCATTTCAGCATGCAAACGTACAGTACTGTTTACATTCCGAAGCTTTGAAGGACCGTGCGAAACATGATTTGCAAAGATTGCTGTTTAAAAAGAGAGTTGTGCAAATTTTAAAGATGGCTGGTTTTTCTTGGTGCACATGTCGATTTCTCCTCTTATTACAACCAAAGTCACAATGTAAATTTGCCCAATAGATTTTAAAGAATGTGAGTGATTTTTCTGTGTCATATTGCGTTTGTATCACATTACAGTTGATGGTTTAGCTTCTGTTTCATGTCTCATGAAAAATTCAACATCTGTCAAGGGTTAAAAATAGCTAAATTTATCAGATTTTGAAATTTGATAGACATACTGGTGCAGTGATAATCTAATACCGCTTCTCAGTGATTTGCAAATGAGGATTGACAGTTAATTGAAAAGTGAATCATCGGAGAATTTAGGAAGAACCTAAAAAAGCACCTGACAACACTGCAGCAGGTGACACCCCTCAGTGTCGGGCCGAGCGTACGATTATCTGCCTTTGCAAGGGAAATGGATCTTTGGCTCCGCAAGCCAATCATATCTCTTGCTGTGCCTTTCAGGAAGCAAAGGCTCCAGTTTGGCCTTCGGTAGACCTTTCTCCATTACAGCAGTGCATCATTATTGGAAAAAAGCCTTAGGAACGAATAGAAAGGCAGGAAGGCCGGCAATATCGTCTGCATTCTTCTCAAGCTGTGAATGTGGTGTGAAGGGTACTTGGTGGCACTGTGGTTTTTTTAGATACCCTTGCTGAATCACACTGTAAAGTAATATGGTGTCTTGGCATCTTGACCATGGGCACTCACTTCCCCTTCTCTATTGAAGTAATATATACAGACCGTAATTTTCCTAATAAGGGGTACCCTTCCATCATAGTTTTCTGCATAATGTTTGCCCTTCTCTTTGCCTCTCAGAATAAAAAATAAACATACAAGTTGTGTAATATATTTATGTTTTCATGTATGGACAACGGCCTGAATTCAATCAACATTTTCCTTTGATTTAAAAGCAAAAGTTTGCATGTTTTTCTTCATAAATACCATTGGATCGTTACTGTGATTTATTATGGTGATTATTGAACTTGCAAGTCAAAATTAAGTTTTTTTTAGGACTAAAAGAATGTTAATTGAGTCCAGGCTATGGTTTTTTTTTAATTCGTTTTTTGGAAAAAAAAAAATCTTTTTCTGGGCTTTTTGAAATCTTCAGCCGTTATGTAAGACATGCTAATAATGTTAAACTGAGGAGATATAGCTCCAGTAAGTTAAGACATGAAAGGAATGGATGAAATTAAAGCTAAGCAGCCTAGTGCAAATCGCTAATGAGCGTCTCAATAGCTCTGTGGGTGGTGTCTGAGGAGAGTGTACATGTCAGATAAGGCATATGGACAGGCACTGTTAATGTCAAGGACTCTTCCAATGTCAGATGTCAGCAGGCTGCGGCTAAATTGTGTGTTTAAACCGTGTCTGCTGTGCTGTCTCATGGTGTCCTGAGGTAGAGCATGCAGTTTCCTCGGGTGAAGCTTACTATGCTGCTATTGTTTAGGGTGTTAGAGCCTGTTGTTTCATGGGTTAAAAGTGAAATAGCATTTAAAGCACTCCTGAGTGTCCAGTGCTTCGAGCTAATGTTCTTTTGTTCTGCTGTTCTCCAGGTTCTGCACTCTGGTGTAGTGGTTGTGTTAGCCCTGTCAGAAACGTAATGATATAAGAAGTAGGCATATAAGAAGATGGAGTCAGCTGACTTCTCAAACCTATATCTGACCACATATCCTCACCATTTATAGTTAATGGTCAAGTGATGGGAGAGGTCAACAATGTTTTTTAGGAATTCTGATCTGGTGAGAAGAATGGAACCAGGGATATTTGCTCAATATTGACACTATTTCTTTTTGGGAGTTTTGAGTAAAAAAAGTATTGGGGTAATGTCTATTATGCTTCTTTGTATTGCTCTGGGTTTTACAGTGAAACTCGCTGTTTCACATGGAGATGTTCGCTATGCTACTCTATATTGCTCTGGTTGTTTCTCCAGCTAGAACACTGCAGGGGAATTTCTGAGGGAACTCTTTAAATAACACACAACAGTTGCTGGTCACTGTTTATTCAGAGTGGGTGAGGTGGTTTGTTCACCACAGAGGTACAACAGATCTGTTGTATGCAGCACAATATTGATTATGAGGCTATTTACTCGGATGAAATCAGCGTCCCCCCTTGAACTGTGTCCCCTGGGGTAGACTGGCTACTTTTCGTTGGTTCCACAGGATATTGGAATTATGCTATTGAGATATTATTTGCTGATATTTGCTTTCAAAGGCAGCTCTAAGTTTTCATAGTATTCTAAGTGTTCTAAGTTTCTAAGTTTCTAAGTATTCATCAAATTACACACAACAGAAAGATTGTTGAAATAAGATTATTTAAAATATAGCACCCCAACTACTTGGTATTCACTGCTGAGGTAGCCCTTTCCAAGAATTTCTCTTGTGATTTGAAACATTGTATGTGTACAGTACCGCTTTAATGTAACAGAAATAGGCGCAGATGTCAATGAATAGGTGTGAGGACATGCTTGAATGTGCTTTTGTTTAAACTTGAAAGTCCAACACAAACAGTACAATAAATATGTTTGTTCTAGTGCGGAGACATTTCCTGATTAAAGCCGATTACACGCTTCATTACACAAGGAAGACAACAATTAGATTAAAACATAATTACCAAACAGACGCACATTAATTCGTACAGAAGAGAAGGAACTGCCGGAGACGATTAAACCTCACCCTGCCCATTCGCTGAACAGCTTAAAGGTCACGTTCAACGGTGTGACGAAAACAAAATCAGAACAGCTTCATATTGTTACCATAAATATATGATAACTATGTAGCACGTAGCGTGTGCGTGCTCTGGTGTACTGCACACTGTAGTATGTCCTGTAGGGTGTTCTGAACCGAAGTGTACCGTGTTTGTGCTTTGCTGTGACTCACACCAAGCAAGAATGTGGAGGAGTGGGAAGGAAACCTTCTGAATCTTAATGATTCTGGTTCCTTTTTTTCCCCCCCTCTCCACATAGGAATTAATTTAATAATAATGAACCGGAGACAGATTAAAACAACAAACAGGAGTTCTCATTAGCAGGAAATACGCCACGCCATTAACGTCTCCCGCCTGACGCTGGCAAGCCTTCTCTAGTGTTTGAGAAAACAAAAAATGTGACCTTTATGACAACAAGTGGAAATTTAATTGACTTCCTGAAATAATTTCATAACAAGACATGAAAATAATGAACCAGATGTAGTTTATCAGCACTGATTGAAACAGCATACACATGTACACACACACACGCACACACCCACACACACGTGCACGCACGCAGACACGCACACACACACACACACACACACACATACATTCACAGGCACGCACGCAGACATGCACACACACACACACACATACACACACACACCCTGAAGTATATTAAGCTGTAAGCAGGATATGTGATATTCCTCTTTCATCCGTCAATCTCTGAGTCTAACATCCAACGTGAGGAGATGAGGAAGGGGATCACCAAAGCAGATATTTTTAATTACCGTTCCTATAAACAGCGGGGAGTGTGGTGTCGGTTGACGCTCAGGCTGAACGCTCTCGCTCGCCCACTGACGCGCCGCTAGCGCTCATCCGCGCGGGTGCGAATTCTAGCGCCAGGCTGAGAATGACTAGCTATGTGAGCACATCGGCACGCTGATATAAATAAAGGAGCATTAAGGGACAGAGGAGTGGATGGATTCCTTCCTTGGGCGAGTTTGCTTTGGCCCTGTTTGTCTCTGCGCGTGTCCGAAAATCACACTCTTCGAGAGGAGGGTTCTCCCTGAGGGTGGGGGCATTGGGGATGTGTGTGGGGATGTGGGGGGGGGGGGGGGGGGGGATGGGGGATGGGGTTGAGGTGGCCAGCGGTGGGCAGCCGTTGCCAGGAGGCACAGGTGACAGGATCAGGACCCTTCCGGTCCACATGTTTATTAACTGTGATCACCCCTCACTGAGCCGAGGGTTCCACAGCTGCGATGGAGGGACGAGCTCTCAGTACACAGCCTGCTGGAACAGCTGCCGCATCATCACAGCCCTTTACCATCTTTCAGCATCACTTGGTGTTCTCCTATCCAGCCTGGGCAGACAGTGCCATCCGCAGGCAATGATAAGACTAGTTGTCATTTTTTAAAATTTGGTGAGCCCTGTGAATCTGTGCCAGGTGGGAGTCAGTTATGGATAATAGGAGCTCAGTATGCCTCTTTTGCTGCCCCCTCCCAACTGGGAATCTGTTGTTTATGAGTATTGTTTTATTGAATAATTAATTGGGGAGGTTTGATGGAAAATATATGAGAATAAACAGGGCGATGACACATTCCTGAAAAATACGGGCTTTCTCAGGTGTCTGGGAGAATTCGATTTGCTCCTCAAGGCGTCCTCTGTGGTTCCTCTCGCTCTGAACAAATCTTCGGTCTAATGAAAGAATGTGCGAATGACAGGAACAGGGGGTGAAAATGCATCTGAGCAATGTACGTGGAGTTAGTATCAATCACAGCCAGTGATATCTTAAACAGAATTTGCAAATGTACCGAATTTCCTCTTGCGCCTTTTCCTCTTGCCTAGTGAGACCGAAATTACGGTCTCACTAGGCATTGCGTTTAAAACTAGGTTTTGGACAGGATTCATTCAGTATGTAGATCTAGGGTGTAGATGCAGGAAGAAGGGGCATGAAGACTGTGAATGCGGGTACAGTAGCGAAAGTATAGAGGGCAGAGTATCAGGCAGAATTATAGGGGGTGCTTTAGTACAAGACAGTAAGGCATATGTGCAGGATGAATGTGTTCAGTTATAGTATAGAGCAGAAAGTAATTGGCACAAAGTGAAAAGGTGAATAGAGTAAGATATCGGTATCTAGCCGAACGGGTAGAGGTACAGGGTGAAACGGTGTTGGTGTCAGGCCATGCGGGTGTAGGTACAATACCAGGTGAAAGAGTGCAAGCGCACAGTGAAAAGACGAGGGGTTATGAGGCTGAAGGGGTCTAGAGTCTGGTACATGGCAAAATTGTTTCCGGAACAGTCTGAGCGCAGGAAGAGCGTAAAAGGACATAAGGATGAAAGGATGATATCTGCCGATTTTCTGCTTTGTGCTTTGCAGGGACCTGACCTCATTTTCTACTGCTAGCGTTTAAAAAAAAAATGGTAATGAGCTCTTTCCTCCAGAGGAATGCTGTGTCTCAGATGGTATTTACTTTTGCTGAATACATTTCTCTTCTGCTTTTGGTGGGGTGGGGGGGCGGGTGGGTTGGGGTGGGGGGAATCCCAGAACGGGCATATTTCCAGATCTGGGGGGGGCAGTGCTCTGCCAGCACCTGCATCATCACACTGCAGGTAATAAGCGAACGATAAGAATATTTTAAACTGTGTGGAGGCATCCCCCATGTATTTTTAATGGCTCATCCCTTTGAATAATCCTCCTGAATAATTCATGGCGAGCGGGAGTAGGCGGAGAAGATGATGACGACGGGGAGAAATTGCGGCGTAGAGTGGCGCGGTCGTGAGTTTGCCGTGAGGTCAGCACGACGGCAGGAGGCCCCCGGGGCAGGGCCGCTCCCACCACCCCTCCATTAGTCCTCCTCCTCTTCCTTGAGGCTGACGAGGGGGCCGTTGCCGGGGGCAATGAGGGGCTGCAGCCAGGCTCGGCTCGGTAATGGAGTCCGTGGTAGCTTGGCGGGAAGAAGGCAGGGTCCGCTGGAAGTGCTTTGTCTTGTACTGGCTCACCCCACCCCTCTCCTCCCTCCGCGGGTTGCCATGATGGTGAGCTGCGTTGTGCTGATCAATGCACACCTGCTGCGATCCCTCCGTAGGGGGGGAGGGCATGGATTCCCTGTTTGCTCTGGTAAATTGATCCTGGGATGGCCAGCCCCTCGGCCCCCTGAAGGAGAGGCTGTTAATTTCGATTTAATCACAGGGGTCTTCCCAAAGGGGTGTGGATTACATGAAGAAATGGAAGGACTCTCATATATGCAGCTACACTCTCCCTCCACCTCTATCTCCCTCTGTTGCTGGGCTCCTTACTGGAGGACAGAGTATCATTGGTTGTGACTGGATGCTCAGGGATTGACATCATTGACCTTTCTCTGTGTGTGCATGTGCTACGAGGCGTGGCACATTTAAGGACAGGACTGAGGCTAGTGATTGGAGACAGAAGCTATACATTCCCATTCAGATTGAAACAACTGCAGGCTCTGCTTCACTGACTTGTGACCAATCTCAACCAATCAAATGCTGTTTATCTTTGTGGCAAAATGCCCATTTTGGAGGTCTATGCAAAAGTAACCATACCATACCATATGGACCAAAATCCCTAAAGGAATGTTTCTAGTGTCTTGTTGAATTTGTGCTGTGAAGAATTTGAGCTGATTTGAAGGCAAAAGGGGGTGTCCTACCTGGCCCTAGGTAGGTGTACCTAATAAAGTAGCCACTAAGTGTAGTTTACTGAAAACTTTACTGCAAAAACATTGAATGTGCATCCTACAAATAAATTAATGATAACCAGTGGTAACAGATGCTCAAAAGCACAATGCAAACATATGCACTACTCGTTTGGTAATCGATGTGACAGTATCTCGGTTCACCAAAAATGACCGATTTTGGCCGAGTAGACTGCTGACGAACCCAAGCTACCGGCTGTCCGGTGAGACTTGAGGTAGCCAACTGCTTTCTGAATTTGCAGATTTTCACATAATTTCTGTTTTCTACCTCCGTCTCCACCTCAGTTCATTTGTCTCTCTCTCCTGTTGTTCTGTCTGTTGGGGGGTGAAAACGTGATACAAAACCCAGATAACGCTGTCACATCATTTCCTGCTTTTGGGATTATTTGTGTAGTCTGCTTCCTTTGTTTTGCCAACAAACAGCGTTAACACCATCTCCTGAACTCAACTAATAACAGAAACACTGCAAAAAAATAAAATAAATAGAAGCAGCTTTACCGACAGGGTGAGATATGGAGTCTCGTCCTTAGAAATGTGAGAAGATTTATGATTGCAGAAAAGCACAGAATAAGCAGAGCCTTCACGTGAGTCTGTTATGGACTAAATCTTAAGCGTAACCAGTCCACGGACATTTTGTTGGTTTGACAGCCATCATGGAAACCTCCTTCTCCATTTCCATTTATTTTATTTATTTATTTGTTTGTTTGTTTGTTTGTTTGTTTGTTTGTTTGTCTATAGAAACAGGTTAAATTCAATATGCCGAAAGACCACTCTCCACTGGCGCCCGTGTTCTACGCGGCATTTAAACACAGATAACAAGAGGCGAAGGCTGCCACACAAAGTTAGCTCCTGAATAGATGGTCACTGATATAAGTGCACATCTCCTGTTAAATTTCTTGTCAGCGCTGGGAAGCTGCTGCAAGGTGTAGGTCAACAGAGCCTTCCCTCCCGCCTCACCAGAAAAAAAAGCAAAGCAAAACAAAACAAAAAAAACCAACAGCCCTTGGGGATAGCTGCTGGTGTAGCCCTGGTCATCATGTCACAAAACATAGGCCGCTCTAAAACAGATGAGATTTAGTTAGCTGATGACTTGTTTGGGTAGTAGAAGGTGGAAAGTTTTACTGAAGGATTTTGACATACATAGTATATGATATATTTTCATTGCTCTTTGGAGTCAGGAGAACCACCCTTCCTTTCTCCGCCCCAACTCCCCACAGAGAAAATGACCAGCATCACAATCACCTCTGGGTCCATTCCACGATTGAAGGGCTGATGAGAAATTGAACCGGAATAACATGGAACCTAAAGACCACTTAGCTCTTCCTACGAGCTGTTAATTAAATTAGTTACCTGTCTCATCTTATTTGCGGCAAACACGCTGTCAGGGTGAAACAGGGGAGGGCACCCTCGTCACACAAGCTCTCATTTACATTTTGCTGCCCGTACCTGCCGGTGTCCTGCCCTCTGGAATCAGCCATCTCGAAAGCAGCGGTTTCCACATTACATATATCTCATCTACTGCCAAAGACAAGTGCCACTTTATGCCTGTATTATTTTTAATAAGCGATTTTAGTGTTATACCGGCTGTAAGTGGAATTAATGTTTCAGCCCTTGTGATTAATTTAATTTCTGAGCGAGGGCCAGTCGTAAGCAGGACTAACTGCCGTTTACACCGTACAGTAAATGTATACAGCCCACACATTTCTGTAAGCCATTAATCAAATTCAGTCTTTCTCAATACGCAAAACAAATATGGTCTGATGAACCCAGCAGATTGCCAGGTATATTATTCTAATAAGAGCCGGGATCTACATTTCATTCCAAGTCAAGATGGTGCCAAGGCTCAAACGTTTCCACTGTTGAATGTGCTTGCAAAGTGTTCACAGCAAAAGTTTTTGTTGTTAATACTGACTCACAAATTCAGAATTCTAAGACTCATAAGCGCACAGATATGTCAAAACATGTGCATTTAAATGCTTAAAGGATAACTATAATATTTCTAATTAGTTATGAACATAAAAAGCTTGTGCAAACATCATTAGCAGCGATCCTGTGGTATTGTGACTAGTGACTGCTAAATAATCCCTGTTCCTGAGAAAATAATGTTGCACATAAAGAGAAAGAATTTATGTAGTCTGACAAATATTTGCAGTCACTCACACACAACAATATCAAGCCTTGATCAATTTTCAAAAACTTTTTTAAAAATGCAAATATAAACAGCAACACATGACCCTGCCCCAGTGCAAAAAAATGTACCTGTAAAATGTAACAAAAACACTGGAACATTAATTATGAAAAGCCCCCCCCCCCTCCCCCCCCCCAAACTTCATTTAAAAATTGTAAATCTTAAAGTTATAACTATGCAATGCACTGAATACCGTATCTCAATCTGGTCTGCTGGTTGAAAATATGATAATTTAGACAGAGATCCAAGACAGAACCAAAATCAGTTGCTCTATGAGGATAATGAAATTAATCATCCCTATTTACACTGAGAATTTTGAGAATCTTGCTCTTTGAAAGTTTGTGCAATTATTATTGTAACTGGCTTGCTATTTGCTGCGGTGTGTATATTGTATGTGCACTGTGGCTATTCGACCTTTGAGCTGGGTTAGATTAGATCTACTTGTGATTACCTAGACTAATGCTAGTGGCAGTCAAGCACGCCTTAAAATGCATCAAAAATGCATAGACATGTTCAAATAATTTACTCTTGTGAGTTTGATTGTATTAGCTTGCATGGTCTGGTTTTCAAATTATTTGTACAGGTCTGGTTTGTGGTCCCGACTGGACAATGTAATGTCTAATGTCCCCCCAGGACCCATGTTGGTTCTGAGGGGAATCCCTCCCAATCTGACGCCAGGTTCCATCTTGCTTCCAGCTGTGCATGTTGTCTGGTTCTGATAAATTGCAAATCTGGCAACCCCACAGACAAAATATAATAATTGAACCTCTTTGTTGATTCAGTACACTGTACGTCTGCTGAAACTCTCGTGATTGTCTCTCATCAGTCATATTTCTGCCGATGACTCCACTGTCTTGTTCCAGTATTAGTATTTGCTCTGTGTGAAGGTTACATGGAAGAGGCTTGCCAAATGAAATTAAATTTCCCCCTGTACTCTATTTCTCAGTGAAAACAATATCAAGCTGCTTCACTTCCAGTGGTTAGGATCTGTTGGTTAGCAGAGGCGTACAGTGGCAAAGACTAAATATTTGTTAATGATTGGGCTTTTTGTGAATATATGTAGAGAGAGAAACGAATGGACGCAGGACTCCTAACGTATCAGTTTGACTCCCCTAGCATAACTTTGTGTGATATGTACTGTAACAAACTGTTGCTCGCGCTGATCGACTTGCACATCATTTTTAGTGCATTGCAATTACCTTAAGCACACTGTAATTGTATACACGCGGTGATCTTGGTGTGTGAATACGCTGTGACTAATGATAAGACTCGGAGGCAGAGTCTTTGCCTATTCCTGGGTGTTATACACTGCCGCCCTGCAATACTGTAAATCTCATTTCCATTTCTGTAATGACAACCCCTGCTGTGGAAATGCCCAGCTGCTGAAGGATCTGTTCACTTGCGACTGTAATATACATTTTACCCCCAGACTGTGGACCAACAGCAGCCTAAATGAGCTAACATAGAAAATGTTTTTACAGTCTTTTACAGTAGTCACTGATGTAACATATTGTAGCTGTGCTAAAAATGCCCTTCTTCCGTTCTTCTGCTCTCCAGTTTGCATCCAGGTGTTTGTTTATGCGTTCGGCTGACGCGGTCCTGACTGCGTGACGCACCGTGTGACGTATCGCGGAGCCTGCTCGCTGCACGACTGGCGATGCTTCTCTGTCTCATCCTTTGCCTCACTCCCCCTTCCTTTCTCAACTAGATTCAATAAAAAACATGCTTTATTGGCACGACGTGTTTGAACATATTGGCAACGCTTTACAGAAACAAACATTCTCGGGTAATCTCTATCTCAGTTCAGCCGGCCTTAATAACAAGGTCAGTATTGAAAACCGTGGTGATAAAGATCTGAAAAACATTCCATCAGTTTGCTCGGGGATGTGGGACTGGAGGCTGATTATCAGCAGAACTTGTTCACACATTGCTCCTCAGGCTATGGCAAGCTGTTGTGTATTGGATAGCCAGCGGTGTTGTCTGTTCCCCCCCCCCCCCCCAGTGACACTTATACATTTTTGTCCTGGGAGTTAACTCAAATGTTTTTACTTATTTATTTATTTTTTCTTCAAAAGTTCAGTCAACAGAGGCATTTCCAAAAATATTAAAGGAGTACAGACAGTATAAGGTTTGACAATTCAGTCTGTACAGCTGCTGGTATTTACAGAATGTGGTTTAGACTAGCCTACTGACAATGTTTACAGTGTCTGGAATGTAGACTGCTGGTGTGTACAGTAGGAGTACTGCCTGCACTGGGTTCGCATGCAGACTCCTGACAGTAGATGGGCTCTGCAGACTGTCTGCAGCCCATCTGCTGTGGATTCCCTGTCGCTCGACTCACTCCAGTGCTCCGGTGTGGAGCCTGCGCCGCACAATTAGACACTTTTGGGAGCTGACAGGAGTCCAGGAGTGTAACGACTGGATAAGCATGCAAAATTAATTACCCCCCCAGACGAGCTATAACACACTCACCACCCACCCGCACCCCCCCTCCCCCGCCCCACGCACACACACACACACACACACACACACGCATACACATACACACACACACACACGCATACACACAGGTACACTAACAAGATTGGCTCGCTCCCGCCTTTAATCGATCAGGTGCACTGAAACTTATTACTATGGATGAGAAACACTCTGACGATACGGAGCAGATAGCGAACGCGCTCCGTTTCTCTCCGCCGCGTCGATCAGTCAGAGGTATGAATATATGAGTGGGGTTCGTGTTCCCATCAGAACGCGGACGAGGCGCCGTCTCAGGCGCAGGAGAGAGCTGCCGCGGCCCGATAAGCCCGGGCCGGCGCCGTTAATATTCCCGCCGTTCTCCGGGCCCGTGGATGGAAATGACAGCGCGCGTGAAAAAACAAAATCAAAGATTACGCGTCTGCTCTTAGCTGTACTTCCACTCGTCCCCGCCAATCTCAACACGCAGGCGAATGTTGACAAATGACGAGACTGCCCCAGTCCCACTCCCCCCACCTCCCCCTCCCCCTCCCCCTACCCCCATCCCGCCCCCCCCTCCCCACCACAGCAGGGACACGCCTGCTGGAAATTGAATTTGCAGGAGCGGGGCGTATCGGAATGTTCGCCTCCATATGGCGCCGGGCGTTTTATAATTTGCGGGGAGGCGGACCGTGCGCTGTCGGCGTGCGCGCTGTCGCCCAGGCGTCGGAAGCTGAGCGTCGGCGCTAAATAACTCGTTGCGCTCCGCGGCTCCTCTCCGAATGGGCGGGAGAGGACGTTTTTTTTTAACCCGGCCGGGTCGTCAGATGTAAGAGCGGTGGAGGTGTGCGCGCGCGGAAAGGCACACGCGCGACCGTACGCCCGAATTAAACGAAAAGGTAAAATGCGGCCTTCGCTGCGCTGCGTTCGGTCGGGCCGGCGGCAGACTGTCCGCGTCTCTGGGTTCCGTTTGTCTTTTTTCTGGGCTGGGCTGGGCTCCGTCAGCGAGGAACGCGCACAGAAACGCAGGCCAGGAATCTAGCTCATCTAGCACAGCGCAGCACAGCCCAAACAGAGTGACAAGTCTGCAAACAGGCATCGCGGCAACATATTTCCAATTAACACCGCGCACCAAGCACCGTGGGAGGCACTTCGCAGTATGGCACAGTTCTCACCTCCTCACAAACAGTGCCTTTCTTCACATACATTACAGGCCTACCGTGCCTACCCCTCATTATGTGAAATGCATAGCGTTTTATGTATTTCCCCCCAGAGAAATCTGTGCTGTGCAAAAAAATACATACATATTTGAGGGTTAAGAATTATGCAGGTTAAAACAAGGAATGACTTCAGTGCTGTTTCTCTACGTGGAGAGACCTAGTTATAATGAGACATTAATTGGCTGAGTGTGTTCTGGCATGGGGGAGGGGTGTTAGAGGCAGAGTGTTAAAGTATATCACTAAATCATTTCCTCTCTGCAGCAAATGTCTAAAAATAAGGAAAGTGTACAGGGTGAGCTAATTTACCCCTATATTGCATGCTTTTTGAGCATGCATTATAGCTCATTACCCTTATTATTTATCATATACAGTCTTTTATCACGGGCGGCAATCATTTTGTAGGTCAATGTGAGTATCAAAATAAAAAATACCTCTGCCCAAATATGTCAAAGGAAGCCATTTTACAGCATTTACAGAGGACCCGGGGCATGAGCCAGTGCTGAAAATGGTGTGATTGCTGGATTAAAAAAAACAAAAAAAAAAACTTGCTATCTGCTCTTTAAAAGGAGAGGCCAAGATAGCATCAAATATTTATTGATATAATAAGGCAAATGTGAAAACGATGCTCCCAGCGCTTTATCAACTTAAAAATGAATAACTTATCCCAATTCCCCTGAATAGCTTATCCCGATTCCCCTGAATAGCTTATCCCGATTCCCCTGAATAGCTTATCCCGATTCCCATAACCCGCACCCCACGCACTACCCTACCTGGGCTCACTAGTGCAGGAATAGGTCACTGTACTGGTAAGGAACCTGTTTTGGGCAAGTGGGAAATGGGACAGGACTAGGGCTGTGATTGGTCATTCCAAATTGTGATGAAGAATTAACAAGATTAAAAATATTATTCAAATGGACTACAAAATACTTATACTGAAATTTTTAATTAAGAAATTCCAAACCCAGAATGTTAATTTCAAGGTAGTAACGTCCACAATGTCCTCTCTGCTACTCCGCTGTTAAATTGAATAAAATTAATATTAAAAACTTCAGCTCACTTAAATTAGGACCTCATCATTCCAGGGCACAAGGCTCCAGAGAAAATCAGAGTTAACAGGGCATTGATTTTTTTTTTTAACAAACGTCTTACTCGGGGCACCACAGATTACTTAAAGCTTAACCCAAAGTCTAATTTTTTAAATTCTTTATCTTTTTGTGACAACAAAGCAAGAAATTGATCTTTTCAAGGTCCAAAGGAGACCAGAAAAGAAGAGACTCAAAACTTAGTGCCCTTTTGGAGAAAAAAAAGGCAGTACAGGTGAAAATGTCAGCTGGTTGGTGAATGGTCAAACGATGATATCAAAACCGCTGGAGTGTGAGACTATTTTCTGGGCTGCCCCCCACCCCCTCCCCCCTCCTCCCTCCTCCCTCCTTCATTTAAAAGCAATGCACACTGGTATCTTAGAGGATCACAGACAAACGCTCAAATGTATTTCCTTGAAAAGATTTGATGCCTGCGCACACACATGCCTGCACACAAACATTGTTTTTTAACAGTTAGTTACAAAAATTATGTTCTCTGCACAAGAGCATCTGATAAATTAATGTAATGTAAGGCCGTGTAATTATAGTCAATGGGAAAAGCGTAGTCATTCTCATTTTGCAGGCCCGCTGTGATTTTCAAGTTTATTGAGGTTTAGTTTATGAAGCGAAATAAATGCGATTTGAAAAGGAGAGAGATTAGTATGCAGCTAAAAGACTGTGAGTGTGTGTGTTTGTGTGTGTGTGTGTGTGTGTGTGTGTGTGTGTGGGGGGGGGGTGTCAGTTGGTCAAAATGAGGGATCTTTAGGTGTTGAGAAGATGTCTCTCACTAAACACAGAGAAGCATGAAGGCCTTCCAGTCACGGGGGGAGGCGGGGGAAGGGGGGTATTCTCAAAGAAATGGTGACTTTAATACATCTCTCCTTCTGGACGGAATTGTTTAAGTGTTTGCAGAGGGGCAACAGGGTGTGAAAGGGGAATTCAGGAATCACAAATGAACCTTGAAATTCGTTTTTCGGAGAACACGGAAAGTTTTTTTTTTTCCCCCCCTCCTTCTTCCTAAATGACACTTTTGTTCCCGCAACCATAACATTTTGTGATAGCGGCAATTTTTGCTTGAGCTCCCCGTTTTATACAGCCAATAAATCAACCCCCTCCGAAATGGGCAAAGGGGAGAAATTTCACCCGTGCCGAATGTATTTCTGAACTGTTGTTGTCAGCCGGTGTTAGCCCGGTGACCCGTCATGCGGAATTACAGCAGGTACGCACGGGCTCTCCGCTTCCAGGTGTGTCACCTGATGAATTGTCACATCGGAGCTCAGGTGGCGCGCCGCTGGAGCTCTCTGCTCCGCCAAGCTTTGTTTTGTTACCTTTTTTTTTTTTTTGCCGTACAGAACAAAAAAAGCAAATTTAGACCCGACCTCGCGCTCTTGTCAGGCACAGCCGAAGAGATAAGGAGAAATTGAAATGTGTCTCACTCTGTTGTAAGGGGCAGCAGTGCACAACTCTTGGGGAAAAGGAAAAAAAAAAAACATGCAGGAAAAAATATATGAATAACCTTAGCTGAATTGTAACTTTTCAATTGCTGAGGTCGATGATTATGCACTTGTTTATGCTAGCTCTGGTACGGAGTCAGGGATGTGACAGGGCGATGTTCTGAATACCTTGTGATTGTGCGGGAAAATCTGTCCCTCCCAATCAATCAAATGAGAGCAGAGAAAGAGCAGAGAATGGGGAATGGGGGACGAGGCGTTTTTCTGGAAAAATGATTTCTGACAATGTTTCAGGGCATCATTAAAAGTATATAATTGAGAGGGTGTGGCATGAAATTTGATTTGATGATGAACTTGCTCAGCAGATGCCAGCACCTTGATGTGGGATTGAAATTATGTCTATTATAAAGATGTGGGCAGAGAATTTGTTTTTTTCCCCCCTCATCAGCAGAGAAGGAACCATTGGTGGTCATTTGGTCATGGGCCTGTTGAGTAGATCCTGTGAAATGAACTGAAGTGACCTGACTCCAGATCTGCTGACAGATGCCTTCCCTCCTGGACCATTCTTACAAACCCACTGCGGCCTTTGCTTCGGATGTGTGGGAGTGTGCACCTGTGTACATACATACGCGCGTGTGTGTGTGTGTGTGTGTGTGTGCGGATATATGGTGGTGTAGATGTGTGTGTGTGTGTGTTTGTATGGATACATGATGGTGTAGATGTGTGCGTGGGTGGGGTGGGTTTGGAGGTTGTGGGTGATATCATCTTGGTGCAGCCAAGGGTCTGAAATACTGCTGGCTGGATCTACTTGCCATTGATGCAGAGTTCATCTCATCCCAGAGCAGCTCCACTCACCTCTCAGGGCGGGGTCTTGGAAGAGCTTCAGAGATATTTCCAGCACTTAGGACTGAGTCTCTCAGCTGACCTTGGAGGGGGAACGTCTGCTGATTCTACAGATTTTAAAACCGTATTATCTAACACAGGCCAGGGTTGATGTTGCCTCTGGCCATTATCCATAACAGCTATGTCAATTTAAATATTTGGAATTAATCAGTAGCCCAGTATGATATGTAAGGAGTGGTTCCCGCAAGGGAAGTTTGGTATGCCGGCACAAACAGTCTATATGCACTAGGTTAGGGCCACAGTCATCCGTGGGCCACGCGTTTCAGGTTGACATTTTAATTGTGCAGTATTCCCAGGGTGGGAATGCTATTGTTTTTGTGCCGGCTCCCCGGTTTGCGATTGCTGCCGACGCCCCCCCCAGTTCATTCTCATTTCTGGGCCACCAAAATTCTAGAGCCAGCTCTGGAGTGAGGGGGAGTCACAGGAATTTCAGGGGTGTCCAGCCCGGACCATCTCTCCTAATCTCCGGCTAGTGGCACCGCGGTTAGCCACCGCAGCGATAGATAGGGCTTCTTAACCAGGTGCTTGCGTGTTCAAAGCCAAGGCGTGGGCAGCGCCGCAGCGTAGCCGCGGTCGCTCCAGTAAACACCCGGCGGCTTTAGGGGGATAATGTGTAAAAATGAAAGCCGTGTAAGTCCCCCCCCCCCCCGGATAAGGTCTCTGTCAAGGCAAATAAATTACGGGCCGGTTGCCACGGTTCCCTGCGGCTGTCTGGCCTCCCCGCCGTCGCACCTCTTCATTTGCCGCGCGCTCTTATTTTGGGTCGGGGGGGGGAGACCTGTCCCCGGAGCGGCGCGGTGAAGCGCCCGCGTGACGGATGCCTGTGTCGTGGCTGCTGCGGAGTCCCTGGGCGCGCGGCGCTCTCCGTTATTAAAAGACAGCCGGCAGCGTGAAACGTACGGGGGGACGGCCGAGGCTGCCTGAAGTAGAGGAGGGTGACGCTCAGATGGAAAAAAGGTCACTGCCAACACCGGATGGTAGCAGACTGTTGAGATGGTGCATAAAATTTCGGTGTATAAATAACACACGCTCGAGACACTGCTACAAACAGTAGCGTAAATAAAACAAACGAGTCGGAAATAGTGATGCTAACGCTGTGGAATGTGGCCAGTTTGCTATCTTTCGTCTGGAAGGAGGTCTCGTTGTTGTGTGCAGCCGTGTGCCTGATTATGTGTATATTACCAATGTTTATGTGATGGTATTCATTACTGGAGCCTTAGTGTGTTTATGTGTGTGTGTGTAAGTGGTGATTGGCAGCTGATTTGTATGTTTGTGTGTCTGTGTGAATGTGAGGGGGTTGATTTCTGTGACATGTCTGTGCGTCTCTTGGCTTGTGCATGTTTGTGTGCGCGTGTAAGTGAGAGACCCTGCTGCAAATTGTGTTGTTGACTGTTGGACGGATGTATGCCCCTGTAACTCTGTGATGTTTCTCTACAGCAGTCCCTAATTACAGATAATCACACAGGGACCCATTGGCACCGGTTTGTTTTTCATGAACAATTATGGCCGAAAAGGTTGAGAACATTTAAGGACACGTGTGCAATTAAACAGACCCGGTTACAGTAACGTGACATTTTTACCGTTTTTGCTGTGGCAATGCCGCCCTCTACGGCGACTCGAGCGATCGGGTCTGCCGCATTGCTTTTTGCTCATTAAAGATTAAACCCTGTCACCAGCCTGTCTCTCTCCCTGCCAGGGTACGCTCTCTGGCCCTGGAATTTCAAACAGGGCCAGACTGAGCCCGATCCTTTATTAAAAACACGGCACACATGGCGAGCGCATTGGGAGAGCCGCAACTGAGTCATCCCTCACAGGGGCCTGGCCGAATGGGGAGCTTCTTAAAACATGGACTGGAATGTGCACAGGACGGTCAGGACTAGCGTAAGAAGAAGGAAGGACTCCTATTGGGCGGGACATTGTGGCAGTGGTTAGCACTGTCACTTCACAGCTAGGTTCGAACACCTCACACTGGGCTCGGATCCGGCCTGGGCCTCTCTGTGTGGAGTTTGCATGTCCTCCCAGTGTCCGCGTGGCATGCAGGTGGGCTAATTGGAGACTCACAGCTGTGTTTGAACACCTCACACTGGGCTCGAATCCGGCCTGGGCCTCTCTGTGTGGAGTTTGCATGTTCTCCCAGTGTCTGTGTGGGATGCAGGTAGGCTAATTGGAGACCCTAAATTGCCCATAAATGTGAGTGAATGGTGAATTAATGGTGTGTGCGCCCTGCGATAGATTGGAGTCCTGTCCTCAGTGTATTACTGCCTCTCGCCCAATGCATGCTGGGATAGGCTACAGCACCCCCCCCCCCATGACCCTGCCCAAGATAAGCGAGTATTGATAATGGATAGATGGATGAACTCATATCACTGTTGTATGAAGCTAGGGAAGAAGGAAGCTGATTTGGCTGTGTTCCTTCAGTAAAAAAAACCCTGCTCTGTACAACGCTGTAAAATGTTCTGGAAGATATAATAGCTAAACACCAGAGACTTGACCTTTTAAGAGGCGTCTACTAAGCAAACAAGTAACAACACAGCACATTTAAAGAGAACAGGATACATTGTATTGAACAGTTCACATTTTCAATATGACACATATACACTAGAGGGTGTATGTGCAGTTTTTTATATTTTTATTTTTTAAAACAAAGCACTTTTCCTTGTGATTCATTCCTGAGAAAAGGCAAAGTGTTCTACCTTATTGTCGTGAGTCATTCCATTCCAGGAGGTCATACAGTTTGACCTTTCCAGCTAATCATCTTCTCTGAAAGCAACAGAAGGTGCAGAAGACTGTCAGTGAAGGGGAGGGGGAATGGAAGAAAATGGAAAACGAAGGAGGGAAATAGGTATGGGAGGTATGAGAGGAATAGAAAGAGTGAGATGAGAGTCAGGGAAAGCGAAAGAGATGAAAGAGTAAAGCCAGACAAAACCAAGAACGCTAGATGGGATCAGATGGGGGAGGAAATAGGGGAGGGATATATGAGAGAAAGAAAAGGGAACAAAGAGTGAGGTAAACAGGAGAAAGATGAGAGGTGACAGCAGAGAGAGAAAATGAAGAGAGGGAAAGAGACGGAGGTAAAAAAAAGAAGGAAAAGGAGAGAGGTTAGCAGGATAATAGAGAGAGGAAGAGGTGACGGAGACGGAAAGGAGAGGGCTAAAGATTCAGATTGGAACCGTATCAAAACAGTGTCCACTCCACCATCCCAGAGGGAGGTCACGGACACAGGATCCTGCCAGATTTGGCACACTAACGGGGCCCCTGGAGAAGCTAAAGGGTGTAATATTTATGTGTGTGCTGGAGAATAAAAATGGCTACTCTGATATTCATGGAACTGGCAGAATATGTGTGACAGTTTGCGCATGAGGGTGCCACAGCGAGGTCTGCTGGGTTTAGGTCCTCCACTGCTAGAGACTGTTCTTTTCTCTCTCTCTCTCTCATGTCCCTCTTTCCCTCTCATACCACCCCCTCTTCTCTCTCTCTCTCTCTCTCTCTCGCTTTCTCTCACTTCTGTTCTTGCTTAGTTATCAGTAGGGCTATAGATTCTTCTATTAAGGCTGTCCAGCTGGTAAAAGCAGTTTACTGTGGGATGAGTGGAAGCTGTACCATTAAAATGACTTGAAGCAAAGACCCTGAGAAACACTGAGCGTTTGGAAAGGTCAGAGAGTGTTTGTGTGTCATGTTATATTCATAAGCATGGATTTTTTTTTTCCGCTTGACCTCAGCAGTTTTTAAGAAATTTTAATGCCTCAGATCATACAGCATAACAATGCTGAATGCTGGTGCAGTTTTGATTGCTTGCTGTTCACCTTGTGTGTGTGTGTGCATGTGTGTATGTCAATATGTGTACTGTATGTGTGTGCGTGTATTTGCACATGTATTTGTGCTTGCTTGTATTAACCTCACCAGGCTCTTTTTCCCTGACATTTCTTTTTGGGACTGAAAATATGTGTTGCTTGTTCCATAGACTGTACATAAACAAACAAAAAGCCTAGTATTATGTTCATACTGCCAGCCCACCCCTGAAATATGTGGTCACCCTGGCTTGCATGTGTGCGTGAGCCTGCGTGCGCGTTAGCGTCCGGGAGCCAGTTCCAAACGGAGGCGTACTCTCTGAGTGTAATCTCCGTAGCCCTCCGTGGTTCAGATTAAGATGATTATGGCAATTCCGCCGGACAGGCCGGTAATAACCGCTTTCACTGCTCTTTAAGAGCCATCGCAACCCAGCGGCTCTGAGTGAGGGCCAGGGTGGCGGTTTACTGCCGCTTAAAGGTCGACATTATCGCCGAGCAGCCCGGTTGACATCGAGCCCTCTCTCCCCCCCCCCCCCCCCCCCCCCCCCCCTTCCCCGCTCCTCTCTCTTATCTCGAACCTGCGCCCGCTCGATTTTTAGAACTCCTTTTTAGGCCGGTTTGTTACGGGCGCGTCACGCTGGGAACCGTTTCTCTCGCTCGCTCACACCTGGGGACCGGTTCAATGAGCGCACGCGCTGTTCTCTTCCTTTTCATCCGATCGCTGCGTCAGCGTTCAGTCTGCAGGCGAGCGTCTGTGATCGAAGGCGAGGCTTTTTGAAGTAAAAGTAACGCGTGGGCTTTGATAGGTGCAGTCTTTACCGCACTTTAATTGCTGTCTCATGCAGGACTCTAGGTGACTGTGATGTTCCAAATTCGTGCCATATTTTCTCAAACGCTGAATTTCATCAGCAGGTGAGAAATAATTTTGGTTATTTGGAGACTTTTTTGCTGAACCTAATTATTTAGTCTTTTTAAACATAATTTGAATGGTACCATTTTGTCTGTACAGGTAATTATGGTCATGAGCAATACTTTTACTATTTCATATCATTAGATATATTATCACACAAAGGTCTTGTACAGGCATTGCTTTATTAATGCCTTTTCATCACACTGCTGGTATTTATATTTTTACTCTTCTGTTCACTTTTGGGAAGCCGGTTAGGGAAACAGTCGACACCTACAGTGTGTTAATGGGACTGCTTATCCCAACCTAGTAGGCCCACACAAGGTGCCCTGATTATATGCCCCATGTATCCCTAGCCCTGTCCCACCCTGCCCCTCTCCACCCCTGCTCCTAATTGCCCCTGCCCCTCCTTTGGCACAGCCGGCTGTAATTCAGGACGTCCCCTCTGGCCTGAAGAGATGGAGTCAGCACCAGGGGCGGGCACTTTAGATGTGAGCTTCATCTGCATTCCCTCCCCTCCTCCATGCCAGCTTCCGTGCTCTGTGGAAACTGAGCAGCCGCCGCCCGGACAGATGCCCTCCTGCCTGGCACCCCGCCATCGGGATGCCGCCATCCCGCCGAGAATCTGAAGGCATTATCCTAGAAGGGGAGGGGGCGCCTCTCGCCCATCCCAAAATCCTGGCCTCAGCACTCTCCTGCATGTAGTCCCCTTCGGGCTCTGCAGTCCGGGGTGGGACGGGGTTCTGCTCATCCTCTGGCTGGAGACGGGAACGTCCTGCAGATGTGACTTCCCGTGACCTCTAGATGGCCAGAATAGCCTGCGTGTGCCGTGGCAAAGAGAGTCTACTATGGTCTGGAACTCTTCCACGAGGAAGCCGATCATCTTGTGCTTGATTGATGGAAGTGCAGTGGAGACGGTCTCAGGCGTTATTCCAGAATGTCCCATAACTGCTCAGTTTTGCGCAGATCTGGTGACTGAGAGGGGCACGACACACGGGCAACATCGGTGTCATGCTCCTCGAACCACTTTCTGGAAACTCCTGTTCTGTGGATGAGGGCGCTATCATCTTGAAAGACACCCCACGCTGCAGGAAAGAAAATGATCTCTAAGTGCCATTAAGCGCTGACATCGCCCTGGCCTTCTGAAGGTAAGAGTGCACCCTAACCGTGCCAGGAAAATGCACACGGATTATGGACCCACAAGAAGCCTTCACTGCTGGAACACAGCCTTTCCCTTTTTCATTCCCTACCCGTTACTGCCCTTGATTGACGAGAAAGTAATATAATCATAACCTTGTATATTTAGTGCTTTTCTTGCACGAAGTGCCTTACAGACAAGTCAAACAATAAGCTAAAGTGTTAATACATCCTGGAGAAGGTGCAAATGTAGAAAAACAGTGATAACAAGATGATTCAGTTAGGCTGCGCCCAGGTACATTTGCATTTTCCCCCATCCTGAGTAGATTACTGGAGGCTCTGTTCTGTACGTGTGCTCCCCAGAGCCCCAGCATCCTGTGCCTCAATGGAAAGCTTCCAAAATACACCACAATTATCGCTGCTTCTTTTTGTTCCCATTCGGCTGTTCCACGTCCCTTCTCCCCACTTCCTTCAGGGCTTCAGACCCCTGCTAACCGGGTTCCTTCAGAGCCCTTCCGGCCCAGGAGTCGCACTTTCATTGAAGTTTATGAGGGGGGGGGGGGGGGGAGGGGGAGGGGTCGGGGTGAGATCTGGGTCTGTTGTCTTCCGGGTGGGACGAAATGAAAAGTCTGTGGGGAGCTTTCTTTCATTAAAGGAAACTTCCAGAATAAACTTCGTCCAACTGTCGGTCAATATCGGGCATTCCCTGCTGCCCTTCGTTTGGAATCTCTCACGGAGCTCGGCTCTGACGAAGGAGATTTTTTTTGTGTAGTTGTCGTCGTCTTCTTTTTATTTATTTATCGTTTTTTTTTTTTTTTTTTTTTCCCCGTCACCGCAGGAACTGCCTTCGTTTCCTGCTGTGGAATTTTTAATAGCTGTTACAACAGACCCGGTCCCCAGTGTGATATTTACTTGATGTTGCGGGGCACAAACACATGAGTGAGACAGAGGAAGAAAGAAAGAAAAAAATAAAGAAAGGTAGGGAATAAAGCAAAGGGAGGAACAGTCAGGTAGGCCTTTTAAAGTAAAAACATTTTTTTAAAACGTTTTTGTTTGTGTGCTCAAGCACTTAAAGAAAAGCATTGATCTCCTTTTGCGTGCCTCTGACGTTCTTTTTGTTCTATTAACAAAAAGGGAAAGATCTTACGGCTGTGTAATTCGACAACAAAAGGAAACCTTGAAAAAAAAGCATTGTTCCACACGAAGAGGCAAACGATTTTGCTGCTTGGTGAGCTTCGGGGTGTCTGCGTCAAAATAATTTTCTGCCGCCGAGGTCACTGATAGCGATACGGCTCTCCCCCGCTCGTTTAATTGGCCCGGTGATGGTCAATGGCATGAGTCTGTCTGTTCGGCTCCCCGCGGCCAGGCAGCGTATGGATTTTCGCAGCTCTGTCTCAGATAACCGGCCAATCAATGCACCCGCTTCAATTAACGCTGATGGCGTACAGAGGGCCTCATCAGGGATTGGCATCTTAATTCCCCATTACACCGCACGCTCTCTTTTCAGTGACAAACCTTCGGCGCCAGAAAACCGTTAAACAGTACCACCCGGGCGTGCCCCGCATTCACAGTGTTCGAAATGAAACATTACACATTATGCCTGCACTTCCTTTGTTATGTCTCTGAAGGTAGGCTAATTTATTCTGTTTTTCATGTTTGTTTTTTTAAATTTTTTTGTCACCGCTTAAAGTTAAGGTGTGGGAGGATTGTATCATGAAAAAAATAGTGCTCTTACCAGAGCCGAGCCAATGAAATGTCTTTTCATAACTGGTTTCCCATTCACCCAATTACAGTGCTGTATTGTGCTGTATTCCCTCTCGGGTTTTCAACACACTTGTTCCTGGTTTTGGTTATACACTTTGTTGTACGTCGCCCTGGATAAGAGTGTCTGCCAAATGCCTGTAATGTAATTTAATGTAATGTATTGGTTTGTCCCAAAGGTCTTGTTTGGTAGAAGTGGTCAATTCCTGTTTTATAGATTTCAATATGTAGGGCATCCTTGATCTTCCTATACTAATTAATGAAGTAATTTAAATAATTGTCAGTTCCTGACATAAAAAAGGAACAAATTAATGCAGTGAACTGCCCACAGCATTGATTTGAGTTCTAATGAGCTCTAAATATGTTAATGGAAATATATTTACAGTCTGCATATATATATATATATATATATATATATATACACACAGTGCAGTCCATAAGTATTAGGACAGTGATACAATTTTTTGGTATTTTGGCTCTGTATAAAAAGGGCAGTAATTCTTACATGGATCACTGGATATAGATGTAAATACCCCTAAAGCTGCATTTTAAAGTTACGGACGACACTGTACACACACACACACACACACACACCTCAGATAGTGACATAGCCCTCACACATAGCACATAGCAAGAAGGCAGCAGTCCTCCACATACATCTTTTCAGCTACAGATATTACAGACGGCTGATGATGACACAGTTAATTTTGACTTGCAAATGAAACACTTCTATACTGCCTGAAGACCAAAAGAGCTGTGAGTATATGTGGGGGTGTTAGTGAATGTGTGTGTGTGTGTGTGTGTGTGTGGCAGTACAGAGAGACCCTGATCTCATCATCTAGATTATGGAATAAGCCACACAAACTGGACATATTCTAGCCAGGAGAGCTTGTCGGCATGGGAAGCCAAAATCAGAAGATGAAACACATCCAACAGGAGTAAGCTGTGAATCATTCACATCCCTGCAATCTCCCGAGACCTTCCAGGAGTCAGGAAAACAAACAAATAACCCCCCTTCCCTACCACCACCACCACCAGCCCACACAAATTCCTTCCAGAAAGTTCTTCAGAATGGAAGTGGTGTTTTCTCTCCTCCCAGCCTTTATTTTGTCCTGATGTATTGAAGCGAATTGGCCAAACAGATAAAAAAACAACACGCAGAAACAACAAATAAAGCAAGGCTAAACAAGCACTTTGTGCACAGTCAATGCAAATTTTATTCCAACTGCCAAAGGTAGCTGTCTACAAAGGGAGTGGAATTCAGTCGCGAGGGAACCTGTGGAGATTGCAGAGTGTCGAATCCTATGTGCTTCACTGACAGGCCAGTGGGACAAAGAAATCTTCAAGATGTACTGACGTCAGCATTTGACAAATTTACAAACACATAAGAGCCTGCACTCTTCTCCTTGGCTTTTCTGTTGTGCTGTCTGGACGGATGGTGAGGAAGCGGGCCCTTCTCACACACCTGTGTGCGACATCTGTATCAGGAGCTCACTCATCACCACCCAGACAGCCTGGCATCGGTATCCCTACACTCTCCCATCACCGCATTAATAAGCATGAAATATAGTGCCGTCGTGGCATCATTCACAAGCAGCCTTGAAGTAGATCACCCTTCACTTAATATAAATGGGAGAATGGAGGCTGCAGCATCCATTACCAGCCATATGACGAATAGCCAAAATTATAAGCCAAACAAAGTACCTGCTTATCAACCTTAGCTGAGAGTCCTTGCAGGAAAGATTGCCCCAGGGGACGGATGTCATGGCTGCTAGTGGGTGCTGCACTGTTTGCAGGAACATGGCAGGAACGCTGGCGTGTGCGATGAGGTCAGCGGTGGCGTGGCTTCCTTGTGACGGGGACAGAGAGAGGCTTTGCGTTAGCGCTGTGACCAGCTATCTGCGGGGCGATGAGTGCGACTCGCCTCCAGGGGGCGCCACCAAACCTGGGACCGCCTGGGTTTTTTTTAATGAGCACTTTGCGGCCCGGAATGTTCCGCCGAGCTCCCCGTCGGCCGCACCAACGGCTCACTGCTCCCTCCCATCCCTACCGAATACCGCGCATGGGCGACTCCATAGCAACGGCAATGAAAGATGACCCTTGCGTGTGCCAGAAAGGGAACCCAAATATTGTGGTTTCAGTGAAATAAGCCCCAAACATTCTCAAAAAACACAGGTATGAGGTACACTACATGCTCCACTGCATGTTGTTTGTAAATTGATTCTCAGGAATGTGATATGAAACCAAAGGTCTCTCTAAGAAGCTATTTTAACTGAGCCTTGTGCAAACAGGGTATTTACTTACCTGCAAGTCTACACCGCAATGTCTGATGAAATGCAGGGACCGGCGGGGCAAGCCAGTGGCACAGTTTTGTGTATTTGGTACCCTAAAAGGTGTTTTACATTTCCTGGGAGTACTTTGTTCATCATCTTTTCTTCCCACATATTTGTAAGCTGCTTTTTTCAGTTTTTTTTTTTCTACATACTGGCTGAAGTAATGGCTTCTGACAGCATTCCCTTAGTACCGAATCTACATTTTAGCACTACTGCAGTCTCCCTGCTGCTCGGCGCTGAGCCTTGCGTTTCGAGGCTCTTTTCCACAGCGTAGACAGAGCCCTCACTGGGTCCACGGGCACCTCTCTCTCTTTGCATTTTGTGTTCAATGAAAGTATGGTTCAAGACAGAAAATGAACCCACAGTGCAGTTTGAAGCAACCATGGTTACTGTTAATATAGGGAAGGCTTTGCTGACTATGACCGTGGTTTTCTGCAATGCATTATGGTTGTTGTGACTAAAGACTTGGTTGATGTCTTTGATCTTGGATCTTGTTAAGTCTGTACCGCGGCACCATTGCAAACGAGTGTTCCCTCCCTCAACGTGCCACCGGAAATGTTTTTATTTGAAAATGTCAGACTGGCCCTCTTAATCGAGAATCCTCATAAACCCCACTCACCCCCACCCCTTCTGCCACCCCCTCCTCCACCCTGGGTGCTCGCGGCTGGCTACGCGTTGATCAGTGATGGCATTTTTCATCTTGTTCCGTTCCTCCGCCAATGCCCTTTGAGTGATGCTCATGCTTTCTGACACCTCTGCTGGGGGACGTGGACATGGCTGCGGACCCTGCAGCCTGCCCTAAACCAGGGGAAGAGGTCAGGACCCGCCATTCTGCCCAGTCATCGCCACCGCCTACAGAGCCCAACCCAATCTCTGAACACACCATATATCTTACTGCATATAGAGATGTACACACGCCACGCATTTAAACCTAAACAGAGGCATCAGCAAAGCAAACGCACAAGCAAGTGTGTGGTGAGCATTCTGCTGCTAATACCTGCCATCCACCACCTGGGGGAGTGCTGCATACGGGTGATGGTTGAGGCAAGCTTCCCCCTACCATTGCGAAGAGCTTTAAAATCTTAAGATGGAGGCTGCTGGATGGCTCATCTTGTTGAGCCACTGCACTAGTGCAAGGAATCTCAACTGGCAATTGTGGCTCGCAGGTTGATGCCTGATTGCTGGTACTGTCACCCAGGTTTAGGGCGGGTTCAGTCAGTCGGAATCTGATAATGGTGGTAAATCCAGGTTTAGAAGATAAAAGTCCTTTCCGGTGGTTTTTTTTTTCCAATCTCCTGGATTTGCTAATTAGCACAGTTTCTTCAGCCAGAACCAATTAGTGAAATCAGTTGGCTGAGTTAATTGGTGGAAGAAACACATGGCAGGACTTTTACTTTCTGGCTCCTGGACTTTTCACCTCCGGAATCCAACAGAGCATTTCAATTTGGGGAGAAAAAAAGGGGGAGGCGTTAAAAAAAGAAATCGCTAGATGAAAAGCCACTATATAAATGCAATCCATAATAAATCACAAGTGATGACAGGTGAATCCATAACTTCAGCTTTCTTAGAATGATTTTTCAAGACAAGCCCCTTCTGGGTCTTTTTTTTTGGGGGGGGGGGGGGGGGGGGGATATTCCTGCACATTGGTCACTTTTAACAGTGTTTTGAACCTGCCTTTTTCCCCTCAAGTGTAAAATAAATAAATGTGACCCGTCCAATCCAATTACTACACTTGACAGGCGCAATCTGGCACGGTGCAGTCCTGGACTGGCTCCTGATCCCGCGGTTTGGGTCGTCTCGGACATTGCCTGTTTCGGATCGGGC
Source organism: Anguilla anguilla (assembly GCF_013347855.1). NCBI lineage: Eukaryota > Metazoa > Chordata > Actinopteri > Anguilliformes > Anguillidae > Anguilla > Anguilla anguilla. The sequence continues at coordinate 11,214,315 of NC_049207.1, read as the reverse complement.
CGACACGCTCTCCTGTTGAGTCCCAGCTGTCACACGGAGACACGCGAGCTCGATGGGCCTGCGTGTCATCGGCGGGGGTGAGCTGTCGCCCCACGGGGACGACCGCACGCGCTCAGAAATGCTCCGCTGATAAGTCACACACCCACCGATGTACCCTGGGCCAGTTCCACAGCCGCCCCCAAAGCCATCGTGCCCCTAATCTCGGTCCAGGGAACCCACTGCGTATGCTCCGGTCTTCATTTCATCTGAGGCCTTGATCAATTCTGTTTGATCGAGCTGCTGACTTAACACTGATATAGAAGCTCCGCCGACTGAATACTGATATGGATTTGCGGCCGACTGAATACAGATTCAGATTGGACGTCTTGATAGTTGCATACTGTGACCCAATTATAACTGACAACAAACATTTTCAGTTGCGCTACCATATGGTTCATACGCTGGGTCACAACAGACAGCAAGCCCACACACCGGCATGCGATTGGCCATAGTGTGGCGCAGAAAGGGGGGTGGGGGGGGTTGTCCCGGTCTCATCACAAAATGGCAGCACTGAGAACCTGCGGTACGCCTGCGTCGCCTGCACATGAAGAAATGTCTTCCAGTGCCACGAGCTCAGCTGGTGGTCTGACTGCGGAGAGAAACAAACTGAGGCTTGCGTCACGTAGCCCGGAGGAACACGCGTGCTCGTCTCAGCTCTCCAAAATTGGCACAGCAGCAACGGGTGGGCTAATAAATAAGACCGGGCATTCCAAATGGGGAGAAACAAAAAAACAATCAGGATTTAAAAAAGTAATTTAAGCAAAAGCAAAAACAATTTGGTTGAAAGGTGGCTCAGAGCCCGCCCTTAAATAAGACAGGAGAGAAAGTGACTTGGGGAGTTGGGGGGCATCCTTGTAGTGAAACCCCTGGAGCCAATCAGATGGGATCCGTCTACCATGTGGTTAATTGATCTGTCAGCATGCTGTCATCAGAACCGCTGGACGTCTGGTGAACATTTTGTGTCGTCGCACCTTTCTGCAGTGTGAGGTGACTGTAATGGCGAAGGCTCATAATGAACGGTCAAAGAGCACTTCAATCGCTTGTCCAGCTCCATAACCGCTTCCCTCTCATGGGCACTTTTGAAATAGTTTCTCGGTGACATCACAGTGAAACAAAAGACTTAGTCACTGATGGCTGAAGGGAGAATTTTGGAGTGCAGGATGTACCTTTACAGATTATACCCAGGCCTAATCCTCAACCACGGGCCTATCCGTGCACTAGAACAGTAACTTGACAGGCTAAGCCGTCCTGTAGCCCTACCTCATGATTTTAAAGCACTTTACAATGGTAGGGGGAACTTGTCACCAACCATCACCCGTATGCAGCACTCCGCCAGGTGGTGGATGGCAGGTATTTGCAGCAGAATGCTCACCACACACTTGCTTGTGCGTTTGCTTTGCTGGTGCCCTTGTTTAGGTTTAAATGCGTGGCGTGTGTACATCTCTATATGCAGTAAGATGTTTGGGGTGTTCAGAGATTGGGTGGGGCTCTGTAGGCGGTGGCGATGACTGAGCAGAATGGCGGGTCCCGAACTCTTCCCCTGATTTAGGGCAGGCTGCAGGGTCTGCAGCCGTGCCAGCAGAGGTGTCAGGAAGCGTGAGCATCACTCAGAGGGCAAGCAGTCTGCCAAGTTGTCAGAGGGATGGAACAAGTTGACTAAGCATGGTCAATGCCGATAGAGTGTATTAGACATTGGACTCGTATAAACTCCATTAGAGTTGAATTAGTACTGAACATGTTCCATTTTTGCAACTTCACAAATGCTGACGGGCCTGGCGCCAGGGTAGACGCAGTGGGCGGTGTAGGAATCGAACCTGCAACCCTCTAGTGAGAAGCCCTTTTCCATCGCCCTTTCTTGCACAGTAGCCTGTGTTTTTGTTGATTACAGCCGAGCAGGCCAGCAGGGCAGCTGCGGTAAAGCCCCACTCTGTCCCATTGGCTCTGCTGTCCCTGTGTCGTCAGTGCAAGGCTCGCCGAGGGAACTCCCCTGGCCGTGTCCCAACCCCCAGTAAAGCCCTGTCCTTCTTCACGCCGGCGTCGATTCAAGTACGTACTTTGCGTGATGTTTTACTGCCAGGGCTGAGGCTATTACTTGCTTAGGTGAGGGAGTAAAAGTGGCTGGAAGCGCAACAGAAGACCATGGGCTGTTTACAGAATTTGTGGAAATATGCCTGTAACAGTGGTTAGCATGTTGCCTGTGTTTTATGCCATGCACATGACAAATCTCAATGTAAAGCATTGTAATTACATAAATACCAGTCTGTATTTGATATGAATGCATGATCCAGATGCTGATCTATTCTGCACACGCTTGTATGCATCCTTATGCTGTGAAGTAAAGCCCTTTGGAAAAATCCATTTAGCCATTAGCTGGTATGTAACATTTCGCTATAAACACTTGTTTACTGGGTAGTCAGCCCATAGCCCTCATAATTTAATGACCTTTCCAAACTCCAAACATTTCGATTTCTTTTTTTAGCTAAGTTTTATTTATTGGCCACATACATTGGGAGCTCTCATAATGACCTTTGTAAGTTGTGAGATATTTCTGGAGTTGGAACAGATTTTAAGACTTAATTAGCTAGAAGCTATTTATGTTGTATAAAGAAGCTGTAATACCCAACTGTTTGCCAGAGAAAACATTTGATGTATGCTTATCAAATAAGTTTTTGTATGTTCTGGACATATGTATGGACATATTTATATTTATATTTAGTCATTGATAGGAATAAAAACGTATAAAAAGGAATATGCATTAGAAACCCAAGCGATGAATGCCAATTTGTGCTATACAGAAATAATTGCATTTTTCCTTGAGGCAAGAAAGTAGTTAAAAGGATATGGAAATGACTGATCCAACCAGCAAAAAGTGTTTAATGATACATGTGCCCGTACTCCTCATTTAGCATGGGTACAAACCAGGATACATTAACAGCGTTTCAAACCGAGCGTTTTGCACAATGTAAAACTGTCACTGTAAAAGAAAAGTGTGCATTCTTATAGCCTATTATAATTTGTTGCATAAGCTACCAATACCAATCTGTAATGGCTCACATGCTTTTCGGCTGGGTTTGATTCCCAGGGACTTGTGGGATATGAGAATCACGCGAGCCCCCTTCCTCTGCAGTGTGCTGACGTTCAATCCGGATTTGAGGGAAGAACAGAGAGGGCTGATGAAGTGCTGCTTCCTCCTCACGTTACAGTTGGGGGAAGGAAGGATTTGAATTTAAAAAGCTGCTCAGCTGCTTCCCGTGTTTCTACATTATTCCCGAAACAGAAACACGCAGAATTCTTTCTCTGTCAGACTCCTGTTCTCCTGTTCCTCTGTTCTCCGTGATGTTCATCGCAGATGAGAACGTTTCTCTGGTTTTTTGCGGAGTACGCTGTCGTGGTTCCGTGCCGTTCTGCCTTCGGGCCTTTACCCGTCTGGTTGACAATAGGTAACAAGGCAGTTAGCTCGGGTTGCCAGGTGCACCACGCGAGTCAGCTGGGGGTAGATGCGGCCTGCAACCTCTGCCCGGTTCTACATGTACAGCCTTGTCCATTTGGCTCTTGTCAAAGACTCTTTCACTATCAGCCAGAGAGCAGGTGGCTGCTGCTTAAAACACTTTATCGCTGTAGAAGAAAAGACGTGTAGCGCAGTAGTCATTATACGAAGGAATCAAATCGCCTTCAAATTGACATAAGCAGATGGCTTGGCTTGTTTTAAAAAAAAAAAAAAAAAGATGTATTGTTAAACTATTTTCATCTGAGTGCCAAAAAGCACTAGTATCACTTTGACTTCTGTTGTGCCAACTGCATCTGCTGTCAGTAGAGAAAATGAAATAGTTTCGGTACGTCTGAATGACTTTCTATGACTAATGACTTTGTTCTCCCTGCGTAGACTCAGAGCAGATCCAGGAAATGGCCGCTGGTCTGCAGGCAGTGCCATGGCTCCTTCTGTGCTGTAAGGAACAGTAATCACTTTCCCAGGAGCACCCATCCTTGCTCATCTGGGGTCACAGGCTCAGTGCGTAGAGTGCTTTTACACTCTAGTGTGGCCCGAGAGCAGCATGTGGATGCTGGATTTTCCATTTGCCATTTTCCAGTGCTTGGTGTCAGGATGATTGCAGGCTTGAGGTCTGCAGTGGTTCAGTTATGATAAGTTCCCGTGTGCAAGTTTATCTTTCCTAGCAGTCTGCAAAGTGGACAAAGAGAAGGAGCCTGCTGGACTATACTGTCAGCACTGCAGCCTCTCTGCGGCTAACTCTTCTCAGAGTACATTCCCCCTCCTTTTTGCTCTCTCTTTTGCTCACACATGGACTCTTTGATTTTACTCCTGCTTCCTCCTCTTCCTCCTGGTAGAGACTGTTCTCTCTCTCTCCCTCTCTCCCTCTCTCTCTCTCTCTCTCTCTCTCTCTCTCTCTCTCTCTCGCGCTCTCTCTCTCTCTCCTGTAGGGTCTTGTGACTACTGCTTCCATTTACCTGCACTCATCTGTCACTCAGACATAAAACTCATTGTGTTCTCATTGTGTTCTGTGCAATGTGCTTGCTCATTTGACACACAAAGATTTGCTCTTGTCGTTCTGTGACTACATCATTTCCCCTGGTTTATTTTAGTGTCACATTTGACACACTTTTATTGGGGTCAGCTGTATCACATCATGAAGTCTGAGACCGTGAAAACATTGCGTTTCTAGTTCTATAAAAGACAGAATTCCTCTTTCAGATCAAGCATTGTGTTGTCTCTGATTCTCTTTGATGATACTTTTATCTGTTGTGTCAGCACAAACTTATGTTTGTTTCTCCTTTATATAACTCTGATCCTGAAAAGTCTGTTGTGGACCATTTGTAATTTAAACTGCAGTCCCAGACCACACCAGACCAGACTTGACCATAAAACCGTTCAATAAAACATATCAGCAAGGACATATAGCTAAGCCTCTGACATTATCAGCGAGCAACAGAGGGAGCCTTTGTGATTATGTGGTTAGTTTAAGTATCATCATCAGTTCAAATGATTCCTTTGTGATTCTTGTCACCACTCGATTGCTTCTGAGGCTTTTGCAAACAGTGGAGTGCGAACTGGGTTCTGCTCCTAAGTGTGCCAAATCAACGCCACCGTGCACGTGACTATTCGCTCCACACCACCGTGCACGTGAAAATTCGCTCCACACCACTGTGTGCGTGGCTATTCGCTCCACTTATCACACTGTATTTCCTGTGGACTGAATAGTCGCACAGTTGGTGGCCGTAGAAGGAATAGTCATGCACTTGGTGCTGTGGAGAGAATAGTCATGTACTTGGTGCTGTGGAGAGAATAGTCATGCACTTGGTGCTGTGGAGAGAATAGTCATGTACTTGGTGGCGTGGAGAGAATAGTCATGTACTTGGTGGCGTGGAGAGAATAGTCATGTACTTGGTGGCGTGGAGAGAATAGTCATGTACTTGGTGCTGTGGAGAGAATAGTCATGTACTTGGTGCTGTGGAGAGAATAGTCATGCACTTGGTGGCGTGGATTTGAGTGAGTCTGGGGCTGTCTCCCTCTTCAGAACACACTGCACAATTAGGAGCCCCAGACGCTCCACGCCACCAAGTGCATGACTATTTTCTCCACAGGAAGTACGGTGTGATAAGTGGCATCCAAATTCCACCGATATCAGTTCAAATATACCAGGCATACTGTTTGCTTGATTTACAGTGATTATGTGAGAGAGTCTCCTAGATTTCTCTCGCAGGACCTTTGGTATTTTCATTTGAGCAAAATTCTCATCTGTGTTGAGGAAGAAGCACCCGTGCCTGTGTATACGGGCTGACTGTAGGGCTGCGGTGCCTGTTGTTTGCACTGGAGCATCCGCCTCATCTGTGGGAAGAGGGACATTAGTTGTGGCTGCAATGCGGTCGAATGCAGAATGAAGCTATCTGAATGTGTGCGCAAATATTCCAGCCGTACTTCACTCAGATGTAGATCTCATGCATTTATTCAGCATTGTACGTGCAGACGGACAGCCGGCCTTTGAGAAAATGAAAGCGCTGATTCTCGTGGTGGGAAAAGGTGAATCCGTTTGACCGAGCGCCACCTTCGACCCTGCGCCCTCTGTTCCCTCTCTTCGCTCTGCAAACTCTCTTTTTGCGTCCGCTGTCTGTCTCAGGGGGTGCCGGATAGCCGTGTCACCGGCCGCGAGTGTCACGCCGATTATTGCACTCGCACGCTCGCCGGTAGCCCCGGAGACGCGGGAGTCAGCGGGCGGGGTCAGAGGTCAGGGTCAGCCCTCGCCATCGACGGCCTGTGCCCGCTCACTGCCAGCCCGGATCGGTCCACGGCCCCTCCCACCTTGTAATGTCATGCCCCTTTATCTACATATGAGCACTTTCACATCCTCCTGCCGCCATAATGGAATACATCACAGGCCTTTCAGTAGGTTATGTATTACCCTTGGCTCCCATTTAGCGCCACATAGCTTTGTATGTATGCCTGCCTGCGTTCATATCCATCTCCCCTGTCAGTCCTGAAGAAAAGTTGCAGTAATGAAATTTTAACACTAGAGGTCGAGTTCATGTCAAATGGTCCGTAGACTCTGGCTGCATTGGTTTGGCAAATGTCTGTCCCTCTCGTCTTTATTCCATCGCTGTTACCATGACTCCACATGCAATTGTAATTGAGGTGGAGGGGTGAGGGGCAAGGTTTTTACAGGCTGGGTGGCTGGATTCAAGAACCCTCATCTCCTCAGGAGCTGCTCCCTCGATCTGCCTAGCAACAGCAGCATTGGAAGGACAGTCTCTTTTCCCATTGGCCGCAGCATCGTGCTTGGGAACGCCGGCACGTGACCTGTTGGTTGCCGTGCGCCGCCGCCACTCTGATAATTAGAAAGTGATTGAGGGAGGGGAGGGATCATATTTTCCCCTCTTGTGCCGTGGTGTAAATCTCCCCCCTGTAAAGGAAGCCAGGGTGAATGGGGAACCGTTGAGTCTGGGAAAAATATTAGCACAGGGCGAGGACCTGCACATAAATTCACCTCCATTAGGAGATCCGAAGGTAGCACCGGTAGCTTTAGATCACTACACGCACAGTGCAGGAGAGGCGTGGAATTTCCCCTTTAATCCTTGTAACATCACTGTGGTAACCCATCTTATCCGCTGTGGGCCAGAGTGAAGTACCGTGAAAGCAGAGCCAACAGGACTGGGGGCTGTGGAGCGTACGAATTAAGACCGTGAGCTGCAGTGTGGAGCAATAGTTTGAAACCGTTCAAATCCCTGTCTGGTCAATGCCTTGAGAGAGATGTACAATGAATCCTTACCGATGGCTGTCATCTTGGACAAGATGGCCTGCGAATATGTTGGCCAATCAGCTGCCGTCTGGCGCTGCACAAGGCTATAGAGGAGGACTCAAATGAACCTGATTGGTGGGTTAGCTGGGTGAGGGGGGTTGGAACACTGATAGTGGGGCCTGTGACATTCACGGCTCAATTAAAGTAGCCAGGCGTCTCCTGGCCCTGCTTTGCCGATCAGCTCTTTTAGCGCCGTAATGAGATACACTGTTGGTCAGTCATCGAAAAGGCTTTGTTTCTCGACACAGCGGCTGTACAGCTGCAGTTCCAGTTCCTCGTCATTAAGAGGATATTTAGTAATTAGCAGAGTGAGTGATTGCTTAAGCTCTCAGAAGAGGCAGGGCGTTTCTTTGGAGACTGGTTATCTGCAACTCAAGGAACTGGAAGGGAGCAGGCCGGTTGCTTTTTAAGCGCCCTCATGTCAAGAGCCGACACATGGCCACTCAGTGCTGTCCAAAACGACATGGACCGACTCCAAAGACGAGAGAGAGAGGGAGAGGGGGAGGGAGAGCGAAGTAAGGGAAGGGAGCAGAAGCAAGACTGAAGGAGTGAGCAAGAGAGAGAGAGCAAAATAGACCGGCGAACTCTGCGCAGAATGGCCTTCACTAAAAATGAGTGGGAAACATATGGAAAATATGGAAGTAAAATCCCTCCCGCAATGAGACAAAAATGCACAAACAGATTGTGTTACTGGGAGGGAGGGACAGATAGCCCCACTGACTGCCTGAGAGGAAAAAATAGCCTTGAGCCTAGCAGTAGATCCTTCTCCTCTCTCTTTTCGCGATCATGGCATGTTTTATTTCTCAGTGATGTCCAGCCGTACAGTGTGACTGCGTTCCTCCTCACTGGGCACGCCCACCACCCGCCGGCATCCCGCCGTTAACGATGACGGACGGGCGAGGAGGCGGTTTCCCTCGTCCGTGAACAATGTGGGCGGGGCCCGGAGGAACTCGCTCCTACCCCGGGGTCACGACGGGACAGGAAGCTGACAGTGACGCGCCCGGCTTTTCGAGAGGCGTGCCCCGCTGCTACGGAACAGATGGCAAGCCTGGGACAGCCGGAGAAACGTGGTTTTTTTTTTTTTGAAGCGCGCCGACGGTTTGAAGAGTTTCTGTTTGCGCGCAGATAAAGAGAGAGAGAGCGAGAGAGAGAGGGGGAATCACAGAAAGCCGTACGTGCGGAGAGGGAGAACAGAGCGGTGCTGCAACGCGGCCTGCGGGCGCGCTGAGGGAAGGCGCTGGCGTGTTCTCTGCTGCTGTCACATCGCATTATCGTGCCATTATAACAGGACAGGGAAAAGAAAAAAGAAAAAAAAAACCCACACGCCATGTCACCATATTGAGGTGGGGGGGGGGGGGGGGGGTGGGTGGTTTACGGTAGTAATGGTTTTAGAGTGATAGCTTCTTGAAAGCCCCAGCGTAGGAGGAGCCATCACGTTTTTCGGCGATGTAGCCAAATGGTAATGTGAGGCAATCATAGTGTTTTTGTAACAGACAGGAATGTCTTTCGATTGGCTCATTCGCGTCGGGGGGACAAGCAGTATACAAGACGGCTCCAACTTTTTTTTTTTTTTGGAGTTCGTGAAGAATCCCTCTCATCCCAATAGACTGGAGGCAGCCACTGGCAAAGACATGGAAGGTTAAGGGCATACGAGGCGTGGAGGAAATGCAATTTGAAAACATGCGCAGACCCGAGACAGCATGAGGAACGGTATGCTGGCATACGCAGAGAGGGAGTCAGGCTAAGCCATGTCATTTGCAGCAGCTTAGGTTGACAAGTACAGAAATACACAGAGCTTAAAGGTGTGGGGACGTGATACACAAAGATGAGTCACATAGTGTTCTCACCTTCCCTTTAGAAAACACATAAGCTTACAAAATGGAAGCAAGGACATGTGAGGCTTGTTCTAGCGAGTTTTATCACTGCAGAAAAGTCTGTCTTAACAAGTGTTTTAGTCTTACAATGAGACTCAAGTACAAAATATTTGTTTGAAGTTACTGTTTGCGTGACAAGTAATTTTTTCTTACCTAATTGGCAAATCTGAGTCAAGCTGTCTCATCTCATTGGCAGTATCTTTTGTCTTATTAAGTAAATAAATATTGGAAATAAGATTTAAGTCCAAATATAAGACTAAAATACTTGATCTTGACTTGAGATTATTTTTTTGGTTTTTGTAGCAATCAAACTTCATGGTGCAGAATGGCTTGCTGGAACTTTACTCATTCTACTGGAGTACATCATACGCATTATATTCATATCCTTAATGACTAGCATTTATTCCACAGGCATGAAATCATTATCAGTCTTCTCATATGAATCTGAGTAAGATAGCTAAAAAGCTAATTAACCGAAAATTTGGAATATTCCATTAAACCGTGCTGTAGTTGTTGACTTTGGGAAGAATCTTCAGACTCCAATCCCTGCTCCTCCGGCTCAAACCTGAACAGCTGTATTGCGGTATCAGGATCAGCACTTATGTCTTCTACAGACTCATCAATCAGTGTCATCTGAGTCACTGACAATTTCCTTTGATTCAGAATCAAATATTTCAATGCACTCCATTTCTGTCATTTTTTCAACAAAATGCTGTTCATTTTTGTCCTCTTTTCAACTGAAAGGTATGATAGCAGAACTGTTTTTATTCCACCTGCATCCTGTCATGCATCACAGAAGTAATTTTCTGGCGTGACTTTGGGTGTTTCTGTCAGCAGTTATCAAATTGTCAAATTTAAAGCCATACAAACAAAAATTCCAACTTAATTAAATGAAAAACCTCTAAAATAAAACTAATTGGTCAAATATCTTTGGGGGATTCTGTTATGTGCTGCTTACCCTTTAATAAAGTAGGCACTTCAAAATACAATTTTGCTTAAAATACTTATAATCATTTTTAAAAAAAATCTCCCTTAACACGACTGACTAACAGTCAAAAACCAGGCGCATGCAGAAGAAAAGCGAGTCTCTCTATTGTAATCAAAGCCCGGAGTCTGACCCTCACTCTCCAGGCAAATTCAGTTGCAAAGCCAGCTTTGAGGTCCTATGTGACTTGCCTAATGACTCACTCCTGTGATGAAGCCCTCGCAAGCTTCTCCTCCTCTTCCTCTTCCCATGCGCCACACCAAGGCTTCCTGTTCAACAGCATTTTATCCCCTATTTCCACCCCCCCCCCCCCCTTGTTTCCCTCTTTGGAGTGACGTCATGTCCCATTCTTTCTGTGCTGCGGGACTGCGAATTGTAATGTGACTCCCAGCCACTGTTGGCACTGGCGTGGGTGCCAGGGCTGAACTATGGGCATCAGTGCAGCAGGTGTTTTAGATGTATGCGCCACCAGAGAGCCCCCTGGCGGTCTTCCTAAAAGAACGGAAACCTCCTGGCCCCCGTAAACTTGGCAGCAAATTCATAAGTCCAGAGTACCTGGCTGCTTTTGCCTGGCAGGAGTTCAAGGGAACGGTTGTGTTTTTTTTTGTACTCGTAGATCCAGTTGCAAAATGGCTGTCATAGCTGGTATCAAATTGTCCCTATTTATAGATAATGCAGTGCATCCCTGAAATATCATGGAGCAAACTGGACAGGCCTGGCTGCCACTTTTACGTAGGAGTTTGATTGTGCTGTGTATCCCTCATTATGCGAATCGGTTTGCGTATGAAGACAGTCAGGTGGAAGTGTGTGTGTGTGTGTGTGTTGGGGGGGGGGGGGGGGGGCGGGGTGGCGGAGTGGGTTGGGGGGAGGTTGAGGTCAGCATGTCTCGGTCCACGCCCGAATGCGTTAGCTGTAGCGTGTGCTCAGAGAGCTCTCATTTCATAATAATATATTTTATTTCTAGAGCACCATTCATTGCATAGCAATCTCCAGGTCCTTTTCAGGGGGGAAAGGCCTTTTTTTTATAGACATCTAATTTAAATCTTTCACCAGTCATTGTCCAGAAATGGTTTTTCTGGACCGTGTCTGCTCCATTAATACATCTGCTCGAAAACACGCTCCTTTTCTCCCTCTCAATCTCCATCACCCCTCCCTCTTTCTCTCCCTCTCTGTGAATTTCAAAAGAAAGAATTGCTTTCTTTGTGCTTTTTTTTGTCCCCTGGCCTTTTTCATCAGGCTGTGAATCAAGCATTTGACTAAACATCCCTGGATGGGATGATTATTTAGACCACAAATGCGTTTTAACACAGATGAGGCCCAGGAGCGGAGCTGAGCCTTGGCATGAGGGGAGGGGAAGGGGGGGGGGGGCGCCGGTCGGAGCGAGGGGGGGGTTAAGCAGGGTTGGAACGGATGGGGTTGCAGGAGCCCCACCGCCCATCCCATCCCATCACGGGGCCCGTGGCGTCTCCAGATGCTGTAAATTGCTTTGCCGCATCGATCGGAGCGGGGATCCATTGATTAAGTCTGGATTCGCGATGGCAGATGGGACTGGCTTACAAATGGGGCCTCGGATTAAGAGCGCACCTCCGGTGGCTGAACGGCTTTCCGGATCGTATTTACACCTCCCTCCGAAGCGGTGTCACAGTGCTTAATGGGAACCCGCGCGGCGGGAGAGATGGACCCGGCGCGCGCCGCGATGCGCCGTGCATTTAAAGAGAGGCCGCTGCCATTCGCCACAGCCGCCTTAAAGGGGTTACGCTTATTTTAAAGGGATTACTCGGGAGGAAGAGTCCAGGAGAATGCCTTGATTTGACATATCCAAGAGGAATTATCGACCTGCGTTGACCAACCCGCACCCACAGCCTCACCTTTACTATTTTGCTGATTTGAATTATTCCAGAATATCAGTTTCATACCTTGGCTTACTTTGAGGGCCTGTGCAATTTAACTCTGTGCGACTTCATGAACCTCATGAAATATGAATTCTTTTTTTCTTGCAGGAACTTCCTTTGAAATTATAATCCTATTCAAATCACACCCGTTAGCTAATCTCTTTTCAGATGGCACGTTGCTGTGCATCTCTCTCTCTCAGGAGCGCATTATCTCTGGACCCGGAGGGGGTATAAGTCATATACTGCCTAATCACAGACACCCGCACACTTCCTGTCTCTGCGCACATGTTAAATAAAGTTTGACAACATCAGCAAAGCAGACAGCTCCCAACAGACCCACAGGGCGTCTTATGATAATCGCGTCTCTCAATTGTTAGCCGGGCCGTTGCTGGAGCATGTCCTGGTGGCTCCTCCTTTGGGGTGACCGGACGGAAGGACAGCCAAAACGTGTATACGTTTATATATATACCCCCCACCGGCAGTCTTACACCGGCCCGAGGTTTCGCTGAAAGGGCACGCGATTCAGTCTCGTAGGTTTATTTCATTTGTTTGCAAGAATTAAAATGATTAAATGTTAATGAATTTATGGGCCTCCAGAGTGGTTCAGTCAGCCAGCGTGCAGGGCGGGGGCCGATTACCATAGAGGTTATCCTCAGCTGCGTAATTAGCAGACTGTGGCCAGGAGTCTGCAGCGGCCTCGAATATTCAGCCTTGTGTGGCTAACTATTAGCTATCCCCAGGTTACTGCTGATTTAGTTCCTCTCAATTACATGCCAGTTGCCTGCGGGCTACCAGTTGCTCTCAGTGAGAAATAGATAGCTCTCCAGTATTACTCTATGGCCTGTAAAGTGAAGAAGAACCACTGGCTCACAGCTGAGTGACTGGAAAAGTGTTCACATCCTTTAGCTACAGTGGTGCTTGGCACACCGTTTATCTGAGAGATACAGATCTGATGATTATCTGATGATTCAAATTGGGGAGAGAGATGTGTGTGTGTCTGTGTGCATTCGGTCTTATTTTCCGGCCTCCCTGAACCCAACGTGGCTGTGCAGTTCAGTACGTTCAGCGGGGCATGTAAATGATCCTGTCTGGTATCTCGCTCTCTCATCTTCCCACCAGAAAAAAAAAATCATTTGGGATTTTCCAGCACTATTTCTGTGCTAAAGCTTGGGAATATTATGGATGAGGCGGAAGCAGTGAAGTCAGCCCTGAGACATCAAAGTGCACTGCCGCTTTGTTCAAAAGAAAAAATTTGTTTAATGCGATACAAAAAAAAATCACGTGCGCTCAAGGAGCAAAATCAAGGTTTGTCGTCGTTTGCATACGTGAACTTGTAAAGCCAACGGTTTAAATATCGAACCCAATTTGTCTGCGACCCTGCAGTGCCGAATGTGTGCGGGGTGCTGTGCGGTAGATTCTTTTGCGTTACGCTTTCCTTAGCGCGAGCACAGGGAGCTGCGGCCGCTCGGCCATTGGAGGTCTGCGGCAGTCAGGCAGAAGGGCGGGAGGGAGACCGAGGGGTGGAAGACGTATGGAGGCGGGCGGGAGTTTTATCGCGTCCCGCCATCGCTCACGCCGCGTGATGGATCGCTGTTTGTCTTCGGGTTTTTTTTTGCGGAGTCCCTCTGCAGGCGCTCAGCGCGCTTTCATAACGTCGCGCAAAGTGGCCTCCCCAGATACTTCGCATTAGATACATCCAATTCTACCGAGTATTAGTTTTTGCGTCGTCTTGTTTTCCGATACAAATCCGATTCCGGCTTAAGAGGATCGCCTCGGCGAGAACGTCGCAGAGTTACTGGAGAATTCAATCATCCCGGGGCCTGCTGGGAAAAAAGCCAGGGGAAGAGCTCATATGAGGAATATTACCCTTCGCACATTAACTGGGAAAATACAGGCCGCAGACCACGATCAATTCAGGGCACGGGCTTCATTTGGAACGCGCAAAGATTATTTTCCTTTGAATGCGGCTCGTTCGGACTGGCCCTCGCATTATCGACGTCTCGCGTGCGTGCGTTTACGCGGCGACGGGCGCGATGGCCTCGGAAACGTGCGTCCGTGTACAGTAACCTGATACCGCCGCCGTTCAGTCGTCTTTTTTTAAAATGCTGGCGATCGCCGCGGCGGCTGGGTCTATAGGGGGCACCGGGGTGCTTCGCAAAAAAAAAAAAACCTGGTGGCGAGGCGTCCGCGGACCGTTTGCATTCAGTCGAGCCTCTCGGGCCCGGTGCAGCGGCCGGTGTATCGACGAGAGGCCGTCATTTCGGAGTCCATAAAGCCGCCGAGTTTCCGCTCGTCGCGCGTTAAGTCCCCTTTCCCCGCGTCTCCGCGGCCGACGCGCACGCTCGACATTAACGAATCGAGGAGGCGTGCCTTCTCCTCCTGACTTGAATTAAAGGGAGCGGAGGCAGCTGGGGGGGGGGGGGGGGGGGGGGAATGGCAGTCCCGCTCTGGGGCGGGGAGATGTGACATTTACCTGCCTGCGCAGGGAGGAGGAGGGGGGAGGGGGGCGTGGGGGCTGCCGCCCATCTCCCAGCCCCGGTGGGGGTTTCGCGTGGCTGGGAGGCCCGGCAGTAAAGAGACTGAGAAGCGAGCAATAAAATCTCTGTAAATAGAAAGGCCGTGATTGGCACTGGGGCGAGGGCATTCAGGGCGGGCGTGACGATGGCGGAGGCGGGTGGGGGGGTTGTGTGATGGGGGGTAATGTTGGCCCCCAGCAGCAGAAGGGGAAGCTGGCAATGATTGGGTTATGGTGCCACACGGATTATTGCTCTCGCCAAAGCCTTGGCTTTCCCTGCTGGACACACGCCATGATGGAGGGAGTGAATCTTGGCAGGGAGAGGTGGAGAAGGGGTGAAGGAGGAGGATGAGTGTGAACAGAACATAGCCCAAGAGGGGGAGGGCAGGGGGTTTAAAAGTCAGGGGCGGGGGGGGGGGGAGAGATTGGCAGGAGAGAGAGAGTGAGGTGGGAGAATCAGAATAGAGAAAGAAAACAGTGAAAAGCATTGAAAGAGAGAGAAAATGGTGGTATGCCGTCTCTACCACCTGAAGTATATTGTAGCTCACTGAACCAGTGTTTGTAGTTGTCCATGACCATGAAATGCACTTTTGTACGTCACTTTGGATAAAAGCGTCTGCCAAATAAATGTAATGTAATGTAAGTGCTGCTCTCCATTTCAGTGGCAGTTTCCAAAGGGGGGGGGCGGGGGGAGGGGGTGATGGTGGTGGTGGTGGGTTAGAGGAAGGGGGGGGGGTGGTCTTGGGTTAGAGGAAGGGGCTGTCTTTAGCTTTGTGCAGTTTGTTGCATAGACATGATGCCAGTTGTGACAGATTTGAATTGACAGAAGAAAGAATGGTACAGCAGTTCACCAAGAAAAAGATCACTGAGACTGATAGAAGTAGAAGAAACAAGCTGTGATCAAACTATGTTTGATCTAAGACAAGGGCTGTCCTGATAGGGTGTCTGGCATTAAGGCAAAGTAAGATGTCTTGTAAGCCATTTGGTGTTGAGAAGATGAAAAAAGATCCATTAGTGGTGAATAAAGTGGGAAAATTCGCCTCAGCAAAGATAAAGCAAAGATAAGCTTTAGAGCTATTTGTCTATTTTTATCGATAACAAAATTAAGGTTGAAATGAAACAGCTGCAGCTGGTGCACAGTCTGTAGAGAAGAAGAAGGCCTCTGTGCTGGTCAGTGGTTGAATAAAACATATTTTTTATTCAAGTAAACAGGGCATTTTGACATTCGTGTTATTCAGTGAGAAATATTTCACTGGAGAGCCTGGATTAACAGCTCCAGTCCTGTGGTTGCACAGAATATGTACCTAAGTGCCTAATTTTGTTGATTGTCTGGATTCAAACCATATAATATTTTCTATTCAATTCTGAAATTGCTCTCAAGCGAAACTTTGCTTGTTGAAATGTAGAAATTCAGTAGCTGTGATTGCTATATTGGGTGTTCACAGTGTTCCAGTCTTTCCCGAAGGGTACATTTTTTGTTTTTAGACCCCTCCTCCCCCACCCAAGACATTGTGAGAACCAGACTCTTCCTGCTGCCTTCCGGACTGTTCTAGAATACTTGAGAATTTCCTCTCTGCAATGTTCTAGAATCCATTAAGAACTATGCCGTGTGTCACAGAGGAGGGTTATGACAGGGTTATATAATCTTTAACCACAGCTATTCTCTGGGAGCCACGTGTCACTGAACTGCCCAGTCTTGCTTTCTCCAGGGAGCCAGAGTGAGGGCATGGAGATAGGCTTAAAGCCATGACACGTCCCCAGAGAGCACTTTGATAGATGACAGGTAGTGACTAACGGCATATTTCATTGTGAATGGGATCATAAACCTGTGCTATGAAGTGCCAATTAAATTATTTACTACTCTTCTTTTTTTTCGGGGAGGAGGGGGGGAGTCGCTCAGGAAAGGATTTCTTTTACTACCGCTGCTGCGCATATAGTTTGTTGTCTTATTAATCTAAAGTTAAGTTGAATTAAGTTTCCCCCTCCCTCTTGTTTATACAAATATAATTTGGAGCTAATGGAACGGGGTACGTGAGTCAAGCTAATCAAGGCTTTGTGCTCCTGCAGTTTAAACAAGTAGCCCTCTTAAGGGAGTGGTTTGATTGAGGGAATATATTTGAGGGAATATAAATGCTCCTATTGCTGCATTTAAAAGGGGGGAGAAAGGGACTCCCCAGAGGAGAGCTCCAATTAGTCACTGCTGGCTGCCTGCTAATTACTGCAACTAACAACTTTTGTGGCTCCGCCCCCGTACTGAGCCGCGTGAAAAATGACCTGCTATTGTAGCGGGGTGCTCTCTGTTCTTTTTAAAAGCAGCGGAGGGAAGAGCAGGTGCAGCACATCCAGCCAACCAGGAAAAAAAAAAATGAAATAAACATCCCTGTTCGGCGCTGACCTCACCAACCTCCCAGCGTAGACGTCTGACATTATATATATATATATATTTCTTTGGGTTAGTGGACATTCCTCACCCTGGCCAGGTTGCACACATCACATTTGGACACATTTATATGGCTGGATATTTTGCAAGCAGGTCAGGTTTAACTGCCTCGTTTAAAGATCACAGTGGCAGGGCCCCAGCGCGTAGACTATCTGCTACTTCCTGATTACGAGCCAGCTTCCTGGTCCCAGGCCAACTTCCTGAATGGCTCTGCCACTGGACTGTTAATCCTGCCTTCCTACATTAAAGCAAAAAAGGCATGTTTATCATTTCTATACTTGTATCACAATGACAATTACCCAAAAAACCATGGGAGTCATGGTGATGACATCACACTGTCCTCTCGGGGGGTGGGGTGGGGGGGGGGGGGGGTTGGGGGGATGTAATTGCACGGGTGCAGCTGTGGCAGAAATGCGCTGGGCACTAATGCCTGGATTTGACCTGTGGATCAAACGATGGTGTTTTGTGATGGGCAATGACAACTGCGGGCTCGCCACAGACCAAAGGCTGGGAGTGGCGGTTTTGTAAACGTGCCGTACGAGCACTGTAATCTGGCACGACCGAGCCAGCAGGGCTCGAATCTCAGGGCTTGGCTCTGAGCCGCCATTTTGTCTGTCAGGCTTACTCACTGATGACACTGTCCTTCTGTGCAGAGATGAATGTGGGTCTGCCTATGCCTCCGCAGCCCTCTTTGTGTCACGTGCCATTGGCCCGCATTGTTCCACAAGCACTGGAGGCGGTTCAGATTGGGCGTGGAGCTCTGTGTTGTGCCGACGCCAGAGTGGGTCACATGGGCATAGTCCACCGCAGGGCCAGCGGGCCGTTTGCCCTGGGCTGCATTTCAGCAGGGCTTGCCCATTGTGTTTTCATTTCATCCCCTACGAAAAAAAAAAAAAAAATCAAGTGTGAAATTTGTCTTTTACACATGTTAAAATCGCTGTTTCACATGTGGATTTAACATTTTCACATGTGAATTAAAATATTCACATGTAAAAGAATGTGAACTGGACACACTGCATATCAGCTGTGATTAGTGTTTTTCACATGAAAATTTCCATTTGCGAAAACAAAACGTGACATGACATCACTTGAAATTCCCCTTTTTCGCATGTGATTGACTTTTTTCAAATGTGAACTACAATTTTCACATTAAAACTAAACATGTCACTTGAAATGCTAGCCTAGGTTATCTTTCCCGCTCTCTTTCCAATCTTATAATTGGAATAATTTTTATAGTTCACTTGCCTACTATACACTTGTGTACTCTTCAAATGTTGGATGTTCACATGTGGTTTTTGAACACGTGATTTTTTTCACACCGATCAGCAGTTGAGCACTGGCTGGCCCCCGAACCCACAGATACAGAGGAAGTGAGTCACGTTGCAGCGCAATCACATCCTGCAGTTCCCATGAGCTTAAATGCTCATGCCGGGTGACTTGTTTTAACCATGAGCAAATTACACCTGTACCGGAGTGATAACTGACGATGAAAAAAAAAAACTCATTACGATTTTTTTTTTTTGCTGAAAAACCATGGAGCCCTGTGCTGCCAGGATTTTGCATCATTTTTGGAAATTCATTCAGGATGGATGCTGGCTGGTGTCCCATGACAGGGTATGAAGTGTTCCAATGATAAGTTTTCCACTGATTTCTGGCCCTGTCTGTTGATGTCACCACAATTTATCCAAACCATTTGACAATACAAAATGTTCTGAACACAAATTGCATTTCAGTTATGCAGTCTTATGAAGACAACACACAGACACCCACACAAACAAACAAACACACACACACACACGCACACAGACAGACAGTCGCAGACGGACATAGACAGACACAAACAAACACACACACACACACACAAATAGCAGAATTCCATCCAAAGCCATGCAAAAATCTTTAAAAATTCTGAAAATTGTTAAGTAATGGGAATCTGAATAAAAGAATAAAAGGTGTCAGGGCAGTAAAATGCTTCAATACAATGTATCATAATGCACTGAAATAATCCAGCAGCTATTCGCTGTCTGAAGCCCTGAACTTCAGCCTAGGTGCCGTGGCGGTCTCCTGTGTACGCATCACGCTACGCCCACCACTCCCATCATTTTCATTTTACCTCATTGATATGAAAGCCCTCGGCCCCTACTCGAAAATGGAAAATGACTCGGTCGTCCGCAAGGCGTTTTGCAGGACCTGGCATGTCTGTTGTCGATGGCATTTGTCATCTATTTCAGTCCCCCGCGGGAGAACGGCTGCCCTGGAACGCGGTCTAAACGCTCGCGACGTGCCCGACAGACTCGCTCTCCTTCTGTGCCGTTTGCTTTGTTCAGACAGGTAGACGGCAACGAGAGAGGGTAACGGGTGGAGAAGGAGCCGTGGCAGGGATCGAACCCTTACCTGTGCGGAGGCATACGAGTGTGGCACACCTGCGGACATGCCCTGTCACAATTCACCTGATTAAATTTTTTTTTTTTCAAATTGCAGGAAGCGTCTTTTCAAGTATTTATGTGTGTGCATGCCTACATACATGCCCACATGTTTGCGCGCGTGTATATATGGGATTTGATGGGATATTTGTCTGGGCTTTGTCTTGGCTGTTCTACAATGCCAACCTTGTTGTTTTTAAACCATTACTTTGCAGTTTTTGCTCTATGCTTGGGGGGTCATTGGTGTGTTGAAACATAAATCTTAACCCTAAATGCCAATCTCTTGTGAAACTGGAACTGAAATGGATTCTCCTCAAGGAATCGCCTGTATTTGGCTCCATCCATCTTACCCTTGATTGAAACAAGCCTCCCACTGCCTCCTGCTGAAAGAAAACCCCACAGCATGATGCTGCCTCCACCGTGCTGACCTGGATGATGGTTGGTGGAAAAACATAGCGCTTTGTTTTCAGGCTACAGAGGTCAACTTTAATTTCATCAGACCACAAAATAACCTTCCAGATGAAGGTCACATTGTTTCTGGCAAACACACACACAAGCATACAGTGCCGTGAAAAGGTATTTGCCCCCTGATTTTTTCTATTATTGCATTTTTGTCACACTGAATGGTTTCAGATTTTTTGACAAAATATAATATTTGACAACAGGAACCTGAGTAAACACAAAACAGTGATACATTTAAAATTAGTATTTCATTTATTTACTATGAAGAAACAACCCCAAACACCTGTCCAACAGATCATATCATTCTCCAGGAGGCAGGTATGGATGTGTCAGTGGCTACTATCGGCAGAAGACTTCAGGAACAGAACTACAGAGGCTACACTGCAAGATGCAAGCTGTTAGTTAGCTGCAAAACAGGATGGCCAGGTTACACTTTGCTAAAGGTACCTGAAAGAGCCTGTCGAGTTCTGGAAACAGGTCTTGTGGACAGAGGAGACCGAGATTCATCACTTGCGTCACTTGAGTGATGGCAAGAGCAAAGTGTGGAGGCCAAAAGGAACTGCTGCCCAAAGCACCCCGCTTCCTCATTTATGAAACATGGTGTTCTGGATTGAGCGTGCATGGCTGCCACAGGTACTGGCTCACTAGTCTTCACTGATGATGTAACTGCTGATAGCCACACAGCAGAATGAATTCTGAAGTGTAGAGAAGCATCTTTATCTGCTGAACCAAATGCCTCCAAACTCATTGGACAGTGCTTCATCCAAGGCAATGATCCCAAACATACTGCTGTGTCTGTGGAGTACATAAAAAAATATGTCTTTGTCCCAAACATTATCGAGCTCACTGTATATATATATTATTATTCTAGACCAGCAGCAGTAGGCAGTTCAAATTATTCTGGCACCTTAAGCTTTGCTTGTGTGAAATTCATAATATCCTTATTGCGCAGCTGTGTGTGACCACAGTTATATTTTCTGGTTTTGGCTATGACACATCGGGGAGCTTTTAGCTTTAGCAATTCACACAGGTAAATTTAATCTGACAACACTCCATATTACTTTAAGACAAGGCCTTGGGCCAAAGAGGCAAACAAGCTCCCCTCCTTAGAGCCTTTGTCCTTTTTTGACAAACCAAAACCAAAACAAACTAAGTCACTCCTCTGCAGGACTTTATTCATATTTAATATAAACTCAGCTCTTTATGGGACAGATGTACTGAAGAAGGTGTTCTTTTTCAAACTTGTGATATTAAACTTTTGGCAGTTCAATCCGAACATCATAGAAAGGGGCACATGGGGAACAGCAGTGGGGTGCGTCTGAGGCTCAGCCCCCTTTTGAAAGGAGCTCAGGAGGGAGGGACAGCGATGGGAGTCACAGTAGATCAGAAAGGGCCTGGTGTTGCCGGATCATCACTATGGGTACGAAGCCGTAATCGCTGCTCTCTTCCCCGCTGTACTTACTTCCTTACTTAATCCTCTTCGTTCCCCGTGGAACATAAGGCTGCGACTATCTGCTTCCATCTGGTCCTATCCTGTGCAGCATGCTGTGCCTCGCCCCAAGTCCCCGCTGTAAGTGTCACCTTTTTGGCATGAGCATCAGACTTCATTTCATCTTTCGTGTCAATTGACAGTAGCTCATTTCCAAAAATGGCCACTTTCACATTAACCGAAATAAACACACATCTCACAAAGGACCAGGCACAAGAGCAGGGGTCCAACAAATACCCACCATGCTGTATGCTCAATGTTGTATTGACGTCCTGTTTGTTGACCTATGTATAATTGTTCTCATTATGGAAACCTTAGAACTCGAGGAAATGTTCCATGATATGTTTAATGGACAATAACGATCCCCATTCTATTCCAGTATATTCTAAATATGTTGTATTTTGCGTGTCATTGTGGTTAGGGACCTGGATTACTTGCCACAAGTTTTGAATTTCGCAGCTTTAAATTTCAGCCTGGGCACTGCTGTTTCTCTGGGTATTGTAGTTTGTCTGAAATGCTTCAGTAAATATTTTCTTTATTGATACTGAGCAAGTGCACTTTTCCAGGGCAACACAAGTGCAAAGCTCAGGGACTTATTGCCAGAAATGTATCTCCAGAAAAAAACATTAAACTATTGTATGTTTTACAAACAAGAACAACCCTAATGAGCATTGAACTACAAATAACCATAGTCTTTGAAAACAAAAACGTCATACCTAATCAAGTGTTAGGGTTAGTATTAGGTTAAATTGTTAGAGGGTGTCGGGGTGGAGGGGCATTGGTGCAGTTATCTGCTGTTCTGACAGCCATGGAAAGCTCATTCCACCACCAAGGGGCCAGCAATTGTATCCATTTTGATGGATAGATCATTTTTACTTTAAATATCAGATAATTAATATCATATGACGATCATGACCAAGTCTGGGAGGCACCTTTTACATACATGATGATGTGCATGCTTTGCAATCAGTGGTGTCAAAGTTGATGGAAACTGGAGTTGATTGATCTGAAGTTAGCCCTGTTTCTGGCTCTACTGAGACCCGAAAAGTCATGTAATATGCATGGGAAAGATGATAAATTATGTAATATGATGAATGTTTATGTAATTTGAATTCTAAAAACTTATTAAAATTAATACAAAAAGATAAACAGGATTCTAATAAGAAGAAAGCAGTTCTTCCTCCTTTAATGATGCCCTTGTGCCCCCCCTTATGGTTAATTCCGGTGTTTTTGTTCTCAGAGGCATTGTATTATTCATTTACTGTCTTAGTGTTAATGACACGACTAGATGAAGACTGCTGATTGATCCAGTGCAGCTTGCCCGAGAAAGTGTGAAAGGCTAATCAGAGGTTACCTTACTCGCTAGTAGGTGTTAGCTGAGGTGGCTACTAGGTATTAGCTGAGGTGGAACCCATCCAAGTTTGATTAAACTAATATGAAAGCATTAGTTTTTGGCTCTCGTTTCAAGAGCTTCAAAGCAGGTTTTCCCTGGGTGGTTGAAAAGGTATTTGCTAGGAAAAAGAAAGCGTTTGTCTGCAGATGATCTACAAAGAGATGGGAAAAGAGTTAACAATCAGAGGCACTTATTACATCCTCCGTGAGGCTGTTTAAAGGCAAGCAAGTAGTTTCTTCTGCCAAGTAGTTAGGATCTGCTGTACTCATCACACTTCCCATGTCTCCATGCCAATGTTGGCACAGAACCCACCGGCCTTTGCCTCTGAACCATGCCAAGTGGACACATCATGGACACGTGGACTCTGACAGAAGCAATCATCAGTAGATTGCAGCTTCAAATCTGCGTGGGATGGACATAGGCAGGTACATGACCTGTCCTGGTCCTACACATGTGGCAGTTGAGGCATACTCTATTCTGGGCACAACGTATACATAATAGATATCTCCTTTGAGGTGGGTATTCTCCATATGTGTATTGGCCATTTTTAGCCATTTATCCCCAGCCTGTGGGAGACTCTTTTTTCATCATACTGGTAACATCTCCACGCTCAGAGAGAAAAAAGAAAATCTCCCAGAACAAGACGCGGGCCAAGCTTAACAGGATGAATTTGCACAGCGCAGTCCTGACCCGTGCAAATATTCACCAAACAAAAAAAAAAAGAACAAGGGAAAAAATGCTGGTGGCAAATTGTTCTCCTCGCATGGGGCTCTTGAGCTTTACTTCTTTACTTAGCACACAGTGTGCAGACAATGCAACCGTCCATTTATGATTAACTCTGGGCTGATCCAAGCTGTGGGAGACCATACTGCGTACAGTACATGGTTTCTTTAGGAATACAATGGCTGCAGACTGCCATCTGATGTCAGTTGCTATGTGCTGTGTCTGAGGGAGGCTGAGTGAACATTATTCATACATGAATTGGGCATGAGTGACAGCACGGTCAGGCTGAGTGTTCTTCTGTGGTGTCTGCAAGCCAGGGAAGATGGATGCACTGAATGGAGCACTCACACGGTCACACAAAGTGGAAAAAAAAACACAGACACACATGAAGAAAGACGTCACTATGGAGAATGGAGATGGCGTGATCAAAGAGAGCTTTTTAGAGAGGGGGGTGGGGAAGGAGACAGAGAGAGAGAAGGGATGAAATATATCCAGAAACTGTCCAGTGTGATTGAAACAAATCGTCAAAACTGGCTTATGATTTTTTCTAAACTGTCCTAATCTCTTGTCTGATGATCATCATCACTGACCGTGGGAACATGCATGGTTTAATTTGACGTGCACGGGCCCCCGCCCCTTTGCACGGGGTCTGTGTTTTTGCGCCATTTACTGCGACGCCCATGTCCTCCCCTTTCCTGTCAAAAGTGTTTCACAACCAGGGCCTGCTACGGGGTTAATTAGCATCGTCAGCCTGCCATCAATCACCGTAACGCGGCATCTCGGCGGCCGACAGCTCCATTAGCACGCAACCCCCGTCGCGGGATCCACTCTCGTGAGGTACGCGGGGAAAGGTACGGAGAGGGAATTATTCATTTGCGGGGGTGACACTGATCGAGAGATTTAAATAAACTCCTGCGCTAAGGCTTTCCTCCGGGCTCCCGGGTTTGAGTGAAGAGTCGCTCTCCTGCGGCGTGCTAAATACTTTATGATTCCTGGCGGTTACTGGAGGGCGGGGCGGCGTGGCGCGCGTGCATCTGGCGCGTTCGAATGGCGTCGAAAGTCACATTTCAAACCTGCCCTAAAGTCCCGCCCCTCCCCTCTCCTTCTCTCCCCCTCTCCCTCGTCTCCTCTCCACCTCTCCCCCTCTCCCTCACCGCACTCCATCTCCCCATCTCTTGTTTTTCCAAAGTGGAGACATCTGGAACTTCACAGTAGCAGCAGCAGATTTAGTGCATGATTTATCACTTGAGGTCTAAAATAAATAGATAGTACTGCAGTTACACACTGTATCATACATGTATGTACACATTTACATATTATGCGTACAATATAATCCATGCATGGATATTGAGTGTACACACAAAAAAATGATTCATTCACAATCTGAGAGGAGTTTGTGATAGGAAGCTGTAAATACATTTACAAAACGACTATAAGACATGGTCTGGCCTAGATGAACCTAGGCTGCACTGTCACAGTGATGTTTGGACACATTTAATTGGAACAACATTGTACTTATGGATGGCCAATATTTGACAAAGTGTTTTGGCTAGACATATATAATATGATGTGGTTACCCAGTAGTTATGAGATTATGAGATAATGTCTTTCTTGAGAAAAACTTATCACTTAATGAAATGATCATGTAATGACATAATTTTGCATAACTTAAAACATAGTCTTTTAATAATGTGTAACTCTGCTATCATGTAGTAATATAACTTGTTTTTGTATGGGGCAGCCTACGTCATGAAGTTAATTCATGAAAGACCATTTTCAGTTTACGTCAAATCAGTCCTGCACTTAAATCATTTTGTCCCAAATGCAACCAGCCAATTATGTCCATAAAATAAAAATATTAAAAAGTGTTTGAGAATACAGTAATTATTCTTGTTTCAAGTTTCAAAGAAAGATTAATATGTAAAATATGCATATGCAAAAGAGTGAGAGAATAATTGTGTGTATGATTAATTATGTGCTGTAGTTTAATGTGCAAGAACCTAGACTAGGCCACCAAAATGTAGAATATTTGTGATGAAGAAAACAGTAAGGAAACATGCAGTGGGAACATCTGGATGTGTGGGTGTGTATGTCTTGGGAATTGCTTACCGCATCATGAGATTAGGCTAGGCTAGTGTTCACTGGTCATCTTAATGGATGCCATAGAACCCCTCTCTCCTTTTCTACATTGATCCTCATGGTATTAAATGGGTCGTTATCCACCACAGGGAGGACATAAAACTACACCTTGGAACACAATTCCTCTTATTTCCATTAATTCTTATGGGAGAGAATTCCCCTCCATGCGTTGTTTCGTGCAACATCGTCGTTTTCTTGGAAAGTAACTGTGATGTATGGTGAGGATCCCCGTATACTTAAGCCGTATCTGCTGTTCACAGGAAATGACCAGTAAAAAAAACAGGGTGGGATCAAATACATGCTGGGCCCTGGTTTGATTCTCGTGACATATTAATCAAGACCTGTGTAATTTTGAGTGTTCTTGGACTTTTGTAATTCCACCAGGGAGGAATTGAAGAAATGTGTTTGAATGTAGAAATGAATCTGAAACAGGGGGTGATTAGATACATATGGATAGGAATGTAGTATACATAGTTCCATGGTGTTTGACAAAGCCCAGAGGCTTGCATTTGTTTCTTGTACTCATTAAGAGCTTTCTTTGTGAAAGCCCTCCACATATCCTGTTGTTGTAGAAGTAATTTATTATGGTTGATTTTGGTACTTGGTGAACACAAGATTCAAATAACTGCAGTTCTCGAACTGTGATTCTTTGATTCTTCTTTGCCTCCCTCGTGGTCTTCCCCAAGACAGTTCCTTGAGACTGAGATGAATGTAAATAACTAGAAACAAATCACTTTGCAAACATAGAAAACACAGGTAAACCTTCACCAGTAAAGTCTGTATGATAAAAGAAAGATCCTCATGGAATCAATGTGGAATCAAAGCTACAGTCTGTTCATTCTTCTTCTTTCTTTAATATATTCCTTATACTTGCATTCTCTATTGTTTCATTCAGGCAGATGAATCTGGTATTCAATATTACAAAAGTGTGAAAAATTAATCTTTTAAACAGTTCCTGCTGTTCTGTTTATTAGTTCATCAAGCTTAGGGCTTATAGCTCTTCCATGCTTGGGAAGGATGGCAAAAAATTCACTGAGTTTATTCTCTATGCTCAAAAGTGATATTTTACGATCAGAATTTATTTGATAGTCTGCTGCAAAGATGTGGAAGTTCTCCCTGTTATTATTTATCCTGACCTGCATCTATTTTTGGTTTCCCTACCTTGCACTTTCAGCCCGCTTCATCCCCCCTTTCAAGGAAGGAAACTTTATGAAAGTTTCCCTCGGCGTTATGGTAATACCTTTTCAAGAGGATGCGATTCCACGTTCCCGCAGAAGGCACATTCGAAAATTGTACGTCTGAGAATGAAATGATGCAGTCCATCCCGCCGCTTGAAGCGGAATGAAATTTGGCTGTCGTATGCCGAGTGTCTGCGGCAGTTAACGTGCCCTACCTTCGTGTGACCCTCGCAAAAAAAAAAAAAAAAAACAGTTACAGTTCAGAGAGGTTCCCCCCGGAACCCCCCCATGCCCTCCTCCCCCCCTCGTTTCACATACTGAGGAGAATTGAGTGCATAGTTATTTTCCTCTTCAGCAGATCTGTTGTGGTTTTAGCAGCGTTGGAAGGAAACAAACACGCAAAAAGAAAAGAAAAAAGCAACAAACGATTGTGTTGTGTTCCAGCCCGCAGGAGCGTTTGTGTTTACAGATGTGTAATTTATGAGCAGCCTTAGCCTCGCTGCGATCAGCCACGGTCGCCAGACCCACGAGTGACATTTGTATCCCTGGCAGGTCTCGTGTGTGTCTGGGTCAGAATACCAATAAGGTGGCGGGGTTACCTC
This sequence comes from Anguilla anguilla, assembly GCF_013347855.1. Taxonomy (NCBI): domain Eukaryota; kingdom Metazoa; phylum Chordata; class Actinopteri; order Anguilliformes; family Anguillidae; genus Anguilla; species Anguilla anguilla. Next base: position 11,186,854 of record NC_049207.1, on the reverse strand, counting down.
AGTGGAAATGCGGGCCCCTTGCTCCAATGAAATCAATCTGTCAGTCAGTTGTTCCCCAGGATCATTATCCGTCTCCCCCACAGTTCCCCCTCCCCCATTCCATCCTATCCTATCTGCCCCCCCCCCCCCCCCCCCCCCGCCCCCTGCCAGCTGAATTTGTCCAGCTGCCATCCAGGCTCTCTTCATCCCTGTCTGCCAGTCCTATTTGTAACACTCCAAGAGCCCTAGCAGTGCTGTAAATAAGTTCTTACATCCAGCTGACTGGTCCCCAATGCGTCAGGACTTACGTCCTACGACAGTCAAAAGAGAATAGGAAACAACAGGCCCTGTAGAGATTGTACACCCAGCATGCAATCCCCAGAAATCCCCAGGCAATTAAAGATATACGTGGGGTATCAATGATGTTGTACCTCAAAAGCAGTACCCCTCAAAGACCTAAAAGCTGGATTTTTGGTACTGTTCCCACTTCTGTGCAGGACTGTGCGGTAGATTGAAGCGGAACACCCACCCACACTGCAGTACTGCAGACTGCCAGTCCATGAACCAAGTAAATATAATAGTAAACATGTGAACAGATGATAAAGAAGCATATTTTGTGGACCTGATTAAGGTGAACCCCTGTATGACCAAGCAAAATGCAAAGAATATTCAAACAGAACCACAAGTCTTACTGTTTGAGACTGATTTGGTAAGAGAATGACTTTAAATGATCAATAATCATATTTGTTTATTTCTACTATTCTTAAATGAAGGGAAGCAACCATGAAACTTCAAAGAAATCAATCCTAATGTTCTGCAGTGTTTATTCAGTTAATTTCTCAGTGGGATGACCGGTCAGTTGTGTGGGAAGACATAAAATGGCGATCCTGAATGTTATTCAAATGCTAATTTCTCCTGACTGGAAACTGGAAATGTACCACGTATTCATTAGCCAGGATGTTGCGATGGAGCCTCGAAGCCTTAATATGACCCCTTTTTTCTGTTTCCTGTCTTGTTCCATTGTCTCCATAGATACCTCAGATTAGCTATGCCTCCACAGCACCGGAACTGAGTGACAACACCCGCTACGACTTCTTCTCCCGCGTGGTGCCGCCGGACTCCTACCAGGCCCAGGCCATGCTGGACATCGTCACGGCGATGGGGTGGAACTACGTCTCCACACTGGCCTCGGAGGGGAACTACGGCGAGAGCGGCGTGGAGGCCTTCGTCCAGATCTCCCGGGAGATCGGTACGTACTGCATGCTGCAGTCCTACTGTCTCAGTGCTTTCCTTGGATGTTATAATTCTGTGTACCAGTGCCTTGTCCAGAGAGTGTAACAGGCTCACTGTGGACAGACAAGTGGAGCTGTTTTGGTAAATCCTGCAAGCCAATGAGGTCTTAATCAAGGGCAAAAGAAAACAGCACTCAAATCCCTTGAATCGTTTTGAAATGTCTTTTCGATACGCGTGCTGACACCGCTCTTTTAGGGAAAGGAGGACAGTTGTGTTTCGTCTTTTTTGACAGCTCAGTGTCACCTGTCCGGTCAGTAGAGGTAGCGCAGTAAATGCCGTGATGTCATGTCTCGGCATGTCTCAAACCGTGATGTCCGCGACGGTCTTTATACAGACAGGGCTCACAGCCTGTGGTCTGAGACAATAAGACAGGAGTCAAGAGTCAACAAACTCCCGCTCTTTTGTTGTCTCTGGTCAGGATGATTTCCCCTGCTGAAATTTTCTGCCCTTAGTGTTGCTTTAGCACATGTTAATGGTCACTAACATTTCATCAAAGGCATTCTTGAAGTTATGTATCATTACTCGAATCAAACCAGAGATTCTATCTCCTAACTGTTAATCTTTAAAGTGTTGTTGGAATCATAGGTGGATGGGAAGGGGGAGGGGGTCTGTTGGGCGGGGGGGGGGGGGGGGGGGGGGGGGGGGGGGGGGGGGAGTGGGATTTGTTGCAGAATGCAAAATGAAGACCATGATCAAATCACAGGATATCATAAGAGTGATCTGTCTCTTCTTCGCCACAAGTGCGGCTGCTTTTTCAAAGGGAGTCTCCAGATCAATCCCAGCACTAAATTGATTGAATCTTCATTGGGGCCTATGGCACATTCACCGTGCTAATATGGAGCTACCGATTCAATTACGCTTTATAATTACAGAATTAAAATTCATAAGCTGTAACGTGTATACGCGGTGGAGATTAGCGCTGCTTCTGCCGCTGCCCCCGGGGGGCGATACATGCCGGATCATGTTAGACACCTCAACCCCCCCTCCCTCGTGTGTGTGGTCACATGATGTGGAGAGGGGATGAGGTATCTGTCTGTCTCTATCAGAATGGCGGCTGTTCTTGATGGACACGGTTTTGCTTTGCATAAATGAGAGAGTGAGAAAAACGGAGATAGAGACAGTGAGAATCAGAAAGTGTCAGTCAGAGTGAGACCGTAACACAGAAAGATGATCCGCGGTAAAAGGTAGAGACGGAGAAGCATTGTGCGTAATCTTGGGTGACCATATATTGCGTTTCTTATATTGCAAGTGGACAGGGGTGGGCGGGCGTTATAAGCATAGTACTAGGCTTTTTGTTTGTGCAAGTATGTCTACGGGACAAGCAAATACTAATCAGACATTTTTAGAAAATAAAAATCCCACCTAGATGAATATTTTTGATCGCAAAAAGAAGAAATGTCTGGGAAAACGAGACACTGCACTGAACTTCATCAATGACACACTCTTCCCAAAATTCAATAAGTTCCATACACTACAAAACAGGAGACCTAGCGACGACTGGAAACGTTCATCTCTTCCTGATGAAAACCAGTGACTGGTTCCTTGTAGGTAGCAATGGGGTCTTTATGTGGTTGCAAACTGAGGAATTATGGTTGGACTATGGCCATTAGGTTATCATTATAGCCACTATGATAGTCAGCTAAGATGTATTCAGCCTCACTGTAATTATCTTAAAAGCCAAGATGATTAGAGTGTTTAGTCTGTGTGTACCGTATGATAATTGCTTTAAATGAAATACTTTAATGTTTTTATAATGCATTGCATCTCAACAAAGAAAGGGGGACAGAGAGAGTGAGGGCAATAGAGAGAGCAAATGGTAGGGAGAGAGAGAGAGAGAGAGAGAGAATCAGTGGGAACGAAAGAGAAATAGGCTGTTTGAAACCAGGGAGGCAGGAGGGGGGAAAAAAACTACAGATCTAGCTGGTCTGTGACCATCCCCTTGTCATCACAGAAACTGATTGGAGAGATTTTTCTGTGTTGAGCGTCCCTCTAGAGATGGCTGACAGCTTGAATCTTGTAGCCCGTGGCGTAAGGAGGGGGGGGCAGGGGGGGGATAAAACGATGGTAACAAAGGATTTAAAAGACGTCCAATTAGTGACTAAACTAACACCGTATAACATGTAAATGAAAAAGTCAATAAGCGTGCAACAATGAGGCCTTTGTTTTGCTCTCTTCTAAATTGAAGCAACAATAACAATCTCATTTCACTCTTCGCTTCCCCCTGGAAGTAATTGATCAGCTTTCGCATGCAAATTGACCTTTGACTGACGGGCTGTAAACTGTAAAGCATTTAATTAATTTGATATCTATTTAACTTTTATCTCGGGTGCCGAAAAACAAAAGAGCTTTCGAACAATAAATAGCAGAAAGTTAATTATAAGCCTGAATAAACAAGGAGCAGGAGAGGTCCTCTAAGAAAATCCTTACAGCGCTGCGTGTGATTGGTGAGCGGGAATGCGTGGCGAGTCGTCAAGAGGTGACCCTCTCCGTGCCTCCGTCACAGCAACGCAGTGCTCACACGATGACCTCGTTCGAACGCCACAACCTGTAATTGCCATGCAAATGGGATCAGTGAGAGTAATTATGAAAAACATCCGCTGATGAGCGGCGTCGAGAAGCGTGAGCGGGGGCCGCGGCTTCTCCGCCAACGCTGCCGCGTTACCGCCACGGATGGGATGCGTCCGCGCGACGGCGAACGGGTGCTGCGTCCGTTTTTATTAAAATGGAGTCCCGAGTCTCTCCTCTCCCTAGCCCTGCGTTTCGCTAGCGAAGCCGATGACGCGTCTTCGTTTCCCCGGCGGACGAAGCGGACGGACCCTGCTCTCTGATTTGTGGGTGGGGTCATTCCAGCCTCCATTCCTGCCGGTGAAACTTTTGAGCCGGTTGGTTTCTTTTGGTGGCGGAATAAAGGAAGATCAAGCTTGTTCCTTCAGAGATAGCCGACACCGCCGAGGGCCTCCCTCCCTTCCGTGTAACAGTGAGGAGGAGAAGAAGCAGAAAAAAAAATAGCAAGAATAAAGAGCTCCAGCTCTTTTCATCCGCACACAGAGCTGGCTGTGCGGGGGGAAAAGGCTGATGTTTTCTTAGCAGCGGGGGCTCCACAATGCTGTACACTGTGTTCCCCGGTCATGGAGAAGCCAATAGCTGGTGTTACAACCCCCAGCTGGAAGACCGGCAGAATTGTCACCTTAAAGAATTACCGTGACAACCTGCTGTCGAAAAAAAGGTGGCGGGGCAGGACACAGGGGCCATCATCATTGTAGAGACCTGCCGCGTGCTCTTTCTTCAGCATTCATCCTGCCTTGTGGTTATAATTGTGATGTTTCCGTTGTTTATTTTCAGGTCAGGTGGCATTTGCAGTGAGTTATATTTATCATCCAGTTTTGCATTTAATCTGTTCGCATGCCGCTGGGTTTGTAGTAAAGCATTCAGGGAAGTACCTTGCTTTTGTGGCACGACAGCATGGCCACGTGGGCCTTGGAACAGAACCTGCAACCATCTGGTCACAGGCCAGCAGCACAATGACTGTGATTGATGAATTTGAAATTCCCCTTTTAAAATTTTCCTTTTTGTGAAAAAAAAAAAAAGTCTATTTGTGATTGTAGGCATGTCCCAATAGTACAGCATCGGTTTTGAATGCGTGGGCGGACAGTGTTGTGTGCATTGCCAACCGCAGGAGCAGCTATTGGTAAATGGGGTGGGGAACACTCTCCTGATTGGTACCCTGCCTGGGTGATGAGGCAGCCAAATTCACATCACCCTGAGAGTAGAAGTACTGCCGCATGGTCAGGAATAAATTCTGGATTCAGAGCCACATCGCAATACTGAGAACTAGTGCCTGAGCTGGGCGCGCCAGTCTGAAGCCTGGAAGAGACTGTCATGGAACCTGGAGACCAATGCAGCCTGGCAGGGTCTGTTGCCATCATATGCTCTAATGGGGGTGGACTTAATAGCTGTAATTACTGTATGAAGTGGGGTGTGGTTAATGAGATGGTGGGTGGTGGGCGGGGGATGATGGGTGGCTTGGGCCCACAGTAGCTCTGACTTGCCTCAATTACTGCCGTGCAGTGCACTGAATCCCAGAGTCTCACAGCCTCTTGGCTTAGACTTTTGGCTCCAGGGCTGTGGTGGGGTCCCCCTCTTGGTACTGCGCCCCTCTCTTTTCTTCCCTCGGACCCACCCTTGCATTCTGTCAGGGTCTTTTTGCCTCCCTCTTTCTTTCTACCCACCTCCCTTCTTGTCTCACTCCATCCCTCTCTCTCTCAGACTCTCTCTGGGTGTCTCTCCTCTCTCCCTCTCTCCCTTTCTCCTTGGTGGCCGTACGCCTCTCCCTGCCTCAGCTGCACTGGTGCAGAGGTGTCGGGACGCCACGGCCCTCCCCTGTTACTCCCATCACCCCCCTGTGGGTGCCGCTCCGCGCTCTGTTTCCCATTTAAAGCCGCGGGATCGGGCAGCCATGCTCGTCTGGGCTGGAAATATAACCACGGCACTCAATCAGTTATATACACCGGGGTTACATACACCTGCTGCTACTGGAGCCCATTGCTATTCAGCCCAGACCGAGCACCAAAAAGCCCCTGCTGTTTCCTCCTGTACTAAAGCGCATGTGAATCACCCAAGTGGGAAATGCAGTTCAGATTAAATAAGTGTTATTTTTTTTATTGTTAATACTGTTATTATTTGAGTAAATGGTGTGTGCAAGGCCATTACCAACTTTTAAAGACACGGAGTCATCGAGGATGAGCGGTCACAGACTTCAGAGTACATTTCCAGAAAATCCATTCTATACCGGTGTGGAATTTAGATACTGGCTCACAGCTATCTGCCTGAACTTCTTTTCACTTTTAACGTCAGCATACCTTATACCGATAAAAAATATCTAAAAATGATTTAATGGTTTTTATAATTAAATATATTTGAAATGTATCTTCAAATAATCTTTAAATAGTCATTCAAGAAAGGCACAGTAATCCTATTAAGTTTCAGATTAAGTATTTCATACCTTTTTCCTTTTTTACTTATTTTCACTTTTGAAGTTTGGGATTTTTAATTGCCCCCTCAGCTGTTCCCTGCTCCACCTGGAGTTGGCCAGGAATCGGCAGCGTCTGCAGGAATCCTTTTAATCTCCGTGGCGACTGATCAGGTTAGCCGCGCGGCGCGCACTGTGCCGCCGCGGCCGACCCCCCCGGCGGTGCTGCAGAGCCGTGGAGCCTGAGAGAGCAAACGAGAGCCAGGCAGCAGGAGCTGCAAGAAGCACTCTCACAGGTGCACAGAGAGGTCACTGACGGTCAGGACAGGACAGGTGTGTGTGTGTATGTGAGTGCCTGTGTGCATGTGTGTGTGTGTATGTGCGTGTGTGCATGTACATAGGTGTCTATGTATGTGTGTGTGTGTGTGTGTGTGTGTGTCTCGTTTAAATCCCTGGTAGGGTTCTGCTATTGTGCCCTTTAGCAAAATTACTTCAGCCCAGATAACTTCAGTCTCATATCAAGCTGTTTAATTGGATCATATCCAACATTCTGCTATATTTCCCTGGATAAGGCCATCCATTATGCAGATAAGCATTGTGATGTATTGTAATTGTAGCCTGTGAACATATCCTGCATAAGGATCAGGCTTTTTTGTTCCCTGTGAAGAAGGCTCCAGAATTCTTCCCTGAGGATTTTAGTGGCAGCATTCAGCCCCCCCCCCCCCCGCCCCCCCCCGCTCCACTGCACCTGTGCACCTGATAGTGACCACAAGCCCCCCACCCCCCCCCCCCCCCACTACATCACTGCAACATCGATAAATTATTTCTGTCCAAAACTGTGCTGCAGTCTGTTACTGCTGTCAACACGTCTGCCTGCCAGCTTCAGTTGAGGTGGCATTGGCAAGGATTTCAGACTTGTGGTAAATGGCGATCCATGGGGAACAGATTGCAAACTTTATCCCTTCGGTGTCCGAGGGATCTACTTCGCTATCAGTTCTACCCTGCAAAGTGGTCTATTTGGTCAGATCTCTGACTTTCATTCTTCGGAACAGAGGTTATTGTTATTCTTCATTCTCTTACAAAAGGCAAGAATGGTCAGACGCTGTCTGCTTTTGTCGCTGATTAACAGGATTTTTTGTCTCAAGGTGAAACTGGTTTTTGTTTTATCCTTTTGTAGTGAGGAGGAAGATTTTCTGTCAGGTCAATGTCTGGGGGTAATATTTACACGTTGTGTATCATACATCTCCCACTTCCCCTCTATTTATAGCTATAATACATCTTTCATAATGCCTATCTATAGCAGTCTGTCTGTTCTCTCCAGAAGCACTGCATGTGTGAAAATGGCAGTTGTGGGAAAAATTCTGCATATCCTATTTTAGTGGCTGGAATTGAAGAATTGTGTTTCAAGTACTTGGTTCCACTTTGCATCAATTGGCCTTGTTGCCTGTTTTCAGCAAGATAGTACAGAATTGGATCAGACGAACCTGCAAACCAGTAACAGAGTCAACATTATTGCACAGTGAAAGCACAAATTGACAGGCAAATCTCTGCAAATATGCACAGTTTAAGAACAAGGAAGAGTATAAACAGATGCCCCCCATATGGTAGCCTCTCAGAGCTAGCTTTGCTCGACAGAATATGTGCTGGCTCTGTCTCAACAGACTTCATATTCTCAGCACCCTCCTCATCCCCAGTGTGGCGTGTTCCCTCCACCAAGATTACACATAATCATAGAACACAACAATGAATTTCATTTTATAGTGCCTTTCATCCATTCCAAGCATCTCAAAATGCTTTACAGCTCAGGGTTGAGGAGGGGGGGATGGGGGAAGGGAGTCCTCCTTACTACCACCACCATCCAATGCCGACCCCACCAGGAAGATGCATGGCTGCAATTTTGCACAGGGAACAATTACCATACATCAGTTGAGGTAGATAGGGAGGGATCTCTAAGGGAAATTAATCTGGGGAATAAACTAGATGGCCAGACTGAGCCAGAGCCAGATTGGGAACTTGGCTTGGACATCGTGGGCTCGTGTGTGCTCTGTGTGACAAATGCCATTAGATCTTTTACGGCTGCTGTAATTCACTTGATCTTAGCTCTCTTTAATGCACCGGGTCCATCGGCTGGTTCTGTCCACACTGTAGCACAACAGGGCCCAGAACTTCTAAGATCAAAGAGCATTTCTTAGCACCGAACGACTGCTCAAACAAAAAGGACGACTGAACCGAATAGCAGTGTGGTGTAAATTGGTCTGCATAACCTAAGAACACTTCACTGGCTGCATGGTTCTGCCTCAATGGCTTTAATTTCATTCTGAGCTTCTGGAGAGCATCTTCAAAGGAGGGGGTCAAAAGTGGCAGGGTTAAAGTAAATTACAAAAGCAATCCTGATATTATCGTGTGATGACGAATGCCAGAGTTATGTAAGAAGCATGTATTTGGAGGGTTTTTTCCTCACAAATCTGCCTTTTGACTTGTTTTTCTTTAAGTTTCCATGGAGAGCTGTAACCTTGTATTGTAAGATTAAGGGACTTTAACTCATCAAATATTTCCCACCGCCCCCAGTGAAGGGGCACAAGTCTGAAGAAAGTCTTCCTCCAATTGTTCTATTATATTTTCAAAAACCGGAAATTAAATTTGTGCTCAGGAAATATCTTGAACCCACAATACCAGCAATAGTTTTCATTTATTTGCAGTCCAATGAAAGGTGGTATGATAATCTCAGCCATTTTTTTTCTGACCAAATAATTATACAATTCCGTGAAATAAGACTGGTATCTGTAATAATTTTCAAGGCTTTTTTGAGCACTGCCCTTAACTTACAGTGTTTATTCCAGTGGCATTGTTGGAGCCTATCCCAGCATGCAGTGGGCGAGAGGCAGGAATACACCCTGGACAGGTCGCCAATCCATCACAGGGCCCACACACCATTCACTTGCACATTCATACCTACGGGCACTTTAGAGTCTCCGATTAGTCTACTACCTATCTTTGGACTGTGGGAGGAAGTACCAGACAGAAACCCACGCAGTCACTGTGAGAACATGCGCTCTCCACACAGAAAGGTCCTTGCTCGGGTTTCAAGCTCGGTTCTTGATACTTGGTGTGAGGTGACAGTGCTGTTCATTGCACCACTGTGCCACCCTCCTTTACATTTCGTTGGACAGATTTATTTTACCTTTTTATTTTTCGTTATTGTTTTCCGTGGTTCATGCAATGAATAGCATTTTTCAGTGTGCTGTTTCGGAAAGGCCAGTCATGGGATATAATTATGTTTTCGCTGTTATATTATAAAATTAAAGTTTATAGGTGCATTGGTAATGCAGCAATCTAATAAATGTGTTGTACATCATATTCTCACATGGTTGTCGCTAAGTTTTCTTGAGTGAAGGCAATATAAATGAATTCATATTCAAAATGTAATTATGCATAATGACATGAGTGGGATGAATTATGCTAACTGCTCCTAGAAGAGGTAATTTAATGAACACATAAGTAATTACATTTATTTTCTGCAATGGATAAGTCTGTGACTAGGCCTCAAAATGTAGCATTGCTTACAATCAAACAGCATTTTCCAATTGAGTGGAAAGATTTGTAAAACTTTCTTGCTCAATGTCATAACAAGCAATGCAGTGGAATAATGTGAATGCACATAGCTAAAGCTTTCAAAGTCAGGCTTCACTCCGCATACAAATGGCACTCTAACCATGAAGACATCTGGGCCCTGACTGTATGAAAACATGGATCCATGTTATAGTTATGGTTGCAGTACCTCAGTGTCACCCTAGCATGCTGTAGTTCTGGCTGTGTACTGGACTACATGAAGATTTCCTCCCATCCGCTAATAGGCGGGAAACAGCACCACTACGGCACAATATGCTACCCACAATTCCCGAATCCCCAATTTCTGCATGCTCAGCATAAAAAGGTTTTTGGGGGATCAAACCCATAATGCCCATTGTTCAGGCTGGTCATTTTTGATTGCTGTGAATTCAGATTAGCCGGGGATTAGCTGAACACAATCAATTATTGGTAATAATCTTCCCATGCAATGAAAGGTTGGATTGTGTTCAGAGAACATTTATGTTCAGTTCCTTCCCTTCCCCTCCTCAGCACTTTCATTGTCACAGATCTCTGTTCCTCTGACAAACGTGGGTGAGGTAAGTGTTTCCAGAAGCCAAGGCAGTGGAGTTTCCCCCCGCGTGCTGGGACAGCGAGCCGATTTCTGTACAAAAAATCCGTTAAAACGGGGAGGAGGCTCTGGGAGCGTCCGTCTTGTCTGTAATGAATCAGACAGTGGCCAACTGTGGGTCCACAGCATGATGAATGGGGGGCCTAGGCTGGAGCGATTAGCCGAGTCTGATTTCCTGAGAATTACAGCTCTGTCGGCATGGCGATTGCATTGTGTCCGCGCAACAACGGCCGCTCTCTGACTTCATCCCTGTCAAGATGGGGGACGTGATTTAACTCAGTTTGTTCCTCCCCCCCTTTTTCTCTCGCCCTGTTAAATGAAGACAAAGGGAGCAGCCCTGGTTGTATTGCATTGTTTGAAGCCAGCAGAACTAGAGCACGTTGCTGTAAGGTTCTTAAAGCGGAGCTTGTTAATGCTAATTTTACACGGTTTCCTTCTGATTTTTGAGTTTGGCAAATTCTCTGCCCTCGCTTTATAAATGAGTGAAAACCCACAGATCCACGGTGCATTAATATACAAGATGCAGAGCGCAGCGGGCTGAGGAGACTGTGTCCTGATTACACCCACGAATCCCTATAAATCCAAAGCCTAAAAAATCGCAGCGAGTCATCCGTGCTTGTAATACCATTACGTTCCCGAAAGAAAACCGAGCCTCGCCATGGATGTGCTGCGAAATCATCAAAGGGAGATTGACACCTAATTGAAAGCTATTTTCAATATTTTCACAGGAGATTTGAGGGCTCTGCAAGAGTTTCTGTAGCAGCGTTCTAATGACCAAGGCAGAGACCCATTAAATCCACGGGCCTCATAACTGTGTGTTACAGTGCGCATGGCTGGCTGATAGGGGAAATCAGTCCTGTTTCCCTTTAATGAGAGACACGTTCTCTTTCTTGATGTCCCCAGTAATGCTCAGAATTGGCTGTTGGGCTTTGGTGTTTAATGAACTCATGAGTGTTAGGGCCTTATGTTTTAGTAATCTTGACGGTATTTGTCTTGCTCCAGGCAAGGGGAATGCATTAAGATCGGAAAGGGTGGAGGGGCAGGTTTGGGGGAGGCGGACTCTTGAAGGAAAATATCCTCTAGAAAATCTTAAGTGCGCCTCCAGGCACTGATGTCCAGTTTGGGTCTGGACGGGAGTCCCAAGTCCCGCAGCTGGCCATATGGGTGTGGACTGTATACGAGATGATGAACATCTGCATGCCTGTTGCTGATGCTGAAGCTCTGTTTTTTGCCCCTGTTCCAAGAGATTCTTTCTTGTTTTTCGATTCAAAGAATGATTTTACATTTTTGAATTTTTTTCAGTTGTGGATTTTGTATGTTTTTCCTTGGCTTATGTTTGGACTTGGTCCAGGGCTTTGCGACGGTGCAGCGTATATTTGAACTTGAGTGGCGGATTGATGAGTTAAGAAAGAGCAGCGTGGATGGAAACACTGTGGCTCAATGATCAATATGTCAAGTAATCAATACCTGATCTTGACCCAAGATGCATTTTGAGTCTAGGGAGCCATCCATGGAAATGAATTGCAATGAAAAGAACAAATAGAAGAAATTACCCGCTCCCACCCCCCATTTAAACATGTAGATGAATGTGAACCTCCCATTTGTGTGTTACACCACCGGCAAAAGGAATTACGCTACAGTGGAATTAGTATTGAAGGGTCCAAAGACCGAATAAATAGTAATAAGCATATATGCGACCAGAGCAAATTTTTCAAACAGTACAGACCCCACTGGCACAGTTTTCTGCAGTGTTAAAAACTGGTGACTGGACAATGTCACACATTAGACAAAAATAATTAATACAGTCAATGTGTGCCCAGTGCTAAACTGAACGTAATACACAGTGCCAAATGACCATGCCTATGCATCAGTCTTTTCCAGGATTTTTTGGGAGGAATGAACTGTTGGATCTAGAGGGGCTTCGATTACTGGAATCAATCTCTAGTGGCAGTAGGCAAGCCTACCCCTTGAGCTTTAATGAAGGCTATAATTTTTGCCAATTCATACAATAATGGAATTACAACCTTTAAATCTGCTTTACAGTGAGTGGCCATGGGTGGTAAAAGACTCGCCGCTGGGAGCACTTACAAGAAAGGTACATTGCTGTGGCTATAGGGACGTTTTTCAACCTGCCTCAAAATCAGATACTTGTCCGCAGAGTCCACAACAACCAAAACCAATCATGTAATTCTGTCTGTGGTGCCGGTTAACAAAAGAAAGATCATTGTGTTTGTCCTTCGCACATTTGGTGCATAATCTCCGAGGATTATCAGACAAACAGTGGGCAAAGTCCTCATGGAGATCACCACCAAATTACAATCATTCTCCTTTCCCTCCCTTTTTGATTTTTTAAAAAAGTCGAGCCATTTCCCTTCAGTCAGAGCCTGACATATAATTTATTTGCACGCTGAGAAAGTAGACAAAAACCACAAATTGAAAAGTTTCATTTCCCCGAGCCTTTTCACATTACCTCCGGCCCCCCTCTCTCCAGAAATGTGTATTATTCAAAAAAAAGCGTCTGAAGTTATGCATGACTTAAATATGGCCTCTCCTCTGAACACTTCTCCCCCCCCACCCCACTCCTTTTGTAAGAGCTTCTGTTCTGAAGCACTGAAATAAATGCCGCGGTTTTTTTATTCATGCCAAAAGTGCACAGTAGGGAGGATTGATTTACGACACGTGAAGAAGCGGATCTCTCCATTCGGCCTGTGCCTCGCAAGGCAAAATGTGATTAATAAAAGAGGGAGCGAGAATTTATCAAGCCGTGGCAACATATTAAGGCTTTTACAGCTGCATTACGGGAACATTTGATATGAAACATTATGATTAGACGGAGATATTACTGAATTAGATTACTGTAGATCCTCTTTCTGGGTCAGTTTGTTCTTGGTTTAGATATTTCGCACGCCCTCATTAGCCCCGGCGTGAAATTAATGACACAATTCGGCCCGTCCCCCTGCTCACAAAGTGTGATTTATTCCGGCATTACTGCTGATCAGAGTGCGGTGTGCGGCGCCCCCGCGGAGTGCTGCGTGTGTGCGGAACTCGTGGAGTGCTGCGTGTGTGCGGAACTCGCGTTCCGGATTCAGCGCTGACAATGGAGCGGTGAACACTGGATGCGAGAAGGTTCTGCTGAGACGTCTCGCCTTCCGTGGTCGGCAGGAGCGCTAACAGAAAATCCTCTGCGCCTCGGAGACTAAAACGGGCCCCGCAGCTGTGAGAGCAGGGGTCTCACGTCAGCGACGATCGCACGGGGGTGGGGGGGAGTGGGGGGGGCGTGCATGTCTTTGCAGTGCAACGTGAGAACTTTCCTTCTAATATCCCCGTGTGTGTGATATTATTTCTCTCTTTTTTTAATGTTTTTAGAACATTTATGATTTCACATGTAAATATTTTCTACATCATGCGTGCCATTTGAAAAAAAAAAAAAAAAATGCAACCACCAGGGGCAAGCGGAGTGCGTGAGTTGAAGGAGGAATACAAAGTAACGGTATCTGCTTTTCATTTCCCCCTCTTTCCTCTTCGAGCTTTAATATTTAATTGAGTCTGAATGGTAGCATTCCCTGTTGATTCTGGAATGTGGAATGAGCTCTCTTTGGGGCAGAGGAGCAGAGCTTGGATGTCCGATAAGCGTGTGAGGTGTTTAGGCCTGGCGTAGGCACATGTGGACAGATCAATTGAAAATGCAGTCAGGATTAAAAGACATATTAGCAGATATGAGAAGGCCTGCTATGAGAAGGCCTTCATACGCTTCTGTGTATTGCTGCTGAGTGAATTGAATCATATCTTCAACAATGAGATGCACCTGCTTGTTTGAAGAAAATGCACTGGCTATCATTAATTCAACAAAACAAATATTGAATTGCATTGATATGAATTTTCACCAGGGTAACGAATGTCCTGGTAAGCCTTGGTGAAAAATACATAATTGTGGTCAGGCAGTGAAGCTGTTTTAACCCGCAAATCAGAATGGAGACGGCCTGCATTAAGTATTAAAACATCAGAGGTGGCAGAGGGAGGAGAATGGATGGGAATGAATATTGCATGGACAGGGAAAGGCTTTTTCTCCTACCCCCCTGAATGTCAAAGTCTATTTATGCATTTAATTGTTCACTCTTTGACCCCAGAAAGGATGGAGTGCTTTGTAAATAAAACAAATGAACAAGGTGACACATGTGTAAATCCCCCGATGAACTGCTGACATCAAATCATTTCATCATTTAAACCTGATAAATTACGTCTTTGGGTCCAAGGGTAAGATGAGCATGCAATACATATGGTGAACTCCAAAAATCAACCCAGGCAGATCCAGTGTACTGCTTGCTTTGGCTTTTTGTTGATGATTTTATTTTTAAAAAATGTTGAGTCTATTGTTTAGTGGTGTCTTTAGGATTGTGGATGACGGTTAAATCTGTGTACAACTCCCTCCCTTGTGTGACTGGAGGTTGGATTCCTGGTCACACTGTACTGTGATCCAATCTCTATCTGTTACCTTCTCTGCATTCTCCATCAGAATAAACAGCCCAATCCTTAAAAAAAAAAAAAAAAAAAAAAAAAAAAAAGATATTGTGGATAATTCCACAATAAGGCAAGAGGCCCCTTGTGATTGGCTGTTGACACGGGTGTTGACACTGGAATCACAGCCCTCAAACTGCACACCTCGTGCTCCTTCTTCATTTATTTAAGGCATTATAGATAATTTGCACTGGAGCAATCCTTTGATACTGTACACATCCACAAAAACATAACTGGATGCTGTTCATGCAAAATGAAGCAATCTTAAAAGCAAATTAACCAATTTCTGAACGCATTTGAGTGTAAGGAGTCCAGTATGTTTTGGCTGCATCTTGTGCTAGCTAGCCTGCTGAGGAAACATGGATGTTACATGACCTACTTTACATCAGGAACGAGACAAAGGTGAGTGGGCTCAGAAGATGCCTTCCTGTGGTTGCAGGTGAAGGCCATTTGCCTTTGCCATGTTAATGGAATCGGAGCTCTCCTACCGCAGTTTTAGAATCTGTTGTTTCCACCTCTCCATGGTAATCATTTCAGTCAATATCCGGTGCGTTTCGGATGACAGAGTGCTAGTCGGTCTCTCAAGTCAACAGTCGCATATGTGTTGCAATCTGTGCAGATTTTCTGGATGCTCTCCCACTCACAGTTTGGCATGAGAATGTGTCCTTTTTTCTTTCAGTGCCGTGGCTGTTTCCCTCCAAGGGAGAAATTAACATCTGACTCTGTGGTATTATTTTGGTGTTGGCACCAGATTAGATCTTGGAGGCGTTGATTGCTATATGCTTGGTGCTGCCGTGAACAGGCTGGGGAGCCAAGAGATGCAGTCGGGCCTAGAAAAGCTTTATGGGAGGAAGTGCTGTTTGCCCAGAGTTGTGGAAACAGCTTATCCTTTCCTGGTTAAAATCATTTTTGGGGCCCAGGCACTTGCAGAGGCATCTTATTATATTTGTTTCTTCCCATTTCCATCTGTGAGTGCCCTAGACTCATCTGGAAGATAGGGGTCTGGACAAAACACCCAAACCCTCAATATCAACTTGGTGGTGCTATAGCTGTTGATTGAAGATACAAATGTATTTCTTTTTCATTATAAAGTTATTGATAGGTGCATATGATTTTTTAAGCAAAAACAAAATTGATTCTGGTAATGCTATTTTCGAGTACCCTGCCAAAACCATTGGAAATTTAACTAGATAATCACTGGGCTATCATTAGACACAACTGAACTTTACTTAACATTTCATATACTGGGGAACTGCCAACATCTGCTTTAAAGATGGCCTTCTAAAATTCTGTCACATACCGTATATTATTTTGGATTCACTGTAGCCTACTGCCTCTGTTACTGCAGGTACCATACAATGTAGTTTCAGATGTTTTTTTTTTTTTTTCATTTCCAGTATTAATTGCATTTCCATAGTAACATGCATCTTATCCCTGTTTTTACAGCTGCAGTCGAAATATTGCTTATTTTACTCAGCTGAAAGTAAGCAAACATTTATCTAATCAAATTAACTGCATAAATATTTAAAAGATACATTCATAAGCCATTATTAATCATCATGTATGCAGACCTGTCTGAGCATTCAGACAGTGAGAGAGAGAGATAAAGAGAGAGGAAAGGCCAATGACCGAACATGGTTTTAAGATATCACAAAATTTAATGTGTTTTCCCTCAGTAAATAATTTTTATTTGTTGTTTCTCTGTACAACGTGCTTATTAATGATGTTTGTATTTCGATTTATTTTTAATCTGACAAGTGTGTTTTCTTTTCCCAGGGCCTTGTCAGAGAGAGATAGAGAGACAGAAAGAGAGAGAGAGAGAGTAGATGGAAGAGAGAGAGAAAGGAGTGAATAGAATGGAGGAAAAAGAGGGACACGGAGAGAAGGATAAAAACAGCGAGAGAGAGAGAACAAGCCAATTCAAATGCAGATCCATTGAAAATGGGTTCCTGATGATATAAAACAAGCGAGATGTTACTCAGAGTTAATAATGCATTCATACCGAACAAAATTGTCTCACTCTGCCCTGCCTGCCCACGCCACCGTTCTGCATGACAGATTTACTTACATTGATAAGAAAAAGGCTGCAGGATCTCAACCGGCTCCTCTGGAGGGTGAGATTTCTGAATACCGCGGAACAGAATATCACTAATGCTTTTAGGACGGGAACACATCTAGCTCAAAGAAAATCATGGGCTGTGTGGGAAATGGCAAAAGAAAAACCCCATTTACCCAAATTCAGAGTTCTGGTCACAGAGCGGCACATCAAACGAGCACACACTAACATGAGCACAAAACACACACATACACACAAACACAGACGTACATGTGTGTGTACACACACACACACACACACACACACACACACACTCATTAGCAGCAGCTCCAACTGTGAGACACATTCTGTTCAATTATTCCTT
Organism: Anguilla anguilla; assembly: GCF_013347855.1. Classification (NCBI taxonomy): domain Eukaryota; kingdom Metazoa; phylum Chordata; class Actinopteri; order Anguilliformes; family Anguillidae; genus Anguilla; species Anguilla anguilla. The sequence continues at coordinate 11,169,480 of NC_049207.1, read as the reverse complement.
CGCCATTTTCATCCTTATTCAGCTCAGTGCTCAGGAGAGTCTCGTAATGCAAGAAGACAGGTGTGCACCAGGGATCCGGGAGCCAATGTTCCATAGTGGTTAAGATAGCGGAGGGTTTGAGTCGTATTCCCAGATGTGGAACTGATGGAAACATAGTGCTGTAAGAATCCAAACAGCAGGAGTATCTGAGTGGCAAAGGCGTGCGTGTAGTCTTACCTGGTGCTACTGGAATGGGATTTATTTAATGTTATCTGTTATCTTACTCCAAAATAATGTTTTAACCTTTACCCTGTGCTAGCAGTTATACATCAAAGGAAATTGTAAATGAGCGGCTAAAGCCTCTTTCCGCCTGTAGTGTGGCTATATAAGGATCGCTATCTATCTTGGTAGACACGGACATGCCTCTGGCTTGCATAGTCTGCCAAGATATAGTTGTGAATTTTGCAATGGCACCAGCGCCCAGGAGGTCTGTCCATGGTACACTGTCCTCCTCAAGAATTTTAAGGAAAAAAAATTGATGAAAATATTCTATACAAATAACAATGCCAAATATTCACTTTTATATCAATTTCTAAGAATCTAGGATATATAAAACCCCTATTGCTCAGTGGTCTCTAGTGCAATGGAAAAAAATGTTTTAAATTGCTGCTTGCGTTATTTCTGTAAGCCTATCAAACCAGGTTAACCTTTGTGGCACAGCTGATTGCTGACTCATAGGTAGCTTGCATTGCCTACTGTTCACTTTTGAATGGTGTACCAAGGTCTTTATTCAGCGTCCACGCAGCCACGCCATCTTGTAGACACCAGCTTGTTCCCCAGTGCATCGGCTTTCCAACAACACCAGACAATGATTACGCTTTATCTGGAAAACCAGAGGTGTACGTAAGGCTGAGCCAGCAGAATGGCTGCAACTGTGCAGTACTGGGGCAACAGCACTGTCCCTTTATCAAACCTTGCTAACTCCCTGTCAGCACCACAGACACTGTGTGAGGGTCTCCTTTGAGGCTCTGATAAGGAGCACACTCCTGGACACCACCCTGCTGTGCTTAACCTGATGTTCTTCCAGAAATACTCAGCCGTACGAATGGATAATTCTTAAAATGTAATGTTCGTTTGGGATTAAAATGAGAGACAAGATTACGATCGTGATTATGACTATTATTACTACCACCAGCACCACTACTTCTGCTGCTACTATGTTAATAATAATCATAATTATAATAATATATATATATATTATTCTGTAGACATACTAATCTATCCTCTACTCTGACCTTCCCTTTGCTGATGCCTGTAATGTGCTCTCAGAAGCCTCCCACGCCTTCTGCCGGTATTGAGGAATGGCACGAGCCCTTCTGAGGCAGTGAAATTACATCTGCGGCACAAGCCTCGTAACCCTGCCAGAGGAGCACATCCTCTACACCCCTCCTGCGGTACGTCTGGATAAGCCGCCGCGTCTGAACTCGGGCCTCTCCTGCTACCGCTTTCCTCCAGCGACCGCGCGGCGCTCGACTGTGCGCCCGTCGCTACGTTGCTGCTGTTAAATATGATCTTGCTTCTGAGGCACGCTGGGACTCCTGCCTTCTGTAGGAAAGAAGAAAAAAAAAAAAAAAAAACACAGACACGTTCGACTCTTTAATATTCCCTCATGTGGAAAAAGGAAAAAGTGAAAGTTGAGAGATCTGTCTGTGGAAGTCTCATTATAGGTGGAGACTACATCCATAATAATTAGGCTGGCCTTTATTACCCTTCGCTTTCCCCCGTAGGATGAGTCCCCACTGACTCCCATGGAGGTCTACCGAAGACAGTTTGTCATGCGTTGAAACGGTCAAGCCTAGTCACCTGCACATTTTATTCTGTTTCATTTACAGGCTCAGTTCAATGGATATTTCCATCACAGAGCAGTGTGTTAACCCTTTAAAGAGTAGGTTATTTTGAATGTTAAAAAAAAAAAAAAAAAAAAAAAAATTCTAAGTCAGTGTTCTCCATTGCTTTAAGAACATTCTAATCACATGTTTGTGATCTTGCACCACAAAGGATTAATTATTTGTGTCTAGTCCAGGGGAGTGTGGTGTTTGTCACTGTTATAAAGAAGGCAATGGGTGGAGCCTCAGCAGATGGCAGGGATTGATTGGCAGAGTGGCTCGTGGCGAACCCAGTTCCCACAATGCAAAGATGTACAGTGAACAAAAAATACTATAAAATATGTACCTAACAAAAGTAAAAATAAAAGAATAAAAATAAATGCCGCAATCTGCAAAATTTGGCTATGCTACCCATAACCTACTACGCAGATTGTATCATGACTGACTGGAAGAACTCTGAACTCATCAGTTTATACTAAGTAGCTCCTCCCTTGACATAAACCACCCTAAATTAAATCAATTAACTTAATAACAGCCAAACTACAATAAATGAACAATACAGAAAGCATGGTATCAATTGTAGAAATAATCTATAACATAAGGAAAAAAAATAAAGGCGCGCGAAATTAATTACATGCAAATTATAAATACATTAAAAATTCCCCCCTGTCAACCGAGACTACAGTGGTAGCTGCCATGTACCCCCGTCTACATTAACTTTGTTTGTCCCTCGCACTGTTTGGCAGTGCATGGAGCGGAGACGCGGAAGTGAGTAGGTTTGAAGTTGTGTTTGCAAACAGTCAATGAAAAATAGCTGTGATATTTGTATTCTACTAAAAAATAATTTAATCAGAAACATTTACACGCTAAACATTTGACACATATAAACAGTAAAAATAACACATACAAACGCAACATTACAAACTTGCACCGGCAGCCCTTATCCGATACTGTAAAAAGAAATAATACTAATAACATCACATCACCAGACAGAGCAGACATTGCCACACGATTCTTTACCAGAATAAAGCCGGCATTTGGGAAAAACTGTGAGTTTGCGTGGTCTTTAATAAAATAACGAGAATTACGTAGCTTACAGGCTCGTCACGGAATCAGCCCGTGACAATCTGCAAGCCTCGTTTTACTGAATTCTGCCCATAAAGGATAGAAACTATGGGCCACCTTGTATGGCTGGAGGGCCACAGTTGAGGTGTGTGAATGTCATTGTGCCGATAGCCATTCCACATTGTGATGTTCCCTTCCCGGTGGCTCCATCAGATGGGGCTTATTGTGATGCTGTTGAAGATGCAGCCCCGTCTAGACAGAAAGCAGATCAGCGCATTCCTACTGTCTGTTATGTGCTGTGCGTCTTCTTGTTTCTGCAATATGAAACCCATCACTGAAATCCAAGCACCGTGGCTATTCAGGCCCTTGAGATTAGAAAATAAAAAATAGAAGACCCTTAGCTGATGTTGCTCTCTATTTCTGTCTCTATGACTTGCTTTCATACTCAATATTTAAAATGGAAATTACAGGGTAGTAAGTCTGGATCCTATTGTTCTCTGTTCTTATTCTATTTGCATTTTCATAAATAATCTTTCTTGTGAGTAGCTTTGTACAACTCATATGAGGAGCATGGCTTAAATAAATATATTGTGATTCAGGCATCACATGGCCTTCGGAAATGGTCTTGCTACACACATAAATGGCAATGGACTTCAATACAGATCCAGCATATAAGTATGCCCTGTATTCGTTTGAATGGTTTGTTAAACACTTACCTGAATCCAGTACTGGAGCAGCCGCACCAGAAAAGGAAACATGCTGTGTTAAAAGCCAGCTAGCATTCAGTGATTCATGCTCTCAAAGCTATTTTATAACACTGTTGTCAACATTGCAGATGCCGATAGTTGCAAATGGAATCACTTGTATAAACCCCAGGGTATGTAGATGGTATTAGTTGTATTTGTCATAAGGAATTTGTGTGTAACATAAAGAAATCTCATCGTCTGGAGGATAGAGAAGGGAAGTGACTTATAGACTGAAATGGTGACATCTTTTTATGCAGGGAGAAGTGTCCCTGAGCAAGACACCTAACCCCTAATTGCTCTGGTGAATGCAAGGCATCAATTGTAAAGTGCTTTGGATAAAAGCGCTATATAAATGCAGTCCATTTTATGTTGCTGGCTACCAGTCTGGTTGATGATCTGTGCCTTGTAATTGCTTTAATTTTTATTCTTTGAGTGGTCTAAATAATGGAAAGTAAATGTATCTGCCCATTTGGATCTTGGTCCTTCTAAGAGTCTCATGAAAAGGTTGCCATATTGCTCTCTCTCTATTTCTGTCTGTATAACTTGCTCTCATACTCAGTATTGCAAATGGAAATGACTCTGTAGTATGACTGGAGCTTATTGTTCTCTGCTCTTTTAGTCTTTTTTTGCATTTTCATAAATAATCTTTCTTGAAATTAGCTTTGTACAATGTATGAGGAGCACGGTATAAATAAATATATTGTGAGATGGCTTGGTGTGATTCAGACAACACAAGACCTTTGGAAATAGTCTCGCTACACACGCACAGTCACAAATAAATGTCAGTGGACTTCAGTACACATCCAGCGTATAAGTATGGCCAGTATTTGTCTGAACGGTTTGTTCTCTGTTGCTATTCTGTTTGTGTGTTTAAAAAAAAAAAAAAAATCTTTCTTGGAAGTAGCTTTGTTTCAACATGAAGCATGGTATAAATAAATGTATATTGTGAGATGGCTTTGAGAGATAAATGATAAACCCAGATAAATGCATAAATAAATAAATGTGTAAAATTATTTAAAATATAATTAAGATGGGTAACATTGCCATGGTGGTAACTCTATAACTCAATCCCTGCAGCCCAACAAAGGGGATGGCACTTGATCTATTTAGTTCTTTGGGAATATTTCTAGTTTTCCAATGGTGTGAAAATGGAAGATAGTGAAATAAATGGCTGCTAATGGCGATGAGTTTTATTTGAAATATTTTGTTGCAAAAGACTCGCGAGTAATGGGAAATTATCAAAGCAATGAAATTCTGTGCAAATTAATCTGTATCCTACGTCCACATGCAGTCTGTTTGAGAGTTCTAGCAGGGAAGATAAATTAACACAAAGACTAAACGTTGCTAAATTCTGGCCTCCTCACAAAGCTCATTGCGAGTCTTGACCGGGTTTTTCTTGTGACTTTAATGGTGTCGCACCGCGGTCTTGTTCCTCTGCCTGTGTGCTGCTAAGGTGCTTGCATCATTGTCCTAGCTGGATGTAGATGCTCCCCTTCTTGAAGCCAAGAAAATGACCAAAGATGCCATTTTCTTTTTAGCCTCTGTAGGAATGTAGGAGAAGGAGCACTGTTGCCAGATAAAAATGTATTAAATCAAAGTGGTTATCGGGACACTGATTCATTTGACCATTAAGATGTCTTCATTGATTTGGTAGCCAGCAAGCTGATACAAGATACACAAAGTAGAGCTGGAGTTCTATTAAATTTGTGCTGTGAAATGAGTGCATAAAATTGACAACATGACTAAAAATGTGTTTGTCGCCATAAATATAGGTTTTGTCTGAAATCTTTACAAACGATTCACTTCCAAACAATTTTTTTCATTTTTAAACAGAAATATTATTTTCCTGGCTTCAAAATATGGCATAATATTATGATTAAGATGTGCAAGTGCCTGTAACCCAGGATGCCCAGTGTGCAGTTGATCTGAATTGTGTTCCTTAAGGCATTAAACATTATTCAACTTCACTATCAAAGCAAAAATGTATGTAGGCCTAAAGCCTTCAATTATGGAAAGACCTAAAACAAATTAGTGAGAATCATCACAGTCTAAATGTTAAAAAGCATGAATGAGATAAACACAGTTGGCTTTGATCCAAGGGAGGCATTGTTATGAAAATGTCACATCAATCATTTGCCTGGCTACAACTATATTTTTTAATGGCATCCTCTCTATGGTTATATACACCAGATAACTCTGTACTCGTTTGATATTAAATAGTCTTATTAGGAGTACTCATTTACAAGTCTTTGTGATGTATTTTGTTGACCTTTCAAGCTTAAGCGGCTTTGTAATTTCTAAACATAAACTGCCTTTGTGGCAAAAGAATACAACATTCACATGGTAACAAGGGCTCATAGGGTGGCAACGCCATGATCAAGTGATTATTTGGTCTTAGCACATGGGACATGGAGATTACTTATGTAAAACAACATAAAGTTAATCACATTTTATAATGGTGTTGTGGCAGGTTTGCTGTGGTTGTTTCAATGTACCTGAAATTTGTAATAATACTTTAGATAGTAATGGATAGTAGTTGCTTTGTAGAAATAATGGTTTTAGCTGCTTTTACATTTAGCGAATTTGACACAAAGGGCTCAAAGATTTCCAAAAGGTAATGTTTTATATTTGACAAACAGAAATATGGAACACATAGGGCATATTTTACAGAACAAATTAGCATATCGTTAGCATACTGAATGCCAGAGTGTGACGGAACACCTTATATAAGGAGGTCCTGTGGTAGAAAGAAAGAGTTAATATGAATGATGAAAAAAAAGGCTCCATTAGTGAGCACTTTAGAATGAGGAATATTATCATTAAAATCACACAGAAAATGGCAGTAAGTTACTGAATGTGACTCTGTATTCAAGGAGCTTTTAGACGTCTCCCATGTTCTCGGCCTTCCCTGTCTGCTTTGCCCTTTGTGTCAGACAATCGAAGGAACCGCCTGGCATCGCCGGCACGGTCAGTGTGAGGCAGAATCCGGTGTTCCCGGACCTTCGTTTGGTTTAAAGTGTGGAAACCCCTTGTCTGGAGTGTAGGGAGTCTTAGGAAGTTATACATTTAGCCGATGAGGTGACTCTTCTGTCCTGACTGTGGTCCGAAGCGTTAAGCACCACCAGGGGGTCAAGGGTCGCGGTCAGCAGAGACTTGCTGTGGAATCTGAGGGGCGGTGGTTGGGGGTGGGGAGGGGCAGTAGTGGAGGAGGAGCACAGGGGTTAAGGGCAGCAAGTTGTACTGAGATATGCTTTGTGACAGCAGGATTCAAACAGGTGTTGTGCCACCAGTTGCCAGTGGAGGGAGCGCTGCGAGTCAGAGTGGAGCAGTCTGCTCAGGCAACTGTGACTAGTGAGTTGCAGTTGAATATCTTTGGCAGGGGGGCCAGCCGGGGGGCGGGGGGGGAGTTGGACAGTCCAGGTAAGATGGCCGCCATGTGGAATGTGTGGTGGCAGGTGGGCAGCGGGAGAGAGCGGCAAGGAGATCAAAGCTCCTGCAGCTCACCCAAGTGAAACACTGCAGATGACTAATTCAGCTTCCAGGGCCAGCAGGCTGAATTGACTCGTACAATCAAAGTGTGCTTTGGGTATTGATTCTGGCTCCTTAATTTTCCCATTCTAATTTCTGTGCCTATTATCAGAGCCGATCTCAGTCACCCACACAGCGATTCTTTCGCCCTGTAGACTTTGGATGCAGCGCCTAGTTACTTCTCTTAATTAATTCAGAAGGTTTTTTTTTTCTTCCCCCAAACAGCCGCTGAAAACGCATGGATGAGCCACCAGTATGAGATATTGCTTTGGCTTAAATGATCAGTCGTGCTTAGCCCCGGCGACTCAACAGACAAAAAAAAAAGTACAATGATCAGTGACTGCACTGCAGAATGCAGACACACTGACTAATGAGAAGATATATGTTCTGCTTCCAGCCAAGGTTCTGTAACAACAGCACAGAGGACCGGGAGACACATTCAGACGGCCCTGCTGTTTTTTGATTGTCGAGAGCTCTTGTAACCTTTTAGATTACATCTACAATGCACTTTCATTTACCTTTTAATAAGGTACATTTTTATGTACCTTTTAATGAGGTAAATGGAAAAACATTCACTGTTTCCACGACGGACGCAAATGTTATCTACAGGATTCCTTTTAAAATTTTGGGAACAGTGAAACTTTTATTTACTGCATTGTTGTCCATGTTGCCTTAAATGTTTTTCCACAAAACAAAAGGAGCCAGTCGTAGTGGATTTCAGTCAGTCTCTTGACGGTGGCACATAAAAAAGACTGACTGTGTTTGTAAAAAGCATGAAAGTGCATTTTAAAAACTGTAAAATGGCCATTTAATGTGAAACAACAGAAACCATTGTGGATGAATTATGCAGCGTCTCATTTCCTCACACTGGTGATTAATTATAGCTGTCCATTACTTAGATTTGAAGTCGTTATAATGACATATTTTTCCCCCTGTATATTTAGTAGCTTTAATCATGATAATAGTTCTGTTTTCTTGGTTTCTGTGAGATTTTTTGTAACGATTTCAGGTGTTAGTGCCAGTTAAAAACCTTACCGCTCATCAGGCAGCGATATTGAATTGCAGGCGGCCCATTGAAACATGAATATTTAAATGCGGAGGGTGGGTTGAAGGCTCTTTCGCTGTGGAGGCTGCTGCTGTTGTGAGCCGAGGGGTGCATAGCGGCTTGTTTGTGAGGGATCAGGAGCTGCATCTGACCTCCGACACTTCACCAACCACAGCGCACGGGCTCGGGACTGACGCCGGCCTCTCTGACTATCAGAGGGCTGGGATAGGCTCTGCAGGATGGGTGCCGGGTTCTGGTGGAACACATGAACCATCAATGCTTTGGGGCTGCATGTAGCTCATGTTTATATGTATTTTTTTTTTTTGTTAGCAGGCAGACTTTCCTGATTCCCCCTGGAAACAATAATGCCAGGGAATCCACATTTACTTTGATCCGTATGATCTGATTGTAAGTTTCATCAAACAAGGTAAATGTTGATCGATCGATTGATTGATTCTTGAATGAGTCTAAAAGTTGGACTTTATATGGGGAAAGAATAACAGCACTGAACTTGAACATACGTAAGTCTGGTCCAGTATGTCACTTCATAAAACAAGTCAATAAATGACTTTTTAAAATGTATTGTAACGGACCCTCAAAGAGAAGATAATAACCGATTTCTCTGGTACTACTGATTATTATTGACTGAATTTTGCTGGTATTATTGTTGATGCTTATTTTCTTGGCTGATGCTTTTGTCTAGGATAGATTACAAGGCTGTGGCAAGATAGTGGACCATTGATTCACCTGCCCTTTAAACTATACAGTATATCTTGACATCTGGATAACATAATTGCAGCATGAATTGGTATAGCAGAAAAAAAGTTGAACAAGTTATGAACAACATGTTTCATTTTGTACTTATTCTTTTGTATTATTGTGGTTTAAAAAAAGCTAGAATGTATTTTTCTAGCTGGAATGTATTTTTCAAATAATTTATTTTGAATTTATTCAGTGTCATGGGTCAAGTGAAGTTCCTGAACATTGGCATTTTGATTAAATGAAAAATATTTCACAAATGAATGAAGCTCTCATGTGCCTTCCATCCAAAATTGAAGTGTTTTAAATTAGAATGCATTTTATTCATTAGACTGATGTTAATGTAAGTCAAAGGAACACATTGGCCCATGTACTGATTATTACCTGGCTTGGACTAAAAAAATCGTCAACGTCCTAAAAAAAGGCTACATTCCCCAGTGAGAATGTCGAACTTGTCGCAAGGAGGACACGCTGCACCTCTCTGAGTAAATGCTTCGTATTTCAGTATGCGTCTGCCTAACTCTTGACATTTGAAATGATATTGAATGTGTCAGACCTTGTCTGGTGGATCAGGAGCCTGTTATTGTGGAAGTCCCGAGTGAATCAGACATTGTAGGTTGAGGGATCTATTGAATTTTATTTTCTACAAATAAAGTTTTTTTTTTTTTTTGATACTTTTGTTTGTTTGTTGCCCTTTGGACTTTGTGGGACTAGATTGAGGCTGTGAGTTGAGTGCTCTGTAAGAAATGACAAACCGAAAAACTTCAGATGGAAGGCTCAGAACTGCAGCTACAATTCAGATTCAGGGTTCAAGGCAAAAGCCCTTCCAAAAAAGGAAAAGATCCCCTGCCAATACAAGCGCACAGTAAATTGCTAATTTTTATTCATAGAAAACTTGTCCACATTTTACAGTTTTTTTCCCCCCACAATAAAGTCCCCCCACTCATGTTTTTTATGACTCCAGCTGCAGTTTGTATGCATTGTGATTTCCTCTGTGTGCTTGATGTTGAAACGCTGGATGTCTGGCAGGCTGCGTGTCCAAGTAGCTCAGTGGATTTCAGAACGAGAGTTGGGTGCCCATATTTGGGGTTTTTTTTTTTGTGTGCTGGGAACTAATTGCGTCCCTCCTCGAGAGTTGTAAAGCAGGCTAATTCAATCAGAGCTCGGGCTACGCTTATGGGCCCGGGTGCTATTAAATTATATAGAATACATAAAACCGCAGGGCAGGAAGGGTCTAACGGCCTCACCTGTGAACATGTGCCTGTGAGGGATAGGCGGATGAGCTGAAGGATTTGTGAATCCATTAGCGATGTTGGGTGCAATTCGCCACTCGAGAAAGCGCAGAAACTTATTAAGATAAGAAGAAATTACGGGGAAATGGAACCCATTGGGAGAACGCTGATAAACTTGCGGTTGGGCGGTATTTCCTGCCGCCTGTCTCCGTGTCAGCGCTGGAGAGGGGGAGCGCAGAAAACGAAGAGCTGGTGTCAGGTTTGGAGCTCAGCATCCATGTAAGTGATGGAGAACCGTGACAGTGCGGTTGTGGTAGTGCTATTCATAGCGCAACAGTGCTCGGGATTTAGTGAGGGCTGCGCTTTTGATACAGCGATGGGGCTGCCATGTTAGTGATGCAGTGATAACACTGCTGACAGAGCTGCAGTATTACAGATGGAGAGACAGTACTGCTGTGTTAGTGAGCAGTGGCTATACTTCCATTTTAGTGGTGCGGTGACAATACTTCCATTTTAGTGGTGGAGTGAGCGAGTGATGCAGTGACAATACTTCCATTTTAGTGGTGGAGTGAGCGAGTGATACAGTGACAATACTTCCATTTTAGTGGTGGAGTGAGTGAGTGATACAGTGACAATACTTCCATTTTAGTGGTGGAGTGAGCGAGTGATACAGTGACAATACTTCCATTTTAGTGGTGGAGTGAGCGAGTGATACAGTGACAATACTTCCATTTTAGTGGTGGAGTGAGCGAGTGATGCAGTGACAATACTTCCTTTTTAGAGGTGCAGTGACCTTGTGATGTCATGACAATACAGCTAAGCTAGTGAAACATTGACAATAATGCCATGTTAGTGATGCAGTTGCAGTACAACTATATTAGTAATGGCTACACAACGTACGTACAGAGGGTAGACTTTATGGGGAAACGGCGTGAAGATGGCCTCTGAACACTGACCTTTTACAAGTGGATGATTAAATTCCCTTAGTCTACCCAATGGATTTATGGAGCCGTGATCATGGGAACAACGTCATAAAAGATGTTCCTGCAATTTAGGGCAGAGTAATGTATGGGCCTGTTGTGACGGTGGGTTCTGTACGTGCGTGTGCGTGCTTGTGGTGGATTGGGGGGGGGTTGATGCAGGTTCAGCAGGGGACTGCTGTCTCTAGTTAAAAGGAGTCGGAGGGGAATGTGCAGTGATAGACGTGCCTGCTGCTCCTTTTATGGCCCTCTGTGGAGGCTGCTGTGGGTTTGGAGAATACCTAATGAAGCAGAGCATTTTACTGTCCCGCTGAGAAGATAACAAGGCCGGCCTTGGCTGTGTAAACGTGCGGTGATTGAAGCCGTTTCTGTTTTATACCGCAGGACACGGCAGAGCACGGTTTTTCACGAGCGTTTCCACTGATGGCCTGGCCAAAATGGCTGACCCGGAGCCCATTCTGGAGCTGCTACTTGATTAATGCGTGCTGTTTATTATATAAGCCCCACTGGGATTTGGGTTAAACCAATAAAACCTGACAAGCACTCCCAGACAGAAAATAAAATTTAATCGGGTTAGACCGGAAAAGCCCAATTTCTGCCTCTCAGCCTAGGTTAGCTTCCATGGTAATGAGAAAAAGCCCATTTCAATAGGGATACACATTTCTATTTTCTTATCAATGATCAAGTGGCCTGGTATAATTTCTCAAGCCAATTAATGTGTCATGACAAAAAAAGTTCAATGTCAATTTCATGGTCCAGGAATCCGGTTTCATTTTACTTTAACCTTAAGTTCTGTGCTTATGTAATTTACTATATTCACTGGGGCTTTGACGGGTCTTAATCTGACTAGAATGCATTTGTTTGAATAAAAGGTAAACGCTTATCAATGGTCTGTTTAACCACACATTTCCATGAACATTTAAAGAAACTTGTTGAAAATTATCCAGTGTTGACTGCTTCATTGTCCACAAATACGATAAGACTTTGTTCTGTTGTTTTTACTGTTGGAGATCTTTGTATATTTCTCCCTCAATGCAGAAATATCTTTCGTGAGGTAAAAGTTGCCTTTTTTGATGTACTTTACTACTGTATAGAAAACGTTGGAAGGGTAGCACCTACAGGCATAAACTGCAGTCATAAAATAGGGGAAAATAACTGCGCAAAACTCTTGCCTCCTTTCTAAAACTTAGCAATAACAATTTATGCATGTTTTTCTTTGTTTCACTGTATTGCGATGTCAGAAATCATAATCATGACCGTCTTAGCACCTGCTCTGTGGTAAAATCCGGGTGAAGACCCATGACTTGTGCTCCACTGTTTAAGAAGTCCACAATGATTTGTGTCTCTTTATCAGATCATTCAGTGCGCAGTCGAAGCTAATTACATTTATAACCATAGTGACTATGGAGGCACATAGCATATTTCAGCTGCACTGTAAAGCTGGTTGTCAAAAACAGAGCACCCACCGTCTTGCTTGCGCGTTAGTGTTTTACTCAAGTAGCGTGTTACTTTAGCGCTGCCTAGGAGTTTCCCTGTCAATCGCTACTGTGGCATGGGTCACTGCAAAATGACCTCTGGCAGCCCAGACTCTCTTCCCTTCACAGGCACCAGGAAATAAATTGCTCATTGATTATTTAACCAGAGAAAATACTGCTTTTACCCCCTCATGCTGCCAAAAAATGTGCTGTTAAATCTCGATGTCAGTTACTGTTTTTTTTTTTGTGACGGTCCTCAATATTTCAAACTGAGCTGGAGTACAGCCACTTCTAATCAAATCCAGGGCACATTTGTTAAATGAATACTGTTCGTGTCAGGCTAACAGAAGGTGTAATATACATAGCAGACATAGTAGCCATTACTGACAGAAGCCAAAAATGTGTTCTTGATTGATCTACTTTGGGTAAATGCTTGGATTTTATGTTAGGGAACTGGGTAGACTACATGATTGTACGCTGCGATATTAGATGTTCTGCCATTGCCTTTGTTCCCTGTGCAAAATACTTCATTTGAATGGCTTTAGTACATTTGCCCCTATATACATTGATATCTAAAATGATTTGACATGCTCTAACCCTATAAAATGAAAGATTCCTGAAGAATTCCTGAAGTTCCTCAAGGAACGTCTCTTTTTTTTAAACAATATTAATGACAAAATTATTGCATGTGATATTATTGTACATTTGGATATTCTCAGGGATCTGCACGCGCATTTGAAAAATTTACCATCATCCAAACAGTTTAAATATTTCAAGTAGGCCTACTCAAATCACCAAGGTCTGATTGAAATACAAGATGCAACTGTAATAAGCAAAGCCATTAAATCACACCATAAATTTTTTTCCATTCTCAATGAGATGTACGGTCATTGGGAATAATTATGAAAAGTAGAGCTGGCGCTGTAGGATTGCGAGATTGCCTTTATGGTATCCCGGCTGTGCGCAAACAAGATGACAGCCCCAGTAAAGATGATGAGAGGTGCTGCTTTCTTCATTTGTCCGGCTGCCTTCCTAGCTTCCGCTGTGTGCAGTCGCTCTCTAAATCTTCCCGTGCAAATAAAACGTGATTGTGAGCAGCTCGTAGGCTTCGGAACAGAAGCAGCTATGCAGCTATCTCCGTTCTGCCCCCCCCCCCCCCCCCCCAAAACAATTCGGCGAGATGGAAAGGTATGAGGATATCCGTATCGTGCATTAACGGGTGGGAGTCGGGGAAGATATTGCGATGCAGAAACGGGGAGTTCAGTGGCGGAAATGAGGCGTTGCCACCGCCACGCGTTCCTTGTTCCCTCGGTGAAAATGGGGCATGCACGCCGTTGCCACTGTGCCAATAAAGTTTCATTTGAAAGTTCATTTGGCAGATAACTTACCCCCCAACCTCCTCCATAATGGTGAGGCTCAGGTAAGCCATACAGTACAGTTATGATATTTTGTCCTAATAATTGAAAAACAGACAGGAAATGAGAAGTTTTAACATGTCTTAATGGCATCTAGTTTGTACTAACTCCATGAAATTGTAGACAAAACAATTGATGTTATAAATGATTCTAGCCGCACAGAAATAGAAAGTTTTTTTCCCCATATTTTAGAACCGAATTAAAAATGCCAGATTCAGTGCTGCTATTTTGTGATATCAATAATCTATGTGTATTGTTCAAACCCTAACCAGTGTCTTGCCCGCTATGATAGTTTGTATGTTTCTTAAGGTGTTTCTGCAGCACTGCCAATCTGGCAGCCTTCACACTGTCACAAACTAAATCAGCTCCAAGTCCTGAGATTTAGGTCCAGGCCTTGCAGAATTAAATTAGTCCAGGTTAATCATATTTCCCTGGAACATTGCAGTGGTGGCCATAGAGTCCCAATTACTCTCAAGCAGCTCTGATAATGTAATGTAGAGCCACCACCCCCCCCCCCCCCCCCCACCCCCCAAACCAAAACTCCCAGTAGTGTGGGCTCTTCTTTCCCAACAGTTTTAATCAGATTGACGAGGCTGTGTGAGATTTCATTAGTATCTGACTGCACTGGTCTCTGGAAAGGGTGTGTGCCAGGGCACTGGAGGTGGGGATACTTAATGCACTAGTACTGTACAGTAACACGTCACTTCATGGCGGAGAAAAAAAGACTAATTTAATGGAGAAATGCACGATTATGTATATTGGAGTTCTTGGTCATTCTTTGTCTCCACAAATAAGCATGCCTACCATGTTAAGTGCATGTAAGGTGCATAATAACTGTCAGAAATAAAATTATGGTTGCTAGGATTTCATCAGAATGACCTGAGTTTACTGGGCTGGGTGAAGCTACAGTGATGGTTGGAAACTGGATGATTTGCTCACAGCTATACTATTGTATTGAGATTTTCCCCCTCCTGATATATATCTTTCTATTAAGATGAAAATGCAAGTCAAATAATAATGTGCTTTCAGCCTAAATCCATTAAAATTAGTTGAATAGCTGCTTGACATTGACTGGAATTGTATGAGACAAATCCTATTTGTCTGTGTTTGCAATTGTCAGTTTAGCTGAACATTGCAGACTTGACATAGAAAAATGAAGATCCAAAACAATACTTGCATTCGCTCCATATAGTGGTCAGAAGAAACACAGCTCACTAATTTGTTGCAATAGTAAAAATCCAGTGAAAATGCACTTGCCATTCTAAATCCTTTATTTACATCACCAATATGCTCACAAGTCGACAAAACACCATCATGCCTGAAATGGTTAAATAGGACCTGTGTGTTCTGTATTTCAGCTTAAAAGCAGAACATTAAAGGTCCTCTGAAGAAAGTGATTTATTGTGATTGATGTTCAGGGCTGCAGGGACTCTAAGCCTATGACAGTCCTTGACATTTTATCTTATTTAACTGAAGCAACTGTCAATAGCAGACCTGTAGGTCACCTTTTGGTATATGGGGTACTTTCTCATTGCCTTTTTTTTCCCAGTTGGAACCTGGAAGGTACTCCCAGCTACAGAATACTGGAGCTGGACTGGATGTCTGTGTTTCTTGGCAAGTGTCCATCGCTGGGAGAAGCAGTCTCTGTTTCAGGTTTAGAAATAGGAACGAGAGAGCAATGAATGAGCCTCCGCCATCAGGTTTGGGCTTGGGTGGCAGCCAGCTGCTGGGAAATTGATATTGGTGGTTAGGTTGGTGGGAGGAGGGGGGGGGGGGGGGGGGGGGGGGTGGGGTGTTTGGTGTAGGTATTGGTTGGGGAGTTTGCAGATGGGAATAGAATATCTAGACCTTGCATTTCTTCAGACAAAGTGGGGCAAGGACATACAGTGAGAAAAATAATGAATGGAAGAAAAAAGAAATTGGCTGACGCTGCATCTGTGGGAAATAATGCCGTAACAATATTTTCATACACAACACAGCTAGTTCTGATTCCACAGAAACTGCAGAAATGCATGTATGAATGCAGAAGCAGCTGTACCTCCTTTAAGGAAGCCCACAGACATGTGATGATCTTTAGATTTACTTTACGCATTTATCACAATGATGAAGTGTCAATCTCAACTAGCCAAGGAGCTAAGAGTAGTGATTATTTATAGCTAAATTGATCACGGTGCTAATGTTTCTTTGAATAAATGGCTGTTTTTCAGCAGCACCACATATAGCTATGTAACTGGCTAATTAAAAAGGTTCAATAGCAGTGATTTCACAACAGGATTTGGGAAGGATTTTTTCCTCAAGGTTTTCTTTCCTGGGCTCTCTCCTGTTAGATCGATGTAGCTGTAAACAGTAGCCATATTGATGTAGCTATAAACAGGAGCCATATGTCTGACATGAATGTTTGAGAGCATGATGCAAAGGAATGTGGAAGCACACCTGTTAATAAGTGTGGAAGGCTGGCATCTGGGTGATGGAAACACCAGGGGAAAATGCTACTGGACAGTAGCACCTTGGCATGCAGTGGAAAACACTATAGAATTATTTCCATGAGCGGAGATGGCCCCTTTTTTTATTTACTCCTCCAGAGGGTACCATGGCCGTGTTTATTACAAGGCTTGGCACAATAGTGTACAGGTACTTATTTACTTGTTTATCTATAAATGCTGTTTTTCTCCCCTGTTTGGAATGCCCAATCTTATTTATCAGCCCTTATTACTGGAACCCCCCCTATCGATTCGGGAGAACGTGGACGAGCGTATGCTCGCCTGTAAAACACATGGTGCCAGGTGCTTCGTGCACAGAGATTAGCCAGAGGAAGACACGTCAACAGCTTAATCAGCTGAGTCGCAGACGCCTGAAAGACCAGTAGGGGTCGCTACACGGCCCTGAGCCTTTATAAAAAAGGACATTAAGGTCAAAACGCAGGGCATCCCATGTCAATGGGCTTATGGGTGCCATGTAATTTGAGCCCTGTTCATGTGTTCTGGAGTACACTGAAATGACTGGGGCTTATCTGTGTCCATAGACATAAAAATGCATCTCTGACTGGATCTATGGTCACACCTGTGGAGATCCGATGCTATCGGGCCCATTTAAATGCACAAAGGATCATGGTCCGATTGAGCGGACGAGGATGCATCACAGCCATGTGACAGCCAAGTGTAAATGCACAGAGCAGCAGAATCCGATCACCGCGAGCTGCATCATTAGAATGAATGGTCAGCCTCCTTTGCCGAAAAAGCGAAAAACAAGACAATTAACTTCTCGACCGAAACTGCTTCATTGACATTATACTGTCCAGCTGTTATTGCTAAAGGATGAAGAATTTCCTGTGGAGCCCATTTGCATCGTGCCCAGGAATGTGAAATCTGATCACGTCCAGACGGCAGAGGCACATCTGGGACGCATATAATATCAGGTGTAAACGGCCTGTGATTGGATTTCTGTCAGATCACATGTGGATCTCTTTTTTAATGCAAGATGTAAATGGAGTTCTAGACTACTCTCAAGGTCAGCATGGACTCCCCTGGGGTTGAATCCTAAACACAACCCCATCCCCCCCCCCCCCCCACCCCCCCCACCCCCACACACACATTACATTTCCCCTGGGCTTGAGTCCCTAACAGCACCCCCCCCCCCCCCATCCCCTCCACCCCTTGGCTCGTTCATTTTTATTTGACTGCACCCGCATTTTTAATCACAGTGTGCTGCTGGATATGTTTTCAAATAAAATCTCAGGCTATTGCCTGATTCAGTGATCTAAATAAGTGGTCCAGAGTTTGTTGTGCTGTGTGGAAAATTTGTGGGGAATTGCTGATATTTCAATCAGTGTGGTCGCTGGCTCTTGACCTTGTCATGGCGGAGGATTGCTTCTCAATGCCCACTGTGTTCCCTCACAGTAAAACAAAAGTGTCTCTCCTCCGATAAGTGCTTTGCAATTGGAGTTTCAAACCGAAAATATTTCAGCATTGTGACACAACACCTAGCCCCCTCCCTGTGCACAATAAACACACACACAGGCACGCACACAGCTACCATGATGCAGACATCAACCAAAGTATAGCAGTGATCTAATTTATGTGCAAATGGGAAAATGAAAAAAAGAAAAAGATCAGAATGCTGGAACTGTTTACAGTGCCCATCTAGCCAGTGGCAGAAATAACAATTAAATTGTAAAATTTAAAGACATAAAATCACAAAGGAAGCACAGAGGAGAAACTACCACAGTCTTAAGCGTCAGCTTTAGAATGAACCTCAACCCTCAGCCTCAACAACAAACCTCAGCCCTCTGCCTCTGTGTGAACTCAACCCTAAAGCCTCAACCTCAGCCTAACTCTCAGCCTCGAACCCTCAGCCACACCCCCCCCCCCCAAGCTCAGCTCTTAGCCCTTACTCCTCAACCCTCAATGTCACCTTCCAGGATCAGCCGCCAGGCACGTAGTCTCACCCTCAGTCAG
Source organism: Anguilla anguilla (assembly GCF_013347855.1). Lineage (NCBI taxonomy): Eukaryota > Metazoa > Chordata > Actinopteri > Anguilliformes > Anguillidae > Anguilla > Anguilla anguilla. The sequence continues at coordinate 11,150,916 of NC_049207.1, read as the reverse complement.
GCATTTATGGACGAGCAAATGGTTTATGAACATTTGCAGCCGTTTACTGCATCTCAAGTGCATGATTGCATGACACAAAGGAATTTCCATCCCGCTCTCCATGCCACGCACGCAGCATCTTCATGAGAAAGCCTCTTTGAACACGCTCCCATATTGTCTTTTGGGATATTTAATGGAGGTAAATTATGTTTCGTGGCTGGCGGGTTTCGCGGGAAAGGGCTTGATTACGGCATGATTGTGTTACCCCGAGCGCCGCGGTGCATTTTTTTTTCGGGGGGGCTCGTCTCCTGTGAACGAGATGCTGCCTGAGTGGGCGGAGCTTGGTCTCCCTCACAGACCCCGTTTCGCCGGGGCAGGGGAGCGTTTGCGTCGAGCGGTGGGCCGCTGCCGTCGAGTTGCGGGCTGCATCGTGGCTGAGCGGCGTCTCGTCGCAGGCTCCTCTGAACGTTGTTCTGGGATGTCTGCGGATAGACTGCGTGCAGCGCTTCAATTAATAATGCTGAAGCAGGACAAATGGACAAAAAATGTTGGGAAAGAAACTTAAAACTGGCTTTGGATGCTTAACATACTCAAGGTTACAGTGAGACTCATGCACTACATGTATCGTAGTTTGTTTGAAATTTAGCCCAAAATCTCCCTTTTGCACATACATGCACATCTTGGTGATTAATAGCAGCTGGTGACATCGAGCCTATTAATAAGTAATGAAGATGTTCACACATCTTGACATTCGCATGGAATTAAACCAGTGGATTTCTACCGTAGCAGTGGCTACTGCACACCGCAGTAGTGTCCACGCATCCAAGCCTGCGGTCAGTGTGGGATAACATTAATCCAGACTGATTCTACCTTCAGCCACTTTCTATGGTGTGGAGCGGACATGCGACATTGCAGCAGTATTGCCATTGCAACGTAGTCATTTCTGCTGCAAGGCTGTGAGAGGTGGAGCTTTCAGGTCAAACGCTCACTGCTGACCCCTGGGGCTTCATTTGCATGCACAAGATATATATGCCTGTGAGTGATATTAAGACACATGGGCGTGAGTAATTCTCTGGGAGGGGAGGAAAATTCATGGAAGCTTGACTCTCCTTTACAGGACGATCTATCACTCAGGCAAAGGTCAGCAACAATGGGAAATGAGTGAAAACCATTCCATCTCTCTGTCTCTCTTTCCTTCTCACTTCCCCCAAAACTAGCAGCTCACCTTCAGCGTTGCTGGCATGTCCTGGCTTCGCTATATCGGCCCTAATCCGATACCCTTATTTAGTTTCCCTAAGAGTGACGGCAGTCAAAAGGGATTGATCACAAACTATTGATGTCCCTAGATCGAACAGATGTCAGACCCTTCCCCCCCCCCCCCTCCCGGACACAATGTCTCTGTTTGGAAAACCATCCCAAAAATCTGTCCCATTGCGATTCGTCAACCACTTCTAAAGCAGCGGTGGACACAAAAAAAAAAAAAACTTCTGACATCAGCTTGAATTCCTGGGTACACTTTTAACGGAAAGGTAAAGTCTATGTTTTTTCTGCAGCGCAACCGGGGCCAGGTTCAAAAAGATGTTTTGTAATGGGAGGTCCCAGCTGTCCGGGGGCTGGCTGTGCTTTTCGTTTATTTTACTGTTTTGCAAAGCACTGATTAAGCGGGCCGGAGCACGCGAGCACGAGAGCGCCCTTTTCTTTCAGGCACGGACTCAGCGCCGCACGCCTCTTTAAAAGAACCACGAGCGGCTCGGCCCGGGCATAGTGTCGGTCGCATTGCGCGCGTAACCTTGTTTTTTTTAATTAGTTCAGGTATTCTTCAGCACCTGGAAAATGGTGCTTGGCTAGAAGGTGGGAGCGGTGTTCTTCTGCTGAACTGTTTGTGAGACTCTTCAAACCACTATCGCCCGTTGCATAATGTGTCTGAAGCACTGTCCCAGACCGCACGCTTCTGACTGCAGTCGGCATACAGTGTTGGACAGACAGACCGCGAGGAGATCAGCTCCAGACACACACACACACACACACACACACACACACACGCATGTGTGGACACATACACACACACCCACAGACATACAGTACATTTTTATGGCACCACAGCACGTGTGTGGGTTGACTAGCAATGTGTATGTAGACATTACATTTGTAGTATTTCATGCTTCATTTTTCATGTGCTGGCAGATGTGTTTTGTGTTGGTGTTTGCATGGTGGATATGCAGTGAGATTCTCTGTTGGTGGGTGTGAGCTTTTGTGTTGGACATAAGCTGGTGCATTGGCATTTACATAAAGGTACGCATGCATCTGTGTCAGTGGATGTGATGGAGCTCGGTGAAAACAATGGCACGAAGAGGTGTGTAGCTAATTAAAGTGAAGACAGTAACATTTCCAGCACAATTCATGAACAGCAAGAGTAAAATGGAATGGAGAAACTGGAGATGATGTGAATTTGTATGCCAAGCCTTTCATTGTTGCCAGGTTTTTTTGTACAGCCTTATGTTATTGTCGGCAGAAGTCATAATAACTGTCACACCAAACACTAGTTTTGTCACTCATTGTTTATTCATTTTGATACCAAGTATTTCTGAGCTTGCTGGAATCCTGTAACTCCCACCACCTCAGAAAAAAAAAACATATTTAAAGCACACCATATAATCATATTTAAGTGTGAAAATATAATTTAAGTGATGGGGAGGTTTATTACTGTTTCTTAGTCATCATAGACTTGAAGTGATGGGTGAAGGTTAAAAGCCCTGGGAAGGAATTTTGGTTAATACTGATCTGTTTTTTTCAGCGATGCCTTGAACTTTGATATTATTTTCGCCAATATGTTGGCTTGGCCACAACTAGAAAAGTCAGATCATGTAAATGTATGCATGATTGTTTTTCCTATTTTTGCCTGTCCAGCTTTTGCATTTCCTGCCTCATCAAGCAGTGTTGCATCTGGGTCTCCTTGGTCCACCATGCTCTCTGCATTTTGCACAGCTAGCCTAGATCTCAGAGGAAAACACAGTTGACCACCAACATGATTGCTAGGAAAACAAATATCCTATGGGAAAATGTTAGCCTCTCTAAAATGCTCTTTTAAGCACAGAGAAGTGGGAGAAGGCAATTCTTCTAGACTTAAAGAGGATAGGCAAGTGGCCTTCTAGTAAGTGGCCTCTAGTTACCTTTCTACTGTTGGCAGTTAGAGAGGCATCTCTGACTCTATGCTGGTGCACATATGCTTTTGGCTTGTGTGCTGGATGTATAATGATATTTTGCCTTTGTATACATATTGTATATGTATGTTATTAGAGGTGTTTAAGAAGGAGGAACACCGTGTCTGTTAGGTGTTAGGAGTGCCGCACGGATACTACTCCCTTTGAGTGTGGAGATGTCTCAGGTTCAGGGAAACAAAATGTTCTAAAGTGTGAGGACTCTGTGAAACGCAATGTCAGCCCCCCTACCCTCTCACAATGATGTTTGTCTCGCTCTTAGCAGATTAGCTCTCCCCGGGTTTTAAGTACTGTAAAAATAATGCATCGGGTGCTTGAGCTTGGGCTGGCTGACGTGCTTCTCTGCAGGTGAGAGGAGATGTGAAGTGCCGACGAAGCTTAGCACTCCCACGCACCTCTGCTCACGCCCAGATAAGAAATACTTTCTCACAAGTGCTTCAAGTGGAAGATAATGAGTGGTTCCTTATGCATCGTCACATGACTGATGGAGACAGAACAACACAGGGAACAGTGGGCACTCACTACAAATGGTTAAATATAAATGATTGTGCATTGTTTATTTTGTGTATTGTTTTAAATCATTTCTTTTTTAATTGAAATTAAAGTTTGCAAATTAAAAATGTGTAATTACCAAGCGAGTACAATGCACAACCATGCAAGGAGTATGTCATATTGTTTTTAAAATGTTAAAATGAATTTGTGGAAAAAGTGTCTTCACATGTTTTTTGTTCTGTAAAGCGTTCAATTATATTGTAATGATTTTGTAATGATTGTTATTATGGTCAAACTTAAAAGAGCCCATTTATACTGAGAAAATATTTTAAAGACATCAGTATTTCAGTTGAATTGCATATTTAAATTAAATGTGAGTTTAAAAAAGGGAAAACAGATAGAAAGCAGGCAGTAAACATGTAATGAACTGTGAAATTAGTAGCTTGGAATAATTTTAAAATTCCTGGTTTAAAAATCTACCACTCATTTTTCAGATTTGTTCATGGAAAAAAGTCTCACATGTGAATAACCTATGTAATGGGTTAGATAACCCAAATTGCTTCAGTAAATATTCAGCGATGTAAAAAGGTTGAATGTAAACAATCTAAACTGTGTAAACCCCTCTGGATTATAATGTCTCCTAAATGTAAATATAGAATATTATACATGATAATTAGCTGATATTATAATCATATTTAGCTGATAACCAATGCAGCTGAAAACAGTGAATCTGGCATGGTAGAGACAAATCTTTCTAAGTCAATTGCTGGGTTTGATAAAAGTTGAAAACGTCAACAACAGTAACAGAACTGTATCAGCTTTATAGCTGCAAACGGCAACAAGCAAGGAATGTTTTTTTTTCTTCAAAAGGTTAAACATGGCTTTAGATATAATTGCATCCACATTTTAGAAACATGGAATTTAATCTGAAATTATCTGACAGAATGGAAAGACTGTGGGCTCCAGTGTCCCCACATTTTTACCTCAGATGTCATAACCCTGAGGTTAATACTCCAAGTGGAGTGTCTCTGCTTGCTCTCTCTAACTCGCATTAATATTTCAACCGTGGAAAGTGAAATGGAATGGAAAAAACTTAATTAGATGATGACAGGAGCCTGAAGCAGAGTAGATTTACTCTATATAGTTAAATGCAAAAGTATTGGGACAGTGACACAATTTCGGTTGTTATAACTCTCTACTCCAGCACATTGGATTTGGATTTAAATGGAACAATGAATATAAGGTTGCAGTGCAGTATGTAATATATATAAATATATACATATATATAAATGTAAATATATATTTCTGCACTCCCACTGTCTCCTTATGCTTTTTCTCAATGGGCTCAGCAGTTCACTTCAGATAAATCATGTTTATTAAAATACGGATCATTAAATAATAAAGAATTTAACGGACTAATCAAGGTAAGAGCACTCCAGTCGACACTGCTGAGTTAGACTGTATCATTTAATTACAGTGTATGAGAAAATTTGGAATCTGTGACTTAATAACATTTAATTCAACTTGTAATTAAATTGGCTTGTCAAACTGCTATGTGCATTTACCACATTTGTCGACTGTACCGTGCAGGAAAGAGACAGAGACTGTGACGTCTTTGGTGAACCCAATCCAATAGCCTGTAGGCAAGAGGACATCCAATTGATCTGGAATGTTTGCCGATACTAGAAAGGAATGCTACAGAATTTAGCAGACAACACTTATCTATCCAATGCAGTTAGTTTAGTTCATATTTCCTTAAATCATATTACGAAAAAATATATAATATAAAATCAAGACAACATTTGAGAAATTGTAGCATACCTCCTGATTTAGCTGGTGCTTGTGTCCTGTCTCTGCCTGTGTATTTCCCCCATTTTTCCTGGACTACAGTACCGTGACTGAGTCCCAAAGGTGGCTCAGAGGTGTGCGGTTTTCTCAATAATTCTCCATCAGTTGGCCCAGTCCTCGCAAAATGTGTCACTTCCTGCAAGGCAGAGTGTTCCAACCTCAGGCTCAGGGAGTCTCCTTGCGTGGCAGCTGTTCCAGCTGAGCTCTCGATTAATTCAGTAATTCAGTGGATTTGACAGCACTTCTGTCACAAGAGTCATTGTTCGGTTCATTGTCACATCAATGCGCTATTGTAAGCCTGCCTCTTTTTACTGGACGGATACAATTACATAGTTTTGTGCCATTTGTTGGTATTCATTTGAAGCACTTTAACAAGTCAGTAATTCCGGCAGGTATTCAACTTTATTGATTAAGGGCAATTAGTTGTTCAATGGGGCCTGGAATGGGTAATTGAACAACTAATTGAGGTGGCGGCCCCCTACTTCTTCAAGGGGCAGATGCTAACAAAAAGTTTTTGAATAAACAGCTTTACTTTACCTTTGACAGCTACAGAAACACACCTCCACCAGCACATCTATTCAAAGCCGAATAGATTTATAGATAACAAATAAAGATCCTTATGAAATGTAACTAAGCTCTGGTGGCCTGGTTTCCTAGCACTAGGGTTGGGGAAAAAAAACCCCTCATGTTATGGGGACCCGTTTAAAAATGGGAACTGTAGTGTATATCCATACAGGGAGCTTTCTGGGTCACACTGTATCTGGTGACCTTTTCCGTGACCCATTTAAAAGGTTACTCAACCATGCCTTCTGCCATTTCGCTAATCTCAGTGTCCCCTTCCCCCAGTCTCCTGCCATCCCTGATCCCACCTCCAGGGGGAGCATTGCTCTTCGTTCTGTGCTGCTGCTGGGCAGATGGGCAGCTCAGGCAAACTCTGCTGCCTGAGATTCCTGAAGGCAAGATCCATGCCAGTCGTGTTCCTTGCAACCACGCCTGCCTTGCTAATCCAATAAAATTGTTAATTTTTGCAGAAATCTGTCTGGTTGAATTATGCTTAAAAAATGTTAATAAGTGTGTTCTTATTAAACCAAAAATAGCTATAAAGAGCCTTCGTAATGAAAATGAATACATGCATATTCATTTACATTTGCTTTGATTTATTTTTGTCTCATTTCTTAGAATATTAACATTTGTTTCATCATTAAAAATTTGGAGCAGGATGGTGAATTAGTACTTATATCTTGAGATGAGCAGTGCTACGTAGCTGCTGATAATACCGCAGAATTATTATGAAAATAAATCTGAAGTTGTATTCGTTAAATAATTTGAGTTAAAAGTACACATTCAACTACAATATGTAGGAAACCGGGTTAATCTCATTATACTCATTGTTTTACTTGTCTTCTTCAGGACATGAAAGCAATGTTGGCCAATTGAGTTCATATCAAAATAAGCAGGCTATATACTCCAATATAAATCTGTAGCAAATACTATTTGTTTGGATCACATTTTATTTATTTTTTCTGGTTTTAGATCATATACCCAAAAAATAACCTGGAAATTGAGGGTTACAATTTAATCCAATGTACAGCTGTAAAGTTACTCTGGATTTAGTTTGCCACTCATGAACAAGTAATATTTCAGCCTCAACAATGACATTAAGCTTTTCTATGGGGATGAGTTTGTATTTATTTTGGAGCATTCATTGCTGATACCAGCTGCATCATGGTTATTGATGCTGGTGCTTCAAGAAAGCCCAAATCACAATGTAAGGTGTAATATTATTTCAACAATGACAAATGTGACAATAATGAAGAAGTACAGCTTGAATAAAAGTGTGGAGCAGCTGATAAGAATGGTGATTATCCTTGAAAGGATATTAATTTGGGATAATTACTAGTTGGCTTTGGGACAGTGGTGTTTAAAGATTGCTTGGCTGATAAAATGCAGTAACAGATAGAGAGAGAGCTGAGGAAAGTGCAGATGTTCATTAAATGGTCTGTAACAAAGAGAGATTGGATTCAAGAGGAAGATCATAATTTATGTCAGAACGCGGTCTTAATAATCTAATGCAGAGCTTTGAAAATGATGGAGCTATTATGTCTGGTATTAAATATGTAAGATCACTCTGTTTGCCCAGCACGGCTTATGCAATCATGTTTATTTTAATTTGCCTTGTAATGCCGTTCTTCTACAACAAGTGAAGGGTACAGGAGGCTGTGCATACTTTAAAAAATTGCTGCTGTCTCATCACAAATCATATATTGCACACTATCCCATGGGTAATTGTGGCTGAGCAGTGAAGTCGTTTTTAAGGAATTAGACTTTAGAGGAAAGTCCTTGTTTCAAATCCCACGAGACTAATGTCTGATGTACCTTTAGTCAAGATACTTAGTATGTATTGTTTTATAAATAACCTCTGATGACATCTAAATTGCCCTACATTTGGGGCATCTGCTGAGCATAATAATGATGCTAAAACGATGAATTATGCAGTAGTGATGAATTAAAGCAAATAAGCTAATACACGTGCTGGAGGTCACAATACGGCCCCACACACCTTTGGTAGAGCAATGCTGTGCTATCAGATGTAATTTAAATCCAAATCCTTTCAGGAGACGGCGGGCTCTGTCTGAGCCATTTCTTGGCTCTTCATCTCTATTCCCCGAGTGTGATGATGAAAGAAGCAGTCAGATTGTAACTCACTTTCTCTCTCTGTCTCTCTCTCTTTCTCCCTCTCTCTCTCTCTGTCTCTCTCTCCCTCTCTCTTTCTCTCTCTCCCTCCCTCCCTCCCCGTCTCCCTCTCTCTCCCTCACTCTCTCTGTTTCCCTCTCTCTCTCTCTCTCTCTCTCCCTCCCTCCCTCCCTCTCTCTCTCTCTCCCTCCCTCCCTCCCTCCCTCCCTCCCTCTCCCTCCCTCACTCCCTCCCTCACTCCCTCCCCCCCTCTCACTCTCTCTCTGCTGCAGGTGGGGTGTGTATTGCACAGTCCCTGAAGATCCCCCGGGAGCCGAAACCAGGAGAGTTTGACAAGATAATCCTGCGGCTGCTGGAGACCTCCAGCGCCCGCGCCGTGATCATGTTTGCAAATGAAGACGACATCAGGTGTGTGTCTGCGTGGGTGTCTCAGTCAGAGCCGTGTGTGTGTGTGTGTGTGTGTGTGTGTGTGTGTGTGTGTGCGTGTGCGTGTGCGTGTGCGTGCGAGCAAAGAAGTCTCTGCTTCATTGCTTCCTCGTGCTATTAAATCAAGAGCAGATTTTTAATTCCCTATCAGTTAATCAACAACCGCTCACAGTGGATACAGATAACGCTCACATTGACTCTGGGGTGATTCGGTGAGCGTCTTATGTTATGCCATTCTTTCACTGCATATTATTTAGTTATTTATTATTGCTTTACTTAGAGGTACTTGCCAACATCCAATTAACACAATTCCCAAATCTCAGATGAAACATGTTGCGAGCAGAATTTGTTTAAAGAATAATATCTTAGAGTTGAAAGAGAGCAAAAAAATACATGAGCGTTGGGGAAAAAAATGAATACTGTAGCTATAGCTGAGGTTAAATTTCTTGAGCTGACGGACCACTAAAATTTCTGTTCAATGTACAGCAAATTTAGATACAAATGGAGACATGTAGCTCACCTTGTAAAAAAACGCTTTTCCACTCTAGAACTGGAACCAATCTAGCTTGAACTGGAGACAAAGCAAGCCTCCAATGTTGGACAATTACATTTTCTTGGCACCATCCAATCAGAACTGTTGTGGAGGACTTCTCATTGAATTCAGACCAATCTGCTTAGATAGGCATTTTTTCCTGGACTTTCCCTGCAGTCTGAGGCAAAGGGTTTCTTGCAGAACAAAAATTGATTCCACCTAATCTCCTCTTTTCAAGCGTTGATTGTTTGCCGTGATCAGCAGTGGCAGAGCTCTGCTTTCTCTCCTCAGTGTTAATGTCCTCCTCTTTTTGTGGAGATACTGAGAGATACAGTGTGGTGTAATCATGCAGAACTTGCTCACCTGCAAGATCACCAACCTCGGTAGTGATGTTGGGCTGGAAGGAAATACCTTGGAAAATGAGCATGGAACCAGACTTGAGACAGCCAGGCTTTACAGTTGGAAAGGTGTATAATAAAATGTGATTGTGCACTGTCTCTTCGTGCTGTGAGTGCTAAGGTGGTTATGTATCTTTATTTCTGTAGGATGGCAATTCTCTTTCTCTCTCCCTCCCTTCCTCCCTGTGTGTGTGTATGTGTGTGTGTGTGTGTGTGTGTGGGTGGACTGGTAGTTGAATGCTTCTCTCCTAAACTAACCAGTAAAATGTTGTGTCTCTCCACTGCAGGCGAATCCTTGACGCTGCCAAGCGAAACAATCAGACGGGTCACTTCCTGTGGGTGGCCTCAGACAGCTGGGGTTCCAAGATCTCCCCAGTGATCCAACAGGAGAGGGTGGCAGAGGGTGCAGTCACTATCCTGCCCAAACGGGCCTCTGTGGACGGTATGAGACTTGAGGATCAGGGTTGAATGGTTCCGATATTGAGCACTGGCACTTATTTGGCTGTGGGTCGGTCATTAAGATTGTGCGGCTTTACACTAGCCTGGTTTTCACCAGTCTCTTGGCTAGAAAGCTAAGGCTGGAATCCCTCCTTTTCAGTAGTGGCCAGAATCACTCACAAAGAAGCTGTATTTCACGTTGATTGGAATCCTCCCTTTTCATATTCGACAAATCATATCTGTTTTTAACAAGAGCCATCCAATATTTTTTTTTGTTCTGATTTACTTACCCTAGTTGCTAACTAACTAATAAATACTATTAGAACAAGTTATCTAGGTAAAGGAACAAGTTAGTGAAGTAAAGCTATTTATCTGCATTTAATAAGCTACATTGTTATTTCATTGTGATCCACAATGAAATAACTTCAAAGGTGGTCTTTAAACCAGGGTAATATTAACTTGCTAGCTTGGAAACTTTAGCTAAATGAGCTTCATTAATGACGGTTAATTAGTCTGTGGTATGTGTACAAACATCTTGGTGTCTTAGTTGTATTCAGTAAGATTGGCTGTTTAACATTAAGAAACTAAGTGGCTTACTGCCAATATTCAGCAAGCTCAGCTGGCCACAGCATGCTTAATGTTAACGAGAGAGCTACAGGATTTAGGTCTCTCTCAGCATATTTCCAATAAACGTGGAGGTAATGTCTCAAGCTCGCTAAATTAAGTCCTATTTCTGAGACTCTGGAGGCGGAACCAGTTTGTTTGTGAATCCTCCCTTATCGCAATTCTCCTCCCTTATTTTTCTGCTAGCTAGGAAGTATATGGAGGGTCAAAGGCCTCATCACATGGTATGTTTCAATTATGTGTTAGCCAATCAGCACATTCCTTCAAATTCTTAGTGAATGTTTCCGGTGACAGTGGGTTATAATGAGAAAATAAATAAAAGACCAGCCTCTCCAGCCAATGTAACATACCTCTCAAGATGTGGCATGTACCACATGGACTGGTAAGCCAGTCCATCTTTACCCAGGCTAGCAGAACAACTAGGAAACCCATCCCTTGGCCTAAGATCAAGGCTTCAGCTTTAAAGGGGACTGGTCATAAATCCATGTCTTGATGTACTCTGAAGAGCCTCCAGCACTGAGTTTAGAAAGGTGGTTCTGCTGTGGACAGAGCGGTGTGAGTCAGCGCTATGTTCCACGATCCCTTCCTCCCCTCCTATGCCATTGGTTCCATGCCATGTCCAAACATAAGAATGTAGGCAAACAAGCAAGATCTTACTTTGGCAAGACCTGCAAGGGATCACGCTCTTATGATAACTGTGTGATTAAAGTAGGAATAGATCAATGTTTTTTGTGGGAGGTGGGGGGTTGATTTTGAGTTAAAACATTTGTTCTTGCTGTAAATGCGTCAGTTCTGGTGGCAGCGTGAGAGTTTAGCCAATGTGTGTCTGCTTCGTCAGCAAACACCGCCTCCTCCCCAACACCCCCGTCTTCTTTTTGCCTCCCCCCCAGCCTTCGACAGATACTTCCGGAGCCGGTCCCTTTCCAACAACAGGAGAAATGTTTGGTTCGCCGAGTTTTGGGAGGAGAATTTCGTCTGCAAGCTGGGCTCTCACGGAAAACGCCCAGGAAGCCCCAAGAAATGCACAGGTAACGTAGCGGGGATGTCACAAGGGGCCTTAGAGAAAGAGAGAGAGAGAGAGACGCGTTACGTACTCTTATGTGGCGTATCCAGAGCTGAAGAACAATTTCAGTTCCGTCAATGTAAAAAAAAAAAAAAAAAATGCCTTTACACTGGGAGAGCCTGCCACATTTGGAACCTTTCCAGTGTCTGAATTCATTGCACCTCGTTACTTCATCTCTGTAAAAGTAAAACAAAACAAGCAGAGGGGAATGATATTGTCACAAGGGGACTTTGAATTATGTGAAATGAGAACACACTGTGGAATCTTTGGCTTCGTCTCTCCCCGCAAGCTGAAGGAAAGATCCACGCTAGTCTGTCTTTTTACAGTCAGCTGTGAGGGCATATGCCCCCTGGGGACTCCCAAACACAGGCTGGCACGAGTAACTGAGCCAGTTTGGGATTCATACGGTTTGTAAATAAAGTCCAACAGATGCATTGGCGTGAAGGAGGGGAAGATTTTTATCTTTGTTTGTAGCAGGATTTAATCAGATTGGAAGTGGTCAGAAAGGAGGTATCTGTGTCATGCCAGCTGAGAGAGAGAAAGAGACAGACAGAGAGAGACAGAGCTTAAGGATTATTACTAATTAGCAAAGGCTTTTTTTTTAGCTGGCTTACAGTCTGTTTTTTATTATTATGGGAAAGCCGGGACATATGTCAGGCAAACAGTATTTTCGGTGATCACCAGTTGCTAGGTACATTGCTGCTTGGTACATAGTGAGCTTTTTCTGGATTTGGCTCTGTATTCCACAATTTTAGATTTGTAATCAAACAATTAATGTGTGGTTACAGTGCGGATTCTCAGCTTTTATTAAAGGGTATTTTTTAAAATGCATTTTGGTTTCACCATTTGGAAATGACAGCACTTTGTACACAGTCCCCGCATTTCAGTGTACAGAAGCATCTTCTCAAAATACATGCATTTTATATGCTGAAGAGAAAACCTAAGACAACTTACCCCAGAGCTTAAGATGGCTGCAGTTCAGGCCTGGCAGAGCATCAGCAGTGATGATACTGACCACACTGTGATGTCTATGGGTCACAGACTTCATGCAGTGAATGCATTGCAAAGATATGTGACAAAGTACCGAACATGACTACTTTCATTTACATAACATTAATATGTCCCAAACATTATAGCACCCTGAATGAACATGGTGTAGCCAAGGCGTTTAAACCTTAAATAAAACTTGCGAATGTACACTTGAACCACCTGTGAATTGCCCGATTACAAATATAAAATTGTGGAGCACAGCGCCTAATCAATGAAAATTATTTTTCTTTGTCTAAAAAATTATAGCTCTCACTATATATATATATGTGTGTGTGTGTGTGTGTGTGTGTGCGCATGCCTGTGTGTGTGTGTGCGTGCGCGTGTGTGTGTATGCAAGAGGGATAAAAAGACACTTCTCAGCATCTTTATAGATAGGTGGGCGTGTGTCTCAGCGTGCTTCCGGGCAATAAGGAGAGCATGGATGCTGCGGTGGGATTGTCCCTTGCTTTTATCCAAAGTGACTGTTATTGTTCCGATATGGAAACTTGACGTAATGATAATAATTACGGCTCCATCGTTTCACCGCGCCGTGCCCCCCCCCCCCCCCCCAGCACTTTATCTACCCCCCCAAATGCATGGGCACAACGCTCCGCTGCCGATGGACGCCTCTGTCAGCAGCCTCGGCGCTGCGAGACGTCGTACGGTGATTATTTTTTTCCCTGAGGAAAGCGTCAAATTGTGACAGCGTGACACCGAAGCGGCGCTTTCCTGTCACAAACAAAAAAAGGAAGCGCCGTGATCCGGCAAGAGGGAACTTTGTGTTCCCCCCCCCCCCCCGCCACCCCCCCTAGGAACGGAGAAAGTAAATCATCACACTTATGACTCTTAATGCTGAGAGCCGACCTCGTCCTGGGGGCCCTCCAATGAGTTCCGCGTCATTTAGCTTAGCGCATCCAATACTTCTCTAATGAGGGTTCCTTCCGCCCGTTATGAGGGCCCGCTGTTGGCGTAAGTGCAGCCCTCGAAAGCTTTCGGGGACTTTAATTGGGGAAAAAACGTAGACAATTTTTCACAATGGGGAGATAAAACAAGATTTATTGTTCCTCTGAGAAAGGCCCGGAAGCTATGGGGGGATAAATCGGTGTGGCCCTTCAGAAATGGCACGCGTCACCCTCCTCCCATTATGAACCTCCCACTGCGAGACACGCGCTCTGAAAGCGGTCCGCTTTTTTTCCCGTGGTCATCCCAGGTGCTTGCTGCCTATGGTTCTCTACAGGAGCGGTGCCAGGTGACCACGTGAATGGATTTTATTATGAGCCTGAGGCTGAGCCTCAGAGTTTTAGTAGTGGCACAACAACAAAGGAGAGGAGCTGGATGAGCATTTTTTCTGGCCCGGTTGATGCTTGCAGAATCATCATGCAACGAAGGCAATCAGCAGAACCTCTGTCCATCTTGCACGTGTGTGTTCTGAGTGCGTGTGCGCGCACGTGTGTGTACAGTGTGTGCCCGCGCGCATTGATTCCGCGCCGAGGGTCACGTTCTCCAAAAACAAGCATTAAGCTGACAGGCAGCGCTCAGCGGGTAAATCGACTAAATCTGCACTGTAGACATATGGGGAGTGCTCATGTAAGGGGAGCTCAGGTGCCTGGTCAGAGGATTAATGGTGTTTGACTCTGCATAGATTTTTGCATAGCATTACATTTTGGTCACCTCTCCCATCACTGCAGGCGGGGTAGACTGAGGGCTAGTGAAGATGCTGATGCACACACATAAACCACAATGTTGGGAAACTTTTAAAAATTATTCCCCAGGGTATTCATAATGGCGGTTCTGTCTCAGATGGGTTTTTGGGTCAAGAAGGGCACCCCTCCACATAGCATCAGGCTCTGAAACTCCTTGCAGTCCCCCCCCCCCCCCCCCTTGTTCTGTGACACACGCGGTTTCTGGAATAAACTCACTAAATTCACTGAATAAACAGCCTGAGGCATTGTTTAAAGGGGCGGGACAAGAAGTTGGGGGTCTGTGCCTTAGAACCCCCACAGGAGTCTGTGCTCCGTGAAGCTTGATGCTTTCCTGACTCTTCACTGAACGTTAGTTTTCAGTGCTGCCCAGGGGCTTGCCTCCCTGCCCTGATTGGCTGACTGGCGCCTGGCAGATTCTGTAGCGCACGTGATATTTGATGCGGCGACATATGTCTCCCGCTGGCCAAGTCTGGCTGTGCAGTGGTGCTAACAACGCATCGCTAATATCTGCCCGGGGGCCACGCTGTCACAAATGCCACAGGAGAGCCTCGAATATCGCTGCCCTGGCTGCTGTGGGCTGGTCTGTGAATCCGTGGAGACGGACGGATCCGGACATACGGTGCACACGTAGTGGCTCCATTTTGTGTACATATGTGTGAGGGGTTTTGTGTACATTTGTGAGGAATTTTTTTCTGGGAACTTGCCTAGTAACCACAAGGTGGAAGGTTTGATTTCTAGGTGGGGTGCTGCAATTAGTGCCCTTTAGCCAGGTATTGACCTTTGTTTCAGTGAAATAAGTATTTTCACTGAAATAGACATTTACACAATAGAAAAGGTTAAAATGCAAATTGTATATTGTGTAGTTGCCCATAATAAAGCCCTCTGCCAAGCCGATAAATTATGCAGTTTTAGCTTTGTATGCTATGAAGAATTCATAATGTGAGCTTTACTCATGGGCTGTAAAAGGTTTGGGTGCTAAAACTGTGCACGCGTATGGCAACCCTGTTATGTACAACAAGTGCAAGTAGCTGTTACACATGAAAGACTGCAAGTTACCACATCATGTAAAGTGTTAAGCAATGTTTATTTGCGTTGCATATCCAGGTACTCTGCTCTGAGTATTTTTCATGATGAAATTAAACAGAGGACAGATGAGTGTACTGGTTTCAAAACTGAATCAACAGAAAATGATCTGGGGCAACCGGGTGGCTCATCTGGATAAAAATATAGTTAGCTTTCTGCGGTTTAAAAAAAAAAATTATTTCGGTTTTATTGTATGTCTTTGCTTGAACCTAGACAGCTTTTGTGCGCGATGAAGAGTATTTTAGATACTTGCAGAAGCTTCTGACGACTTTCCAGCTTTATAATACTGCTATAGGGGCTTTGTTGTTTTTGTAAGACATTAAGTTTAATTTTATTTTCACTTGAAACTATTTCATATGGCATTTCATATGGCACATGCAACCTGAGAACACTGTGCTTAAGGACAGAAGAAACAGCAGGAGATAAAGACAGATATTTATGTTTATAATTGCAAAAACACTATAAAGTAATATATTCATAAATACAGGTGCTGGAAACATAATGCCGCTGGACAAGCCTCTTTGGAGTTACATGAATTTTATTTTTTTTGCTTTAAACCACAAATCTGTGAAAGCCCCTTTGCCAGCCATTATAAAGCTGGCAGGTTGTCAGACACATCCAAAATAAAGCTTATAAACATTCCACACAAAAACATTCTGGCCCTCAAAAATACATTAAAACAGAAATAATATTGAAAGCTCCTGAAATGGTACCATCCCTTCAAGGAACTGTTTTGGTGCATGGATGAGCCCCAGGGTATCTGGTATCGATTGTGGACCATACCAGTGGTAGGCAGCCCTGTAGGGAAAGGGTTTCAGTTGGCTGGGGTTACAGTGTCTTACTGCTAATTAGTGGCCCCTGTTGGTCGATAGGATGCCTGCAAGGCCGTCTGTTGAGCTGCCCATGAAATGTCTTTGTCTGGCTCTGGGGCCTGTCTAGGGGCCCGATTCGCTAACTGTGGAGTCATAAGATGCAGTGCTGACATCATGCGCTTCCAAGAAAATCCCATGCCGGTCTGCACTCGATGGCAGAGGTTGCAGAAATTTCAAAAACTGAATCCATTTGAATTCTATTGGGTGGAGAGTCCATGGTCGAGGTTGGGAGAGAGAATTGCACCTTGTTGATTAGAAATGTATGGCAAAAATGTGAATTTATGCAGATGTGAAGACACGTACAATTTCTGTGTATACAAATACACCTTTCAGGTCAACAATAGACTCTACGCCCAAGTTCAAGTGGATTAAGTTTTTGAAATTACTCCAATGTACCAGTAACTCTCAACAAAACTCATTCAATTGAGTTATATTGCAAACATTTAGCAGTCACACAGAACATTATTGTTTGCATAGTATCCATTCAGCTGGATTTATACTGAAGCAATTCAGGTTAAGTACCTTGCTCAAGGGTACAATGGCGGTCCTAAGCTGGGAATCAAACCTGCAGCCTTTACTGTATGTTACAAGCCCAGTTCCCTATCCATTATACTGCCCACCAGTTTCACTGAAGTTATAATATGATTTCCATTAAATCCCAGGGGAATCCACAGTACTGTGGCCTCGCTGGCTCTATCGCTCGGAGGGTAGAAACAAAACAAAATAGAACAGGGGCTTTGGGTCTATCAATTTCCTTCCTCTTCACCCAGCAAGGAAGAATCAGCCTTCAATCATCAATAGCAATTAATTCCGATAATTACATTTCTAAAAGAGAGAAAGAAGGAGTGGGTGTGGAGAACCCTGTCTCTTTCATCATGCCAATCGCATCATGGCTGTAATGAGGGCGCTTCGCTGAAAGTGTTTGTGGTCTGTCCTCTCTCAGTGCGGCCATTTTAAGAACGGCCTGGGAGTTTGATTACACCCCCCTGCTTCAGCAATGGGACCCAAATGAGGAAATCGATGGAAAGGCTGCAGTTAGTTTGTCCTCCTTGATACTGACAATGTCATAATCTGCCCCACTCAGTATTAATTGATTTCAACAGGATGAAGCACAAATGAGCACTTAGCACGTATAAACAATTGCTGTGTCTGGCTTGCACCAGGTTGTACAGACCCATTTTCAGTTGATGACCTACTCATACAGCAAAAAGTAAAAAACCCACGAAAAGCAGATTTGGAACTCCTTATGCATATTCTTTGGCTCTGATGAACAAGGTATGTAGACGATGGCCTAGCACAGGGAAACAACTTTTGTCTGGGAGAATGAGACTGTAAATATTTAATGACATTTGCCTATTGTCTGCATCAATATCATGCAAATGCTAATGTGACCCCCCCCGTAGTCCAAAGGTGTGAGTCGGTGCGAAACTAGCTCTGCACCCCAACACTATCAAGCCCAGCAGTGCCCAAATGCCAAAAACAATCAGAGCATGTCTGCAAAGGGAACTGGACAAACATTAGAGACATTATTTGGCAGTGGAGAAAATTGTGTCCATTTAATAGATTTCATCTCCATTCTTATTGGTTTATTCAGAACATTTCCATATCAGAAAGAATCTAAGAAGAACCAATTTATTTTACCTATTTTTTAAAGATTTCCTTGACATCAAGGCTAATCTCATTTGCTGCTGTACATATGTCACAGAAACAGCCATACATGCAGTATTTCCCACAAAGAAATAAACATTAAATCGTTAGATCCCAAGGTAGACTGTACTCAGCCACAGAAGAACGCGATCAAACAAAGGAACACTGGCAACATAAAGAGAGCCCATCTAATTTAAAATAAATCAACATGTATATAACATGTAAGGATAACATTTTATGCCACAGGAGTGAGAATCCTCAGCTGTCTGTATTGAATAATTGTTGGGAATAGTACATTTACTACATTTAATACAAGGCAAATACAGACATTCATGAAGTATTGGCACTGGGAACCATATATGCAAGACTACCAAAACAATTACATATCTGTAATTAAGTACTGAATATATCAGGGGGCCCCCTTAACATGATAGATTGAGGCTGTTGAGCCAAAACTTTGCCCCCTGTTTGCCCTCGTTGCCCTGGGGCTGTGAAGGTTTAATGATCCCCCATGAAGGAGGACTCCATTTGTAGATGTGCGCAGGCTGGACAGAGTGAAGCAAACTAAGATAAGCGTGTATAAAATCTAACCAGGATCCAAACAGTGTGTAAAAATTCCCCGAATAATAATTACAAACTGATTCCAGTTTTCCTTACAAATGCAAGTTAGCATTGTAAAAAATAAATAAAAAAATGTTCAGCAAAAAAAAAAAAAGAAAGAAAGACAGTTTTAGCTGCCCTGTTAGCTGCCAGAAGCTTAACCGCAGGTCTTGATTACGAATGTGCAAGGAATGATGAGGCCCTGACTTTAGGTGTGAAGGACTCACAGCGTTTAAAGGCTTTGCTCTTCCCTTCGGCAGATCGTGGCACAGAGGAGGAATTGTGGGTATGTGGAGGAGAAGTGTGAAAGCACAGACAGATAATGCAGGCGCTAAACGCTTTGCTCTGAGTGATATAGGGCTGTAAAGCTGCGGAATGGGCTTGATAATGGAGCCGCGCCGATGTTTCTAGTCTCCGATTGTAGATCACGGGAGGGGCGGGGCCCTGTGCCCCATACCCCCACCCGCCCCCCCCTCCCAAACCGCGAGGTCCCTGGCTGCTCGTGGCTGCGGTCCGCCTCGAAAGAGTCGGATGGATGGAGACGTCAGTGAACCCGCCCAAAAGATTCCGTCAGTTTGTCATTGCCTCGTTCTCACTTGGAACTATTTATAAGCACGTGTTAACGATACGGTAACGGGGATGCTGACTTCTGAGTGGTATGTCTTTTCTGGCGTGAAAAGGGAGGGAGTGCTTCAAAAATATATAATAACGTGATTATAAGGGAGACGCAGTGCTGTACAGTATGCAGGGAGATGATGGCTGAAAATATGGAAAAGTTAAAGCCAGTCATGTGATTTGTTGACGTATCCTTCCGACCGGCTGCATTTATGTGGTGCATATGGTGACTGGGTCATATCTCCAGCGAGTTTTATGGGCAGGCACAAGGTTATTAATGTGTTCCCCCTATGCCTTACAGCCATTATTCCCCTCCAAGAAACAGGTGATATTACTGTCTCATGCAAATGCACATCCTGATTTGCATTTATCTTTAACTGGAAAAAGAAGAATTGCATATGCAGAGAAAACATAGACGCATTGCATGCACTTACATCCACAAGCACGCACGCATGCACGCACGCACACACATGGGCACGAACGCACGCACACACGCACACACACACACACACTCACACACTCTTCCATGCTCATCCGTAAAGAGATACAGCAGAGTGTAATTATGCATTAGTTTGTTTAAAGGCTGCCTAAATATTGAATTACTTAATGAGTGAAAACAGAAAGTCATCAGCAGAATGTGCTGCTTAAAAATGGTCCATCAGTGCTTCTCCCTGTCGCTCAGCTCTACCATCTGCCTCATATCTAATCAGGACCAGACCTAGCGCTACCAGTCAAGATTACAGAAATGTAGCATTATCCAATCCAGTCAAGTACAGGCTGTTTCCCTACCTCATTCCAGTATTGTAAATGGACAAGAGTACATGCCTGGCAGTACTGTAAATGGACACCGGTATTTCATTTACAGCACTGTAAATGGACAACTGCATATAACTGTATATAACAGATTCTATGTGGATAAAATTTAGTGATTGAACCAATGAAGATAAACATGTTTGTTTTCAAAGTAAATGGGCCTTCATACATTAGGATACCTGCTGAAATGGAGACTAATAGGATTTTCTTGGCTGGTATAATTTGGTTGTCTTGCCCGGGTCACCTGTTCCCTGGTTCATGTTTAGGGGTTGTCTGAGGGACTGTAAAAGACTTAGCTATCCCAGCCCCAGCTGCATGGGCCGGCCATGGATGATCAGGGACAAATAAAAGAGGCGGAGAACAGCTGCTTTTGAGTTGGAAACTGTTCTCAGCTCACCTTGATATCATTGGAAAGATGCTCACAGAGGTAATGCAGCAGGTCACACGCAGGTCTCCCACGGGCAGCTCGCAGGCTGCCATCACAATCGCACGTCTGCTGCATTCCGAAGCCCTTTCACGGGAAAGCAGCGGTTTCTCTTTCATTAGAATCATTTACACTCATCTGTTTCTGTATCAAGCCCACGGCGAAATGACCCAGGCATAATTGCGCATTTTGATAAACGCGGGGCGGGTTTATCTGCGGATCCCGTCAGGAGCGCGGTCTGAACTTGCTGTTAGGCTGAGCAGTGAGGCTTTGCCCCAGAGCGCCTGCCATTTTGCAGTCTGTTCAGGACGCAGACTCTTAATTAACAGCCCTGTTCTTCGCCACAATGAGAGCCGGAACCGCCACAGAAGGCCTTCACCTGTGAGTGTTCAACGAGGCGGCGCCTACAAAATAAAGCGTTTAAAAATAAGCCTTTTTAAAAAGTCAGTTAATCTGCGCACAGCTGTTCTGTGTGTTCGGTGCCTTTTCCCTGACTAGTTGCCAGCTGCGCACATTTGTGCAGTGCACCTCCACCTGCTGGATCGATGACACAGGTGTTACAGTCCATGGAGGTGTCATGCTATGATGGCCTGCTTTCACAGGTAGGGGTGGGGCTTGCTGTATTGTTGATGTAACTTCACACTTGAGGGCTGTTCAAATTCTCACAAACCCTTGTGGGCGGTAATGAAGCTATAAATAGAATGTTTTCAATAAAATTGAATCACATACTTTTTTAAATCCAAGTGCTATTTGTTGTGCTATAGTGTATTGGAGGTGTTGCTCATCACATCCCCTTGCCCCCACCCTAGTCTACCCACTATCTATCTCCTTCAATTATGTTTCTAATATCCTCATTTTCTCAATTATTTATCCAGTGTCACTTGTCAGGGCCAGCACAGGGCCGACTTGTCATTGCAGTGTCAACCGTAATGACGGGGTCAAAAAAGTGCGATAAAAATCTGGATTGATAATATGTTGTCATTGAAGTAAATATTATTGAGGACTGTCTGAATAGGCTGTCTTCTTTGTTGAGTTTTTCCTTAAATTTTTTATCACAAAATACTATCTCCTATAATTATTCCGTAATTTATCTAATTTACATTTCGAAATGGAATGGTGCCCCTTTGCTCCACTGAAAGAAAAATATGAAGCAGTTCTGGCTGGCAATGGGGGAATTAAATTTGCGTCTGTAAGTGAGGTTTAATTGAGATGCTTGTTCCCGTGATTAAGCTGTCGATCATCCTTGTCACCATCCATCACTCAAGGTGATGAAATATGTATTTTCTTCATAGCTTAGCTGAAACAGCCAGCCACTGTTAGCTCAGGGCATGCAAATATTTTCCTATTAATGTGGTCTTTATTTTGTCAAGCAATCATTTACACTGAGACAGGTTTCACATCTTCTTCTGGGGTTGAGGGCACTTGCTAAATTGTAGACAATCACTGTTTCTCCTTGGTGGTGCCTGGTTAATAAGGCCTGGATTTAAAAAAATTCAGCTTGCAAATATATCCAAATGTTCATTTCTTTAGTCCACAAACAGTTTGGTAGGTACAATTTGACGATTTCTAATCTTACCAGCCATATTTGGGACAAAAAAAAAATACACATAAAACATGACTTGTTTTTTTGACCACTTGTTTTATGAGGTTCAATCACAAAATAAACCAATTATGAAAAAGACGATCATCCTGTTTGATGCTGTTCTGGTGCATGAATGGGACTCACGGTCTGGTATTGAATCCGGAATTTTCCAGTGCATACCGTGGCCCGCACTCCCATAAGACAACACATAATTGGCCCGAGCATCACCCAGGGAGGGAGGATTTCAGACATCTGGGATGACAATGTCTCATCACGCACCAGTGACCCCTGCTGGTGGATTGGTTGCTCCCGCTTCGTCTGTTGAGCTGTAGAGACAACTCGTGTCTGTGTGAGCTCAGCTTGTCAACTGTAGTGCGAAAAGACGCAGCAGTGACATCATGTGCTTCAGAGGAGAGCACAGACTTGTCTTTTACTTCACCTGCACCAGCGATGGAGGTTGCATTCAAAACTCAGAGACAAAGGGGGAAAACCATTAATTAAAAAAATCTCATTTAAGATATTGTCATTTAGCTTACAGACCACAACACTATCTTGGCCTGTTATTTTCTGGCTTGCTTGAGTAATTTATGCAACATAAAACAAACAAACAAACAAAAAAATACTGTGACTGGAGATTGAACAATGCAGATGCATACTCCCAGAGCTTATTCAACATTCCAAATGGACCTGGCTGCAAATTTAATATAGAAGTCTATTAGCTTGTAGCATCTATTTGGAAGATTGATGGGGGACTGTCAACATACAAAAAAAATATTGTCACAACCTTACCAGTCAATAAGGAATCTTATTTAAATGTGTTAAATCCAAGAGCGTCTTCTATGAGAGAAACCGAGATGGAGAAGGGTGAAAATACGAGCATGACAGACTGAGTTTGAACAAGATATTGGCCAAATAAAATGTATCGTATGATGCAATTGGGGGGAAACATTTTTTTTTTTACTGCTAGTTCTTCCCTTGAGATAATTATTGTCAAGCCAATATCCAATTTCACTGGTGAGACTCATCAAAAGTTATGCTTCACCTTATCTCTTTTTCAAGCAGCATTGCTTTTCAAAATTGAATGGATTTGAAAAGATGACTCTGTCCAGTCTGTTTGATTTCTTACCACCCAGGCAAAACATTAAAAGGGCCCGGTTTTAAACATGAATGCAATTCAGCATGGAAAGGATTTAAAAAAATGGCACCCAATATGAACATGCAGCAGTGTACTTTATATGTAAAAAATGATGTTTTTTTAGTGTAGTAAAATAAATATATTTTATTTTTTCTTCCCAGCCATTTTACCACATTGTAAGTAGTCGGCAGTTTATTTTATGTAGAATCAAATTATTATGGTTTTCATCAATTCAACTTTTCAGTTTCGTATCATTTACCATTACAAAAGGATAGTTCACTTTAGTGCTTTATTTCAGTTTTAGTGTTTACTTTCGATTGCCCCAGACAATTTCTCCCAAGATAGATATTTCAGATGTTTACAAAAAGTTTCTGGCAATCTACCAGCTTTACTACGACAGTTATAGTGGCATTAAGGGGTTTGTGGTCCAAAACAAGTAAAGACACTTCAAGTAGGCATAACTTCAAAGCAGCTTATTCAGTAACGTTACTGTATGCCTGCAGAGGCTGTACCTGTGTATATTACCAGATTATTCTTCAAAATATTGTATTTCATCTTATTTCACAAGTCAGGTCTGCTGTATAAATGTATCTATGAATTATAAATTAAATCTATAAATCTATATGTTATAACATTCTTTATTTATTTTGCTTTAATGCATAATTCAAATAGAGAATTTGTACAGCATTGTGTAGTTGATTGTTTAGCCTGTAACCTACCTGTGGTGTATTGGATATATTTGTCCGTCTGCTTATAACCAATTCAGCAACTGTTTTAGTGCAAGTCAAGTTTCTGCTAAAAGATGACAGTAGGGGAAAGAGAAATGAGTTTGACATGACAGTCTGTACAGATGTACTGCCATGATTTTATCAGAAAGCAATACCTATCCTGCCTTCTCACAAACTCCGTCTCTGAGGCCAGGCTGTTTTCTGCACAGCTGAGCCTGATATTATTAGCGCACCAACAGAACAAGTCGTGTCCCTTGGATAGGAGCATTTTTTTTTTCCTCTTGGTCAGGCACGATTGTTGTTTCCTTCCTATCAAACTCCAGCTCTCGGGTTATTTCCCCTCTCAGCCACCCCATCTCTCAGGGTGTCAGGCTGCGGTTTGACGACGAGGGAATCCACAAATAAGGTTACCCCGCCATTTCCCGCTCTGCTATTTTGTAACTGACATGAATTCTCTGTTGCTGTACAAGCCTAATTCATTATGGAGCTATAGCCAAGTAATCAGTCTTGTTTCTTTTCTTTTTTTTTTTTCCTCTTTGGAGGAGCTCTCCGACAAGTCCCCCGGACCTGCAGCTGCTATAAAATTAAATTGAATTTTGTTTACAAGATTCTATTAATTCCTCTCTGACACATTCATTGATTGAAGGCTTGCAGGACTTGTTCATTCACCTTGCTGCACCTTGTTTTTATTTTCCCTTTCTGTTGCCTGAAGCGAACACAGTATGGCGGCGGAGCTGAGAAAATCGCATAAAAAATATTTTTCATGAGTCATAAAATCGTGCGGATAAGCATGCTGCTAACTGTCAAAATAATGATCACTGAGGCGTGACCAAAAATGAACCATTGTAAATAAATCACTTGAGTGTGAAAAGGTATTTGATATTAATGCAAGCTATACGACCTCAGTTGAAAGGTATATGAATTATTTAACCTTTGTGTTTACATTTGAGTCCGCACAATAGCTGTAAATAATTTATTGTTACTTAAACATGCCATTGTTTTATGAACAATAAAACAATCAAACATGCCATTCTGGTCTCTTCCAATACTTCCATCGTAATAGTTTTTAACAAACATATAGCTCATAACGAACATGTAACAAAAATATATTTAATTAATATTTAAGGTAATCCTGTGGACTATTTTATAGCTTCTATAACTTATATCTCATTAATGAATGAGCATATGGATACGCTTGTGTGTTTGTTCATGTGTGCGTGTGTGTGAGTAGGTGTTCAGTCTCCACAAAGCCTGCTATTTGCCAGAGATGACAGAAAATGTTTTAGATGATTTTTTTAAATGATCAATTTATGTATTTAAAAGTAAATCGTACGTAAGCGTTTAAAGGGATGGGAATTTTTGTGTGTAATAAAGTTGAAATGGTGACGGAGCGCAGATATCACCTCCTGTTCCGCGCAGGCCTGGAGAAGGTGGGCAGGGACTCCAGCTACGAGCAGGAGGGGAAGGTGCAGTTCGTGATGGACGCGGTGTACGCCATGGCTCACGCCCTGCACCGCATGCACCGGGAGCTGTGCTTCGGCGTGCCGGGCCTCTGCTCCCGCATGAGCAACATCGACGGCAAGGAGCTGCTCACCCACATCCGGGCCGTCAACTTTAACGGTGAGTCCTCGCCCCGCCCCTTCTAAAGGCACCTCACTGTTTTTGGGTCAGTGATTCCCCTGCTGCTGCGTGGGCTTCTTTTTCCTTTCATCCTCTCTTTCTGCCTGTCTTTATCAGTTCATATGTTTGTCTTTATTCCGTCTTTGCCGTCTTTGTGATCTTTGCCCTTTTTTCTTGCTCTGTGATCCTCTTCCTCCTTTTTTTTTTTGATGCTTTCACTCCAGGTAAGCATGTGCTCTCTTGCAAAAAAAACATGATGTCAGCTGCTGCTTCTCATGACTTAGCATTTTGCAATTTGGGCTTGAGTTGGAGACACTCCATGTGCAGCTTACTTGTGGGCTTGCAGGCACCGGATTGGCCATCCTACTGTCCCCGAGCGATACTAGAGCCAATTGTATGTCACCCTCTGTCATTATATGTCTCCACTGGCACTGTTTGGATTTGATACCACACTCTGGGGCTTGCATTACAATACCTTAACAGGATGAGTGACCTAGAAGTCCAATTCCCCACATCCTGTTTATCACAGCTCCACTTCCTGTTTCGCATACCCTCTCTTCCTATATATTACATCTTCCCTGCATTGCCTGATGTGAACTTCCTTTTAATAATGCCCTATTTTTGAAGCTCTGCTTCTTTGCTTCTTCTTTGCATTTCTTCCTCTATCATACCTTCATTTCATTTTTACCAACACAACTCTCTATATCTCTTTAATTAAACTTTTCCTTTTTTAATCATAGCTCAAATTCCTGTTTATCACTTCCCTTTTATGACTTCTACTCTCCACTCCTGGAACCTACTCGCTGTATAACCATCCTCCCTGTCAACACTTTATTGGGATGTACTCTTCATTGCAAGAGTCACGCACTTGCTGAATAAAATTTCCTGCTCATAAATCATATTTTGATTTGAATACAGCTTTGAATTTGTTTTATGCTCACTTTGCTCTTTCTTTTAAATCTCATAGGACCTTAAGTAAGCAAAAAAATTTTCTTCAAAATGTTGCCCAACAATGTGTTTATATGGTTATTTGTGTATAGTTATTTAATGTAAACACCATGTTAATTTTTTATACAGCTTTTGGTTATGTTTTTACCTGATTTTGCATATTTACTGAAAATGATACATCCCCTTGTTGGTTTATATTGTTTGGTCAAGAGTCAAGACAGTGCTTACTCTGGAAAAAGCTTTCCCCATTAATTATTTTCCAGATGCTTTCCCCATTAATTCTTGTGTAAGGTGGCCATTGTATAAATGTCATGGCAGGGCTACATACAAGATTTTCCAATTGCCACACCTTTTTCAATCATTCTACTGATTTAGTTTTTTTATCATATGAAAGTATGTCTTGTTATGCAAAACTGAAGTTCACCCCAATCACCTCAACATTCAGTTCTTTGAAATGGATGCTGCAGAGATAGGATTTATAAAATGGTGATGTGGCCACTAAATTCAAGCAGTAATCAGAGGACCTTCACTGTCACTGTCTCTCTCTATCTCAGGTGCATTTGCAATGTGCAGGTTGCATAACTGTCTCCCCATTCAAGGACATTAAAAGCTGGACCTTGAAAGTGATTTAACACTTAATTTCAGAAAACCACTGCTTTTGTGTCAGATAGACAGGATGATGCGCATAACAGGATATGATCTGTATACTCTTTAACTTCTTGTTGCCATCCTGACATTTTTTATTGTACCTCGCTTTGTCTGCCAAATAAATGCAATGTTATGTAATCCTCTAAAGGCATACAGCACTGACCAGGGTTTGCGTTGTTTCCCTGCTCTCCAATATTACACAAGTTAATGGCCAATTTACAAGGCTTGAATGTGGTCATCTCTAAAATAACCCATGTAGTTTTTGTATCTTTTTGCCCACAGTGAAATTGCTTGCTTTGCTTATTTTCATTCATTCTAAGTCACTGACTGTAATGGTTAATGGTCCTTATCCAAGCTACCATAATATTCCAAATAAGCTATTTACATGCACTATTAATTACAATAGCCACTAACATTCCTGTACACATGGTACATGGTATTAGAAATATACACTCGAAAATGACACGGCTGAACTTCCCAACTATCTTCATTGCTTGGGAGAGATGCTAACATTTTCTCACATTTACAGAATTGGCAATTGCAAACTCTTGTTCCTGTCATGCTTTAGAATCTCATTAGAGACAAAAGTGTGCTTCTCAGTTGCTTGAAACATGCAAGCTTATTTGGGCTGGAGGGTGAATTATATCCCAAAATCCAGTGGAAAAATTGATTCATATCTGGGTAGGTGGCATATTCCAAATAAGGTTGTTACTTGACTTAATATATCACGTGTTCAATAGTATGCCATTACTTTATGGTTATGCTTTATGATTTGGTATTCAACTTGTCAGCAGTGGTCAGGATAGCTTTAGATGGGTTTTCTGAATGTCCTCAACATCACAGAAGGGGTGCCAAGAATCAATCAAGAACAACTTAACGACGTTTCTGAAAGCCAATAGCCCTGGTCTTGCCGCTCACTGATAGCCTTACAAAATCGATGTAAAGTCTCATTGTCTAGAACGAGGAAGGTTTCTCCCATTGGAGCAGCACGAGATGCCTGGGACAGGCAAAGATTGGGTCACCTCTGTGGGGCCCTCACTGATGCTGGCACCTCTCCCAACAGCTTGGGGGGGTTACAGAAATAGGGGCACCAATCTCTGGCAATCGACTAAATTTTCATTTGAACTTAACAAAAGAGTCAACACAAAATGTACAGTACTCTTAAGAGAGTTCTGTACATTCCATGTGCAGATTGTGATTAATAATGCATGCAGTAACCAAAAGAAATGAGAGCTGTCCTAAGGGTAGCATTAAAGTTTCAGTTTCATCCAGCATAGGGAAATAGCACGGGGAAAAGTGAGGAGAATTCCTCACTTGGATGGGACGGGGTCAGACTTCACACGAACCTTCACCGTATATATTCCTAGACAAGACATGGAAGTACAGGTGATGTAGTCTTCCATGTATAATGAGAACGGCTTAAACAAATGCTGTCAAAAACTGCAGTAGATCGGGAATTAACCTAGAGAGAAGCAGACGCGAGCTCAGTTATGGCAAATCTCTTAGAATCCTATTCGCTTGGAGTTTTTGTGCCCTTTTCTGTTACAACATTGGCCATGAGCTCTCAGTCATGACGACAATTGACATTGCATTGAGAAGTTTCTCAAGAACAAAGCTGGCTTTCTTCCTTGCTCAATATTTCCTCCTTGGTTTTTCCTGGAGTGGTGGCTCATAAGGAAAGTGGTCTCGAGAGCCCAAAATGTCTTAATTACTCTGGGGAAAAATTCAGAATGCTTACAGTATCTGACAACGGGGGGAAAAAAGTATGAGATCACTGTCAGGAAGACTTATCAGTGAATTGATGTTGGTCTGGGAATAGCATTAGCTATCGATCTTATAGCCATTATGAATAGCTTTCATTCAGCGATAGCCAGTTAGAGCCATTATTTCCTGGCTTACATCAGAATAATCATTCAGAATCCTCCATGTCAATTATGTGCTGTCTGCCGCTGTCTTGATAGAACGTGCACACATTTGTTTTATTTGCGTTTGAAAACTTGGACTCGGGAATGCTACGTCAAGCACGCGGGAATGGAGCTAGAATGGTTGACATGCCAGCTTCATCACATGAACGCACCTGAATAAAATATACACTATAGTTTCTTATTAGGTCAGGCGCATATTGAATAGCAGCTGTCCCGATTCCTGGAGCAATGGTGTGGCACTATTGTTTAATGGTATGTAAAACTCTGATGCATATATCATTTTTTACAAAGGTGTAACTCATACTGTATTTAATGCATTTTGACAATGTAATGCACAGCCCATGTAATCAATATGCTGGAAGGCCTCATTAGGTTCAGCCATAGGAGTGTGAATCTATACCGGTGAAAGCCTGTCATCGCTGAAGTGTATGACTGCCTTCACATTAGCAGTGTAGGACATACAGAGCGCATGCTGTGATGTGCCCTTTTTCTCTTTTCATTTTAATGCCACCTGTCCTCATTCATATCCATTTGCTGTTAAGTGATGAGATTACCATTGACTCAGATTGCATGATAAAACAGCTCTTCAGCATTCTTAGAGTGCGTCCATTTTAAACAAAATCAAAGCCTAAAAATCATCTTTGATAGTGAATGATAAAATGTTCTATAATTTTTCTTTGTTTTTTAAATGTGTGGATCAGCCAGCAGTTTCCTTCCAAAATTGCTGCTGACGGGACGGATTTCACATCAGAGAAAGCAGTCCCCATGTTGTCCAGCACTGTAGACAGGATCTCACACAGAGAAACTGATGTGCTGGAAGGAATTTCTTTACTTCTCTCCTTCCTTTCGAACTGTAATTGATTGGAAATAGCTTCACAGGGCCTTTAGAAATTCATAAATTAAATTTGTGCAGACATTTGTGCAGACATTTAATTAATGCCCTTTTAGGTAAAACAGACTGTTAAACAACAAGAATAGGATTTTGCACATTTTCTTTAAAGTGTTGATTTATTTATTTATTTATTTATCTATATTTCAGGGTAATTAGGCAGTACCCTTTCTTCCCCCCCCCCCCCCCCCCCCCCCAGATATTTGTTTGGGGAAATGGTAGGTTGGTCTCTTTCAAACTGGCAAAGTTTATTTAAATATCAAGATGGGAGTCATGCAGTGCATGAGTGAAAGATCTGAGTGAATTTGATTTTCTTTTTCCATGGCTGCTCAAAGCTCTAGAGCAACAATTGGCCACTCAAAAATACACATTTCACATGTTTGTTCAGGAATGCAGAACTTCAAGGCTCTTACTGTTTATTCCATGAAACTAGCATTCTTTCATTCAAGCCAAAGCTTTCATCTTTGTTTCTGCTCTTTCCTGTATCTTTCCAAATACTCCACATGAATATATTCATCTAATACAAATTGTCTGCGTCTTGTTGCACAGACGTAATCATGCCTCTGGTTCTTCAAAACTTTGTAAATGTAAATTGGAGAAAAGTGAAGAGTTTGTACAGCTAAAGGAAATTAGGTACTTAAAAATTTGGGGAAAAAATGGTTGAACTATTATAAACTTATTAATAGCACATGGAATTCTGTAGTGTACGAACGTCGTGTTCCATCCAGTCATCCACTTCATACTGTTTTTGTTCATGCTGGGCAAGGCCTAGCTTTTTTACTCATTTGTGCAGTCTGGTCTGTAATATTTTAAGAACGCACGCTCCTGCCAGTAAAATGGGACGTCACCATGAGGGCCAGTGATGGAGGTGAGCTCCATTCACTTGCTTCGTTCACATTCACTGTGAATGTGACCACCTGACTTCACTGTGAATGTGACCACCTGACTGTCCATGTACAGTAGTCTCAGGAGGCTCAGGAGGCTCAGGCCTATGCCATGTTCTCTGCGCAGGTCCCTCATTCATCAGCTCTGCTGCCTGACTTCAGTCTGCTGACTGATTATTTTATTTTTATTATTTTATCTGGACAGGGAACGTGCCACATGCGCATGTGATCACATGTTCTTCCTTCACATTTTCCCCACACCTGGTGGTAGAGCTAATTTAAGAAAACGTTTTCCCAGCCTCCTGTCTGGGTGCAGTGAGCAAGCTGTGAAGGAGCTGTGGAACTCTGTATTAGCGCTAGCAAAACTGCTGTGATAGCGTCTTTGCGGTGACATCACGGAGAAGCGGAAAGACCTGAAAACATTCACTTCTAGAGCTGTTATATCTCAGATTTTGTGAACCCTGAGCACTGCCTTTGCTGTTACTGTATGCATCCTTTTCATAGAGAGCTTTGCCGATCACTTTGTATTAAACATTTCTTACTAAATGAAGTAAGCACTCGAACAGATATAACAAACGAGCGATTGTCTATTCGTTTTTGCAGAGACAGCAGCCTTGCTGAGATCCCGTATGGTATTGACCCAGAAAGGAAGCGGATCTGCCTGCGCGCATCGTAACTGCTCCTCACAGAGGGGGATGCTTGCGTAATTAGCTGCTAGCTTAGGATTCCAGGAAAGCGAGTTATGTCATTAGCGTTGACCTGGCCCTCCTCGCCATCACTGTGCTTCCTTAAAGCGCTGCCGCGGTAACTGACATCCCAGGTGCCTTCATTAGGAGTCCCTCACCTGTCTTGAGACGGCCGCGGCGCTCGCAGTGTTAAAAGTCCTCTCGCTGCCCCAGCTGGAGAGGAGACATGGCTGTGCGCAGGGGAAGCGCTCATTACTGCTAATCAGACCTGAATCATATCTGCTGCAGCACAAAACTCTAAATTAGAAATAACCACCCACCTGCAAACCCACACGCACACACACACACACACACATGCGCAGAGACACACACACACTCACGCACTCGCACTCACACACACACACACACATGCGCAGAGAGACACACAGACAAACACACACACACCCGCCCACCCACACACACATGCGCAGAGACACACACACACACACACTCGCACACACTCACACGCAGACACACACACACACACACATGCACACACTTAGTGACTGCACAAAGTAACTTAGTGTAACAATTGAACAGACAATAAAAGTTGAAGACAAAGGAATGAAATAATAACCGCTTAAAGCCTTCCATCATTCTGGATCGTGCGAATGTGTGCGTTTGTATGTCTCTGCGCTGGCGTGTGAGGTGAGGCACTGTGGGGCGTGTACAGTTTGCCAGTGGGTATGCGTGTGCCTATGCCTACACTTATTTGTTTATTCGCTGCCATGTCTTGTGTATACATGTGTGCGTGTGACCCCGTGCCTCATGTGTGTGTGTTTGTGTGCGCGTGAACGCCTTTCTTATGCGTGCGTGTGTACTGTATGTGTGGCGTTCTGCTCAGAGGGGATCATAAGGCTCCCGTGTGATTGGACGTGGAAATGCTGGAAATGCCGCCCTCGCCCATCTGACGTCCCGGGCTGAGCAGCAGCCCCCCGCGGCCGGGGGGCAATCGCCAACTCGACCGCAGCGGACCCGGCGATCGTGCCCCGCTTCAGCGGATCCGTGCGCACGGCGCACTGCGCCGCTCCAGTTTCAGAGCACCATCAGGGGGCCAAAGAGGGAAGGAATACGGTTTTTTGCTAAAGAAGTGGTGATTTCATTTTACAACATTTCTGCTGCTTCTGTAGCACAATTAGAACATTTTATAGAAATGGCCTGCCGCGGGTTTTTTAAAAGACTCGTCAATAAAAAGTAACTGTTAACTTACTTTTATTTTATTTTTATTGGCCACTTAGGGAATCAAAATGGTTCAATAGTAAATAGTTTGTTAAGAGCGGTGAGTGATTTGAGCGCTGGAATCCAGAGTTGTCGGTCACTACATCTGCCTTCAGTTATCATGAATGCATGTCAGTATGAGTCTGAGCACTCAGTAGAAGACCAGCTGATTCTGAATGAAGCAGCATTCCAAATCCATTTTTCACACACAAAAAAAAAAGCCACCAGCATCACTTGACGCGACGTACAGCAATCTGCGACCATTGTTCAGAAAAACAACAAACTTGATGTACAGTCGCAAAGAAAAAAAAGAAAGGCTGAAACAGGCGGTGTTCAATACCATGATGAATGAACGGCTGGGTGTAAATCTGTGAGGGGAGTTTGCCTTCCCCGGTAATGGAGCGTCATGTTGATGCAGAAGTGCAAATGAGGGCCTGAGGACCTGGCACGGCCTCTTCAGCCGGCAGTTTTATCGCTCTCTCAAGACCGCCCGCTCCGCGTGCCAGGCACCTGCCAGACCTTTCCGTTTGTGTGATCGCGGCCCTTGATTGGCCCCCAGGAAACACACGGGGCGACGGTCAGACCCTGCAATTTTCCCAAAGCAACAAAACTGATGGGCCAGTTCTGTGATTAGGTGATCTGCGGCAACCTGAAATCACACTGTAGTGGACGGGAGAATTGCTCTACACAATCAATGTGTGTGTGTGTGGGGGGGAACGGGGGGCAGGGGGGGGGGGGGGGGGGGGGTGTCCTGTCTGTAATGTCTTGATTGTCAGTTTTAAGGCAGAGTACTTCAACTCTGATGATTTACAAATGAAAATCTCAGTCTGCCGTTGCTCGGATCAACTGATTATTCATATTTTTCCTCTTCCGCCCTTGCGAATGCGTGGCTTGGGAATAGGTAGGTGGCTGGAAGTCAGCGCTAGATTATGGCTGCGTCGCAGTCTGATTACCAATCAACTGTCATCAGCCCGCCGCCATGTCACTCTTTTCCCTGGTTCTCTTGCCAAGCCGGAGAAGCCGAACAGGCCAGAGCCTGACGTGATACTTGGATAGGAGACCAGCAGCTGCAGGAGACAGTGCTGGTGTGCCAGTAGGTGCCAATCTACCCTCAGGACAAATTAGAAGAGTCAGTTTTGTGTCCTGTGCTGTAGGACATGCAGGTCTTTCGAAGATGTTAAGGTCTGGTCTGGATTCACTGTGGCCATTAAAGATGTCTTGGCACTTATTGCAGAAAATATGGGTGTTCCTGGAAAAATGCCCAGAATGGATGTCAGCTTGGCCCATGAAACGTCCCCCAGCCTAATTGGCAAAAAAAAAAAAAAATCCTTCTCGTTTCTTGGCTGATGTGCAGTTCAATCCCGGGGGTAAATGGATTCTGTGTTTCATTCTGGTTGGTGGTGACACAGTGTGGTTGTGATTGAGGTGAGGCATCCCCCATCTCTTTCAAACTAAATCATTCGGAGATGTTTCGAATAGATTAAATGAAAGCCCTTTTCTTTCCTTCATCGTGCAGGTCGATCATTTCCTCCTCCATCTTGGTGAGTCACAGACAGCTAAACCAGGCCTTCATTTATCAAACTGTACACAGAACTACTTTTAAGTTTGTCCTTTTGCATACGATATTGAATTTATCAATCCTGTGTGTGACACACATGTTTGGATTTGGTATAATCTTTGGAAGGTCATTTTCTACTGCTCTGTGCATTTGACATTTAGCGTAAGGAAAAGCCTTTTTCACTTAAATGTATAAGGAAAATATCACTAAAGGCTTCAAGCCTGTGCCGACTCAGAAGAGAATGAGCAATCAGGGAAAAAAAAAAAAGACAATGAGAGAGATAAGCCTCGCATGATTAATAAAAAATTTGATTTTGCAGCCTCAACCTGTGCTCAACAGCTGCTGTGTAAAACATAAACAGCATGGTTTATACACTTCAGAATCTCAAACCCTCGAGAATGATAGTTATATTTTTAATTATTTACTGTGTGCCTAATCACATTTTATAAGCCGTTGAGCACACATGCCTATAATAACTTTAAACATAGTGCAACATCCGTGATAGAAACTGCACTATGGAATGAAAAACATGCTGATGCAGCACGGAGAGAGAGTAATACACTAAACCTGCACGCACCACAGTTCTGAGGAGTGAGACAGAGGAAAGGAGACAGAGGAAGAACAGAAGCTAAAATGAGGGAACTGTGCAGAAAAGACCTTGTTCTGCATGCCAGCACCTCTTTTCGCTTGGCAGCCCACCAGCTGAGTTGTGTGGTCATAACGTCAGGGAACAGCGCTTGGGCAGCAGATACGGGTCGACTGTAGGTGCCAGAACAACCAGAGGAGGTTGCTATAGCAGCAATAGGACGGCAGGGTAGTATGATGGTTGGGGACCTGGAGTTTCAGGTTCGTTTGCCAGGTAGGACACTGCCATTGTACCGTTGAGCAAGGTGCTTAATATAAATTGCTTCAGTAAATATCCAGATGTGCATGTGTACTGCATACATATGCAAAAGACTATGTGAGTCGCTCTGAATAACAGTGCCTGTTAAATATCTGTAATGTAATGTAATGTCTATTACATGATAAGTTGCAGACTACCCTGCTGACTGAAAGACTTGCTTCCTGGGGAAAAATACAGCCAATCATTTACCATCCTGTGGGGCTGCTGGCCACAGCCAACACTTGGGTGGTCTTGAGCCACAAAGAAGGCCAAGATTTGTTTTACAGAATACATAATACCCATAAACATAATACATATGCTCAAGGTAGGATGGAATCTGGGTGTCGTCAAAATGATAAAAAGGTCTTCTGGGCAACCTTCCTCTTCCTGCATAACCACACAAATAAGAACTCTTTTAATTGAAATGTGTAATTTCAAGATCTGAATCTTTTAACAGTCTGCCTATTTGTGTTTCAGGGAAATCAAATACAGTATTTGCACATGCCTATGCAGCAAAACGTACAGTGTTAATTCAACCCTAACAGAGTATATATGAGTTCAGTTGGGGCCATAATGTACTCTGTGAGAGTTGCTTTGACGCTGAACATTTCACTCTGTACAATGAGCAGTCAGCAGCACACACAAAGCAGAGTGACAATCGAAAGGGCAGAGCACTGGGCTCAGTGAAAAGGCTTAAATGAACATTCAGGAAGGCTCCTGCTATCCAGCAGCTCATTAGCGGCAATGCATTCTCACTCTCTATTTGTGTACTTTGAACAGTCCCCTCACAGAGCGCTGCTGGATCATAGTCTCAGTAATTTTACCCACAAATTCCTCCCAGCTCTGCTCCTCTCTGCACGTTGCCCATGAGTCTACACTGGCCCACTTACAGTAAAAGGTTATTCATTTCAAATCTGCTGCAAAGCCTTTCTTAGACACAGACGAGTACAAAAATACATTGCGGTAAATGCGCCTCTTATTTCTTTGTCTGACATTACCACTGTCATTAAGATGCAAAGTCTGCAGGAGTGAAAGGCTGGATGGGCTGTAATGGAAAAATTTGTGAATAAAAGATGCGCCTAAAAGATAATGTCTCTCTTTTTTAAAAAATGCGACTTGTTTCAAATATCTCCTCTCTCCTAATGCCAGTACCCATTGTGAAGGAAAAGGGCAATCGATACATTGAGTTGTAGTCAATAAGCCGGAAATTTCTGACTGCAGTTTCCCTTGCTTAATGCGTGCTGCCTGTCTGTGTCTAAGTGAATGTTGCTTCAACCCCCGGAGCTGTTAAATTGTTATTGGCGAATTAATAGAACATTAAGCTCCTCAGCTGTGATTGTACATAGCTCATCTGCTTTCAGTAATGCTCACATTAGTAACTTGAACCGTGAAGCGTATGAACCGGGGAGGAACCTACCATGATTGCTGTCTGGGACTGAAAGTCACATCTGAGCATACAAATTCGCCCATGTTTATGCTCCTTAGACAAGACAATTACACATGCGTGTGTGACCCCTTGCTGTG
This sequence comes from Anguilla anguilla, assembly GCF_013347855.1. Classification (NCBI taxonomy): domain Eukaryota; kingdom Metazoa; phylum Chordata; class Actinopteri; order Anguilliformes; family Anguillidae; genus Anguilla; species Anguilla anguilla. The sequence goes on along the minus strand of NC_049207.1, from coordinate 11,114,151 downwards.
TTGTTCATCGACACAAATAGTTGCTCCACTTTAACAGTTATTATATAGTTATATTATTATTATTCAGAATAATAACTTTTATTATAATCATTAGAGTGTATACAATAATTAAAATCACTGCCACCTTTATCATTTTAGTCATCGTCTTCTTCATCATCATCATCATCATCATTGTCATCATAATTAATTGGATTTATATAGCGCCTTCCATGGATCTTATAACACTTCATAGTGAGGCACTGTATTGAAGGAGGAATATATGGTATATATTGGAGGAGTACATTGTATATATTGAGGGATGATAAGATGAGTGAATGACCTGGTTGGCATTGGAGCACCACAGCCTCTGCTCTGTTTATTTCCCTACACTTTCCCCAGCTGATTTGCTCCGGCTACCTCGTGGCCTATGCCCTCAGCCGCTGCTAGGCACGTATCCCAGTCAGACGTGCGTTCTGATTGGCAGGGCCCTCCAAAGGGCAGACTCGACATCCCAGTGCCGTGTAACGACCAGCATTATCCAGGTCTTCCTCCCCCGAAACGGTGTTTGTGTTTTGCCTGACATGACACTTCCCTAATTAACAGGAGGAAAGGCGAAAGGAGAGAGGAGTATGACTATGCACATGAAAGGCAGGGAGGCTTACCCCCTCCAGGTTACATGCTGTAACCCTCTGCAGCTCATTACGCACACTGACAGCACAGCTTTGGGGGCCCCTCTGCTCCTAAACTCAGTTTTTCACATAATCAAAGGGAAGAAGATGGGGAAAACGCCGACAGGGACCAGGCCTGATTTCTGGGTCCTGCGTGAGACGGAATTTTATTTTCCAAAAAAAAAAATAAAAGCCTTGACGCATTTGTAAGTCTCGCTTGCTCTCCTCTCTCCAGACAGGGCCTCGTGAAAACTGTGAGCCCGCTCGCCCGGCTGGGGTTGGCCTCGTGCGGGCGAAAGAGCGCCACTAATGAGCGGCTAGGGGGTTTGGAAAAAACCCAAATGAAGAAAATATTCCAATCAAAAGTTAAGCCCACCCTGGAATCACATAGACTTAAACTCTGTTTATTGTTTATTGGTTATTTTGGATCCCCATTAGCTGTCACCGGAACGAATGCTGGTCTTCCTGGGGTCCACATAAAATGGACTCTGTGTGCCCGTGAGAGAGCTGTTGCCCCCCAAAACATGCTCTTCATCTTGATTTTTATGTTGACCCCTCCTTTTACAAAAGAAAATCTGTAATGCATGCACTATATATTAGATAAAATGACACATGGTACATAGATACTGTAGAAAACAATCATTCTTATAGTCTTCATAAAGCAAAATAATATCATTATAAATATGGTTATTGCCATGTATATTATGGCTAACATAAAATAATATTTTTATGACAATTTTTTTATTTATTTGCCACTGTTAACCACCATGATGCACTACCATTGTTCATTAATGCTTTTTAAGACCTTATACCATGCTAAAGATGGAGCTATGTAGCCTTATGAATGTGTATTTGCATCTGACAGCTATAGTATGAATGTACCTTTGCACCTGACAGCTATATGTGAAAAGAATGGAAAATAGTAAATTCATGACAAAAACTGAGAGGAATCTGATGGTTATGGCTGCACATCTCAGTGCACACACACACACACACACACACACACAAGACAAAAGTCTAAGGCTACAGAAGTGCTGTATCACTTGGACTTCTGGATGTATTTGTGTTTCGCTTTTCTGCACCATCAACCGATCTAGAAACACAGAGACAAATTTGAACTATTTAACTCCGGTTTGGTAGAATGGGAACATTTCCCACGGCTAGAGTCTGATTCATTTTCATTCCAATGAGATGAGTCCTGATTTGCAATTCATGTTTTCATATTTTGTAAGTTTCAAATTAATTCTAAACTTGTGCCCACTCACTAATCATAAATTAATGATGGTTGCTTCTTTTTAAATGTTTTTTTTTTGTTGTTGTCTGAGGACTGTGCCTTATTACCCTGACAGGTGGAATAATCACACCTCTGCTCCTCCCCTAGTCTGGTAAACACTGGGCATTTTTTTCAGGGAAGCCACAACAATGGACGAGGCAGACAGAGAGGGAAAACATTCAAACATTCAGAGCAGCGGACTGGTGGTTAGGACAGGCAGAGGCACACCAAAGCTAATGTGTTGCTAGCAGCACGGTCCATCCATCTGTCCATCCATCCATCTATTTTCTTAAACTGCTTATTCCTAGCAAGGGGGGGGGGGGGGGTACACCCTGGACAGGTCACCAATCCACTCAATTCACTCACACATTCGAACCTACATGAAATGTAGTCTCTCCAGTTAGTCCACTGCATGTTTTGGGACGGTGGGCGGTAACCGGAGTCCCCTGCTGGAAACCGACGTGGACCGGGGGGGGAGAACACGCAAACGTCTCATTGAGACATGAGAGAGAGAGACCTGGCAAGACAGCAGCAGGTGCTTCACTGCCATCATCAATCATCACAGGGATTATTCACAGCATTTACAGTTACAGATTTAGAAGCAATAACATTTCACCTAAGACTTGTATCATTTTCTTATAAAGTCTGTTCTGCTCTTAAAATAGGGCAAAACACCTGGATGATGTTCACTCCCGTATATTGCATTTTTAACCTTAAACACTTAACAATATCTCCTTAAGCCATATGCATTGTTTAACATGCATGTGCAAATGTTTTGTTTATAATAAAACTAAAAGGCTTTCTTGTATTGACTTATAATTCTTGTATTGTCTTATAATATATAAGTGTGTTTCTGCATTTACAGTTCTGTTCAGAGGTTCCAGATGTTATAGAAATAATGGCAACAGGACTTTTTTTTCTGTGCCTAATTAACAGCAGTGCGGCGGTGCAGAGATGGAGGTGTATGCAAAACAAAAAAAAAAAAAATCTTTGAATTCTTCTTTTTAATTCACAGCTCATTGTTTTTCTGCAGCTGGGTGGTATGTAGATTAAAGGGGATGTGTATAATGGGTTTGCCCAGAGTCCCACATGAATGCATTAATGTGTTGCTGACAATAGCGAAGAAAGCTCTCCTGATGACAAGTATTTCGGGTTTCGTGAGGGCGAGGGGAGGGGTGGGGTGGGGTGGGGTGGGGTGGGGTGTGAGGGGTGGGTTTATGAGAACGGCCCTGACACTTTTGTCAGGCGCCTCAAACCCAGCTCCCCGGTGAAAAACGTGTTTCTGCAGGAATTTTAATAATGCATAGCTTCTTTAAGATGTATATTTGTAATTATATTCCATGGCTTTGATGTGCCAGATTCCCTCTGTGCCTCCTGAAATATATTTGATTCGGAAGATTTAAATCGGTGAGAAATAACGGGGAAAGCCGCGGTGCGTTTTTTGCATAATCGGGACGAGGGAGGGAGTCAGAGAGCTAGCGGAGGGAAAGTGCGCGTCGCCGCGGAGGGACGAGCTGCAGAGATTGCGTCGCGGCGTCGCGCCGATGCTTCCAGAACGCGCGCGGCACGCCATTTATATCCGTGACACCTGCGCTGACTGACACCCGGGCCGACAGATCCAGGAGTGGGGAGTCGAGAGTGAACGCGTCAGTTTCCCCGAACCTGAACTGGCTCTCTCTCTCTCTTTCTGAGGGCACGAGGGCCTGGTTTACTCTATGTGACAAATGGCCGTGTTGTTTCTTTTACGCTTATTCTTTAAAATCGTCTTTTTGTCTGAGCTGAAATGTCATCTGCGGCTGAACTAAAGCTCTTTGCGCCTGCGAGAGAATGTTATGAAGCCATTGAGGAGCATTTAGGATGGATTATCATTGCAGTCAGTGTGCTCACAGCCACTGTCAGACTCACAGCACATCAGTGGAAAGGCTGTTGTGTTGTCAGCTAAAGTTTTAGTGTTGGGAAAGAGGGGGTGGGGGGCTTTTTTGAAGCCTGCATTTAAGTAGGCTTAAAAATGCTTTGGCACAAACAGAAGCCAAAACTGTGAGTGTGGTTATGGAGCCCAAGAGAGTAGAGGTTTGAGGTTTGACACAGTTGTTATACCCTTGAGGACTGTTTGTTTCAACTGCTTTCCTAAAATAAAGCTCAATCTCAAATATGCAAGGCAAGTCAGTAAGTGCGGCAGTGTAGTAGTTTAGTGGTTATGGAACTGGGCTTGTAATAAAAAAATGGTTGCACGTTTGATTCCATTGTACCCTTGAGCAAGGTACTGCTTCAGTATATATCAAGCTGTGTAAATTAATTCTATGTATGAAATGCTAACATTGTGTAAGTCGTGTCGGCTAATATGCCGGTGATGTCGGTTAAAATGCCAGTAATATCAAAATTATTTTGCTAATAACTATGGCAGCAAACACTCACTCTATTTCCTGTTTTACAGGAAGTGCCGGGACTCCAGTCGTATTCAATGAAAATGGCGATGCCCCTGGACGCTATGATATTTTCCAGTACCAAATCACCAACAGGTCGACAGCTGAGTACAAGGTCATCGGTCACTGGACCAATCAGCTGCACTTAAACGTGAGTCAACCGTCAACCACTACTATCGCATGACTATAGCTCAGGTTGTTTTTTGTTGGTAACTCTGAACTTTTTTTTGCCATTTCCCTGTGGTGAAGATAACTGCTGAATGTCCACAGGTACTATTAAAAACATGCTATCAGAAGGAATCAACTCTCAGTTTATACAGACATCCACAGCGGACCTCATTAGCCAATGGGATAAGAATGTTTCCAATAATAGTAGCTAATGTCTTGTGACAAAACGAAAAACACTGCTAATGGTTGAATTAAATGAGCAGTCTTTTCATCACAAGCCAAAACATTCATGAACAAAGAACACAGTATTTCTGTATAGTGTTTCTCAGAAGCAAACAAATGACTGTTTGTCAGTTTACCCAGAAATTAAGTTCCAAGTACGTATTGTCATGCACCTCCTGACCCAGTCTTAGACTTAGTCTTCTCACCCACAGAACCTCAACAGAGACATGCCCCATAGTCTAATACATGCCAATAACAAGAAAAAATATTTCAAATTCTAATTTTAGTTTCTTGATCGTTTAATTAAAAATGTTCAGACACACTGATGATGCATAGCCAAGTTTGTTCTCTCAGAACTGGTTTGGATTCTGGCCAGGCTTCCTCTTACTCATAAGCTTATAATGCTTTCTGGAATAAGTCTAATTAAAATGCAATTAATTTGCAATATTTCTTATTTCAATGGATATAGCAAAAGGAAAGAAGATAAACTGTCTGCAGTTTCACACCACCTCCTGAGACCCAGCAGAAAAAAAGTTTAAAAAATAAATTATTGATTTATTTTTTAATTTGGCACCCAAAGTGGGGCTGTGTATATCCAATTCCCTCATTAATTTATAATATCGAATTATTAACTGCATTCTTGCGGGAGCCCCAATGCTGATTCAGGAGAGTGTAGATATCTGTGGCTTTTCGCTGAAACACATGGGATTGCCAGTCTGCTTCTTATCACTCCGGAAACCACAGCCAAGTTTGCGTAGAGTGGAGTCAGTGGAATACCTCTCATATGCAGCCTAGCCTGACATTCCACTGGCGCCCGACTGACCAGCAGGGGACGCTAGTTAGCAATAAACGCGGACCCCTCCATTACCCTAGGCAACACAATGATCAATTGCACGTCACCAGCCACAGTCGCACTTGAATGGTCCAGATTTGATCCAAGGCCGTGAAGCTCAACCATGCACCACAGCCTGGTGCCTTAATCAAATGAGCCATCCAGCAGCCATTTCAATTTTTTGGACATAACGCAAGTCTCTTAGATGACAAAAGCAGTGAAAAAACAGTGTTGAAGTGAAAATATTTTAAAAAATATTATTTAATATTTATTGAATGTCCCTTGTAATGTAAGTTTCAGCATGGTAGAATAAATCGTTCTTCAGATTAAGACCAGAGAGACGTATGTCCTCTACAGGAGACAAAAACAAATTGCTGGGTCTTTGGAGGATAATTGAAGGTTTAATTCCTGTGCAGCCAAAAAGAAAACACAAAAGAGATTAAAAAAAATAAATAAAAAATTGCGTGGTCTAATGGAAGGACATGTTTCTATTTCTGAGTTAAGTGTTGCACGCTCCGATTGCTTCCCCTTGTTTAATGTGGTCCGTGGAGTGTTTTCCTCTTGATATTACAATTGCTAGCTGTTACTGCAGATCTTACATAAAGTAGCTTGCAGAAGTTAAGAAGGACAAGCAGAGAGGCACAAAAAGAATGGTCAGTGATCTCTTCAACCCTCTCCCCAACAAGAACCCAAGCTTTCCGAGCGCTGACAGCCTTGGGAGGAATCTCAAAAGTAATTTCTGGTGGATGATTTGATCTGACCAGGATTAGCACTGAAGCAGAGCGCAAGACTACTGTGTAATGGGAGAATTAGTGTACAGTACAAGTTCAGTTACAACAACCAACAAGATGCAGCGGTTTAGAAAACTGCTGTGAGAGAGAAAGAGTACACAGTGAGCACATTGTTGTTGTAACAGTCATACTGGGGGGGGGGGGGGGGGGGGGGCATTCTGCACAGACAAAACCTGAGACTCAACCTGCAGCCATCCTCCGAAATTCTGCATGCGGCAGGCAGCTGGATGGCTTTGCCGCAGTGAGAAGGAAACACAGGCCTGCTCGGGTTGTGTTCCAGCGATTCTTATTCGCCAGGGCTTTGCGTGTCAGCGTTCTGACCTCGGCGATACCGCCATCGACTGAATCGCTTGATTGTGCAGCGAGTGCTTTGCATCTGAATGTCTTCCCCAGGTTCATCACAGTGCGATGTTGCTCTGTGAATTAGCTCTTCAGCAGCCTCACAAATACCCTTATTTGAAAAATGGTCCAATTTCATATTTTGGGATTGGTTATTGTATCAATCGTGTTGCATATGGTTTCTTCTGTGAGTTCAGGGGAGTCACGTGTCAGGTTGACAGGTTAGAGGATCTGGGCTGATGAGGTTTAAGGTGGTTCACTAATAAATAGCAAACATTGTCAATTCAAGCAGTGAAAGCAGTTCCACTTTAAAAAACACAAGACTCCTCCTAGTTGCGTCTTTGGCAACTTGCCTTGCCATCATCATTTTAAAATTCCATTTCTTTTCTATGAACGAGAATGTTTTCATTGATATTGGCCTTGTATTCCGTCCCTGGACACATTACCATCTATTATTATGTGTTGTTTTTCTGTGTGCTGTAGTATCATTTAAGTATTGGTGTCATGTTCCCTTCGCTGGTGTTGGTGAAGTCAAAATTTTGATATTGTCACCCCTACTCCAGTATACGCTGCGACTTGGAGTTTCTGTCCCCTGCAACGTATTCATAAACTCTTCTACTGACTCCTGTGTTAAAGTAAGACAAGTGAGAGAAACACATTTTTTTCTCAGTAAAGTTTTAACCAGACACAATAGAAAATGTCAGCTGATGTTGAGCCACTGAGCACAGGAAGTACGCTTCCTGCCCATGCTGAGAAGCGGCTCCGTGCTCAGTGGGAAAGTGCGGTTGTTCCTGCTCTCTCAGGCGGACTCCTTTGTCTTTCCCCGCTTATCAATTCAGCCCAGTCCACTTCACACAGATTCAGTGGCCCAGCAGACACGAGCTCTGCATTGAAAAATACACCTTGGACGTTGTGTACTCATGCAAGAATGGTTATTAAGGATGAATCATGCAAGGTGCAATAAGGCCCTGATTCACCTGATCATCCCAACGGTAGCTCTGTGTTGCGTTTGAGTTTGAGCCAAGGTCTTACTAGTGCTATCCTGATTCTTCTGCTGCGGGAACTTATTTTCCCTCATGTATTGCCTTGAATTGATGATATAAAACCTTATATACAGGTGGTATAGGTTATAAAATTTGGCTGTTCCCCCATCATGCACCCCATATTTCTGAGCAGTTTTTTGAATTACTAGTCTAAAGACTCAGAGAAGATTTATGTTTGCATCTTAGTGCAGGTTTATGTTATTTTGAGTGGAAAAACACCTTGTCTGAATATGTGTGGAGGGGTGTGCATGGTCCATAAAGGTAGGGCAGGGTGGTACAGGGTGGGGTATGGTGGAAAAAGGGTAGGGCAGAGTAGTACAGGGTGGGGCAGGGTAAAGAAGGGTTGGGCAGGGTGGTACAGGGTGGAGCAGGGTGGTGAAGGGTAAGGTACTGGGGTCAATAACAGCTTGTTTCTCTTCTTCTCGGTCCGGACGGGCAGATGGAGTCCATGCGCTGGGCGAGCGGCGACCCCACGGTGCCCTCCTCCGTCTGCAGCATGCCCTGCAAGGCGGGCGAGCGGAAGAAGGTGGTGAAGGGCGTGCCCTGCTGCTGGCACTGCGAGCGCTGCGAGGGCTACCACTTCCAGGCGGGCGAGTTCACCTGCGAGCTGTGCCCGTACGAGCAGCGGCCCGACCAGAACCGCACGGGCTGCCAGCCCATCCCCATCATCAAGCTGGAGTGGCACTCGCCCTGGGCCGTGGTGCCCGTCTTCATCTCCATGCTGGGCATCGTGGCCACCACCTTCGTCATCGTCACCTTCGTGCGCTACAACGACACGCCCATCGTGCGGGCCTCCGGGCGGGAGATGAGCTACGTGCTGCTGACGGGCATCTTCCTCTGCTACGCCATCACCTTCCTGATGATCGCCACGCCCGACGTCTGCGTCTGCTCCTTCCGCCGCATCTTCCTGGGCCTGGGCATGTGCTTCAGCTACGCCGCGCTGCTCACCAAGACCAACCGCATCCACCGCATCTTCGAGCAGGGCAAGAAGTCGGTGACCGCGCCCCGCTTCATCAGCCCCACCTCCCAGCTGGCCATCACCTTCAGCCTGATCTCCGTGCAGCTGCTGGGCGTGTTCGTCTGGTTCGCCGTCGACCCGCCCCACACCCTGGTGGACTTCGGCGAGCAGCGCACGCAGGACCCCGAGAACGCCCGGGGGGTCCTCAAGTGCGACATTTCTGACCTGTCCCTCATCTGTTCCCTTGGATACAGTATTCTCCTGATGGTCACATGCACTGTTTACGCCATCAAGACCCGGGGGGTCCCCGAGACCTTCAACGAGGCCAAACCCATTGGATTTACTATGTACACAACCTGCATCATTTGGTTAGCTTTTATACCGATCTTCTTCGGGACCGCGCAGTCAGCAGAGAGGGTGAGTGTCTATTAAAGTCATGTTCAGCTCATTAAAGCATAATGTAGTGGTGTACAATGTTTATCTTTGCACTTGCAAGATAAAATGGGATTACCTCCAGACAGCACACCGGCTGCTTAGCAGCACATATAGAGATGTCAGAAATGGGTGCAGGTGTAGCTTTGGTCCTGTAAATAGAATGGTGGGCTCTTTTTCCGAGAAAGGCATTTCCTGTCTGGAGCAGGGGATGAGTTTCAGTCGAGGCCGGGGATCAGGGTAGTCATGCGTGAGGCGAGCGTCGTCCTGGGACTGTCGTCCAGGTAATCTCACCTGCGGGCTGGCGCCTGAGGGACCGCGCATAATGCCGACAGGCCCCGGCAAAGCAATCTCGCTTTCATCCCACTGTGAGATTACTCCGAGCGCCGGACGCTCGCTCTCTTCACACTCTGATGGGCAGGTATCTGCAGTGATGTGGAGGTGCGATGTGGGAAACATCCCCAAGGTCCTCGGGTTGAATGAAGGAGACTGCTCAAGTTAGTCGGAAAGGCTCTCACTTTTCGTCCAAACCAGGGAGACACGGACAAATGTATGAGAGCGCAGCTTCAAACAGCCTGTTTGAAGTCTTGCTTTTTTTTAAAGAATGATAGAATTAGAGGGCCATCCTTATCCCTAAGCATCTGAGTATGGAAACTCTTTGTTCGATTGTCCTGTAGTTGATGCTACTGTATATGATGACAGATAATTATCGGCGGAATTATGGCTCAGGAACCGATCAGGTGGCCGGTAATGTTAGACAAGTGAAGGAAACACCGGTCATTTTTCCCAGTGAAGTGCTAACCAGGCACAATAGGAAATGTCAGCTGATGTTGAGCCACTGAGCACAGGAAGTACGCTTCTTGCCCATTGGCTGTGTGACGCTGAGAAGCGGCTCTGTGCTCAGTGGGAAGGTACGGTTGCTCCCGGAACTGCTCAGGTGGCTGGGCTGCAGGTTCAATTCTTCTGCTTTTGTTCCCTTGAATACTTTTTTTTTTTTTTTGCTTTGAGAAACTAAAATGAAAAATTTACCATATAGCCTAAGTGGTCCAAGTGCTCAGTTCAAGTGGCATAAAATGGCCTGGAACAAGACGTCGACTTGACTGAGCCGCTCTGTTTGCAGCCATCCCCTATCCTCCACCTTGGATAGGGTGTCTGCATGATAAGTGACTTCGTTGTTGCTTGGAGACATATTGCCAATAAAAACCAATGCGAGCCGGGTCAACTCCAAAAAACAATCCCATCAGGCCACTGGGAAAGAGTGCATTACTCTGTATTCGATTAGCTTGTGCGGCACAAAGTTTTAGACAGAGCCCCAGGAGGAGGAGGAGGAGAGAGACACACGCAAGTAAACCGCAGAATGCCTTCAGCTGGGTCTGTAGTGTAGATGAGGAGAGAAGAGAGCCTCTTTAAAGAGACACTTTATTTCTGACCACACCTCATTAGGCCAGTCTTCCCGAGGCTTCAGTCACATCATTACCACTCCCCAAACTTCTGCCCTCTGTCATTGTGGCAACTGGCTCAGCACCCATATTTATTTATCGTATTTAAGAACAATGACGAATGTCAATTTATTTTATTTTGTTGAACTGTTTCATTTTTTGCTTGTTATCTCAAAAATTTGTTTACAAAAAAACATTGCTTCATTAGCTCTCCCATTACCGAGTATTGCGGTCACACATAACTGTAAAATCATGACACAAATTTCTCTGCTAAACCAAGAATTATTTGCTCTGTGATTGAACGTGTGATGCAATTTCAACAACTATATGTGCGCCTAACTCAAACTCGTGACAGCGTGACAGATGAAATGATGTTGGACCTCTGGTTTACAATTATTATAGAATCACTGACTAAATTGTGAAATATATTAATGTCAGATGTCAAAATTGAGGCAATTTTAAATTGGAACCAAGTTGTCTACAAAGCCATCTAAATTAATGAGTGGCAATTGGACCTATATTTGAAATACTGTCATAATATTGCATTCACTGTCCCATCAATTCCCAAACTGTTTACATTATAATGAGGGGGGGGGGGGGGGGGGGGGGGGGGGGGGGGGGTTAAATATTAATATTGAAAGCAGATTTTGTGACTGCCATGTCCTGTGCAGACTGTGCTTGGTACATGTTGCCTCCACGATGCTCAGTGGCCATGGGTCACACTGCTGTTTTGTGGAAATTAAATGCAAACACTTAGCCTATCTTCTGATTGGCTGATTTATAACAGAGAGGAAGAGGGCAGGCAGAAAAGACACATAAAACCTCTGTTAAGTTTACATTCACTGAAAGTTCATTATGAAATAATTAACTACTGTTCAATATTATTATAATAATAATAATACAATACAATAATATTATACAGAAATTCATTGTAATAATAGTGACATTTTAACGAAATTGTAGAATGTGCAATAACTTTTTTTAGGTTTGGAACATTTGTTTCGTTACCTTGTAGCTGTGCAGGGCACAGTTGAGGGGGTAGTGATGGCAAAGTGAGATTCTGTGAACTCAAAATGGGCAGAAGTATATAGGCCCTATGTACTGTTAATGACTCACTCTTTTGAACTTCTGCGAATCACCGTTCTGTTAAATTTTTTACTGCGGTGAATCACACATTTATATATTTTTTTTGTTGATTAATGTGACTGACAGCTAATTTTAGCCCCTCTCATTTCGGGGTTCAGGAAAACACATTCTCCCACCGCTAAACGGGAGAGTTAAAAGCCGTTGCCTCTTGAACTAACAAATTAAATGACAGGAAATGGACTTTCAATCAAAAATAGTTGTGTACCCACAGATGTACAGTGGCTGACAGCCACGGAGAGCTGAGATGAAGCCATCAGACAGAAAGCATGACTCAAAAAACAGTCACCGTTGGGTCCCCACTCTCGCCTATGCCTGTTGTCCTGAAAGCCGAGTATTTTCTCATACCTGGGTAGGATAGAGCCCAGAATCTACCCACTCCCACACATATGACTTTATTCACCCAAACTGGGGTTATTTCATTTTAAACTAGGAGAGTGCGCACATACAGTTCACATTCAGAATTACAAAACAAATTCAAGTGTCGATACAGCAGTCACATTTCATATAGGGCCTACTATTAAATTGTGTGTATTAAATAAGTATACTGTAGGTACAGGTAGAGAAGGCCAGTCTGCCATTGAAAGTCACAGAGGACAAAAAAAAAAAAAAAAAAAATACAAATACAAAATTAAAAAAAAAATACAATATTGCAGCAGTGTCCCTCTGTACCCAGGGAAGGGACAGAGAATAAATATATAAATAAATATATGAAGTGTACTTAATGCAAATAAAAAGTATGTCAGCAAGAACTAAAAGGATGCTTTTTTCAGTTTAGTGTTGTTGAGTGTAGTAGTGATGAAGTAGTGATAATAATTACTGACAAAACAATTGCACTTGCAACTGGCTAGCTTTATTGAAATCTTAATGAAGTGCTCATAAATTGTTGACATTCAGGTACCTTACAAATAATTTTAATGTAAAAAGGTACAACGAATTTCTGAGAATTCATGCATGCCTAGATTTTGTATCTGGTTCTGAAAATAGCAATTTCCAAGAATCTTGAACCAGGCAAACATTGCTTTTATTATTTGCTGGTAAAGACGCACATCAAATCACATGGTTGCTTTTTTTTAAAACTTTGAAATACTGATTAATAGTGATTTCTTCTGACTCACCTCCTTGGAAATTTACAGATTTACAGATTTGCTGCATTTTAAAGTTTTTGTTAAGGCTTAAAAACCTGCTGGGGATATTAATGCTTCACAAAAACTTTAGTTATAATTTCATATAACTGAAAATTTTGCCTTATATGAATTCTGCACAGGTTAAAAGGGTTACTGCTTATTACTTATCAATGTAAAATGCCAGGGCTTTTATTTTATATGTTTTTATCATGAAATATGATCTGTCAAATATGAAGTGTTTTTTCATGTGTAGAACAAAGGCAAGGCCACAGTCCACAGGAAATGTAGTTTATGGTATGTACTGTGGGTTCTTTGGCGTCCTGTGCACTTTCTGCATGATGGGATCACATGAAATATCAATTTAATATGCACTGCAGTATAATCCAGAAAATGCTAATGAATGTCTTGACACATACATGTTCCCACTTTACATGACTGGGAAATGTCACTTGAAAGGACAGGCTCCTGACTGCAGGCAAAGGTGAATAAGAGAGTGAATTTACTAGAACAAAATTCTTCTGAAAGGAAGGTATGAAGGAGTTGGGTGTGTGTGGGAAGGTGCGTGAAGTTGTGAGGTTATCATTCTGTCCCTCTGGATGTTAAGCTCTGGTACAGTTACTAAATACTGTAGGTTTAAAAATAAAACGTGTAAATTGCTCAGTTTCTGGTGATCACACTGAAGATTGAAAATGACACGTTATGAATATTTTCTTCGTTTTGTGTTTCACTGATGAAAAACGCAGTCGACCTGCTCAGAGAGATTTTAATGATGACAGAGGGTGGCTAAACGAAAGGGACTGATTGACAAGTTTGTTGAAAGAATGAGAATAGGTTTTGTCCAGCGGGACGGCTAGCACGCGGTAGATTGTAATCTCCTGGGTCTGAAGTTATCCTCCTCAGCGTGATTTGTGCTCTTATCCTGGCCAGCCCTGGCACCCCGCCTGCCTCAGACTCTCCGCTCCGTCTTGTGCCTTCCAAAACCGTTAAACCAAGATGGCACGTCTGATAATATCAATTCGCTCAGTCTTTGACTTCTAGTGTAGACAGCTATTGCATAGGTTGTAGAGTGGCTCATTCGGGAAAGGTGCTTGCCACAAAGGCAGGTGTTTAAGTGGGCCTGGTATCCTTAGGTTACCGCTGTATTGGCTCGATCCCAATGACAGGGCCGGTGCCCAAAGGCTCCCAGATGCCTGAGAAGACTAGGATGAGGGCCGTTTTGTATTATGAATGCCACAGAGTCATCATGACGGCAATCTGAATCTGCTGTAATGTTAGTTGTGCAACGACAAAATTCATCTAAGCAATTATTGATACCCTTTTTGTGAAATCATTGGTATCTTTTCCCAGCGTGACTACTAAGCAGGTGGTCGATTATTATTTTTATGATTTGTAGATATCATTCCTGTATGACTGGGCCTTAATCTTAGCAGAGATCAAGTTGACACTTAGCGTCACCCAACGCCTCAGCAAACCCACTCTTCCTAGTACCCTTCATCTACTCACATAATGACTGTTGCCAAGCACTGCTTTCCATTGCTCAGGAATAAAATGGTTCCATGACTACGCTGCTCAGCTGGGGTTAAAGGTTTTGCATTTGCACATACATTATAGAAACCATTCTCAAATGCACATATATTGGTTTTGTATGATTGACATCTAATATTATTAGGTTTTCATCATGGGTGAGTGCCAATTCACAGTCAAAGCGCAATTTTTTACTTGTAGAGTGTTACTGGGATAGCTTGATGAGAAAATGCCAGACTGCATTCACATGAAAAGATATGGATTGAACCTAGGCAACTACAAATGGAGCAATAATGTTCAGTAGGGTCCTTATGCCTGATAGTTCCTTCCTTATTTAAACTAGTTTCTTCATCTTTCACCCAGTTTCATCAAAATCCTTAGCTGTTACCTGTTCAGTATAGACGGACGAACAGACGGACACAAAACAGCAATCAAATGACCTTTGCTTCACCTGCTGGTGGCAAAGGTAATCACATGAGTTTGTGTGGTCATGCTTTATACTTTTTGTAGATTTCAGTGAATGATTGTATTCCCGTTATTGGTTGCTCTTGGGAATGGTTGGTGCAGATCTTCTTATGGGTAAGGAATGAGTCCTTTTCATGCCAATCCTTACGGAAATGGGATGTACTGCAGCATATTATACATTTTTAAATACCAATTTCTGTTTGATAAGGTGCATACTGGGTTTGTCTCAGTTGGCTCAGCTATTCATTAGTCTTCAAGAAAAGGTCACTGAAACACTGCACACTGGGTTTCGTCACAGCCAGTGACTCCAGACTCTGTTTCTGAAATACTGAGGTCCTCCGCTGACTGGGAGATGCAATGCTGCAGTACCCTCAGATCCTGCAGATTACTGAGTTGACCTTGAAGGTCATAGGTTCTAATCGTGGATGAGACTTTACTTTGAGAGTGGGTCCATGAATGAAGACAATATCGATGAAGGCCAATTTTTGATTGCTTTTATTATTTTTCTTGATTATTTTTTTCTCATGAGAGTGGGGATTTATTCAGATATTGGCTGGTGTACAGCAAATACCTAACGACTGAATAAAACTATGATGGCACATAGATCAATTTATTGTGGGATGAATTAAAATCAAGCTATGCTAACCTAAGTCAAGCTGGTCTATGCTAAACTATTATAATCAACTGCCAGCTCTACTGGATTTAGCACTTTTGCTCATCTTTAATCTATCCCCCATCATCGAG
This sequence comes from Anguilla anguilla, assembly GCF_013347855.1. NCBI lineage: Eukaryota > Metazoa > Chordata > Actinopteri > Anguilliformes > Anguillidae > Anguilla > Anguilla anguilla. Next base: position 11,098,581 of record NC_049207.1, on the reverse strand, counting down.
AATTACTTTTAATTCTCCTTCCATTGTCGACTGAGTGTTGAAACCTCCATTCCAGATGTCAAAATTCCTCCAAGAACGTGGTAACAGAGCTCCAAAAACAGTTCCTCATAGACGTATTCAACACTCACAAAGATCGGCCACGTATTTCTGCTGAAATTGCTTTGTCAGGAAAAAAAAATAAAGATCAGAGTGAGCCGCGCACCTGGCTCTTAACAATGAGCTGAATTAATCATTCGTCCGAGGGAACGGTGGATTTTTTATGCAGTCAAGGGGCCAGGCAAATTTTGTGTGAATTTCAACTACGGTATTTCCATTTGCAGGTTATATTAGAATTTCCTTGAACAGTCAACACAGTCAAAGCTCAAAGATTCAACCAAGAACTTTTTATTTTTTTTATTTTTTATGTACATAATGTCCGCTTCCATTTAGGCACATCACGCAAAATTGCAAATTGAGCTTGCTGAAATCACAGACTCCTGCTAATGGAAAAAATAGCACCGAGAGTGCTGTTGGTGTTCTCTCTCCTTTAGACAGCCGATGATTCCGCCTGCGTGGGAAACGATCGCCTGGGTCTTTACGTAGAATTGCACGAGCTTCTGCTTTTCATCTGGGCAGAACGGCTGGCAGGGGACACTTGCTCCAAAAAAACCGTCTCGCTGCCGTGAATTTGCGAGAGAGCACCCACAATTCAAATCCTTTCCCGAGATAAAGTGGGGACACTATCCTGATATCTCTAAAGACAGACTCGGATTTATTCACACATCAGAGAGACCCATAAATGGCTACAGGCAACACTATCATGTTGAATCTGACAAGTTTTGTGCACTGTGTTTGTGTAAAATATTGTTGTGGCATCCACAGCAGTAATTTTTTTTTGTTGCATAGTCGCCTTTGAAGTTGCTTTGGAAAGTGCTTGTGAAATCATTCTTTTGAACACTGTATGTTTTTTGATGGTACAGTACAGTATATGAAGCTCTTCATAATTGTGCATGCACACACATGCACACAGGCACACACACACACACACACACAACGTGTATGTGCATATTCTTTTCATTAAAAAAAAAACAAAATGGCAGTTTCACATGAATGAGATACAGTGGAATTCACCTTAATAGGAAATCCTGCTTCATTATTCCGCTGTTCTGCTATTTTTGCTATTCGTAATCAAACAATTCCCATGCGGTTAAAGCACAGATTTTTTCTCAGTCAGGGACATAGGCTAAACCTTAGGCTTACACGATCAAATATTTGGAACATCTTTAAGAAGAAAGAGAACACTGGTGAGCTCAGTAAGGGCCTGTTAGACCTAGGATGACCTCTGCTGTTGATGGCCGTAGAATTCTCATCATAATGTATAAAAACTGCCAAACACCTGTTCGACAGATCATGAACCTTCTTCAGGAGGCAGGCGTTGAAAGGTCAGTAACTACTGTCCACAGAAGACTGCGCAAACAGTACTACAGAGACTACACTGCGAGATGCAAACCACTTGTTAGAAACTGTTTGATCATTACTCACAAGTAGTGATTCCTACAGAACTCTTGCATACTCTGTTTTAGAAGCAGCTTTGTTCTCACCATTCAGCAGATCTGGTGGTCAGTCCCACTGTATGCAATCCTCTTTTAAAGCCGCACATGCATTTTTGATAATCACTATTTATCCTGTCTGTAAGGTTTGAATTGAAGCAGTGCACTTGGAAATATATGATTTTCTGTCCATTGTAGGGGCACTTTCCTTGGATTGTAACTGCTGGGAGAAAAAAAATTCTGATAGTGTCTTTGCACTATGTGATAATATGTAGGGTATGTTGGTTCATTCTCTGGGGGAAGGTTTGCCTTTTGAGAAGCTGCTGGCTACAACTTAATGGAAGCAGAAAAATGAACCTTTTCGTAGGGCTGCATTTTGCCACTTGCAGTTCCCGTCACTGGTAGAAAAGAAATAACAAAATTGAAAAGCTTTTTGCTGGGCTGGAAGTTGTTGTTATTCTTTCATCTTTCTTTGACTGGTGATCTTACACCCAAGGTGGCTGCCATGTCCCTGTTCCAGAAGCTCTTTGTCCTCTGGGGGGGTTTTAGCGAATTGACGTTGACGGCAGTGGCCGATCGTATCCAGTGGACCTGACCTTGACACTTTTGCCCAACCTGTGCAGACAGACAGACATTCACTCTAAATGATCTCTCTCTCTCTCTCTCTCTCTCTCTCTCTCTCTCTCTGTCACTCTCTCTCTCTCTCTCTCTCTTTCTCCCTCTCTCGCTCTCTCTCTCTGTCTCTTTCTCTCTCTTTCACACACACACTCACACACACAGACATGCATACACACTGTGCTCCCATTCCTAGTGGCTTTGTCATTTGTCAAGCCATCTTAGCTTCTTTCATCGGTTTCTCGTATTGAAATCTCACTTACCTGACATATTTACAGTAGACCAGATGAGTGGCGTTGGTCATCTACTCCAACCAGAAAAGTGCACATATTGTACCTAGAGAGACATATTTACTCATTCCTTACTTATTAGTTTGGCAGGGGATGCGTAGTAACACTGAACTTCTCCTCCCACTTTTGGGAGTATGCAAGGCCCACAATATCATAATCAGGAGTCTGGTTCTGCACGGGCCTGAAACAGGTTGTTCACTCACAGCCATCACTCCACAGGTGTGTGCCTCTCCATCATGATCAAACTCAAAGTCGCTTTGCTGCCGTGTACATGCACAAACTGGAGATTGGAGAACAGATGGCCATCATCTTCATTTTCAACAGCCTGATAATGTGCTAGCAGTCATTCAAGCTTTTAATCATTTTCACATGGTATGAAAAGAGCTTTGTCTTTTCACGAGAGCCCGCAACCATACCAAAGAGAAGAAACCAACCAAATGTCATCCAGAACAAAAGCAAAGAAAACCCAACAAAACCGCCGCAAGGCTAGGAGAACATGGAGACCATAGAAAGAAAGATGCACTAGACCGGAGCTGAACCACCACAGAGCACGACTGCATTTGTGCACTTCTGGGCCACTCTGAGAGATGTGTCAGCTGTCAGACCTGATCTGCAAACACACCCCTCACCACGAACAGCCCCTTTATTCCCCGTGATATTGCAACACATGTGTAACGCCAAGTACGAAAATTCAATTACACGCCACTTTACTCAAACACAATATTGCATGACATGGGCATCGGGCGATATCAAATAAAGAGACCGTAGAGTTCACTGATTATTTCCTAGAGAGCCGTCATTGTGGCGCATGGCACATTACTTTTACACGAATGGCCAAAATAAAGAGATCCATTCCGCATGAGGAATTCATTTTAATGCATTATGTGTCATAGTGGTTTACCCTGCAAGGTGCTTCTGAACTGCCGTAATAAAGAATATTTGTGCACAGCGAATGAAGTCTGATATTGCAGTAATTGCTTAGAATGTGAACCGCATGATAATGCATCAGCTCGGCCAAAAAAAAAAGAGCGCGATGGGTTCTAAGAACACAATCTTCTCGTCATCCCTTCTGCCTTTATAAATAAGTGATGTCATGAGCAAATGTCATACTCGCAGATGCACCCCTATGTCCTCTTCAGTTCCTGTTTATCTGAATCAAACATTGCTAATCGAAGCCTCTGGGCAATGACTCCCAAAGAATATATAAAATAAAATAAGAATAAATGCCTCAGTGGATACCAACACTGCATTCAAAACAACATATTTTAAGATTCAAACTTAAAGATCAATTCAAAATCGTAAAAGTACAAAATGCTCCACGTAGCGTTACAAATCAAATTATACTTAATTCCACATCATTTCACATTTCCCTTAAATAAAGATGATTTAATTATGAGAGGCTATTTTTGCACAGTTGCCTATTGACTAAATGTGGACTGCAGGGGATTGGACTGATTCATGGCTGGCTCAAATGTCAGAGAACCTTCGCCGTGCTGTGGCAAAAAAAATTATAACTGAAAGTACATAACATTCTTCAGTGACATATTCCCTGTGAGTTCAGAAACTTTTCAAAAATCCATATTGCGTGCTCTGTGTTAATCAACTCAAAATCATGTTATATGAGTTGCCTGCCTTTTAAAGATTTTGGGAGTATATTTAGGCTACCTGTTAGTCTTGACAAAATGGGCCCAGCTGTTGCTAGCTCGTCAGTGGCACTGAGCGTAGCTCACAGCTGTGCACATGCAAAAATCTAAAGATACCTTTTCCATTCTCACCCCAGAGGGAGGTAGAAAATGATCACAGATAATAGCGGCTGGCAGAGCCGTCCGTTAGACAGTGGAGCAATAATCTCTGCAATAACTTGGGCCCGGGCGATATTTGAGTAATGCTTTTTTCGCGGAGCCGAAAGAAGGCCATGAATCAGATTTGCTCCCCGAGTCCGTTCTCTCAGTCAGCGAGCGACTCCAAGGCTCTGATTCATACAGCATTTTATTACGGGCCTTTTTTAGGGCAGCTTTTCAAAAGAAAGGAAAAGAGCTCAGGGGAGCCTCTCCAGACGCCAGATTCAACTGACAGGGTGCAAAATTACGAGTTAGGCAAGCATCATGGCGGAGGAGCCGAGAGGGTTTTTTTGGCTCCTGTGGTTTTTGAGCGGAGTGAATTGGTTATGAGATGTGGGGGAGACGCGAGGCTTTTTCATACCTGTCCCCTGTCAAGGAGACTCGGCCCTTTTTAAATTCCCAATCACGTTCGACGCATCAGACGCTGCGATGTAGCGGTGCAATATTTCGGGTGGGAGATGAGGATTAAATTAAAGGCTTGTCACGGGCCCCTCTTCTCCTTCTGCCCGTGGTTACCGGATATGGGCTGCTGTTTCGCCATGGATCGAGCGCATGCATAATTCAGTGAGCGTGTAAGCAGTGTTGAGTTCCCCTGCCATATCAGCCGGGAGTGCGGTGAAGTCTGCGCTCTTGTTTACCCACAGAAAGAGGGCTGTCCTAATGTTTCTGTGCATGCAGGGCTTCATGGTTTTAGCGGATGCTGTTCATTTGTGTTTTTAAATGCTGTTTTTTGCTTGAACCCTTCAGGTGCGACAGCACTGATGAACTTGGTCATATTGGCCATATGGTGTCTTGCTTTCATAATTTATAGTGGGAAAAATAGGTTATGGGTTCCAAGCCCAGATGGTCTACTACTGCTGTAACTTTGAGTGCAGTGCCAATCTGAGTTTCAGTAATATAACCGAGACCTGCAAAGTAATATATATTGATGCAGCTACTCTCTTAAACCTGTAGCGCCTCCATTGATAAAAATGACTCTTTCAAACCATATCTAATTGGAAAGGTAACAGTTGACCTGTAAATCAATACTGCAATCAGTAACACATTATCTAATATTTACAAATTTCCAAGTGGGTCACTGAAGTTTTTATAAAATAATAAGAAATAGATCAAATAGAAGAAATGAACGGCACGCACTGAATGCGCCAAGCACGTTCTGTCAGGAAACTCAAAATTACAGCCGACCAATTGGTCAGCCCCAGTAACCACTTACTCGCGCGTATCCATAATCAACCAATTGCGTACACACAGCACTTTTCTTTTCTCTTACCCATCCAATCACAGGCACACGTCACCAGTGGATTGCCTTTTCAAGCCAACAATCAGACCTATCAGTGCTGGTGCTCGCCTGTGCTGCTTTGCATGCTTCACTGCTGCTGCTCAGAATTGCGCTCACCCTCCACCACCCCAGCACCACCTGCTGTTTGGATCTGCTTCTAGATGCTGGGGGGTTTTCTGGTATTCCTCCTGTGTATAGTATCGGGGAGATGTGTAGTACTCCCTGTTAGATAGGGTAGTGCACACTGGTACGTGCACTAATACCTGATGCAGATCCATTCAGCGTCAGACCAAAAAATGTATTTACAAATTCATGCATACTGTATATTTTAATACGTGAGTTGTTCTGGCTGAAATATGATAAAATACACAGTAAAATGTTCAGTGTTAATACAACTCAAGAAAAGTACACATGAGTCAAACAGGGACAATATATACTCTTTAAGACCTGATTTCATCTGTAGAAGAAAATATGTACCATTATAGTAGCATGAAAATAACATTAGATTGATTGAATCTTGAATTGATTGACCTGGTTAACAAAGATTCTCTCTCTTTGCCTCTCTGTCTCTCTCTCTCTCTCATGTGGCTGAAGCCTGATGCGCAGTCCTCCACTGCAGATCATTTGATCTTTTATCAATAGGGACCCTGTGCAAGACCCGACAGCTGCCTTTCATAAAAAGTCTGGTCCTAAAAATTCTTTCCACTTAGAATGTTTAATGCCCAGGAGAGGATGAAGTTTTAGCACCTTCACACGGATGTTGTAAAGGGCCTTTATTTAAATGCCACTGAACATGCCCAGCTACAATATTCTGAAGGAGAGATTCATCCCCCCTCCCCTTCCTGCCACTCCCTAAGCTCAGCTGCCTCTACCACTTCAGGGAAGGCACACCTGCATCCAGCAGTGCTGGAGTGGTGTTCATTTTGTGGGGTATCAGAAACAGAGTTTCACATTTTTTTTGAGTGTCTGTGGCTGGCGGGAGTCTTGCGTTTAGTAAGGCACTGGTGTATGGAGTCGGATGGTGGGTATTGTCATGCACTATTTATTTATGGCCAAAGCGCAGCATCTCAAAAAAGAGACAAGTGGTGTTACTAAATGTCTCGCTGGGAAAGGCAGAAAGCCATTTGGCTGGCTTGGAACAGAATGGCTGATATGGGTTCATTGGAGCCTGTGCTTGTTTTAAGAAGGCTTAATCCACAAGCGATTGCTCACCGAGTTGACGTTTTTTACACTGGTAAACAATGATCATGGCTTCTGGGGGATTTGGATAGTGGGGGAATGTCTGCTGTATGTACGCTGAATGAGAATGTTTTTTTGTTTTTTTTTTAGCTCTGTGCAATAAAGGAGATCAAAAAAGTACAAAAAACTCTCTCTCTCTCTCTCTCTCTCTGTCTCTATCCCTCTCCCTCTCTCTCCCACTCCCTCTCCCTCCCCCTCCCTCCCTCTCTCCCTCCCTCCTAAAACAATACTGGAATTGGGTGACCCCTAATCGTAGACAATATTAAACTGGGACCTAAAAATGATCATAATTTATTGCGTTAATATCCTGTGTTCTGCACGTACATTTTTAAAAAGACATACCGTACTGCATCAGAATGTTGTGCAGTGGCACCGAGCTATTCAGCTATTTTCTGTGACTGCAGGAGAATGTACTGGAAAGAGGTTCTAACAAAAATAACTGCGTGTTTGCCACATCACATGACACCAGTACAAGAGAGCACTGAATTCCCAAACATCTGTTGTTCAGTGACAGGCAGAGCAACCTGGGACTTGGTTCTATTATTCAAACAGGGCCGCCATGATATGTGCTGGAGAGCTTATTCTCTCTGGTGCTTTAGTTTTATTTCATTTTTTATAGTCCTTCCAACACCTATTTATGATCTGTGGCTTCTCATTGGGGGGTGCCTTATTCAGTGAAAGTTAGAAAACCTGTCACTGGATCAAAGATGTGTGTAAAAGCTTATTTAATGCCATTTGGAAATCCTCTTTTGCAAAAAAAAAAATGGTTAGAATCTAGAAATCCATGCAAGAAAAGCAACACATGCTACAAACTTGAAAGACGGACCCTGTACCATACACACTGTACATTATGCAATGGCAATAAAAGCATACAATTTATGTGTTTTTGCTATTTTAATACAACCTCATAAACACAAAACTAGCCCTCTTTTCCCGCTGTCTCTCACCCCTCAGTCTTCCTGTGTGCGGTACCACGTCCTGACAAAATGCTTTCTGATAGCCATTGTTACAGGTTTAGCCTGCCATTCGCTGCTAATGCCATTGTGGTCTCAAAGCAACCTGTGCCAGTGGCAGGAAGATCATCTGTACATTTTTGTCAGAAGAGCACATTTAGCGTATGTCAGGATATGTAAGATATGGACATCTAGTATATGTAATGTATGCGATCATAAGTTGATATAGATGAAGGTGTTGTAGACTACAACATGAAAATATGTGAGGACGTTTGAGATAACGAAATTGAACTTTTATCTGAAGAGACAGATCCAAGTTCAAGTTTCGCTGTTATCATCTCCCTCAAAGGCAGTTTATGCGAAAGTGTGGATAAAATCAGTTGAGCAATGATTAGACTTATTTCATTATTTATTTACACAGGCACTCTTATCTAGAAACTCAAAAAGGCCATTGTGGTAAGACATGCGCATATCAGAGCAGCGACATCACTGAACAAGGCAAGGCTGGTTACAAAACGGCCTAAGAGAATAAAATAATTAAACAATAAATGAACAGCAAACTGAAAAACAAACGTATTCCAAAAAACACGCTTTCAAAAAATAATGCTACCTAAGAGTGATCTACCAACAATAACAGCTCAGATTTCATTTGCGGTTTGAAGGGATCAGGTACTCTGTGCTTGGTGCAGATGGCATCCATAATGTTGACTGTGGCACTGTGGCAGGGAGGATGCCCAAAAGACTGGCATTTATTTGGGGCACATATCAAATGGCTTCACCCACTGCCAGGGCGATGTCAGACTGAAAACCCCAGAGATGGAATCTGCTCATCAAATGAATAGGCAATGCGCAAGATGGCGGGTTGTAGTTTGAAGTCTGGAGCCATGCAGTATGAGCCACTGCGGTTGTCAGGAAGCGGCTGCTTGGAGCAGGAAGATGGCCGCTCCTCCCCTCGCGGTGCCGAGACATAAACGCTCCTCCAGGGACACTCTACCTGCACCTGGATCCGTGCCGGGTTTTTTTTTCTCGTTTCTCTCTCAACATTTTTTTAAGCTTTTTTTTTAATGGGTTCCTTCCTTGGCTGTGTCTTCAGTTAGAGTTATCGGCTTGGCTTCTATTTTTTGCTGTCAGAGGTGCACTCTAACTCCAGCTGCAAATGCCACCGTGCTGCAATGGCCCAGTTTTCACATTGACATAAGAGAGAGAGTGGCCACACCCCCAAATTAGCCGCAGAAGAATTGTTCCTGGGCCCATTACTCATAGTATATAGGTGTGATATAGTGCAGAGGGAACTGAGCTTGTAATAAGAAAAGCATAGTTTTGAGTCCTAAGAGCAGAAGAAATGTACCATCATTTAACCCACGAGAGAGGCTCTTAATCTGTTTAAAGTAATCACACAGTCCTAAAAATTAATATGTAAAAAGTATAGGTCATCCTACTGATATGCCAAAAAAGCTGAAATTATATACTGCAGGCTAAAATGTTACATCGTCATCGTCAACGTTTTATGTTAAGCTTTCTACTTCAAACACAAATTAGTCAAACGACCTTGTTATGGTGATTCACCAATCATTCCCCGATCCTGATGGTGTGTATTTCCATACTTTACTCCTGCGAATGCTCTCCGCTGGCGCGCGTTCTCGGCTGTTCACTGACTGCGGCGTGTTTTGACTGGAGCGTGACTAACCATCTGTTGCGCAGTTATTCTCCTCGCTTTGCTGTGTTTCGGAGACATGGGCGCAGATGAGTGGCTCCCCTCTGTGGTTTCCTGCTGTCAGTGTGCAGTTTAAATTGGGGGGAGGCTGGAAGAGGCACCCATCTTTCTGTGGCTGCCATTTTGATGTCTGAAGGGAGCCCTTGTTCTGTGGTGTTCTGAGCATTCTGAACTTTTTGTGACAGTTTTATGACAGTGTTGCTGAAGAGATCCCTCCCCCCCCTTTTAATCAAGTCAGCAGGTTAGATGAAGGCTTGTTATTATTCACGCCTGATTGGGTTGATTCCCTTGAGGGAGTGACTTTCTATTGGGTGGTGTAAGGATGGGCGGGGTCAGTCTTACTCAAGGCTGAGGATTGGTAAACACACTGGATTTTAATGCTGCAGAGACCAGGGAATAGGATGCATCTTAGCAATTCTTCAGCTTTTTAAAATGAGATGGAAAGTAATTCGAATGCTTCACCCCCTGGGTCATAAGCTGCCTGCTTGTTTTTGACAGTCATGTCAGTTATATTTAGTTTCTGTAAATGTTAGCAATGTTTTATTTAGCAACCCAAATGAGGAAACATGAACATTTCACTCATTTCCTTTTTAGCGGCGAATGCATATCTTCCATTCAGTAAATATATTATGTGCTTTGCGTGTTTGGAATACCATGCCATGATTGCTGAGAATTTAACATAAACAACAAAGCAAGTTTAAATGAGAAAAAAATTTGTGAATAATAATACATGATCTCCAGCATCTCAGTGGCAGGTAATCAGTGAAGAGTGGAAATGAAAGCCAAAAAAACACATGCTTACTCAGAGTTTATTTATTAAAATCAGTATGAAATGTGTGTCTTTCATTTACACCCCGCAATTGAGACTTGCCACTTCACTATATGTTTCTGTCAATATATTTAACACGTTTAAACTTGTGGATGAAGCAAATTACAGGCCTTTGACTGACTTTCTTTGCCTCTCTCTCTCTCTCCCTCTCTCTCTCTCTCTCTCATCCTCCCTCCCTCCCTCCCTTGCAGATGTACATCCAGACCACCACCCTGACGATCTCTCTGAGCCTCAGCGCGTCCGTGTCCCTGGGGATGCTCTACATGCCGAAGGTGTACATCATCATCTTCCACCCGGAGCAGAACGTGCCCAAGCGCAAGCGCAGCTTCAAGGCCATCGTCACCGCCGCCACCATGTCCAGCAAGCTGACGCAGAAGGGCACCGACCGCCCCAACGGGGAGGTGAAGACCGAGCTCTGCGAGAGCATGGAGACCAACAGTGAGTGCAGTGCGCTTGATCGCTCGGTCCCACCCACTCTCCTGACCCCGCCCCTCAGAACCCCGCTCCTGTAGTGACTAACAGTACGGCCATTTTGAAAGTGGCCTGTGATCAATCACAATTTGCTGGGGTCACCGAGGGAGCTGCCTGAAAAAGCTAAAATCAAGCTGTGTGTATTTTTTTTGCCAATAGGTTCACTCCCATTACTTATTTCTGATGGTTTTTTAATGGAAATTCATTGTTTATCTGAAAATGGTTGGCGCGCTTGTACCGACCCTCATAAATGTGTGATTCTTTCTAACGCTCTTATCTCTTTGATGACTTGATTGTATTGTCTCCAGGCTGGCTTCTCCCCTCTACTCCCCCCCCCACCAACTACATCAGAAGATAAAAGTCACAAGATCAAATTTTGTCACTTTAATTGCACATCTGAAGGAATCATTCATTTCAGTCGTGTAATAACTCGATAATTCCAAACTGATTTAGTAGTACCTATTATAGACTCTATTTAAAAAAAATTTTTTTTTAAATGCCCTCTCCTTGACTCTCGAGAGCTCGTTTCAGTGTGTGTACTGGAAACCTGGCTATGTATTAAACAGCAGGCAAAGGGCCACAGGGAATAGGAAATGTGCTCAGAATTAGCATCTTATTAATGAATAAAGCAACAAGAACATTGCAAGGAACAGGTGACTCACAGGTGTGGGAAATGTTGTAAAAACTTTTTTACATCACGCAATGATAACTGAGACCATACAGATGTGGCCAATGTTAATACACAATAAGTATTTCATTATAGAATACACTAGGAAGGATAAATGAAAAAGAAATTAAGAGGTGAAAAGATAATCTTATGATTTTATTCTATTTATAGGGAAATGAACACAATCTCAAAATTTGATAGATCACATACTGTGTGTGAAGATATAGAATTTTCCATTTAAAATAATAACAGATAAGACAAAGGACCAATGCTGATGGACATGCATGAGGAACAGGAGAACATTGTATGCAATAAACAAAACGGCCTTTGAGCGGAACTAAACGCAGACAGATCGTTGTGAACTTCATGAAAACAAAAAAAACCATGCAACCTTATGCTTTTCTCTTTGCAGCTTCATCAACTAAGACGACGTATGTCAGCTATAGCAATCATGCAAACTGAAGAGACGCGCTGGAAAAGACTGCTGAGGTGCTCCTGTCCACGGACGCTAATCCGTCACATTCAGAGAACCACGGGGACCTCCCGCGGGCGCCCAAGCATGAGACATTTGTATCGTTCCGCTTCGAGCCGGCCACGGGGAACCTGCAGAGGGGAAACTTGATTCGATGAGTGCACCTGCATTTTTTTGCATTCTGAGCAAACCCCCTCGCTGCAAGTAAACACAAATACAAAACGAGAACTGCCGGTGGAGAGATGCAAATGGGGGAGGGGGGAGTGGGGGGGGGGGGGGGGATGGGGGGATGGGGGGGGAGAGAGAAAAAGATCTATGAAGAAAAAAAATAATTTATGGAAGAAAAGAGAAAAAAAATAAAAAACAGTCAACCATGTTTGTTGTTATTCTACTTGTAAGTATTTTTGTGGTTGTGAAGATTTTTCATTCTTGTCCAACTTTGTCCGACCTGCATACCGAGATGAGTTTGTCTCTTGTATCGGCTAACTGGATTGTAGCCTTGGGTTGTGAATCTGTAAATGCAATGGTTGAAGCATGCCAATTTTATACAAATAATTTATTTATAATAAAGGAATGTTTTGCAAATGTTTAGCATTGTTGGCTGTGCATTTAAAAACAAATAAAGAGCAGGATTACCAAAAGAGAATGAACTGAGGTCTTATACAAAAAGTTCCGTTTTATAATAATTTTATGTCTTCATTTATTTCATAAAAATTGAGGGTCTTGTTTGGCCAGTTATTGGCCATACAGTAAATTACCTTTTTCTTTTCTTTCATTTCTTTCTTCCAGGTTTACATGATGGATTTTTTCATTAAACATGCTAAAGAGATCCACGTGCAAAACTCTTGAATCGTAACAATGGGGAAAAACTTTGTACAGTGTTTCATTAACCCCATGAAGCCACAAAATTTGAGCATGACATTGGTCCCTCATTTGGGTCTTATTCAAAAGCATTCCTTGTGCAGAAGACCTATCGGGAAAATGGAAATATAAATTTCCCTTTAAAGGCTGCTGACTTGTTTCAAGTTTTTATTAAATAATTGTTCTCTTGATTTGTCCAATGTGTCCCAATTAAGCAGGCAAAATATGAAATCAGTAAAACATGACATTTAACCGGAAGTGCTCCAAGAAAAAATCACTGGACGAACCAAGCAAGTTAGATTTGGCTTCATATTTTATGTAGTTCTTGATTTCAATCAAAGCAACCAATCATCTTTGATTTACTATTTGCATAAACACTCACAGCAGGTGCACCCATTGAGATTCACAGATGAATTGATAAGTCACATAATCATAACAAAAGCATGTTTGATTTAGAGAGCTTGGACATAAGCCCTCAATGCATTTTACAGCTCTCTAGCTAAGCAGCCAAGTATACTATAGGTCAGTGTTTCTCAACCCTGGTTCTGGGGACCCACTGTGTATGCTGGTTTTTGTTCCAAATATAGTACCAGCCTCTATATTGTAATGAGCTGCTAATTGTTCTTAATTAGACGCCAGTTGTTCTTAATTAGGCTTTTTATGTCTACTGAAGGATGCTTTACCCTCATAAAGCCACTTTATGCCAGAAATAGCTATGAATGCCCTATGAAATAAATGTCCCGTATTCACATCCCAGCAGTTTAGAATGGTCATAGCAACATATGTTTTCATTTACTGAGCTGCACTGTTTGTATTAATGGAAATAATTCCAACTGAAAGCGGTTCCGATTTTAATAGGATTCAATTACAAACTGACAGGTGAAACCCGGTGGGTTCCATTTGCTGAGAGTGTGGAAAACTGAAACCATCTGTGTAAAATGAAATTAGTTTACGGACAGCAAATGGCAACAGGCCAAACCTGCATTGTGTTAAAATAAGTTAAACCACACAATTATGGTAAAACATTGTGTGAGCAGGAGATGGGAGGTGTGCTGCTGTCATTTCTGGTCAAATAGCCAATAAATGCAGAGCATGTGTAAAATAATAATAATAATAATAATAATGGCCAGTGAGAGATATTGGATATTTGTATTTTAAAAAACCTTATCAACACGCTGAAAGACCTTGTGGAATAATATACAATTTCTGAAAGCAGAATGATTGAGGTCCTTTAGCAAGTCACACATCACCCGACCAAAATTATACAAAAATATAAATAGATGCTTACAATTTGAAAAAAGCAGTGAACTGGCCATTGTGAATAGAAAGGGCCTGATCGATAGAGCTGCAAGTGGAAGTCTGTCAACCATGTAATGAACATGGAAATAAAAAATGTGTACATGCAACGGAAGCATTTGAGCGATGTGCATTCTGAGCAGTTAACACATACTTACTGCCCTCCCACTAAAAAAAATAAAGAACTACAAATTGCAATGGCACAAAAGCTGGAGAGTATTGCAGCTGACACGTTTCAAAATATAATAAATCACTCAGTTTACGTAATATAGTGCCATGAGTGCATTTCACAGAGGCAGAGGAATTTTGAATTGCTATAGCATGAAATGAAATGGAAGACCAACGGCAATGGTTCAGGGCAGCTAACAACCTGCAGAATGATAGGTTTAAATTTAGTGACATTTTTCAGCTATGCTGCTTTGCATTGCATCTGCCATTCTCGTATGTACAAAAAAATAAAAAACACTTTTTTGATTATGTACCATAAGGACTAGTGCCTGCAGTGATAAATGAATTTGGTTGCCTGTTGAGATGTTTTTCAATTAAGTTTTCCATTTCTGTTGAAAAGTTACCACAGAGGCCTTGTAGGATCCATCACTTTCTCTTTACACAAATCTCACATAATATTGCATTTGAATAACAATACAATGCACTGGGCAGACAGCTGAGGTGTTTGCATGTGATAATCACTGACAGCCAGGGCTGATTTAGACATCAGAAAATGCCTTTCCTTCTCTCTTGATGGAACATTGCGTGTGCACAACCTAAACTTCCTGTGTATTGAATTGAATTGAATTGAATAGATTTTATTTTGAACATGTAACAAATAATAAGTAAGAAAACAAACACACACACAAAAAAAGAATGACCAAAAAACAAATGAACAGTAAACATGTAAAGCAAATTATCCATAAACAAAATAAATAAATATTACATGCCCTAAAAGGAGCAGGAAGAAGTATACACTGCTATGGTCCGACCCCTTTTCTATAACTTAAATGGTGAAATTCATGTTTATCATATATACACATAAATAATTACATTACATTATATTTAATTACCTTCAGGTTAAACATATACAACTTAAATATTTACCTTAGTTTTTATCAAATATAACTTAAATAATTACCTTAATATTTATCAAATTTACACATGCGTAATCACCGTGCAGGCAGGTTGCGAATTGGCAGGTTGCGAAAGGAGAAGTGTCATGCTAATCCCTGTTCAGGCTAATTAAATCATTCAAAAGCTGTCAGAGTGAGAGCGTCTATTCTGATGTTAAGGACATCGCTATTGAAATTTAAAATACAAGTGTGTCAGAACACAAGTGGTGAGCAGGTGGCCCTTATTTGCGGACTGGCTTTGAAGGATGCAGTTGCCATGACAGCTGGTCAGATGTTATAACCACTGGACCTTGGCGTATAAACATTGTTCTAATGGATATTATGGCTGCCATGCCACTAATGAAACGCAATACCACTCAAACCACTTACTCCCATTAAATAAAACAGTTGTCTTGTATCTGTGGCCATATGTCCAGAATAGTCATTTTTACACAATATTCTTTTTTCCTGTAATATTTTGTTCGCCAATTGTTGAGGAAACTATGATAGAAGATAATTTTTTTAAATGAATTTAGTATTATTTAAATGAGCACTTGGTTGGAACCTTGATTAAATATGGTATCGTTCACTGTGAGCTCTTGCCTGTTAAAGTTAATTTAGTCCACTGAACACATCTATTTTAGGGATTAGCTGAGAATTGAATGACTTACCTCGATTCCTTAAAAGAATCACAAAGAATAATGAATACTTAAAA
Organism: Anguilla anguilla; assembly: GCF_013347855.1. Classification (NCBI taxonomy): domain Eukaryota; kingdom Metazoa; phylum Chordata; class Actinopteri; order Anguilliformes; family Anguillidae; genus Anguilla; species Anguilla anguilla. The sequence continues at coordinate 11,082,707 of NC_049207.1, read as the reverse complement.
CAACAGGGATATGTGGTGTGTGAAACATATGGGATATTGTGTTAAGGAACATATTGGAGGATGATCCTTAACACTTGTTTACTGAGCAAACAGTTCAATTCCACATTTTGCACAATTGTACATATTTGTATAACCATTCAATGAACCCTCAACGGAATGTGTATAAAATTTCCTTTATGTAATGGACAATTATATAGTACACAACAATACTAACTTAAGTTTAGTATTTTTTGCAAAGAGTACATCAAGAAAGTCTCACTCATGTTTTGAACATCCAACCTTCTGTCTATTAGCCCAACTACACAGCCACCTTACAGTCAAACCTTACACCCCACAGGTGAAATAATATGTCTAGTCTAGGTGTGTGATGAAAATGAGAAAAAGGAGGAGTCGTTTCTTCAAGGTAATGTGATTCTGTGAGAAATTTTATAAGCCCACACCAATCTTTGCTTCATTCATATTTAATGAGCTACAGAAAATGAGTGTCATTCATTTTTTTTTTTTGATAGTCCGTATTAAATCACCAACATAGAACTCATTCCAACCTGGTTATTGATGCTAAGCAGGGCTAGGTTTGGGCAGTGCAGTACACGGATGGGACAACTTCCTACAAAAGTTTTTTTCTGGAATGGTGGGCCATCATGCGTCATCTTTGACCAACCAGAGTTTCTCAATGTGGCTACCTAATCAGGCCCCTGTTTAACTGCCTTAATAATCCATTTTCTTTACCTCAGTTGATGTGTGGTGAGTGTCTGGGTATAAAATGGCTGCTGTGCATCGCCCAGGTGGGCAATAACGCCATACAGGTGGTGGTTGAGATAGTGGTGGTGGGTGGTTGAGGTTCCATTGATTGTTAAGTGCACTATAATCATGTGAAAGGAGGAAAATAAAATTAGCTTTAAAATTTATTTTAGTTAAAATATTCTTCTTTTTCGAATTATTATTATTATTATTATTATTATTATTATTATTATTATTAGTAGTAGTAGTAGTAGCAGTAGTCGTATATTTTTTGTTGTAGTAGTAAAATAAGAGCATTGGTAGCGTTCCATTGCTCAAAGAAGCCCTGAAATTCTAAAGACTTACCATTCATGAAGTGCCCCAAGCATAGCAAAGTACAGTATAGAGGATATTTTAAAACTCAAGTTTGTTTCATTGTACATTTTTCACGGATAGGCCATTGTGCCCTCCATTTTTCAGTATCTGATGGTTTTGAGATAGTCACACTAAAGCCCAGAGAGAGATTCGTTTTGATTTGTTTTGTTTGGTATCTTTAACCAAGACTGAAAATGTGAAAAATTGTAGAGAGCATCTCTGTGGTCTCAGCAGTGAATTGTATTGTTGTTTTGACCATCATAGAGGATAGCACTCCCCAGTGGATCTGGGGGTGGGGAGCTGGGGGCACTGTCTTTAGGACTGGGATTATAAAACATAAAAATGAAACTACACTACCACAAATGCTTTTCACTCCACTGCCTCACAGTGGAATGAACACAAAACATAAACTTGAATAATTAAAATCTCTTAAGTACACATACATATTATAATACTGCATTCAGTTATGCTATTTTGATTATGCATATTCATTCATTATATATACATGATGTTCCATCACAAATGCTTCACTTTTAAAGCCATACTTTCATCTACTTTTAATGAAGCAGCAAATAATATATCTGGTCTCCAAAGCACAACATAACACATGGGATATGCGTGCTGTCAAAGATGTCACACTTGTCATTCTTTTCTCCTCGGTGCACCTCTCTAGCAGTAGAGGAACACCTGTAGTTTTTTATTTTATAATGATCGGCTTTCCTCATGGGACCGCCATCATGGTTATACTGCGGAACTGGCTTATTGCTTAGACACACAATCCTCTGGGTCTGTTTCTGTTTCAATTTGTTTTTCTAACAGAAGAGGGAATGCAGAAATTTCGGCAGATTCCCTCACATTGTTTCTGAGTGATTTATTCATGTCAAGCAACCTGCAAAAGGCACATAATTGTTCACCCCATTGTTACACGTCCTGCCCCGTTAAACCCCGCTGTACTTGATCTGACTAAAAGTAAAATCCTTCTGTCCATGAAGTCCCAGTACAGACTCATTTTGCTTAAGTAAAACTATGAGAGTAAAAATGTAGGCAAAGATCAATAAAGGACATTTACTGAGCCTAAGGGACAAATTGAAAAGTTTTAGAAACACACATACCACTATCTTTACCAATTAAATTAATATGAATTTGTTTGATTACGCTATATTACACTATATAATTAAATAAAGGGAACGTTTAACAATGAATTCAATTAACAAAAATGGTATTAATAAAAAAGAATATTTAAAACATTTAATAAAGACTAAATAAAGAATAGACATCTGGGGCTATATTCACAAAACATTTTATCTTACCACTAAGAGTTCTTATAAGTAGCACTAAAAGTTCCTAGCTACATTCTTTTTCTCCTTCACAAAGCTGTTGAGTCTAACATTTACTAAGTAATGAGGAGAACTCTTAAGCTAAGAGAAAGGGTGGGGTTGACCTTGCTAAGGAGGACATGTTTCACGAACAAGCTTGCTTACATGGTAAATTGTGCAGTGTTAATTCAACTCTAACAGAGTTAATTCAGTGTTGAATGAACACAGTTAGCGCTTAATTGACAGTGGACATTTTACTGTGTACTGTGCTCAATGTGATTGGTTGATAGGTTTCTGTCATAGAAATACTGTAGCGAGAGGGAGAAATCATGCTGCCATATTCAAACAAGGAAATAGTGAACATGTTTCCTTCCACCAATTATGCAGTGTCCTCTACACCGATTTCATCAGGTGGGGGACAGTTACTTGACGCCTAACCATGGTGATGTGAATTCAGTTACGTAACATTGTGGTGAGTGAAGTAAGAACCATGACTCATGAATTAAATATTGCATATCCTGTCTATCTCTAATTGTAGATTTCTGTTTCTTTTATTTCTTGATATGGTACCAGCTGAGCTTAGAACCTTTTACAGTAATACTGTAGTATGTTTTTGTGCACTGAGATGAAAATAAGACAAAATACAAATACAAACATCTAATACTGGCTATAAAGAGCATTCTGTTTTTTCTATCTAGCCTGAAAAACCCTTGGAAAAACCTTGAGGGGGATCTCATATTTCTGTATCTGTATTGTTTACAACTTTAGGCTACTGTTAGGAAAATGGCACAAAACAGAGCAACGATAGACAAAATGTTGACATTTTCAACGGTGTTTAAATGTCAAATGGCAGTAACAGTGGGGACACAGATACACCCCCAATCTTGTGCCTGGTGGGGAAAATCTATTGAAATTTACATGCTGTCATGGGTGGCTGGCTGGCTGTAATACTAAGCCTTACCAACAGTCTGTGCCGGGCTGCCTGTCCAACAGGGGGAACGTGCAGACTGTGCAGTCTAGCATGACTGGCCCTCGCTGGTGCCGTGCGTCGACGAATGCTCTGGTGTAAACAAGCTTTCAGAAAAACACTGAACCGCTGCATTGGCTCCGGATTGTCCGCCTTTGTCAGAGACCAAAAAACAATGTGCTCCGGTCTGTGCAGGGGAGATAAACGGCCAAGGTAACCGGGTCACTTTTGTCATCGTCTTTTGGTTGTGCCTTTCGGAAACCGGATCAGTGTAAAGCACATGGTAGTTTCTGCCACGTGGGTGTCCTTGCTCATAGATCGGTCGTTTTCAGGATGAGGGTTTCGAGTTTGAATGATCTTATCCATGGAACTTCTGCTGGGTTATCATTAGATTTGGTTGAAGGCTTGCTGTACGGTGGTCATGCAAGGGTTTGGCCCCACAGTTTGGCCAGTTCAGCTGTCATCAGAATGAACCAGCCAAACTGTGAATATGGAAAAACAAAAAAAAAAAAACAGGTACCTTTATTTCATGCCCTCATGGCCACTGTCTCCATCCACCCCACTTCTTAAGTCAGAAATTTAGATAAAGGCAATAGGTCTGTACAATTTCCAAAACCGGAAATCTCTTGGTTTCTAGATTCCTCATACTTTACTTTGTGTCTAAAGGAGCTACTTTTTAGCTTTTAAATCCTCACTGCCACTGACATGCACTTAGGGTGAGCATGATAAGTGAGGCTAGATAAAGCACTGTACCTCTTGGGATGAATGTTTTGTTCATAATTTCACAGAACCTGAACCAAAAGTACTTTTCTCCCCACAGAAAATGACTTTTGATTGGTTCTAAAAAGGCAGTCCCTCTATTGAAGCTATTGGGTGAAAGCTCTGTTTAGCGTTCTGAAGGCAGCCATGTTTTAAAGTTTTTTTTCATCTTTTTTTTTACCGGTTCTCAAAATGGTGGGAGGACTCCAGGGGCCAAGTGCAACATCTTAGCAGGAGTTTTAAGTCTCCAGCGAGGGCCTCTACACTTTACAAGATGAGGAAGAGATATTCCAGTTCTAATGGGAGTTCTGTGGTCCAGTGGCCTAAATTTGGATAAATCCCCTGCTACGTTCCCCTCAGAGGGTACTGCACGGTCTGCAGACATGGTAATGCTGCTACTAAGCAGCTCTCGAACGGCAAATCCGCCAATTACCCACCTGGGGCTGGTCTCACTAATGAGAATCCTTTTAACTTTTTTCCACTCAGGCAGTTAAAGATAATAAATAGAAAGTGGAAAAAATATACCAGACTGAAGGCCTTGCACACCAAAGCTGTTTTTTTGTTTGTTTGTTTGTTTGTTTTATTGGAGGTTATGGTAATATTTCAAATTTGTCTGTTCTCTATTTGTGTATCCTCTCTGACTGTTGGCACACAAATGTAAAATTTTGTGCTGCAATAATTTGTCCTTGTTCTATTCAGACCTGGGTTGTTTTTTTTTTTTGCGATATGCGTATGTTCTTGAACAACAATGGCTTGGCTTTTGTGTCTCAGCACAAGGAGCTTTATGACGAGCGAAATAATTATAAAGACATTACGTTGTATTACATTACATTTAGGCATTTAGCAGATGCTCTTACCCAGAGTGACTTACACAAGTGCATACATACAGTTTTAGGCAACAAACAGTGCTGACACAAGTCATCAGGGTAAAGGCAAGGAGCGGAGTTAAAACATCTGGCAGGGAATTACTCTGCAGCTGAGGTACGAGGATGGTGCGCAAATGGCTTGCTCTAGTTTTACTAAAAGTACAGTGTATAATGTCTCACCATTCTATGCACTGGTGATACGGCTCTGAAAATGGATTTGACGTGTTTAATGCTATTTTCATGTATGTATATATCCCCAAGGCGTATACACTTATAATGTGTATGCAGTGCAAAATAAACATAGAAAATGGTCTGTTTCAATACATCAATGTAAAGATGATAGCAGTGCATGAGATCAGTTCAATTAATACTTAATGAATAGTTATTGTAAATGAATAATGAGGAAGCCTAATACATGTTGTAGTTGAGTCAATGGCATGACATTTTATGGCATCTATTTCCAAAAGATGATTTTAAGTGATAATGTCATTGGCATTTTCTCTTCTTATCATTCAAGTAAATGGTAAAAATTGAGAATACTGTGAATCAATAGTTTGTATATTTCTTAAGTCACAATCACAAAATCTAAAATATAATTGAAGGGCTGGACTGAGTGGTAGCCTCTGCCATTTTTATGAATCCAGTCTCAACAAGGTGAACTCTCAGGACATCTTTGTTTTGGATGGGTTCTATTCAATTGTTCCTAAGTTGACGACTAACATATTAAGTAATTGTTTTTGGCTGGAGTTCCCCTTTAGCAGGATGTGGCTGCTGGGAGCTTGCCAATATATATTATCTCTTAGTGTGATGCAGTTCCAGTCTAGATTTATCAATGACACCCACAGGTGCCCAGATGTGTGATTGCCTGTATGTGTACAGTCAGAACAATGGTCCAGATGGATCGAAGCAGCAATGATTTGCATAACTATGATGAATTTAATTTACCTTGGAGTACAAAAGTTGAATTGCCTCGTATGCACAGGATCCAAACCAGGCCTTCCTAAAATTCTCTGTCAGGGAAATGTGCAACACATAATTTCAACCAGCTTTCTATTTGATTACCTGAATGAATCAATTGTATGAAAGCACTGTGGATTTTTTGGACACATTTTATAAGAATTGCAGAGATTTAAATTTGCCTGATTCATATTTTCACCATTTTAAAATAATTTTCTTGACACCGTAGACTGAACAATACTGTCATCTGGCAGATCTCCTGCAAAGATCGGTGAGAAGAAAAAAACTCAACCTAAAACAATAGCCTATTATGAACATGTTTTTGAAGGCTTTGTGTGATTAAAATGTACAATTACAAGGGGACAGACATCCAGAAGATTCAGATTTCCAATTTCTTTTAACTGATTGCATCTAATGTGGTTGTATGACCTTTATAGTTCGTTCCGTTAAATCATTAAAATTACAGCTAACAGGACTGGATTATATTGCTGATATATAATTTTGACTCAAGGAAAACCGCAGGAGAACGAGCTTCGATTTAATCCAGTGCCTTTTGTTACAATCTGAATTTACTTTCATTTGCATTAAGGTTTCAATGATAATTGGCACACATTAGATGCAATTATTTAAACATGAATCAGCTGCTGATGGGTGACTATTTAAACCTGCATAATTCTTAATCTAATTTGAGAGAGAGAGAGAGAGAGAGAGAGAGAGAGAGAGAGAGAGAGAGAGAGAGAGAGAGAGAGAGAGAGAGAGAGAGAGAGAGAGAGAGAGAGAGAGAGAGAGAGAGAGAGAGAGAGAGAGAGGGAGGGGCGTGGGTTGTTACAGCTGAGAGTGGGTAGGATTTGAATAAAGAAATGGGTAACTACTTAAGGAAGAATGAGGTAAGATTAGATGGGCGGGTAAAGAGGGGAGACAAAAGAAACATTCTCAAAAAATCCCTTTGTGCACTTAAAGACAAGTGTGAAAGATGCTCAAAAATCAGAACACAAATCCTGAGATCCAGGTCAACCGTATAATTCAATGGGAAATTCAGAATTGGTAGGCACGGATTAAAATCAGCGATGTGATGTATTTGTTTCATTGTCCCCCCACTTCCCTGTCTTTCCAACATGGTCAGTGATGTCATCTAGATGGAAACTAGAACATGCACACCTTCCTCAGGACACAAAGGATGTGATTATACGCTTAGTATATACATAGCATATATCATCACATTATTGCTTCTCATTTTTCCTATTCATATTTTTAATAGCGCTACTCCAGTTACCACCCTCTCCATCACTGCCTGAACAAGAAACCCGGAGGCAACTGGCAAGCTGTGGGTGCATTTTCATCCCGCAGACAATCTTGTCAAGATTGACTCACACAGTTTACATTCTTTACATGCAAACCATTTATACAGCTGGATATTTTACTGAATCAATTCAGGTTTAGTACCTTGCCCAAGGGTACAACGGCAGTGCCCCTTCTAGGAATCAAATGTACAACCTTGGCATTACAAGCCCAGTTTCCTAACATTTATGCTACAGGCAAGTGCCTCATTGCTGAGAGGAAGCAATAACACAGCACCCAAAGGACTTCCAGCCAACTTATGCCTGCCCTATCCCTGGGGAAAGGAGTCTGTTCATAAATGAAGAAAAATACAGTGTTTATGGGGGTGCATGGTAAGAGAAAATATGAAGTTCAAGGCCCAATGGGATACATTGTTGCTAAGACACGCATGGGGAAAAAAGGTAAATTCAGATCAAACCTGCTTAAGAGGAGTTTCCCTTATAAATATGTCAGATCAGTGAACAGCGTTTTTTCAATGAGGGTTAGTCTTGAATGTATACTGCACAGTTAAATGTTTACCGTTAAATCAATGGATGGATGACAAGGATATAATACCTTTGATCCTATTTCGACTTATATAATCATTATTAACATTTAATTAGCAGCAAAAATGTGCTGCGTGCCCAATCGCTCTGTGAAATTATTTGAAAGTTTAATATTTTTGAACATGGCTGTGTGCTGACAGAAAAGCTAGTTAACAATCCCTGTGGCAGTTGCTAAGAGCTAAACTCTTGTTCCGCAAGTTCTTTAATTAAAAACTTCCTCCCGTCATCAGTATTCAAGGAGAGGCTCTCAGCACTTGCTTTAATTTCCAGTGACAATGGCGTATAACTACCCCATTAGCCAGTTTTTCAGATGAAAAATTACACATCAAGTCTGACTATGGTAGCCTGTTGACAGCAAGGTTTAGTGTTGCTTCGTATTCAGGGACAGGGTGGCTCAGACTACAGGTGTCAATAGGTTTTAAACCAAAAAATGTTTTTTTTTGCAAAATGTGGAGGGTTGCGGAAAACAAGCGGTTAATATTTGAACTGCCAAAAGTAACTGTGAGATTTATTCAGCTGGGAAAAGGGTTTGGCTGGGTTTTCATTATCTGTAGGCAGTCAATTTAATTCCTCCTGAACTTAGAGTGTAAACTTAGTTAGATATCAAGTCTCCACATGCCAAGTCCCTCCACAGCATGATAATCAATACTGCTTTCCTCTCAAATGACTAAGCTTATAGTTTTTTCAGTGTCTTCCGTTTTCATTTCAGTTCAAATTAAATTATTTAATGGTATGTTCCAACTATGACTGCAATGAATATCAATGATCCCGTGCCCTGTTCTCACGCAGTGGCGCACTGGTTTTTGAACAAAGGATCAACTGAAGTTGCTGAAAAATTGCATTTTGTACTTCAGATTTGTTGAAAAGAAAAAAAAAACCTGGACTGACTTTCTGATGGGAAGCCAATTATGAGCTGTGGAACATATGGAGGAAGCTATTATGTGGATGCCTTGAGATCAGGGGAGCTGTGATAAAGCTGATACTCGGCACTCTTCGCTGAGACCATGGCTGCTGCAAACAGGACTGTGGGATTGAGACATCTGCTTATGGAATCAAACGCTTCCGCCTGGACACTGGCTGTGAGTTCATGAGTTCAGAGCACGGATAAACCGAAACTTTCCGGCTTTTACACTTTGCACTGAATCAACAAAAAATTCACTCATTAGCAAGTCATTGACAGGAAACTCCCTGAGGACTGACATTCGTTTGAGGAGGTAGAAATGTAAGGGAGCCAAACCTCCTGGAGATATTTTCCTTGATTTGTAGAACGGTAAACGAGAGAAGCCCTGGAGAATTAGAGCTACAAGCCCCCCTTGGGTTCACATTTGCTTCCTTTCACGCAAGTCTATTGAAGAATTGGTGTCTTTTTACTTTCCCCCGTGAGCTTATGTGTGTGCGTATGTGTGTGTGTGTGTGTTTGAGTGAGTGTGTGTGTATGTGTGTGTGTCTGTTTTGGAAGCTGAAGCCCTAGACTGGATAATTGGTTCACTGAACACAGCTGTGTGATTATTTGTAAAGGCAGATAAATCATTGCATCATGACAGCGTTCAATCACTGGCGTGTACTTACACAGACTTGGGGTTGTAACAAAAGAGTCTACAATTTGCGACATTAACATTTCAGCTGTGTTTGGGTTTAGCGGTTTTAAGCTCCATTCTCTGAAGCCACTTGACAGTGTGTCAAATTGAATTAAGCAACGTAATTAAATGGAGAAAAGTGTCAGCCCAGCACAATCGTTGTTCATTTCACATCGCGTGTGTCTTTTTATCGCCAAACATTCCTCAACACACTCACCTGTCTTATCAATGGGATCAGACTTCTGGTTACTGTCGCTACAAGCTGCCTGGTTTTTCCCACTTGTCAGGCCAGATTGATTTTTTAGCACAACCCAAGTTTATTTTTTGACCTTCTGGCGATATTCAGTGCTATTGATCCCGCACAGGCTCTCACTGTCATCCTGAGGAAAGCCATCCTTTCAAGCCTGAAAAAAAAGAGCGAGAGTGGGATTGTGGGTAATGGGTGGGGAGCTGCCGCACGCAGCCCCACCGCTCAAAGCGGCGATGGATCAATCAATGGGCCGACCAGCAGGCAAATATATCATAATGTTTCAGCTGCCCTTTCTGCTGCAGCAGCCCAAAGACTGGGGCTGTTTGTTGAAAAGGTTGCTCATTTCATATTTAATACTTCAAAAAAAACCCCCCAAAAAAACAAGAGCCTCGAACTCACCTGTTCACACACACACACACGCTGCACAGGCTGTACTTTCAGATGCAATGTGTAGTCATGGTTTACAGTTCTTGAATCTCAAACCTCACAGCAGCCTGTTCATGTTTATGGTGTGGTGGTCTGTTTCTTAGCTGGCCGACATTGAGATGGATGGATGGATATTCCTAAAAGTGTGTCTCTGCGCATGTCCATAGCTGTGTGATGTGGGACACATTGGAACTTTTAGGTGTGGAGGCTGAAGTCCGTTATGGGAAGAATTTCAGAAAATGAATGGTTAATGTTTCAAAGCCCAGTCTCCATTACTTTAAGGACTTCTGATACAGAAAAGTGAAAGCCCTACTGAATCATGTGGTGCAATTTTACACACATAAAAACCTCCCTGCAGTGGCAGGATATTTCATCTAATGGCAGGAATAGGAGAGAGTGCAGATTTTCGCAACCATTTACAAGAAGGCCGTAATGCATTTCACTTGGCATTAACTGGTGGCCATGTCATGTTCAACCTTGTAGCACAGTTTGTGTCACATCAAGGACTGAGCAACAGCCTCGCACTTTCAAAGAAGTTTTAATGAAGAAATCGCTTGGAGGCACTGAATCTGTGTAGCTGCGAGCGGAGATTCGCCCCCAGACAAATCAAACGATGCTGTGAAACGTGAATCGGGACCATTTGCTTGTCACCTGTTTGTTCTGTTAATTTAGTCTTTTTCCCCCCATCTGTCCATCTCTGTGATTGTATTCCACTTCATCCCTTGGCGTTTCGGTTGGATGGAGAGGTGCATTGTGGGGGATTAGAGAGAGAAGAACCAGGACAGCTGAGGGATGTTGGCCTGTGGGCGTTGTTTTATTTACAATGGTAAAAAAAAAAAGTATGCTTAACAGTGCAATCAGAGGACCTGACCTCTGTTATTAAAGCAGAGAAGGGGTTCTTGCTGCCACCTTTGGCCCTGACACTGTTTCTGTCCTCCAGCTGTTCACTGATGTGATGTGATTAAAATGTGGCCATCGTCATGACGCTGTGGTCATGGTGACTGGAAGCTGAGAGAAAGACAGTGAGATGCTCAGACACTATGCTGGATATGATTTCTTAACAAAGGGGTGGATTTAAAGCTCAGTGTTTAAACCGAATCCTTATTAAAGGATTTATAAATATATTACTCCAGGTTTTCTTTCCTTCCCCAAAGTAGAATCTAAAATGACATCAGTAAGTCCAGCCCAGCTCAATAAGAATATCCTCATCTCACAGGTCAGTTCAGGAGGGTGTAGAGTAAGAAAGGCTTCCTCAGAAGTCCGTGAAGCCATTATCTGCTCAAGCATTTCTCCTGTTCTCCCCAATACAACTGCACACTTTTCACTGTTGGCACAGGCCGTTCATAGCTGCCTGATAGATCAGAGTAGGAGGGAACACCCTGCTGCCCGAAAACCTCCATCCCTGCCTGAAAGCCTCCATCTCTGGGCTGACATCTGGCCAATTAGCACTGCCCTGTGAGTTTCCTGGATGTAGCTTGAACTCTGGAATCTGTTCTACAATATCTATTATTTCGTACAATTCCTGTTTTGCGCTATATGTACAGTATGTCCTTGTTGATTGTAGAAAGAGGTACTAGTAAAAGCCACTTGCAGGTATAACAATTTCAGGTTGAGAAATCTGAGGCCATTTTGTTGTCTTCTTCATCTCCTCATGCTACCTGGCTAACGTCTGGGCTAATAGTCAGCTGTCATTCCTCATAAGGTAAAACTCTGTAATCACCACTTGGATGCCTGAAGGAGGCAAACTATCTTTTTGGGTTTTTTTCTGTGCACATTGCGGACCTCCTGAAGTATTCCTTTATAACTTTTCTATCACATTGGTTGGCATGTAGTCTGCTTGTTTCACATGTTGTTTATGCATCCTTCAAACAGACCATGACATCCAAATGCATTGGTTTTCGTTAAAATATTACAAGCATGTCTTCCCGTACGTACATCCCCTTTTGTTTATTGTTAATTTGACCCATTAGACATGAACTCCATTTTAGGAAAATAAATGTTTACAATGATTGATGGCATTTCAAATGGTCTAAGAGGACAGACCACGTTAAGGTCTCAGTTTGGAAAAAAAGAAAAGGAAAAAAATATAGTCCAGATTAAACGATGACCCTAAAGTGCACCATAATCTTAAAATTGAGTGTTTACTGGAAAAGATTTAGTGGAGTAGTGTGTGCATGAGAAGCCGAGATGCGTCTGTCGTTGCCCAGAACATAACTGCAGCTGCCTTGACAAGGGGTGGGGATCCCATTAGCAAGGCGCACGCTGAGCACACACAAGCAGCACTGGAATAGCACTGGGGCATTCTGGGACAGAAAAAAAAACAAAAAAAAAAAACCCTTTTCAAATGCTGCACAGATAGCAAATATATATTTGACCATTCCAACCAACTTTGTCCATGCAGAAAAATAAACTCTTCATGTGGACGAGTTTACACCAGGCATCGACAGGGGATACTATTAAAAAATTTACCCCAATTAAATTCAGTCAAACAGTTTAACCCATACACTTTCACTTAATTTCAGTTAATCTCTTTTAATCAACAGTATTCCATTTATTAGCCTACTGCTACTGCAAACCATTTCGTTATTACGAATAGCCTTTGATTTGTCATCCCTTATGCAGGTGATATAACTGCACTTTTATGCGTGCGGAGTACTTCCCACCGATTAAAAAACAGCGATGTAGCACAACGCTGTGAAAATATACTATTGCCGCATCAGTGGTTCTGATAACCACACTGAATGCAGCAAGTGACAGAGCAGGAACATTGGCGTCAGTCAACCTTAACTGCCAACTGACTTATCAATCTGTCCTAATGTACTGGCGATGACTGATGAGGCAAAATGTGATAATTGTCTAGCATGTGAATCAAAGATGGTTCTACTGGCCTCTTGTTGAGGAATGACTGAAATGCAAGCCATAAAAATGGCTTTGGAAAATGGTGAATCTAGTGATGAGATATATACAGCATCTCATTTTCGTGAGTAAGTGTTGTGATCTCTCCAGCTGATAAACACTTCCCGGCTTTTATTTTTTTATTTCTTTGAAACCTGAAGTCACAGCTCCTGAAGCATCAAATTAACACCCATTAAAAAAGGCTTTTTTTATATGCAGAGAGGATTTGTTTTCTGCAACTAAAATTAACACTTCCACATAATGTAAAATTTTACATCACATCTTTGAGATTTGGTGTCTTTCAGGACAAGAAAGAGACACCATGTAATAACTTAAAACGGAAAAAATGTGATCGCTCAAGCACAAATTTTTACCTAGTTTTTGTGCTGAGCCACTTGCTGCATTATAAACAGTTCAGATTAAAACTTTTTTCCATTTACAGTTTCCTTGCGAGCACAGGAAAGGCGTTATATAAGGGAAAAAATACAAAAACATTTGACACCTTAGTGCATGCGTGACCTGATGATATAGCCTGAAAGGCAGCTACGAGGAACCTATAATTAGGTTAATGTTAATATCCCCATTGCCAATACAATTACTTGACAAGTATAAACGCTCCTTCAATGCATCCCCTTCTTTTTTGTGTCCCCCCTTGTCCCTTCCGGGTCTGTATGTTTGTGACTGTGAGATGTAAGAATGCGTGAGGCAGAAACGTGTTTGGGAGATCACTGCTATGAGGCATGCTGTTTAAAGGTGTGCTTTAAACTCAAGCCACAATGTATCTGCATCACTGATGACAGCCCTGATCTCACAACCAACAATAACCAATCAGTGCATTGGCCTGCACATTTCAAGACAAGCATCTCATTGGTTGCTGTTACGTGTTTTTAGCACACGCTGGACATTGTTGTAGAAGGAACTAAATGCGCTGCAAACAATTTAATGAAGATGATAGTACCACAGTGGATATGCTATTCATGTGGTATTGCTGACAGATTGAGTATTAAGCCGCTTTCACAAGACAAGGAGGAAACTCTGCGTTCAATGTCAAGTAAAGCGGTGACTGCACATGGGAAGAATTGAGTGCTGCCAGCTGTTGAAACTTGGGTTTATCCAGGAGAGATGACCTCACTGTGGACATGCACTGCATTCAGGAACTTAGGAGTACATGTGTTTTTAGCACCTGTGTGTGATTGGGATTCAGATGGAACACAAAGTTGAGTTCTTCTAATCCAAATCCTTTTGGTGTCCTTTTCACAATGGAAACAGTCAAGAGAAATCAAAAGAGTGAAGCTCTTTTGTTTTTTTTTTTATAAGATAATAGATATGCAAATGAAAAAAAAAAAACTTCATTAAAATGTCTCAAATGAGAAAGATGTAGACTATTTTTCATTATAGCGAGAGATTCCTAAGTTGCTTAATGTCATCCAGCGGGAGAGAGACAAAAGACAAGAACAATGGTCACAATTTGTCAGATCACTCAACGGCAGCTTCGTAAACCGCCTCATCCATATTACATCGGCGGCAGGTAATTACTTCTGACAAATGGCACGTCTCCAATGTTGATATGTTTTTATGAAGAATACTTCCCAGCGTAAAGTGAGAGAAGACAATTAGACAGGCTTTCAAGGGCACATTGGAAAGCAATTGAGGATGGAGTGAAAAATCGTCCCACTTTCGAGCAGCAAATTCCTGCATTGTTTACACATGTAATGGCGCTTAAGATTGATCGCTGCGTATCAATATTATTTTTTCCTTCAGTGACACCGGTCTATTGGAGTCTTAATGTGTCGCCTCAGCATTCGAGCAGATGTTCTCCATAAGGATAAGAGATCCTCTCTCTGTGGCATCTGCTGCTGTGCCACAGTTTGGGCAAGCCAACAGTGAAATGGATGAAGTTGAGAGTGAAAATTCGGTCTCGTCACTGAAAAAAACATACGGCCTAAAACAAAGCGAATGGGGCTGCAGGGTGTACTTGTCACTAGTTTGCTTCTTTGGAGCAGTTTTTTTTTTGTGATGGGAGAGTGAAGTTAATCAAGCTTTGTTAATCACCTGCTAGCGCATGAAAACAAAGAGAGGTTGAAGATTGCTTCCACAGAAAAATCACTGTGATTACTTCAAAACAGTGAGCTATTAATTAGCGAGCACATGCTGGCTCCATCCAATTACAGGTCTTCAAGTCTTGACCACCTCTAGTTTCATACCAGTTTGACTTCATATTCAGCATGCTTTTTTCCAGCATATTATTTCAAATATATTTTTGCAGGAATATCTGAAGTACAATATGGACCTTTATCTTTACATCTCTCTCTCTATGTCTGTATGACCACCACCAATTTTACTATAATGTGTTCATGCAGGGCTAACATTCTGTATGGAAGTTGGTGATTGATTAAAAATGCATACTAAGTTTTTTGTAGCTTTGAGTTACACATTTAAGTGTGGTTTTTTAGTATTTAGACATATGCAATTCAATCAAGCTGGGATAGGCTCCAGCACCCCCTGTGACCCTGCCCAGGATAAGTGGGTATAGTGGGTATAATGGATGGATGGATGGATATACAATGGATGGATATACAATTCAGCAATAATCAAAATGAATACAATTGTGCAAGAATAAAAAAGGGTCAAAGCAGCTACCTTGATTCTGGGTTCATGTAAGTTCTCTCCTCGAAAATTGCAATTCTCACAAACCTACAAATCTAAAGGTGCTGGCTATGCTAGAGACAACCTACAGAAAACTAAGCTGATTGGTTTTTTATGTGTACAAATGGACTGACTCTCCAGTTATATTAAATATGTAATATATAAAAAACCCATTGAATGTTGCCTACTAAATTCCTTGGTCATGGAATTCTGCAGTCTACAGAAAAGGTGAGATGATAGGATGAAAACTTTCCGTAGAAAAACAATTGGTTTAAGTACAGGGGCCTCATTTATAAAATGTTCTTACAATCAAACTGTATCTTAAATAGTGACTAAAACCACAACTAAATATTAATTTATAAAATGTATATGATTGTATCTACACATAAAGTTTCTGCTAGACATGAGGCAACCCCTTATGTATCACCCCCTTTTTAACACAAGCCTAAAAATGACATATCAAAGATACAATTATTACTATTCTTGGACCCTTTTGACTACAAGAATAATCCTGGTCAGAGTAATTCCAGAGTCAGGATTACTCTGAATATAATTGAAACAGAAGTAACAGAAGTTATAATACAGTGCAAGTTAATATTTCTTTCTAAACTAAACTGTTTTTTTTGAGTGGATAAAGATGCTTGAGGCTGTGCTTGGTGAGCTTAGAAACACAATGCAGACACAGCCACAATGCTGGACAAATCCTGGTTCAAATTTGATGACAGTACCACCAAAATGAACATGCTCTGTTGTTTCTGTCTTAGCTACGCCTAGGCATGTTTCCAAAAAAGCCATTTGGAGACTCCAGAAGGACGCTTGGTAACCAAATGACTTTATTAGAGGTGTAAAATTCCATATACTTTATGCTATATGCTCATAGAAGTAGCGGCTTGCTTTCCCGCCTTCCCTTCCCTTCGTGAACCAAAACACTTTTTTTTGGAAATATAAATAGATTTGACCATTGAATCATACGGCTTACTCATTATGGCTGGGAGGTGAGCAAAATGAACATGCGTATCCTACAGGGAACGGCAGGCCTGATGAAGAATGTCAAGTTCCAGGAGTCATCTCTGAGTTGGACAGACTCTAATTTGTTTGGCATAGCCTGTCTCTATGGTTTCCCCCTCTGGCTGTTCAAGTGACAGATAAATCTGGCTGGAATTTAAGTGATGGAATGATGGCACTTTACACCGCTCAGGAAATATTGCACGGACAAACAATCCTATGGATTTTCTGGCAGGAAGAAATCACAACAAAACACAGAGGCCCCCATCTAATTAACTACGTCGGGTGATTTTAATGCAAAGAGAAATGTCGCTGCCTTGTTTCTGCCTGGATTCGACCGTGTACCTGTCATCGCTGTTTTTCTCGGAGCAATTCAGTACCAGAACCGTTTTAATTAACATCTAAGAGAGAGACGGAACCTGGCCACAGGTCATATACGGGGAGACAGCCACCCGAGGGGGGAGACACCAACGCTCCTTCTTCACTGGTCAGCATAAATCAAGTAGGGAGGGTGGCCGTAGCCTGCCGAGGGAATTCACACCTGAGTCAGAGGTCATCGTGTGTGACAGGATGTGGGGTTGGACAGGCGCTGCGGCGTATTTGCGTCCGCTCCGACTGCGGCAGTGCCCTGCGGAGCGACGCTGGCTCTTTAACAAAGCAAATGGTGAGCTTTTTTTTTTTTTTTTTTTCGTTTTGTTTGAAGACTCTCCAGAGCTGTCACTTTTTGTTGTGCGAATTGTGAAATCAGCAGTTAATGGGAAAAAACACATTGCTGGAGGGCTGAACAGACACTGACTGGAATACTAATCAGGGGGGAAGGTTCCTTTATTTTTAGGCTATGCGGTTGACAATTACAGCACAATGAGTAAATGTTATTTCAAAGGGCTAACAGAAAAAGCCTTTCCAACTTCAATCCACCAAGTTTAGCACATTAATCTATTAAATATTTGCATTCAAGATGCTACCTGCCTTCTCGAAATAACAGAAGATGTTAGTCATGTTCTTGGGTAATAATCTTGCGTACTTAAACTATGTGGCTAGACGGAAAATGGCTTATGGGAGATAAAAGCATGATGAAATGCACTTGAACCCAATAAATCACATAGAAATTACTGCAATAAATATTTTTGATATATAATCTGGTATTTAGTAAAAACCAATACGCTGTAAATTTTTACGTTTAAATTCTATTTTCATGCACATATTGCATAATATTTAGAATCCCAGATTTAATAGAATATACTATTCTAACTAAAAAAGAGCATATGACATGAAAGATAGCTAACTATATATTATAACTTCACACGATAATACCGTTTTAAAAGTGGTTATAAAACCATGACATTAATTTGGTCCAAGACTTAATACATTTGACCACTGCATAAAAGTTCCCCAACCCAAAATGTGTGGACTGGGGATATGTTAACTTCCATCAGCCCAGCCATGGAAGATCTTTGAATTTTTAAATTATATGAACTAGTCCCTTCAAAATAAAGGACAGTCATCTGATACTGATGTCCGCAGGTCCATACATGAGCAGTCATATTCATCAAAGCCATCACATTTGCTTTGATAATAACTGTGATTAACAGCTGTCGGCATTGGCCTCTTCTTATGATCTTTGCTCCCTTTCAAAAATGAGGAAAATTTGAAGTGATCTTTTTCAGGTGGTAGAGATGAGTAGTTCTCAGCTCTACAAAGGCCCGATTCCTTTGTGAGTCAAAGAAAAGGCTGGCTGTATGGTCAATATGAAAATGGATTCCTCAGGCCAGATCAGAAGAGTGTTAATAAGAGCCACTTGCCAAATATTACAAAGACTTGTTTCAAATAACAAAGACATTGTTTCAAAGAACGCACGCAGAACACCGTGGCACAGACATTAAGCAAAATGCCCAAACAAAATTCCTGTTACCTCCTCCCCATAATATATTCATAGGGCAGTTCTGTGTTCTCGTTTTTTTTTTTTTTTTTTTTTGGAGAAACTACATTCTGTCCCTGTTATACTGCCATTACGTGTGATAAGGGTGCCTCTGCTGTTTCCATGGCCACCAGCAGAAATCCCTCTGCGCACGACATCGGCAGGCAGGCGGGCAGGCAGGCAGGCAAGCAGACTCTCCTGCACACGCCCGCGTGGTTGGGGGAGTCCGCTCGACATATTGCAGCCCATTTTGGGGGCCGCGTGGCCGGCCGAGCCGCGGGCCGCGCGCCCCGCCATCCGTGCTGAAGCAGTCTGCCGCTCCGGAGCGGGCTAGCGGGACTCGCCGCGCGCCGCGTATGGCGCGTCCCGTTCGCCCCAAAGTGCCGAGGGCCCGCCTCGCTCTCCGCGATGATAATTGTCTGACAAGCTTGACTGGCTTGGCGCTCCTCTCTTGGCTGTAAGTGCCCGTTTTCAGACCAGGGAGATGGAGTGAAATGGACACAATGAGAACTGAGCACTCCCGTTGTGCCTTTCGACTGAAATCTGATGATTCACGGGGGACTTGCTTTTTTCTTTAAAACCCTTTTTTCGCTTCATTTCAGTTCTGCGACCAAATTCAAGGAGATTCATTCATCTGGACATTGCAGTAGCTGAAGACCTGACGTGTATGCCACGGTGATGACCCAAAGCCTGCTTAAAATTTGTGTTGGCCCTGCAGATAGTTGTCATGGTACCTCACACCTGTCACTAAAAAGAAAGCCATGTTCCGTGATCTTTTGCTTTATACCACCCTTCTACTCCTCCACGGTCATCCCCTTTCTTCTCGAAGCTGAGCACCTTTCCACATTTTCTCCCTAGTCTCCCTCCCTCCCCACTCTGCCGAATCCCCCACGTTTTGCCACCTCGTTTGAGCCTAACTGCAGTGCACCTTCTTCTGCTCTCCCTCCCTCCTCCTCCGCAGACTCCCCACATCTCTCCGCTTCTCCTGGGCTGTGCTCCTTTCCACCTTCTCACAGCCCCCTGGAGCTTGATGAGACGCGCTGCGACAGAACGGGTTCGACCTCCAGCTCGTCAGTGCTATAATTAGCCCCGAATCCCCCCCGGAGGATTCCCGGCTGGATGGCCAGCTATTGAATTAATGATCCGCAGCATGTTGTCATGCATTCATATTTATTTTTATCATGCCCGCTATCCGTTCTGCTGCGCCATTAAAAAAGAAAACTTTTATTTTTTTGTGTGTAGCGGGACATTGAAGTTCTGGCCTCCTGGGAACAGCAGCAGTGTAGCACGCTATTTATTTGCTTGGCATATTACCCTTATCCAGGCAGACTTATGTGGCTTACATTTGTACACATGATTTATTTCTACGGTGGGTGTAGATATTTATTGAAGCAATCCAGGTTAAGCACCTTGCCCAAAGGTGCACAGGTATGGTCCCCGCCTGGGAATCAATCCTGCAACCGCGGGGTTTACAATCACAGCTCTTTTGCCACCACAACCTTTCCGTGGCTACTGCGTTCAAAGAACATACTAAACTGTGTTTACCTCAATTTCAAAAAAATCTGCTTCTTCCCCTTTACGTAACAACTGAAAGTAAGACAAAAGCCGAGGCCTGGATCGACCGTCACAGAGATGCGGAACGGTTGAGCGTAATGGGAGGAATTTTGCTCATTTCTCCTGGGACTTATTTGCTGCATAAGTTTACAAATTCTGGACACTTGTGCGCTTCGCTTGTACGCACACATAAACAGATGCATGTAAATCAATGACACATTTAATAAGCCACCATAAAGGACAATACCCTCTTCTTAATTTCTTTCTAAACAGACAATCATCCATGAATAATTTAAGAGTTGTTATTTTATTTTTTTTCTTGGTGCAACTCATTAGCATGTTGAAGGCAGAATTTGAAAGGCACAAAAGCCTAAAAGCTGAAATTCAGAATATCCAGCTTTACTTAGCACAGACATTAAATTAAAGCATCTACCTTACCATAAACTGCATTTGGGGCCAGGGAAGTCGCTGAGTGTTCCAGTGGTAGATTACTTATCTGTGGAGCCTGCAATGAAGACGCAATATTAAAACTACATATTGCTGATTCTTGTAGTTTCATATGTTGGACATTGCCTAACTTCACCTAAAATAAATAAATAAGAACTTTAATGTACATGCCTATCTTTCTTGAAATAAAAATTAACTGCTCCATTTAAACTGAGTAGTAACTCAGATGGATTCTGCAGTCAACCCTTTATAGAGTGTGTTTACTTTGCCCAACCTCGGTCTTTATTAGGTTATACAGTTTGTAGTTATGCCGACTGAATGAGGAAATATTGAAAATGAATGTGATTTGAATGCCATTTCATTCCTGTACTCTAGGACAGAACAAATTCACAGGCAGTCTTCAGAGATGCAGAAAATATTCAGCTGTTCAGTTTAATTGTCTAAATTGATCAGATCTTTGGTTTCAGCAAATACAATAACAGTCAATACAGTCTGTGCAGTTGTATTGAGAACTGCGGTAGGACATGAAAAAGAAGATAAGCACATATGCATATATTATACAGCAAAATATACTCATATTTTCACTGCAGGTAATTTGGAATATAGGAAGTCTGAATACTTCATTTTGGGCTACGTTCAATAATGACTCATAACTTGCTTAACTTAACTTGTTTATCCATCAGGTTACCTTGCTGTACATTGGCAGACAGGGTCTATAATGTTTGATTGACTTATAAGTATATTCATGAAATGCTTGTTGATGTAGCTGCCCTGCATTACCTGTCTTGGAGTAACTTAGATAATTTGGAGTACAATAAAATGAAATAAATAAAAAAAATGATAAAAAATTGGTAGCAAAGTGCCCATCTAGGTGAGTGTTTCCAAATAGCATTTACACAGGAAAAGGAAGGCTTGATATTAGCAAGGTACATGGAAGTTGCAAGGTGTCTTTTAATAATTGACACACTAAAGTAGAATTCACAATGATGGAAATCATACCATAGCTAGTCTATATTATGCTTTATGACACTGACTTGCACAAATCCATGACTACTCTGTCTGTGTGTGTGCGAGAGAGAGAGAGAGAGAGAGAGTAGTGCTGGAAGGTAAAGACATGTGACACAGCAAATTGCTTCAGAAATAACGTGTACTCCTGAACATGGGCATTATAACATGTAGCTGCCATCTTGAACTCTGTGTTCTCTCTCTGACCTCATTACCTCGACACTGATTATCTGACAGTGCCTCCTAGAGGCATCATGCAGGTAATGCATTGTAAAGGATAGGACACAAGAGAGAGAGAATGGGGCTATTGTGCGTGAACTCGTAAACACCATCTGCATCGGCACCATCCGAAAATCGCTCAGCCGTGTTCTTATCTTATTTACTGGGTATTGCTCTACTGAAATATGCTTTATTGTGTTCATCTTTCGAAGACTATACTAGGAGATTGCAATATTCAAAACATAATTCAAAGGAAGAAATAGCTCCTCTTAGAGAGCGCAAGCAAATTGCTTTTTTCACAAAGATACTATACAGCATTCAACTCTTTACCTGTTATTATACTGTTACTAGACTGTCTTCGTATCTGCATGTTACGACCAAAACCTTGACCAAACAGTATAAAAAGGTACCAGCTGCAATTGGGATCAGAGTCTGTTGCCAGTTAAACAAATTGTGTTCAGTAAGACAAAAAAGACAAGGCAAAGTGAACACACAGGTCATACAAAACAGACAAGAAATGGAGAACAGGTGCCAGCCGACCAGAGCAGCACCAGCTCCCAACCTGCCACTATGAATTAGATCTGCCCTGACTTGTTTACACATCAGGTGAGTCTTCCAGGGAATTAGCTCTCCTTCTCTTGCATGGGCTCATTTTTAAAAAGCACTGAAAATGATGAAGGAACCACCGCTGCCAAAAAAACATAATTGCATTAGAAAATAAAAACAAAACCCAAAACAAAACTGGCATGAGAGCGTGGCTGGTAGCATGCAGGAATTAGAGATTAGAAAAAAAGACCCAGCAACCAGAGGCTTGTTGATCCTGGTCTTTTAAAGGGCCCGCCACAGGTGTACAGAGTCAGAAATTAACCAGCAAGATGGACTGCAGGGAGAGAGAGAGAGAGTGACACACACAAAGTAATGTAATGTAATGTAATGTAATGTAACAGTAAAGAAACCATGTCTGCACATAACACTGGGTATGCATGTTTCTCCTTTCTGTTACTGTGTGTGTGTGTGTGCGTGCGTGCGTGCGTGCGTGTGCGTGTGTGTGTGTGTGTGTGTGTGTGCCTGTGTGCATATATTTGTGCAGTTCTGGTTGCTGGTTGAAGCGTTGAGGCCAGTTTAATTTCTCCCTCCCATCCCTCCGCCCACTTCTCAAACTCAGAGTGCTGAGTCACTGTGCCTTGTGGACCCAAATGTAAAACAGAGCCATTTTTTTAACCCCCATCATCCTCCCCAGGCCTGTATCCCTGACCCGAGTCAGTCCCCCACCCACGCTCACACCCTGCAGTGGTCCCCACTCTGCCCCAGGACCACCTCGCCCCCTCCTCCTGAGGGCTGATCACATTGCCTAGCCACCAGGGCACTGAGCCCCTGTTCACAGGACGTCAAAACAAGAAGCCTCTGTGAAAAGGTGCACAGTATAATGTCCAGTCTAAATTTAACTCTAACAGCATTAATTCAACTCTTAACAGATAACATTTGGTCCCACTGTCTGTTGAATTAACACTGTTAAGAGTTGAATTTACACTGGACATTTTACTGTGTGCCAGTGTCCAATGCGTGGGCCACAGTGCTTTACGATGTCAGCCTCAGCTACCAACGTCCCCAGTTTCTCATTTCAAATGTCCGAGTAGGAGCATTTAGCTTGCACAACATCAAGCTTCAGTTCCTCTGCACAACATGGCGCAAAGATAACTGGGGCTTACCAGACTGTGTGGTCCTTATTTTGACCATGTAAAACACAAACAACATGTGCGCTCGATGGACAAACATATTAAATCCAGTTCCTCCTCTTACTTTACACTTTTTTTACACTTTTGTGACAAGTAAGGTTATATACCATTCACACAGCAATCAAAATAACCTCAACAGTGAGCCTGTTTTCCTGCATTTCTATTATTTTCTACCTGAACTGCAAGTCACTTGGGATATTTAAAAAAAAGAAGAAAACATTGCTTTGTTTGTTTTAGAATATTTCTCTGCTGTTCTAATGAACCCAGTTCAAGGGAATTTGTGATTTATTGGAGCTTCCAAGAATCGTTATTTCGCTTCAAAGAACTGCATGCAGTCACATAGCTTAAATAAAAAAATAAAAAAACTTTTTAATTTTATTTAATCATGAATTCATAAATACATCATTGTCCAAAAATATCCACATTGATCTATTCTTTGGAGTATCTGTGTTTCCTGTGTAGAAAGATTACATGTGTGTAGGTATGTCTGTGGGGAGGGAGGGAGAGAGAGAGAAAGTGAGACAGAGAGAGAGAGATGAGAGGAGAAGAGTTGCTCATTCAGAAAGACCTGGGCAAGGGGCAAGTAGTGTGGGTGTTCAGCTTCCTGTACCCCCCTTGCCCTCGGACAAAGCAACGATTGAACAGGGTTTTCACCTGGGCACAGGAAATGCAGGAGCGCGCAGGAGTGTTTTGTCACTTGCCCTGGGATAGTATCAAATTTAATTTCTCTGAGAGGGAGGGCTGACCTTCAGCCATGCAGGACCAGGGTGGACGTAGCCTCGGGGGAGAGCTGGTAATGTATACAGGAGGGAAATGAATTAGCCTTCCCCCATTTGGATGACAGTCGGGGTCGACAAAGAATAAATCAGCGTCTGGCCAAATCTGAAAGCCACATAAGCCATTTATTTTGGATTCTAAAAACAGAACACGAAAGTCACATGAAAATGAACCAGACCCGCCGGCATGCTAACCTTGCATCTTGCATTAGGTAAGATACTTAAAAAAAACCTCTAAAAGTGCTAAAGACCACCTAGGCCAGTGTAGCTAAGAAATAGACACTTACAGTAGGCTGGGCCTGAATAGAATTCTGGAATGCCTGAGCAGGTTAGGAGAACTGCACTTCATGCTCTGAACTCATTAGCGAATGCTGAATGGTTGTTCTGTCAGGAACTTCCATCTGCCAATGTTATCAAGGAGAACCAATTGAAGATCACCCTACTCGATGAATCACTTTTCTTTCTTAAGCATCATGTATTCATCCATGCGAAAGCCAGAATATGGTCCATCCCGACAATGGGTTTGTCGAGAAAAAAATGTTGAGCTATCATGTGCAATATGAGAAAATATACCACATCAAATACAGTATTATGAAACACTCAATTTAAATAGTAATCTGCAATTAACACTAGAGGAAGAGTCAAGTGCTGTTGAGTAAAAAGCCTGCAATTAGTCAAAAGCACTACAAATATGAAGATACTACAAGAAAGACAATGAAAATTAACTTTAGGCTAATACAAATGTATATGATTGCAGAATTGAAGAACTGAAGACATATATGAATATATACCATCAAATAACATATCTTTCAGAAACAATCAACAAGGAGTAACTTAATCAGGATTCAGTTTTGGATGGAGCTAAATATCAAAGTTTTGTGGAGGGGTCTGGCTTCTAAAAGCTTTGTTTTTAGCCAGTAAAAATCCCAGTGGTCTCTGCTCTGGTACTGCAGGCTAATATATTGCAGGGTCCAGGCAGTGATGGTCATTTTCAGTGTGTGTAAAAAGCTATAAATGCTGAAATTGCACATTGCTAAAAAGGAGCCACAAAACAAACTGAAACAATGGACAAATTCCACTATATACCCTAGCCCTGTGATTTAAAAGGTTGTTGTGATACTGTTTAAATACTGAACCCAATGCTATCTCAGCACAGTCTCACAGATCATATCTCTCTCTTTTTTTTTGGCCCTTCGAGATTGCAGGCTGTACAGAAATTGATAGGTCAGTGCAGGAATTCTGGGTTCAGCGGCATCACGTCAGAAACGAGCTTCGGGGGATTCTGCTTCCTGAGCGCTCGGCGAGTCCGACGGGAAAAGGCCGACCGACGAGCGAGGCGGGACGGCTGTTTGATTGGAGACAGGAGGTCTGTTTGAGGAGCGGGGGGGGGGGATTGAGCTGAGTCAGGCGCCGTGGCGACCGAAGGCCGGGCTGCTCTCTGAGCCGAGACGCCCACGTGACTCCGTCTCAACGCCTTAAAGACGGATTCCCGCGCGGCACGGAGTTTGTCTTCCCAAGAAAGCCCAGATTTGTTGAGGTACGACAAACAATGTTCCTCTTTTCGACTTTGTATACGGCGGGAGCGATGTCCATGGATTTACCCTCCTGGAACAAGACCCTTTAATCCAACAGTGAATGGTACTGTTTTTAAAAAAAAAAAATTTTAATCAAGCATATATATTTTTTCCCCCTCAGCTGTTTTCATTAAACTGTCAATAAGGTTTGTGTTGACTCAGCTTTCTTGATTTATTGGTACTTCTGCCCTGCCCCAGACCAGACTAGGCACTCTGTAGGTGTTTTCAGAGAAAAAAAGGTTGTTTGTATTGCACTTTTAATGCAGTGATGCGCAGACCGAAGGCATATTTTTTTTGCAGTCCTTTGTGTTTACTTTGCTCTCATCCCTCAAAATACAGCTGCTGCGTTTTCAGGGTTGGGAACACTTCATTATAAAATCTTAGACTGAACATCTGTCAAGCAACAGCACACTGCTAAACAGATAAATGTCATTATTCTTCTGATTTGTAACATTATAAAGAATGAACCAGTGTCATTGGAGTACATATCCTTGATTTGCTCCCTCTGTGCTGTGTATCATTCTTGACTCACTCAAAGGCAACTTCAGTGATATGCCAGTTAGCTGATCATCTTACCGTCTCTTAGTCCTGTCATCAAGTGAAGGAACAGTCCTTTTTTGCACATAATCAAATAAAACAGATTTTTTTTTTTCTGTATAACGTTCTGTATCACATCAACCTTATTAGAAGATTAGTACCCCGGCAGGGGTTACCTTGTCATCTACCCAGGGGAGCAAGGGAGTGGCAGCCGGTAAATAGCTAAATGTAGTCATCACGTAGGCAAGATGTACCTTAGATTCACACCTCTTTTGGACCTGTACCCAGGACACATGAACAGCACCCCTACAGGCATGGTGATTTGCCAATAAAACGAATGAGAGATTTACAAATCTGAAGAGGCCAGGCACAGTCCCTGTAAAACACCAACCGTGACTTTCAGCGACACCAGGCTTGCAGTTGCAGCTCATGGATTAATCAAAATATCATTGCAACCCGTAGAGGACCCTTTCATCACCCTCAGTCTGGCTGTTAGCCTCCTTGCTTCGTTTTGATTTTTTTTTCCGTTTTGATACAGCTTGAGTTCCAGACTGTGTGCATTTGCAGGCATCCATGCTGTGCTCGGGGACGACGCGTCGAACACCGTGTTCTTCTGGAGCCGTACTTGAAAGAGGAATCTCAGTCAATTTAATCACCAGAATCACAAAAAATGGTCATATGTCTTTGCTGTTGGTTCCTAGGCTGAACAGATGCCGGCTCTTTCCGACATGATTCATCATGTGATGGTCGCTCAGCTGGCTGGAGGGTATGATAACTTAGCCAAATGTTTGCCTTCTTTTAGAATTTAATTGGATTGTCATCCAGGTGTGTATTCAGAGGTATGCAAACTGCAGGGTTTTTTAATGTCTGGTGCAGAGGGTTACAATGTAATTGGTTTTCAGCACCTTGAGAGATAATGCGTGAACAGAGTACTCTATTTATTTATCTTTTTTTTTTGAATGGAAGATATATATATTTTTTCTGAGCTCTCTGATAAAATGGTATGATACCTATCTATGTTTCGTTTGTGTCGGTCTGTGGTAGAACCCAACATGACTGGGATACAAGAAATTGTGTACGGTGAAATAGGATATACACTGTTGGTTTGCACTGTTGTGGCAGTTTTGTATTTGTGTAGTAACATGGGAGGTTTTGCGGGCTAGTGCCTCAGCAGATAATAGATGATATTCATAATGCACTGGGTAGTTTGTAATCCCATGGGATGTTACATAAACAACATTTTGTTACCCTGCTTGTCAGACAGCCTTTACTATCCATGCAAGTAACAACCGCTGGAATACAGACGCACGTAAACTCTCCAGTCAGCTTCCGACCTAGGATAAGTACAGTCAAGAAACACAACAAGTTCCTGTTGAGACAACTGCCACACTCAGGAAACATAGAGATTCCCATCTTTGGCCCTGGAAACCCGAGGATCTGCTATTTGCCATTGTTACTCATGTTGCTAATCACATAAACTTTGCACATGTACTTCAGGCTCAATCTTATGCTCGTTTTCACACCAACGCGGTTGTCATTTTCCTGTCCAGCACCCACACTATTTAAAGAGCAGATGACCTTCCACCCATGTGGGTGAGTTGGTCTTAAAATACAGTGCGGTCATGGCAATGGTTGGCATATTGCTATTTTGATGCAGCTGAAAGAGCTTGCATTTTAACCAACAAAAACCTGGTCTTTTACAGTTTCACTGTTGTTTATAGGGCACAATATTATAAACAATATTAGAAATATGAACCTGCACAGGCAGGTGTGCAAGGCCTGAACAGTTTCAGGCTGTTACACACACAGGCACTGAGAATTTTAGATTTTATTTGATTTTATTAAAATTTTAGAACTTTTTTGTCAAAGGTAAATCTGTCTTTTAAAAGTCTTGCTACAGTGTAAATCCGTCTTTATTTTAGCCATCTGCCAAGGTGCAAATGCAGGCAGCTTTAATAGCAATGGAAAATGACACTCTGATTGGTTAATCACATTACACATCTATTAATTATTTAAGCCATTTAAATAATATTCAGCCATTTTGAACCTAGTGCCTTACTTTGCATTCATACTGTCCACTGCTAAACTAGCAGCAGTGGATCTGGTCACGCCCAATATGCACTTGCTCATTGTGTCTCAGACCATGCGCTAAGATCATTAAAAGAGAGCTTCATTATGAAAAGCCATGTACTTAAAAGCCATTAGGGTTTCAAAGAGCAGATAAACAGATATTACAATTTATTTGTTATAGTCAGGCCTCTCCCCAGACAACCCTTCCTCTCTCCCCACTAACTCAATATCCCTAACTTCTCTCTCTGCCTTCCCTCATCTGTCTCTCTCTCTCTCTCACACACACACACACACGCACACGCACATGCACACACGCACACACACAGTGCCGCCCAACAGTATGGGAAAGGTTATTTTTTTATACTTCAGGCATTTGGATTGTAGAAACAATCAGCTTTATTTCATGTTATTTCCATTCGTATATGTTTTGGGACGACAGTGCAATGTGACCACAAACAAAAGTGGAGGGGACTCTGAGGAATTAATACATAAAATGATTCATTTTTCACATTGATTGGTACATCAAAAAGTCTAAAGGCCTTCAAGGCATTATCTTGCACAATGAATTCCTTCCTCTGACTAGGCCTCTTAACAGCTCTTCAGAGGGGAACTAAAGCCTGGGCATACACTAAACCAATCAGGCAAGGATTAATCTCAGACAGCATAATTGTTCGGATGAGGAAAATAAGAAAAGTGAAACACCTGTTCGGCATCAAAGGTTATCGCACAGATGCATTTATATGGGGCGAACATTACAAACTTTAAAGTACATAGGAATAAGTCCCTGATTCACGGTAAACTCCTGAGAGGACGTACATAAAAATGAGAGTACTCGTATAAACAGAGGAGTACCTCAGGGGCCTCCGCTTGGTTCCTGCATTATGTTTGGGTGGATTTAATATACTGGGTAGAAATTACACCTATACGAGTCCAGTACAAGGGTAGGATGGAGCTGTGTGCATTTTGTAGGTAACTGCTGAAAAGAGAAAGTAAATTGTGTGGATGCTCATTCTTCTCTTCTCTTTTGACTGTTGTATTGGAAAACAAATGGAGCTGCACTGCACTGGAGCTGTTCCAATAAATATCACCAGGCAGCAAGATCCTAGGGAAATGTGACCCCAAGCCACCTTAAGCTTTCTTCTCTGTTGTACTGAAAAACAAGCTGTTGGTCACTGCTTTCGACAACTCAGCGTGTGCTTCACAGCCTGCCTGGTCAATTCTAGGGCTTGTTTTATACCCCACTAGATAGAAGTGGAGCACAAAACTCTGCACCCTTACTGAAGAACAGCCATCCATAGGAACACTTAATTTAACTTAAGTGCCTTTTATATTATATTATATTATATTATCCATCCATCCATCGATTATCTATACCCACTTATTCTGGTTAGGGTCGTGGGGGGTGCTGGAGCCTATCCCACCGTGCATTGGGTTAGAGGCAGGAATACACCCTGGACAGGCCGGCAGTCTATGGCAGGGCACACACACCATTCACTCACACACTCATACCTATGGGCAATTTAGAGTCTCCAATTACCCACTACCCACTGCACCACCATGCTGCCCATTATATTATATTAAGAAGTAATGTAAAAATAAATGTATTTGTTAAGTCCCACTAAAGGAGGAAACAAACAAAAAAAAAAAAAATACAGCAACACTGACTTGCATTTTGCATATTAAACTTAAACTTGTAAAATTCAGGCGAGTTATATCATCCCTTCGGAATGGAAGGCACATTTACTCTATTTATATAAATACATATAAATAGTAGAGTCAGCGTTCAACACCATTCACCTTTTAATAGCGTGCCTTTATTACACTGCTCTGAATTTGATATTTAATTGTATGGCTTAATTTAATTGTATTGTATTTTTATATATTTTCGTCAAGCTTTGCGTAATGTATGTTCTGTTCTCTTGGTGAGGCCAAAGACAAATTTCCATTATACTACTACTATAAGGTCTAACCTAATCTAATTCCATGTTTTTATAAATCTGTTCATTTCTATGAATCACGTACAGCAAAAAATGATAAGCAAGCACATACCTTTATCAGATTTAACATCATACATTTTCACAGGCAGAATTCACTCAATATTGGGTCTAAAGGAAAGCTATGTTGAGGAAGCAAATTCGAAATCAAAAGGTTTAGATTTATATTTGAAAACTTTATTATCCCTTAGCAAAAGTGTACTCCATACACAAAAGGACCGATACCATTTCTCACTTGAGCAGACAGCTCACAAAATTGGACTTTGCTGATACAATGAAAAAGGAGGAAAAGGCCTGCCATCATTTGGAATTATTGGCCATATACATGATTAACAACATGTGCATAGTAGTAAAATAGACGGCCAGTGTCACATGTCGAGTGCAGTAGGTACACATATACTACATTACAGATTTGATGTTTTTTTTAAAATGTATTACCTGAGATAGTATAGTAGTGAATGCCTCAGGGGATATTTCAGCAATTTAACAATCTTTCAAAGGGGCAGTTAACTTTTGATATTTGAGAAACTTATAGGAGTTTCTGATGATGTGCTGCCTTTATAATGGCTGGCATAGCAGCTTTCATGGGTTTGTGGTTGCAAAAAAAAAAAAAAAAACACTTTACTGTATGTAGCTCCAAAGCAGCCTGTACAGTGATGCTATGACTTCATATTTATTTATTTATTTATTTTCTTTAATCCCAGTACCAGCCATTGTAATACTGGTTGTCCGCAGTGGTGCTGTTAGGTTTCTATAAGTATCTAAAATTTCCTTCATCACACACAATAGCTGTCTAGGCCATTCAATAGCATACACAAAACTGAAGAAATTTTTTAAAAACTGCATTAAGTGAACTATGCCCTACGGTATTATATGTGCAGAATTGCATGACAACTATCACAGTATCTCTGAATACTTACAAATAACATTTTTTCTGTTGAATCGAACTGAAATAAAATGTTGAATGACTCAAATCACCCCTGCTTCATGGTTATTTTTTATTTTTAAAAGAAAAGGAGCTTTTCAGGCAATTACTGCTACTTCCACAAACAATGCAGACTGTATGTATCTCAGAATGGCCTTGCTTTGGGAGCTTGAGACAGGCTTGCTTTATGCGTCAAGAGAAAAACATGTGCTACAATGAAATTACTTATTAATTATTTCAGGATACAGCAAATGACACCGAAATGCGTGTGAAATGTGAAAATGTGAAACTGAATGGACTGAATGAACCTCGGAGAAGGTTTCTGGCTTTCTGTTAACTAACCCACATGATAAGCACTTTGCAGAAGTGGGACTTTTCTGACTTGAATATGAGTGAAAAATCTTTCAATTAGCCATCTGTGTCAACTTTTGTCTGTATAAAAAAGGCCGCAGGGGTACAGTAAGGCCTTGCGAATAAGGCATAAGTGAAATTTTTTTTGGTGAAGTATGGATTTGTTAATCGAGTCTCTGATAACAATTATGCACATACTACGCCATCACGCTTATGCCTTTTGTCATAATAGATCAGCTCCACCTTCGCAACATGGAAGCAGGAGGCTATTATTAATTTCCCGAGTAGAATAACAGCTGCCATTGAAACAGAAAACTAGAAGCAGATTTGTGGCTGAAACCGTTAACCAGATGGATTATCTGTAGTTCAATGTATGGGACCGTGGTTTAGCTTATCTGGAACATTGCAATTTGTATTAACAGAAGTAAATGGAAATTGTTGAGGCAGTGTACAGCATGAGGAATAGGGGCTGTAAATCAGAAAGTATGTTCGAACCCCCAGGGGGAGTGCTGCCATAGTAACCTTGAGCACGACAACACGCTTAAATTAGTGTCCTTAGTAAATATCCAACTGAGTAACATTTGGATAATATACTAAATTGTAACATATGCTTTCTGGGAAAGCCTGCTAGCACAGTGCTTTGTGCAGTCACAGGCTGTTCTTTTTCAGGACAGCTTCAGCAGTTCCACAGACACACTACAGTACATCACAGTAATGTTTTAGGATCCTGCAATCTACCAGTAGGTGCTCGAAATCCTATGGGGGCGGTGTGTGTCTCTGAACACTGCTTCGGAATGCTCATATAACTGGGGGGGTGGAGTTCAGTGAAGAACTTTTAGGATTCGCTTTTGAACACTGACAGAAATTGTGCACTGTCACTGTGTACAGTGAGCTGGTTAAACGCTGGGATGCTAACAGCTGCGTGTTTCCTCGTTAAATAAATTATGCCCTTGGCTTGCTGCAGCTGTGAGGTGCAGGTTAAATGAGCTTTTAATGGGAAGTTTGATCATGATGCATTGAACTTTAGAACATAACGAAAGCCTCTCAGACAGGAGAGCATTCACTGAAAATGAAAAATAAAAAAAACTGTAAAAGACATGGCGCACTGTGGTCTTGAGAAGGGGGTCAGTGCATTTTCAGACAGTGTGAGAACGGTTGAACCGCAGTGTTTTGTGTTCCCTCTGTTTGTCGTTTTGGTTCTTCTCGTTAAAAGTGTCCCGCTCGTTTATCCCCCATCTCGTGTGATTCTCTGCGTTTGGGTCCACCTCGCTACATGAACCGACAGCGACATAAGCAAGCCGATTGAGCCATAATTCAAACTGAGTATATATTATATATACTGCTGTTTCACCTTCTATTTCAGTCACAGTAAAACATAGCAAAATCTAAAATTCCTTCCTTAAAATTCCACTAAAGATTTTTTTGTTTTTCTGGTTCGGGTGCCAAAATAGACTGGGATGGCTGCTTGGCATTTTAATAAAAAGTTTTTGTGCATAGGTTTTCATAGTATACAGTAAAACGCAAATGTATTTCATTTTATACCTCAATAAAATCTTGCAAAGCGTGTATATGTATATACAATACTGTGCAAAAGTTTCAGGTACCTGTAAAAAAAAAATGCTGTACAGCCAAGATGCTTTCAAAAATAATGAAATGAAAGGTTATAAATATCGAAAAAATAATATAAAGAGCAGTAAATAGTTAAAAACTAAATAAAATCAATGTTTGGTGTGACCACCCTTTGCCTTTAAAACTACATCAATTCTCTTAGGTACACTGTCCTGCAGTTTTATAAGAAAATCAGCTGGCAGGTTGTTCCAAGCATTTTGGAGAACTTGCCACAGTTCTTCTGCAGATTTTGGCTGTTTCACTTGCTTCTGGCTCTCCAGGTAATCCCAGAAACCCTTGATCAAGTTTTTATCTGAAAAGTAGTCTATTGCCTAAAATATTACTTTTATTTAACAAAATACAATAATGTACCTGTAAATTTTAATTTTTTTTTGGAAAATTCATGTTTGGAAATCTCAAATTTGCTCTTTCCTACTGACACACTAATGCAGAAAACAAAAAATAAACATCTAAGACCAAATATATACTATATATTATATTTAAAAATCTAGGGTGCCTAAGGCTTTTGCACAGTGTGTGTGTGTGTATAAATATATTTCCTCCGGTGTAGCATTGTACTGAAGCAATTCCAACACACAAAGGCACTATCCTAGCTCTCATCCTGTGCATGTAATGTAGTTCTGCTGCTCCCGGGAAACCAAAGTGAAAGACCTTCAGCTTCCGTCTTTATGGATTCTGCACCAGAATGCTTTCCTTGTCAGGGAGGCTTGCATGCGAGAGGACGCTTGCCGCCGTGTCTCGCGACGTCCGTTCGGCACGGCAGGTGCTTCAGCGTTCCACGGACAGCATGTCACGGTTCCACTCACGGCCACGGCGGCAGCTGCAGCTCTTTACAAACCTCAGCTCCTGTACTGCAGCTCAGATGAATGTTACCTCTCAGATTTTCTCCAGCACAAAGAAGTGGATGAGTTGTCCCACCCAGAAGCCATATCCACTCTTTCAAGCTAGGGGTAGCTTTAATGCATTGAATTCGTTTGAGATTTTCTTTTTTTTTCTTCTTCACATATTTGTTTCCCTTGTTGTGTGTGTAAAGTGTGCACGCACATGCTGCCTGACATCAAAAGATTGGGCCTGCAAGTTCAAAGCTTTGCTGCCAAACTCTACTTGGTCTTGTTCCTCCTCTAAGCTGCTCTCAGAGTGAGTACATCTGGCACGGAGATGGATGACATAGATTATCTTTGATGCACATCCTGCAGCAATTTTGAAATGCAAACTGTCATTTGAATGGAAGCGGGTAACAAAGTGAAGCAATGTTCTGAATATGTTTCCATTAGTTCACATTTTATTTGGACTATCAATATCAGTTATGTAGAAATGTCCAATAAAAGTCTTAACATTGAGACCTGCCCTGCTCATTACAATCCATATTTTCACACTAAATTACCAAAATTGTAATGTGATGTTGTGCTGTGAATCATCAGACAAATTTTATACATTGTTTTCACTAAGATTTGATTAATTCAAATCTTGAATGTAAAATATGACCACAGCAGAACCAGAATGCTCACACAGTGTGTACAGGAGAAGTACACACTGCATATCACAAAATATTTTGGGACAGCTATGTTGTGTGCACTGTAACCTCACTGAGTAAAATTGTGTAAAATCGGAATGTTCTTTCTGTCTCATATTTTCATAACTCAAGTGGGGAGCACTTGACATACGGTTCTGTGGACATTTTGGCAGGCAATATAAAAGCAATGTCACCTCAGTCACTGTGTGACAGGTTGGCACTGTCAAGGGATTACTTTGGTTCTGCACTCATTCACTTATCAGGAATTGTACCAGTGGCACTTGTGTCCTTTCTGTCTGGGTGGCCTGTGTACTGCCTGACAGAAAGATGTCCCTTTAAGGTGTAATGCTATTGTTATTGATTTCCCAGCACCTACAGTACAGAAGTGACTTTCTGATTTTTTATTTCCACAGATGGGAAAATCGATGTCCCAGTTTCAAACATTGGGAACTAATTTTGTGATTATGTGCATGTGCATTTGTGTGTGTGTGTTTGTGTGTATATGTATTATATACAACTCTGGTCCTCATGTTGACAAACACCAATAACAGTCTCCAAAGACAATAAAAAGTCTAGAATCAAGACTAGAAACTGTGTGGCCTCTTGTACCTGCACTAAAAGAAGCAATTGAACACACCTGAATAATCAGACACCTGTGAAGCCGTTTTTCCCATTGTGGTACCATTAATAAAAGCTAAGAATACGCACATTAACCGCATGTGAGCCAAATGTTTGTCCCAAACATTATGGAGCTCACTGTATATATATGACAACGTGATAAATTGCATGCAGGAAAACTATTTCCACAAAAAGGCAATAGAGAAATATTTCATCCAATTTCTTTGAACCTGAACATACTTTTCCAACTTATTGGCACTAATTTAGGTAACCTTTTAACATGGATAGGACAGTGACATTTAGTTTCCAAGACCGACTAGGACTTTATTGATTTTGCTGACCTTGATGAAGCATTTGTATCTTGCAATCTTGGCTCCTGAAGATAGTTAGGTTTTTATTGATTAAGATGACCTTGGGTACAACATAGTAAGGAATGCATTTGTTTTACAAAACTGGCCACATCAGTATCGATTTACCTGGAAGAAGGAGGGAGTCTTCATCTGAAGATTATGAAAAGATAGAGGGCTAAATAAAGGAACTGCCATTGCACTATGAAAG
Source organism: Anguilla anguilla (assembly GCF_013347855.1). Classification (NCBI taxonomy): domain Eukaryota; kingdom Metazoa; phylum Chordata; class Actinopteri; order Anguilliformes; family Anguillidae; genus Anguilla; species Anguilla anguilla. Next base: position 11,046,641 of record NC_049207.1, on the reverse strand, counting down.
TTAATTAGTTTTTTCGAAAGTAATCAGCAGGACTACTCTAACTGAAAAACACCTGCTGTAATATACCATATATAGTTCACATGTGCTTGTCTGTGACCACGATTCTCCTTTAAAAACAGCTCAGTGTGCAACTGTGTGTGTACATGTTTATTCAAATAAATGCCATCTTTTTTTAGGCAAAACAAGCTGAGCCTTTTGCCTTAAGAAATGTAAAGGGGAAGGTAGCTTGTTTTTGCTCAGTTTTGCTCAGGGCAGACTATTAAAGCTTTAGCTAAGAAAATCCATTAGATATTAGAAATCTGTTTGAAATGACTGAACCACCCATAACAGATGGTAAATCCATTCTAAACCCGCCACCCTGACAACAGAATGTATGTATGAATGCAAGACAGTATGTATGAAAGCGTGACCTCATGAGTCCTCCCCAGCTAACACCAAAGCCAACAAAAATACTAATTGCTATGTTTTTTTAATGTGGCCCTTTCTTGTCTCTCTTGTTTTCTTTTTTTTTTTTTAAAAAGAATGTTTTTAAATGCCAGAGTGAAAATGTCGCAGACAGCACCATTGCTCAGGCGCTAGTGTCGATGCATATTCAGCGCACATGAATTCTTAATGCAGAACGAAATGCACAAAGGCTGCTTTGCCTTCGCTTTCGCACCGAGCCGGGATTTTACCGCGTTTCCCTTTCCCCCTTTCCGAACCCGTCTGAGGCGTTTGTGTTCTTCGGTCTCACCTTTCAATGCAGCAGCGTGACTCCCACTGCGGGCTGTCCCCTGCTTCTCCTGTATACAGACTCCTTTTATCGCTAGCTCCCCCTGGTCTTTTGTTTTGGCAACTGCTGTAATATGGAAAGTAAGGTTTTACTGGGGGGGGGGGGAGGGGGTGCGGGGGTTTGCGCCAGGGATTTGAACTCACCTAAGTTTCCTTAAAAAAGCCCGGCCCTCGGATACGGCTCCACGCCGCGGCCGAACAAGGAGAGGTATCAGCTCCAATTTGTCACATTGCGCAGCAAACCGAGGGAAATGGAGGCGTGCGCTTGTTCCCGCTAATGCAGGATGTTTAAAAGCGACTCGGTCAAATGGCAGAGACCTCCGGCATGTACGGCGCGCACAGCGGCTCTGATCATTGCGAAAACCTCCCCGCTTTTAGGAATGCTCAGCGGAGCGATGGTTTTTGAAAGGTTTTTAACAACGTGACCTTGTTGGTGAAAATGGTCAGCCCCCCTTCAGCCATTCTCCCGCCTGAGCTGTTTCTGAGAACAAATGGGCCTGAGGAGTGCCATGCCCGGAACCTTAATTTGTTTCCAGAACGTAGTGACCCCGTTTGACTCCAGCCAACAGCGCTGGGCTCAAAGTGAGTGTCTCCAGTGGATCCAGCGTTAGAGATCTGTAGATCCAGAGGAGATGTTAATTTGGTGAGGCTGACCCTCCAACAGTGGGGCAGGGATAATATCACAGAAACTTTAATTCTCCTGGGAGCAGAAATCAGGGTTATAAAAGTAAAAAAATACTTTTTTAAAAGCAAGGAAAAGATGTTTATTTAGCTTTGATGAAACAAAAGTAGAGGAAGAGTCTTACAGATGTTTGACACCTCTGTTCTGCCAGTTATTTTCAAAATTTTATTTAATCATTTTAGACTCTGAGTCCTGAGTCATGCTAACAAATATGTACCCTATAATTTAGCAAGTTCTAGATACAGTACAGCATGAGAATATTACTCAATTATATACCAATGTAGGGTTGGAAACAACACACTACTGTAAGTAAGAGGTAAAACACAAATACACACACACAGAGACACACACACACACACACACACAAAGTACACACCCACAAAAAGTACACACACAAAGTGCACACACATTTTTGTAGTTGCCATTTCATTTGGTCTGCCTCATGCCCTTGATATGTCCCGTTAAGAAGAATGAAAAAATATTTTAGGCTTTTGCAAAGGTCTAAAGAGCCAAACAAATGTCCCCTTGCACGATTCTTTGATGGATTAAATCCAGGGAAATGGCCCTGCTTTGTATCAGAACTTTACAAATGCCAACAGCTTTTGCCAAAGGTTTTCAGCGTAATCTGAAGGCATTCTCCACCAACGATGCTCTCTGAGAAGACATTCTGGTCTGCATTCTTTACTGCCACAATTAGCTCTTTTATGTTTTTCCAGCCATCTAAATCCGCAATTAAAGATGCAAACTAAAAATCAATTGCAAATGATGCTTTAACTTTGTAGTCGTTTTATTCTCACTTTTTTTGTGCCGAACAGCCTGTTTCAGACTCCTGCCTTCAGGGATTAAAGTCACGGTTGAGCCTGATCCAGCGCTTTTAAGGGTCCGGTTCAGTTGTTCCCTTATCCGTAGCCGGGCTTTCTTTATGTGACTTTAATCCTTTTTTATGTGGTAAGGATTTCCCCTGGGTGACTTTTCCTTCGGGGCACAGTCCTTACTTTTTTTTTTTGTCACCTGTTTCACACCCAATTGTGGTACGCGGTATTTTGTTGATGCATTTGGAAGGAGACGAGGTCACGCCTTCTCGTGGACCGCGGTGCATTTTCAATTTTTATTAACTTTCCGAATCGTTCAGCGGACGCCAGTGAAGCGGGTGACCTTTCGATTCCTGGACATGACAGGCATATGTGTGTTCTTGGAGAAAGGCGGCAGCCCCGGCACTGAGTAGCTGTCCGCCTCCCATCTTGAACAGGATGGCAGGACAGTCCCAGTTCCCCTGACTGAACTTTCCTTTTTACGCCCACAATGTGCAAAAAGCGAGAATAAAAACAGAGCTACAAGTGGTGTTTATGTACGGCACGTTCCCCATCCTTGAAGTACCCTTTTACACACCTGGCGCGAGGTTCGAATGCGAATCGGAAGCGGCCGCAGCGATGGGGCAACCGCAGCTGGAGGCTGGCCACATCTGCGTTATATAGCAGCCGACTGCATTAGCGATCAAATGCATCCAAATGCATCTGTGGCCACTGTATATGGTAATAGCGCCAGGAGTCGCGCTCATCAAAAAGCGATTAATAAAAGGAATGCCTTCATTGTCTTCTGGGGGAAAATGCTGATCATTTCAACCACACATGTTTAAAATACAGATGAACACTGGTGATAAAACATCCTTTCACAGCCAGGGAGTTATTAAAGCCATTCTGTATGAACATTAGCTGCTTTCTGTTCAGCACTGTTTGCACTGGCAGGCTTTTCTGAATCACACACACACACACACACAGACACACAAAGCACATAGAAAAGCACATAAAGCACATACAGAAACACATACATGTGTATTTATGTAAGCTTTATTACATAAAGGATGAGTGCATATGCAGTGTTTGCAGACTCTAAAACACAGCCAGATGTAATTGTAGGCTGGTTGCCATGGTGATTTTGCTCCACTAATGTTGAGGTGTGGTCAAAGACTGTCTTAGTAAGTGGTAGTTGATGGCACAGTGTATGTTCAGTATACTGGGTAATACTAGGAATAAGTGACTTCATGCATGGGCACATGGTGGGACTTATCAGTCTAAAGGTCATTTCAGCCACGGCCTTATCATAATCTTAAGCATGTGTTCCATATAGGAAAATGTGCTGTTTGGGTGCTGCTATTTAAATTGACCAACAGCCATATGCTTGCAGCCCAAAAAAAAAACAGAGACAGAGAATTGAGAAACTCGGATGACCCTTCCGTAGGTATATCTTCATTGAGCGTGACTCAAAAACACCAGACGACCCAGACGGGCAGCTGAAGCTGAAGACTAGCAGGGGTGGCCACGGGGGCCTGGAACCTGCTTCACACGGTCGTCCACCACGAGCCGGTTTTACGACTGATCGCCCCTCCACTGGCAGCCCCCCAGATGTGTGAATAATTTACATGCAAATGAATTAAACACCGCCATGCAGGAGTGAAACGTGAATTCCTAAACTCTCTTCACTCATCCCTCCCGCGACACACGCTGATGATTTCAGGTTTCTCCAGCAAGCTGATGGGTCTGTTTTCCTCCTGCACTAAAATGTGTTTTCTCCACCATCACACCAGCTGAATTCATTTGATGGCATTCACATGTATTAAAGCCATTTCTTAACTGTCACCGCTCACCTGACGTGCTTTCTGCGACTCCCTCGAGTTTATTCTTAAAAGACTATTTATAATTTTGAAGGCATATAAATGCCTTAAGAGACAACAGTGGCCCCAGACAATGCTGCAGAAACATTCTAAGCCATTTTATGCATTGCCTTTGGCTGGTTTGTAATAAAGGGAACTCTGATCTTAAAACCTGCTGTTAACCCTGGACCCAGACCTTTTGTGTTTTATTTTTTGTCCTAAGTGCAGTTCGTGCAGTTCAGATAATCTCCAGTGAGATGTTTAACCCCAATTAATTATTCACCAAAGGTCTGTGTCTGATGCTAAGTTTAGTAAATGATTGTTTTAGTCTGGTTAGGATAGCTCTGACAGTCTCAATACTCCAAGAACTAATGTAGCTCTGTCAGATTTTGCTGGATGGCACAGAGCTGAAAATTCTGGCCAATCCACTGTCAATGTTTCCCTGCCCCGGTCTGTTCAATTTTACACACCTCTCTATCCCTGCACTGGCAATGAACACATCACCTGCTGTCACACAAGTGAATATTCCCAGAGTAAGTGAAGAGTGAAAAAGGCAACTAGTTTTATATGGCATGACATAACCCCTATCTGAACTTGTGCAGTGGGTGCAGCTCACTTTATCACCTCACTGTGCTTGCTAGCTAAGTAGCCAAGCCACACTTGCACAGCCACATTAATTTTGATTGAATAAGGAGACTTGCTCTCTATAAGCCTAATTTCAAGAAGTAGAGTTGGGCTCATGCCTGCAGAGGTACCTTATACTTCGGCCAAATGCCAAAAATCAGGATGTGAGGCTGTGTCCTGTGCAGTTACCATGTATGACATCCCTAGCTAATCAGCATCGCTTGCCCATAGACCTGGCTAACATATCTTAGCCAGTGAACTGTGTGAATATATATTTTTATAAATAGTTATTTATATATTTTTTCATTTTTACTAAGCAAAGGAGCTCACTAAATGGATTGTGTAAAATGTACACATATTTTTGTCGATAGCTGTCAAACTGTAAGCTGCCTGTGTGGAAATGTGCATGATATGCAAATATGTAGCAACATAGGCATCGTATTAAGGCTGTTCATTTTTCACCAGCGGAATGCAGTAAAATTTCATTCAAATATACACAGTAATTTTTTTTTTATAGTTTAGTTTACAGAAATTGACAGGGCACATAACTGAATTCAGCCTCATCGTTCCCAAGCCAGGGAGCTTCCATTGGCTGCACACCCTTTGTTTCCTGTTGACTTTACCACAGACTTTTAGATTCTAAACTGTGCATGGCTTTATGAAGGCAAATAAAGAGGCAATGCAGCATCCTAGGACCACAGAATAGTTTCTGGAAGCTTACAGCATTGCCTAGGGCAATAAACATCAATATCGGTAAGGCTTGTATTGTGTCTTTTGCACCATTAGATCCTTGAGTCAGCACTTTCTAATGGAGCATTATGGCAAGATACAATGGAGAGGTAGTATAAACTGGCAATGAAATGGAAATTGCATATACAGTATTTATATACTGTATTTGTTATGTAAATGACGGGTGGAGGTGGGGGTAATTATATCCCATCGGAATAAACATTGCTGCACTGCAAATAATAGCGGTATCAGTATAAACTCATTTAAAGCAGCAATTTGTTGCAGATTGAATATTGATTTGACCAAATAAGCCATAAATATAATCTTTTGTAATTTATAGAATAAGTATATAAAATGAGTATTATATTATAGGCTGTCCGATTGGGATTGGCCTCTGGAGTCTATTCTGGTGATATGTATTTATTTTTATTTTTTATTTATTTGCAGTGAATTCACTCTAGGCGAAGCAGCTCAATGTTCAGATCAAAAACTCACAATTTAAATGCGTGTTTGTGATTGGTGCAAAACGTTGACCCAAGTGGGCTCTGAGATCAACTGCTGCCTAAAAAGATGAACCTGTATATAAAGAATGGCAAAACTGAACACATTCTCTTCATCTCTCCTTAATAAACTGGGCACATTGCGAACCTCATCCTCAAAAGTCATTCACCACACGGACCCCGGAAGGATGTGTGTGAATGTAAGCGTATTTAAAAAATCTAGACATAAAAATGCACACGCTTCTGTGCAGTGTCCTTCCGAGAGAGAGAGAAAACTGTTCAAAATTCTGCTTTGTTGTGACTGGAATATGACTGAGGAAACAGAATTTCCCCAGACTGCATCATGCTGCAGTCCTGAGCTTTTATACACCCAATAACCAGAGAGCCTGGGGAGCCTTCAGATCTCCTGGGACACATTTTCCGCACCTCAAGTCATATTTCATCCGGGCTGCTCTGCCTGCTGTTGAATTCCACATCCTGCACAATGATGTTCCGTTTCACAGCATGTCATATTAAATTCAAATGCAATTTCAAATTTTGTGTTTTTATGCGCTAGTTTTAATCATTAGCTGTTAATATTAACACGGCCAAATTATTATGGATAAAAGGAAATTGTCCGTGCATTGCCAAAAATGTGCTGCAAAACCAAGTTTTTAAATGCCTTAAGATTGGCAGGAAACAATGTTTCTTGTAACCTGGCCTGATTTTGATATCAATACTTGTAATGGCAGGCCTAGATTTAGCAAGTTTGAATTTATGACTTATTGACAATGCTTTGTATGTATAACTTTGCATTTTCAGTTAAAACCGAGTTTTCCTTCAAAGCGTTTTTACTGTGACAAGACAACTTTGAAAACAGTTTTTCAGATAAAAGCCAATATTTATTTTCTGGGTAATCTGACATGATGTACAGATACCAAAACATTATTTATTTTCTTAAGTTGTTATTTAATACAACTTAATTTCTTAAGTTAATTAGAAACCTGCAGTTTCCTGGAAATGTAATCTACTGAGGGTCCCCTTGTTTGCACAACATTCAAAATATGATTATCTTTGACTAAAAAACTGACATGGATAATAGATTAGATTGTTCCTCTCAATTCAAATCCAAAAATGGAAAAGGGCTTAACAGGTACTCTTGGAAATATTTTTGTTTTACATTTCCACTCAGCTTCTCCCTTAGTCTGGAAAAACTGGCTAATATAAAGGAAACCACCTTTATTTCTCTTGGACTGAGCACACTGGCCAAGCTTTGCTGTCCAGAATTGACACCTTAATATGTTATTGTTGGCCATTGTATTTGCTTAAGTGTGGTATAAATATGTAATTCTGAAGAATGACTGTTAAGGTCTATGTTTCTGCTACTGTGATTTTTTCTGTATGTTTATCAGAAAAACTAAAAATATTATCTTCTCCAAATTAGATACATCATGTGCGTCATATCATTACATTACATTACATTACATTCATTTGGCAGACGCTTTTATCCAAAGTGACGTACAAAAAAGTGCATTTCATGATCGTAGACAACTGCTGAACACGGGTTCAGTAAGGTACAATTACTTATTTTGTACAGCTATTTCTAGCCGAAACATCAGCATGAAACATCAAGGTGCTGCAGAAGGTGACACTGCATTGCATATATCACAAAACGGAAAAGAAAAAAAAATCACACGGATGTTTACTTAAAGGTAAGTTTCATTAACATATTCTGAAAAAATCATTGCTTAAAATGATAATGCCTGTTTCATATTACAGATTAGAATAACAATGGTATAAGGAACCGATTCCCGGAGTGGGTGCAATCATTGCACTCTCAAATTGAATAGATTGACAGATGCAAAGTATATCCCGCTATATGAAAGGACTAGAAAATTGATATTGAATAATTTGTAGATCAACTTTAGCTTCCAGTGGAAATAAAGCCGTCTATTCTTTTACTCTTCTATATGCAAGGTTTCGTTGCAACACAACCGGTTAAAAATACCGTTTGCCATCGTTTTTCGCGACCGGGCCGACCAGTTCATTCCATCCCTCAGCATTGAACGTTTTTGCTGCGTTTCCTCAGGTCTTCCCTGGTCTGGCCCACGCTGCACTTCCCTTCGGTGTAGCCAGTCCTTCCAGACCCTGCCCTGAGCACTGAGTATGCCTGTAGCAGACCTGGGTCAAGTACGTATTTGTTTAGGATTCAAATACTTTTCTATGCTTTACTGATCTTGTCTGGTGTATTGGAACCAATGACGATACTCTCAAAAAGAGCAAACCTCACCTTCTGGTCATATTGGCAGGCTCAATTACACCAGTCAAGAGATCAACAGAGCACAGAAAAGTATTTGAATCCAAAACAAATACGCATTTGACCCAGGTCTGGCCTGTAGCATTGCTAAGAGTTTGTTAGCTGCCCTACGGCTACAGTCGGTTACCAGGTCAGCATAGTTTTCTGTAGTTTCAGCAAGTGTCTGCTCACATTACCTACCCTGCCAGCGTATGCTTTCCGAGTCCTGAATTAGCCCAATTACGCTATAGTGCAGAGAACCCAGAGTGCTAATTATCTCAGTAACAGACAACTCAGCAAGCAAGCCAACATATTTTATCATTCCTTTTTTAAAAATCAGGTTCTGTTGTAATGTGGAAATAGGAAGGGGCACCATAATTTCCTGGAGTGCAGCAGTCTTAGGCATAGGAAATAATTCCAACCAAAAAGAATATTAAATGCTATTTTGAACAGTAATCAGATGAAACACACACACACACATACAAGCTCTGGAGCTATAATGCTGCTGTACAAGCTGCTTTGGAGGTATACTGTCTTGCTTTTGACCACAAACCCCAAATGTCCCCCCCCCCCTCCATCCCAACCCAACCATTATAAAGCAGGGAGGTCCCCAGAAACGTCTGTACAAATCTAAAATGTCGTTCAGTGGACACAAAACTGTCTGGGACATTCAAAACATACACTAAACCTTGAGTAATATATATATTTAAAAAAAAAAAAAAAAACAGGAAGTGAACTATTAATTAAAGAAGGGTAATTTGCCACCTCTCTCATTAAACAGAAAGGTATGCAATCAGCATGTCAGTTTTGTTCAGGCTAATGGATCAGAAAGCTGGTAGTCTACAAAAGCCACTGAAAGTAAACTAAGAAGTACTCAGAGGAGAAAAAGGAGAGGGTAATGATGGGCGTAACTTGAAAAGAAAAACAGAAATAGCTTCTTGCTTTAAGGGGACAAAGAAAAGCTGAGGGTAAATTAACTGTAATTAAAAAGAGACGGCTAGCTAATGTCACTAGGTATGTTCACCACTAAGCTAGTGGACAGACTGCTGTGCCCCTTCATATTCTAGCAATTGTTGCATTTACGAATGCATTTATGAATTTATTTGTCATTCTTATTTTATTGCGCATAGCTGTTTTATTGTTTTATTCATGGGACAGCATGATATTATACAAGTAATAACAGTAAAAAAAAACAACTGATCAATGCTAAGGAAAAGGCACATTCAAAATAGATTGTATCGAGAGCTTGGAGAAAAATAAACCTAATTTGTAGTATTGTTGTATCTCTTTTGCACAGCCGTTCCAATAATATTTCCTGTTTTTCTGTAAAGTACCTTTATGACAGTGTGTCTGCAAAAATTGCTATACAAATAAAATTTAAGTGAATATGTTGCAGAACAATGAATAGATGTAGGCAACAACCTCCCCTCCTCTACAATGTCTATTTCCATGGAGATGGAACCTGCAGGAGAAATACTGATGGCAATCAAATGCAAATATACATCCTGAGGGGCATCTCAGTCTTGACCTAACAGCAGCCCTATTTGTGGTACCCCACACAGAAGGAAATGTACTGTTTTCTTACTAAACCAGCCTGAGTACATGATACAATCAAGGCAGAATCAAGGCAATGGAATGTGAACACCTGGGAGAAAGAAGCAGAAACAGTTTGGATGTAGGATGAAGGTCCAATAAGCCAGGTAACAAAAAATAAAGTACTAAATATAAGTCAAACCCGTCTGTTAGAGTACACCCCATGTTCATTGGCAGGGAGGGAGGAATGACATCATTTAAGGGGACTGCTTCCCGAGGACTTTGATTTAGATGGGCAGATTTGGTTGCCAAGGCGATGCAGAATTTCCCATCGTGTTGAGATGCATCCAGCGTGGCCTGATATGGGTGTAAACCCACTGTCCCCACGGCCATGCCACATTACGCACAGCTCCTTGCAGAGGACACAATTAAAACATCAAGCTGAAGTTCCAGGAGCCGTAACCCGCCAAGCGGGCCTAATGCGCGCCCTGGCAACTTAATATCTTCTTTGCACTCTTTACGCCTTAGTTGCAGACACCAACTTTAGCCTGACCCAAGGGGGTAAAAACCCACGTTGAGCGCTTCAAAGCCAAGTCCTCCCTGGCACAGTATTGTAGTGCATAGATACGAATGAGGTGCTGGTGCTGTAACCACCTTCTGGGTATGTACACCATGCCTAGTTATAGGAAGGAGCAATGGAAAAAGACAGTGTACCATAAATTAATGGAGATGACACAAGATGTAACTCTATAGAAAACATTCACATTAGTGCAATATGAAAAGGTTAACATTGACATATTTCATTAGAAAAATACATTTAGGAGCCTATTAGCATCCCATTGGATTGCAATGTGTTGGGTTTCTCCTGCAACATACTGCTACACATATTGGGCCTCAGTCTATCGGCCATTTACTCAACCAATTGGGCGTGTCATTACTCTGTCAATAATTAAATCAATGAATAAGCCTGTAAATGCTTTGTTTAGCTCCGTTTGCTATGGAATGGCTGCAGATGTGACTTGCAGCTTGGCAGAATGCAGACTTAATACTTAATGCTCTACACCAGGCCAGGTCTGCTTATGTGTGAGAGCTGGGCCCAGTTACGAAAGAGAAGGAGGATTTCTTCTTTCATTTTAAAGTGGTGCACTTGGACAACCGATTGGGGCTAGCAAGCGGTGTCAACCCCAGCGTCTCAGTCATGACCTAGAAAGTGCCCTCACCAAACAGTTACGTGAAGTAGGAAGACATTAAGCACATGAGGTTTGCTGTTCTTCACAATCTTGTACACCAATGACCCTCGCATTCAATGTTTGGGGGGCGGTTTTCAAGATTGTTGACCTTCCTCTGCAGGGCCTTGTTTTCAGATGTTAGATAGAGATAAAAAATGTTCAACTTCTGAAAGCCTGCCATCTAAGTCTGTAAGCATTGTTCCTCCTCCATCTCACGAGACTGGGTTGCAGTGCTGTGGTTAAGCAATCAGAACTGCAACAGAAATTCTGTTCTCAGATGTCAAAATGGTTGTAGTAAGTACTTATTTTATCATGGCCAGAGTTAATTCAGAGGCAGAGACTGCTGTTTAATCGACAGTGCATTCCTTGGTGGATTCTTTTAAAATGCTGCCATAGATGTGTAGTATTTGACAAAGTAAATGCATTTATTTAAAAAAAAAGAATTGAATGTATTTATTTTTTAAAGTGGATCTCCTGTTCCTCTCACTGTAAGTGTACACGTCCTCACATGGATGATTTAACACCTCCTCTCTTTTAACAAATGACAAGTTACTGAAACAACTTTGGATAAGTGCCAACATCAGTGCCATACTTAAGATTTCAAACTAAGAGTTCAGTTCCGGAGACAATATACGTATGCAGGAAGAGAGCCTGACCATGAAAATGTGTTATCATGTGTTATCAATGGCTTGCTGATATGGGGCATTCTCTGTGTTTGGTGTGCCTTTTGATTGGTTCAGCAAAGCCAGGAAGTGGTGATGTAGGGTAGCTTTCAAGTTCAAGTGCGCAAAGGTTAATTCTCCTATCACTGTGTTAAGCTACACTGCAGATATTGAAGTGTAGCTCTGTATTGCAAAATTCCTTATACTGTAGGACCTGGATGTATTCATGCCCCACAGAAAGCCCAGATTTCTAACACAGGAAAAACAAAATTGTATATCTGTTGGCTGCCGTCCATGGGCTTTATACCATTTGAATTTCCAATTGATCCCAAAGGTGTTGGACGGGGTTGAGGTTGATGCTCTATGCAGGCCAATCAAGTTCTTCCAAACTGTGTTCTTGACAAAACCATTTCTATATGGACCTCACTGCGTGCCCGGGGGCATTGTCATGCTGAAACAGGAAAGGGCCTTCCCCAACCTGTTGGGGAAGCACAGAATCGTCTAGAATGTGATTCTATGCTGTGGCATTAAGATTAGTCTTCGCTAGAACTAAGGAGCCTAGCCCAAACCATGAACAACAGCCCCAGACCAAAGGGTGTCCAGACACTTTCGGTTATATAATGTACTTATCATCTTGGTAAGTGAACACAGGCTTTTTTAATCAAGCTCTGTGCACATTCCCATAAGAAGGGTGGTGTCTGCAACAATATAATCTATAGCGAAACTGGATGGAACATATTCAAACAGCATATCTCTATCCTGAGGAAAAAAAAACTGACATGGATGGATAGAATGGATGGATAACATAAAGAAATCCTAATGGCAAAATGGAACACTGTTGCTGCCAACAAAGCCAAGGTGGAGCATTGGCAAAAAATTGCTGTTTTTGTAAATTGGTTACTTAACTCCTTATTTACCTTACCACTATTAACAAATAAACATACTGTATGCTCTCACTAGTTCTCCTACAGTTTATTTATAATGTGACAGAGAAAAGCAGGAGGGAGGATGTGGCAAGAGGAAGTGATAATTCTTGTGAGAAGGAAGCGATCAGCTGTCAAGATGTCCAGGAAGTGTTTGTGCTGTACATGTGCTGCAAATATTCATTGGTCATTATTGCGAGTGGATAGGTGTGCACAACTGTCTCCGTGGAGATGATCAGGAAGTGTCATATTTTAAAGAGCAGCACATTTGCGCTGCATTAGTACAAAAATATCTGTCTTCTAGATGAAGAACCTGATTTTATTATGTATTTGTGATTTGGGGGTGGGGGAGGGGGAGCAGGTGGGGGGGTTGTGGTCTGAGTTGGGGTCATTGAAGTGTCCATGCTCGCCTGAGGGAGTGCAGAACTGAAGTTCCCCAAACAAATAAATTGAAAATACTTGTCCCCTTATGAGCCAGAACTTGATTCAATGTTGGAAGAGCTGCCCCAGGGCATGAGGTGTTAAAAACAAACCTTCTCAAAACTCTGTTCCAGGCTAATGCAAGAAAGTTTTTGTGCCACCTAGAGAGTGTTGCCACATGTAATAGCTTTCTAGAATTGAAGTCAGAGACTTTACACAGTGATCATATCACTTGAAGGGGTCCTGTCATTTTAATTTATTTTTATAGCTGTATTAAATATCGGAGTATTTATTTTATGACTTCACTACTGGCTTATTTATCATTGTGACTATTTTCATTATTTTACTGCCAGAGACCAGAGGAATGGTGTACAAATCAAGTTTACAGTCACTATTTTAGGTATGAGCACAATGAAAAACAAAGAAGACCTGAAAGAATATCTCACCATATTGCTCTTAACCTTTTGTAGAACTCTTGGAGGTACGTATGGACGAAATTTCAACCCAGTTGTATTTTTAAAAGTGACCTTGGTTAACTTCCTCATTATTTTTGTCTGGTTTTCCCCATCATAACTTTCACTGTTTTGTGGAGGGAAGGTGAAACTGGTTTCTTTTGCTTGACATTCCTCTCTGGGTTCTCCTTTTGCTTCTCACAGGAGTGGCCTAGTTCCACAGCCCACGCATCCCGCTAAATCTCTGCCTCTGTCTCCACCAGTTCAGTGTGTTTTTTTCCTCGTGGTTTTTCTAATTACATCCCCCCACAAGCTGTTTGCAAGATAGGATTTCTTTTGTGTTTTTAAAAAAATTTATTTTTATCTATTTCTCTCTCTCCAATTCCAGTGATTGCTGGGCATTTAGCATGTCTGTTTTAATCTCTTCTGGGCCCGAGGGTAGTTTTTCTGTGTTGTATGGTGATCAGTAGAATGTGTTCTGTCGTGAGGGGGTTTATCTGGCTCTGATTTGCTGGGCTCTGTGCAGATTATTCTAATTTTCTCAGTTATCACGGCTGCTTTCATTAGCAGGTTGTGCCTACACCACACTATTTCCATCAGAGGTAAAGCTGTGATCTCAACCATCAAAATACATAAATGTTTGTGTATGTGTGTGTATGATATATATATATATATATATATATATATACAGAGGGTGACAAATTAAAAACATGAATAAATGAGTGGAGAAACATAAAGAATGCAGATGCTTCCTTACAGGTGTTCTTCATGTAAACCATTTAAATCTTATCATGCTCTGTGGCATTGCTGCAAGTTGTTTTTTTTTTTTCTCTCAGTGGATGTACAGTGAGCGTGAAGTATTTACACTTATCTATATCTGCTGGATTGTTAAAACATCTGAAGGGGTGTCTTGACTTTTCTCACAGAAAAGCTTGACACAACATGTGTGTGAGATTTTGTATATAACAGCACAGTAGTGGAAAATAGAACAATATTCACTTTCTCAGGGTCCAAGACAGTCATTAAATGAAGCAAAAGAAATGCCTGCAGCTGCATTTTCAAACGCAGTGCCTCGCACCCACAAAGGATCCTTACAGTGTTAAATTCTGAAGAGGAATGCATTTTAGACCTCCACAGTTCCTCCAAGAATTTCCTATTCATGAACATGTTAAAAGAAATGATTTACCTACAGTTTACAAAAAGAATGTGTTGTATAGATGGAAGAATTTCTAGATTTATACAAAACAAACATCAAAAAAATACAGCCTTGCTTGAGGCTAGAGGCACACTCACATTATGTATCATACACACAATATAATTCAAGCACGCTTCTACGCTATAATGCACGCATGCACGCATGCACGCACGCATCCACCTGCAGCCTTGTATTTTGAGCACGCTGTACCATTCTTCCACTGTTGCCATTAGAACTGAATTATTTGCATTATATTGCCAGAGAGCCCCATTGGAATAGCTTGAAACAACTGGTTATTTCTGACTCCCCGAACGCCTGAATGCTCCTAATTATTTAGAGCTCTTTAGCAGTACTATTATTATTCCCTTAGAGCTTCAGAAAATGTATGCTTCCACAGAAAGGAAAATGGAAGAAGCTGGAGGAACACGTTTTTAAGCCCTATATAATTAGGAATGGTTTACATGGTCAGTTAAAATCTATTAGAAATTGTTGTTTTGTATGTCTTGTATCTGACTTCCTCATTGGGATTCAATGTAATGACTCCGCTGGTAATTTGGGTGTCTGACTGCAAATGAAGTATACCTTTGACTGCACAGCTTGGCTGGTGGACTGTAGAGGGAAAAGAAGGGAGGGCTGACAGAACACGTTCTGGAGGTGATTGTCTGCAGTATTGACGGTGGATATTGTAGCAGTGACAGCCTTAAATGAAATTTTTCACAGCATAGTAAGATTTTCTTCTGTTACACACCCACATTCAGCTTGACTTGGCATTTGGTAAAGTGCCAACTCAGCCTCCTTGAATTTACCCACATAAAAGAGACTTGCAAGACCAATTGGGTGTGGACACCATTCTTGGAAATTAATGGGTGACAAATTTCAGTCATGCGATATATTATATACTACATTCTTGCTATTTACAAATAACTAATGGCTAACTATCAAAACCACTAAAATTTGCCCAAAGAAATTGAAAGGGAGAGCAAAAAGATCAGAGTCTAAAACTTTGGAAATAGTGGCAGACAAAATTTAAGTATAAAAAAGAGACACTTAGACATCTCATAGACACTTTTTTATTTGTTGGCTGTGGCTAATGCGTTTTGACAAGAATCCTTTGTCAGAGCACCATAGCATCTGCAATCTTAAAAGGATATTGCCTATGCACTGTGTGGTTATTTTCACATAATAAACCCCTGCTGTGAGTTATTCATCCACAAAGCACTCCACGTCATTAAAACAGACTCAACAGAACACAAAATTCACTCACAATACCCACCTTTATTCATAACAGGCAACATACAGCTTGTATAGAGATTCTCAAACTCACTAATAGTCTGTTTATAAAACTAGTTAGTACTGTTCAGAAATTCTGCCTCAAAGGATGTTGTGGCTCAACACCTCCCCATTGGGTATATCCATACGAGGAGAAAATACTGTACTACAGGATTCACATTGACCTAATCTGAATAAGGTACCCAAACATAGTTTCATGCATTTTTAGGTCACTGCTGACATATGGAAGGGTCTTTCTTTCTCACTTACATGTAATGTGGTAGATGTTAGAATGATCACCTGACCAAAAAACAATTAGTTCTTAGTAGCGGTCCCAATTCTGTGCTATGCGATTTTTTTTCCCTTCACATCTCTCAAATCAATAAACCAGTCATACTGGAAAAATCTGTCGTAACGTTCAGAGTGGCCTTGGTTCTTCTGACCTCTGTGACTCCAACCTTTTTTCCTTTCAATCCTAATTTCTGACAGAAGGAAGCACAAAGAACTCGACAGCATGTTTACCAGGAAGGCTGCTGAGGGAAAGCCATGCTCTAGCACGTTCTATACAATTGCCCTTTATGCACCCAAAGAAGAAAAAAGAAGAAAAAAAAAGAGAAAAAGCAACTTCTAAGCTACAATAACCTGTGTGATTCAGCCAGTATTGCAACTTAATGCATAATAAATAACCTTATATAGAGCACAACATCCATCGATGCATTGTGTTCCCCAGGTGCAGTCCTCAAATAAAAGGTATTCTCAGACCTACGGTTACAGAAATGATGCACATCTGCTGCATATTTGAGGTAGTCATTTTCCCAAACTGTTGCATAATTCTTCTATAAAACCTAAGGTATATGACTCCCTCCCCTAAATGGTCAAGAGATAGAAATAAAAGATTGGGAGCATTATGACCAGAACAATCAGTCAAAATGTGAATTTTTATAACATATTAGGAACATATTGACATATTTGCAAAAAACCTTAAATTATGGTCATGTAAGCAACCAAAATATATTTTTGTCCAAAATTGACCTAATCAGCTTGTCTAGGACGGCTGTGATGATATCTCAGTGAGTCATTAGTTTTTTCGTCTGTAGATCTTCTCCCCTGATCGATCCAATCAGCATGCATTTTCTGACATTGGTGCCACAACTTCGTCCAATCACACCTCACATCTGAGACCATTACGCTGCACTTCAACAAATCAGGTTGCATCCACTACATGAGACAGAGGAGCTGTATGAAAGTGTGCACGCATACAGTGCAGCCCGAGTTTGATCTGTGTTTTTGAACTAATGCGGACGGCTTATTGCATGTTGAACAGAAGAGCAGGGATAATGAGCCATTTTGACAACGGGTAATCCGGAAGACACCTGAGTGACAGATAACGATCGCAAGCAGAGCTCTTGCGAACAGACTTGGACATTTTTTCCTATTAAGCAGGGATAAGCCAGTGCTTTTCAAGGCAATTCATGCTCAGAATACGTTGCCTGGAATTATAGTTTTCCTTGCCAAGCGTCTTTAGTTTTGTGATTAGTCATCTTTTGTGGATGTTCCACATGTCAGGATAAATATTCACCTCAGGCTTTGTTGAAACTGGAATGAAGGTGTCAGGTGGATTTACTGTCAGTAAATCAGAACTTTAGTCTCTAGTTTAGGTAAGGCATATGAGACAACAGCAATCCATGGAGCCACTAAATAATGCACATCATACACTGACACCAAACATATAAAAATGAAGAATATCTAAAATGTTGTAGAAATACAAACCCTTGTTTACTGCATCAGACACATCGGTGCCTGTGCATCTGCGAAGAGAGATAAACTGTAAACATACAGAACAGTACACGCTCAGCTGCGAGAGCCATTGTACTCAGACGGCTCCCTGAGGTTATTTACCCACTGTCTGTAGGTGATTCTTTCTAAGGAAGACGCTGCTGCCATTAATGGGTGTCTGATTAGCTGCACTTCCGGTTCTGTCATAACATCTGTCACAACATTTACCGAAAAAAATGTGACAGTTTTGTGTCATTTAACGTAAAATTGACATAACCTGTTATGCCGTCTTGTGACAACTGTCAGGTCATGCATATGACAGTGTTCTGTCAGCCACATGGCGAAGAGTTCAAGTAAAATATTCCTGAAACTTCTTAGAGAGATACAAGACCACACTGGAAAAGCTGTGGAATCCACCCCTGACTAGAGAACTGTCTGTCACAGATGGACCCCACCCCTTGTGACCTCACAGACAGATCCTTTATTCTTTGAAGCAATGGTTAAAGCATTGTTTGTTTGTTTGTTTGTTTGAGACAGTATCTAGAATATATTTTTCTGTAAATATATAGAAGAAAATTAATTAATTAAAGGTGAGCTTAAAAAAAGTCAAATAGTGCTTAACCTTACTTCACTCTAGTGTTTCTTTTGCGCCTCTACATTATGAAACCTATGCACTTGTTGTACGTCGCTCTGGATAAGAGCGTCTGCTAAATGCCTATAATGTAATGTAATGTAACCAAGGTCACTGTAAAATAAATGTTTTTTTTTTTTTACTAGCTCCCCTTTGCAGTTTTGTTGTATTTCAGTTCAATTATAACAAAGAAAAAAAGTATTTCATTTTTCATGCCTCTTTAGTCAGAAGAAGTATTATTCCAGGTGTGTATTCTTCCAACAAAAGTAAATTAATTTCAAAAATCTAATTTACCATGTGTGCATTCCACAGCACTGCATGAAAGCAAATATTTCAGAACTTTATAAAATGGCTATTAATGTGTGCTGATGATGGTATGCTGTCAACAGAATTTGAAGTTCATACTCCACCGCTTCACTGACTCATGAGTGTGATTTCTGTCATTGCTTTGTCTTGAAGATGGTCTCTGGTTTTTCTGAGTGACTAGGTTCTCAGCCTATACTTAAATAGTTACACATGCAGCAGCACTGGGAACATCTAGAGAAGACTGTGTTTGTCCTTCTCAAGCAGTAGCCAATGAAGCAAAAGGGGAAAGACATTGGTCAGTCATGGCAAAAAGTCAGCCATGCTTTAATGTAAGGGAGTAAAAAGCATATCCTATTGGACCAAGCAACTGCATGTTTTCCCCCAGTCTGTTAATCATTTAACAATAGTTCAATCATAAATCAAATATCTGACATTTTGGAAATGTAGGTACAGGTATGGTATACATGGGTATTCTGAAATGTTTTTCTTCTAGCAGTATATGTCACAAAATTGTTTTAATGTAGTCTGTGGAGCTATTTATGTTATTGGACCTTAAAAGTACATCTGAATTGAGGAAAAAAAGCAATCAAACAAACAAATCTAGCTGATGCATAAGCTTCTGGCAATCTGACATGCACCAGATGACTAGCGATAGATATTTGGAAGATGGGTGAGCACTGAGCATTGAAGTGAGGTGATGTGAGCAATAAGACAGGAAATAAAACAACTATAACTTGTTGCGCCAAACTGACAGATGCAGTCGTTAAACAGCAACGCAAGTCCAACTAAGCAGTTGTGAGAATTTTTTCCAGTTGAAGTTCCAGTGCTGAGCTTGGTGTTGAAACTGGATCTGACAAAACCAAAACTGAGCCTGCTGAACCTGAACTTTTGACCAGGTATACTAGTGGGGGATTTGACATTTGAAGCAGTATGTTTAGATTTAAAAGGATGAATTACCTATGATGAAGTAGGTGGTGGATACGTGATGTTACGTTTTTCTTTTTCTTCTACAGGCCCTGGGGCTCTAGTTATGGTCAAACAATTCATGCCCTGCAATAATCAAGAATTCACTGCATGCGAGTATGCGTGCACTCATGAGAGCGTTTATGTACATGCATGTCTCTGATCAACAATTTAAAGAGTCAGAAACCAGCTTAATACTTACAGTAACAACACAAATCAAGAATCAATCCTTTGCATAGGCCATTCTGCCAACACTGCTTTATTTTTAGAGCAGTCTTTTGGTAGTTGCAGTTGATCACAACACAGCAAATAATCTTAAGTGGATTCTTTTTCCAATGCAGTGTCCAATATTCAGTTTGCTACAAAACAAATGTGTTAGAGGCCGAAGCCAAAACTCAATGAATTCAACATTCAAAAGTGGTAATCGAATCAAAGACCCTGAAATTGTCAGACAGCTGCAAGGAAGCCATGCCTTTATCAGCCGGCCCCATAAGCGGACTAATTAAGTATCTCTAACTTTGCATTAATTATGTTTACTTAGATTTTTGACAAGATGGGCTTCTCTCCACCAGACGATTGTACTGTCTTGCAAAAACATTGCGCATCAGTTCTGCACTAGCAGGCGTCCAGCTGGACACGGCCGTCTGTGGTTTGTGTGGAGGCCACTGGCAGAGTGGCAGCTGGAGCACGTGCAGGTTGAAATTAGTTGGGTCCCTGAAGGGCCCGGCAGCATTCTCCACACCTGCATGACTCTGAGCCTCAGCACACCCCTTAAGCTCCAACGAGGACCAAAATATCAATTAAATATAAATACGCAGACCCAATTTAGTGGCCAAGGCTGCCGGCCGTTCCCTGCCAATCTGCACATTCGCAAATCCTTTTGATGACAGACGTGATGGAAATGAAAATATTAAGGTGGAATGTATTTTTTTAAATTTAATTTATGTTTTAGGTTTCACATTGCTGATTTCAGAATCCTTGCCAAAGCAATCATTTGTAGGGGAGGAAAAAAAGTCATTATTCTACTTGAAAGAAGAAATGGAACTCACAGACCAATTAAATTGTATATGAGAAAGGGATTCAGAACAAACGTGCAAGGACGCAAACAGACTAGAGCACCACTCTGGACCTCATGGTTAATGATAATTTCGATTCCATTTCGGCATTGTAAAGTGTAACTGTCACGTCATGCAAGCCTTACCTGAAACTGGTCTTGAAGACCAGTGTAAGAATGACTCTTATAAGTCTATTATAACATGTTTTGTTTTTTGCTAACCAACACTATTTTCCTGAATTCCGTATTTAGAAAATATTTTTACCAATGTTTTTGTAGCAAACAAATGTGCTTTTTTAGTCAGGACACGTCAGTTTGGAAGGAGTCAGAGAGAAATGTCTTTAGCATTGAGATGTGGTGAAACTCATGCTACTCTCCTTTCTCCTTTCTGGACAGCGTGTAATTTTCTCTACATGCAAAGGTGATTTCAAAGGCTTCCTAGGGCCATGATCATTATTGTAGGATTACTTCCTTGCCTTCCTTTTTTTAGCTGTAAACATGTTTGTATGGTCACTTTATAATGAAACTGTTTAATCCATACCATTAATTAATGGATAAAAAATGTCTTTATGCTGCCCTCTAACATTTGAAAAATGCTTTCTGCATTCCACTCTTGCCGCGCCCCAATGAATACCTCTTCAGAGATACTACTTTGTCATGTACTTGTCAATCAAGATATGCATTTGAAAAATGGTGGCCGCCCACAGATTTGTCCACTTTTTAATACAACAGAACTCTGCCAGCACCTGATTGGCTACATTGGTTTCGGCCCAAAACTTTTCAAACCGGAGAAACACGGCGTTCTGTTCATAAACTCTCTCACCTAAAAAGGCCCACTAAAATATGTTTCTGAAAACATTTGAGACAAGAAAGGACCATCTAATTGCTGATTTTGGTTCATATTTGATCGGCAACACCTTGTTTGACAGTTTGATCCGAGTTTCATGAGTCTACGCTGTACAAACAATTTTCATATAGAATACTTTATGCAAATGAGTTGGACACACCTACTCCACCCACTCCAGGAAGCATTTTTCTGAATTGTGTAGTAGACAGAGCCCGGCTGAAACAGTTAGTGCAATTGCTCTTGGCTGGAAATAACTTGACACATTAAAAAAAACCAAAAAACCAAAATGGTTGTATATTTTGACATTTAAGGGTGATTACGGTATTAATGATGAAATTCCTTACAAGAGCTGTAGGGGAGTCTCTTCTGAGGAGAGTTCTGTTTTTGAAGTCAATAGACATGTTAGCAGTTAAAAAGGTCACTAACCCATGCCTGCTGTTTCGGTGATTTGTGTTGCCCTGTGTAGTCCTCCCTACCAGGTCTGGGCCTAACTTCGGGGGGGGGGGGGGGGGGGGGGCATCAATGTCCCGGCCAGCCCAGCCCTGGGATTAGACCAAAATGTTGGATTTTCTAATTATTAGTAAAACATAATATCCGGTCTGAATAACTTATGGGAGAAAGTTACCAGTAGTTTCTAATGAATTTGGTTGTCAGGGACCCCACCTGCTGTCTGATAGCTCCTGGCTTTCTTTGCGATTAACTTCAACGTTTAACAATGTAACATCATCCAGCTCAATTTACTGTTACTTTAAAATGATTTCTTGCTTAATGATTTCTTTCTTCATTTTCATTTTATGAGGTGGGTTTTACTTGAACTGACTATGCTGTTCACAAAATCCACAAAATTAACAGTCCTTAGCTTGATTCAGCATTAATATGTTGTTTCCTTCTGTGAAAGAAATATAGCTTGTGGGTTATTCAGGATAAGGTGGCTGAGCGTTAAGCTTGTAAAACTTAATATGGATGATGTTCACCATTAAAAATATGAATTTATGACCTGATTAATGCTTCTCTTTTGGCTTGATGTTGAGGTTTTGAATTAGGTCACACTTAAGAACTTCATAAAATGGCACTGATGGGAGAGATCATCATAATACTTGAAGCAAAAACAGTCTATGAAATTTCAACCTCTGATGCAAATGATAACGAGTGTATTTGTTATAACTTTCCTGTAATAGCGGATTTCATTATCACAAGTGCTTTGAAACAGCTCAACATTTTCAAAACATCAACTATGTCTGCAAATTGATTGTAAAACTTATTGCCTTTACAGAGATATCAGTGAGAGGTTCTAACATTCTGGTGGTTAGCGCACCAGTTTTACAATTATTATTCAGGGATTGAAATGGAACTCGAACTTGACATTGATATTTTTGCTGATAATTTTCATTAATTGAGGAGCAAGAATGCCGGAGACTAGAGCTTCTCTGTGTGCCATTTGCTTGTTCTCTCTCTGGCAACATGGGTTTCCATGGTGTACTTGGGTTTCCTTTCGCAGTCCAAAGACATACAGGTTAGGTTAACTGGAAAGTCTAAACCTGGAGTATGAATGTGGGATTGACTAGCGTGTGGGCCCTGCAGTGGATTGGAGACCTGTCCAGGGTGTATTCCTGCCTTTCACTCAATGTATGCTGGGATTGGCTCCAGCTCCTGACCAGGAATAAGCAGTTTAGAAAATGGATGGATGGATGGATGTATACACATTGACTTTCATTGAGCGTGTGCCATTTCACACGGATGTGTATCTATTCAAGAAAGTATATTATATAGAGTAATATATATTGTGTTACCAAACATTACCAAACCTTGAGGAAATTTAGAATGTGTACAGTGTTTGTAATAGAATGTGTATAGACTACCAGCCGTCTCGGTGAAACTTTAGGTTGACAGTGAATTTCCAGGCTTAAGCCTAAAATTACACGGAGAAGTTTTATGAATACTGACCTCCTGACCACTCACCACAAACCGACCAGCAAGCCATCCAATTAGTGGCAGCCTGCCGAACTGAGGGAATGATTCTCTCTCGAGCCCCCACTTAAAAAGCCCCCCAGTTGACGCTGATTAACAGACCTCACTACGGAGGCCAGGTCCAGTGGCCCTAGCTCCACCGTACACCAGAGAGGATGAACAAATCAAACTGAGTGAAGTCAGACTTCACAATTATTTTCATCGCAATCAGCCTGGCTGCTACTCTTCTTTCTTAACAAATACATCACTCTGGTAGTACTGTAGTGTAAAAACAACAATCAATCTGACATTTTTTTTGCAAATAGAAGATGTATTTATAGTGAGCTCCATGATGTTGAGACAAAGACGTTTTTTTATTAAAGGGTATTTAAACAAAAAAATACATTTGAAATATATATTTTGGTTTCACCATGTACAGAACTTTTTATACACAAGTCCCCCATTTCAGGGCACCATAACGTTTGGGACCAATGGCTTCAAATGAATGTCTGATTAGTCAGGTGTGTTCAATTGCTTGTGTGAAAATTAAGTGTGAGAGATTTCAGTATCTAGTCTTCATTTTGGGCTTCATTTGACCACCCCTGGAGTCTGTTATTGGCATTTGTTGACATGAGGACCAGAGTTGTGCCATTGAAAGTCAAGGAAGCCATTATGAGACTGAGAAATAAGAAAGAAACAGTCAGAGAAGTAGGTCAAACCTTAGGAAAACTAAAATCAACTGTTTAGAACATAATTTAGAAGAAAGAGCCCACTGGTGAGCTCAGTAATCGCAAAGGGCCTTGTAAACCAAAGAATATCTCTACAGCAGAAGAAGAAAAAGAAGAAGAATTATCACCATGAGGAAGATAAACCAAAAAACACCTGTCTGACAGATGAGAAACACGCTACAGGAGGCAGGAGTGGATGTGCCATTGACTACTGTCCACAGAAGACTTCATGAACAGTACTAGAGTCCTTGAGTGCCCATGCCCATCCCTATTAAAAAAAGCATAAAAGCACAGAAGGTGCACTTTAACCACACGTGAATTGTTTGAATACAAATATAAAATTGTGGAGTACAGAACCAAAGAAATATGCCTTTGTCTCACACACTGAGGAGCTCACTGTATATTCAAGAGGGTGCTTGCTAGCTAAATATGTTAATTACAAGTGGAATGCATTACCAGAAGATTACTGGTTTGATTCTACTGAGATATGCTGCTGTTGTGCCTGTGAAAAAAACCCTGAACACACTCCTATATTCTAAATATAGTTGTATGCACTGCATGGATTATGGGAAAATGACTAAAAATGCGTCAGCTGCTAAAGTTGCCCTGAATAAAGGTTCTCTCCCACGCAAATGTTAAAAAATGATAAAACTGTTTATACCTTTTATTGATTTTTTACATTTCACTTACCATAGTGCATTTCCTCTGAACCTTGTGCCGGTTTCTTTGAGGTAGAGTGACTCAAGCCGTCAGTCATCACCTGTGGGAGTGCATTATGCATTTCAGACACGGCATTTATGTATAAATGCTTGCATCACAGGCCATCGCGGTCTGGTATCGGGGTACTGGAGGAACAGTGTCTGTATCCGTGCGACTGATTT
This sequence comes from Anguilla anguilla, assembly GCF_013347855.1. NCBI lineage: Eukaryota > Metazoa > Chordata > Actinopteri > Anguilliformes > Anguillidae > Anguilla > Anguilla anguilla. Next base: position 11,021,594 of record NC_049207.1, on the reverse strand, counting down.
CTGTCAGCCAACACGCTTCCTCGCTGCGGGAGCGGGGACAGGCCGGGGTACGTGAAGTGTGACCCCTTTATTATCCGTTTCTGTGGACGAGCCGCGACTGGCGTCGCTGTGGAATGCAAGTCAGCACGGTTGCCACGGTGCCGCGGCAACACCGAGAGGCGCGGCGCGGCTCGGCCAGTTGGCAGGAAGGCCCCTTCGTGCCGGTTGTCTCGCCGCGGCGTTTGCCCGCGCGGTCGACAGCAGGCACCTTTTTTTTTTTCTTCCTTGAGCACCTCTGCGTCCAAATGTGCTGTTTCCCATCATGCTCAGCAGTGTAAATACTGGTGAGGACAGACCTGGGAACCGGAGCCACGTGCGACGGCTAATAAAACAAGTGAGGCATGATTTCAGAACAAACGCTACCATCTGTTGTTTATCTTAGTGAGGGAACAGTTTGTGAGGAAGCCCCAGCTACAATGTCAAATGCATTTTTTATTTATTTTTTTTGCCGCATGGATTTGTTGGTGCGTACAAAAGACGTAAATTCCTTATAATGTGATGTTTATCAGTTCCTGCATCTCTGGGGGGTTCAAACCTGTCCGCAAAAGTTTTCAATGACTTTCTGAGTCCATCTTGAAAAGAATAAATAATAACATTTATTCTGATGCATTAAGAGTTACACTGGATGCATTAGCTGTAACTTCAAATTCATATGGACCATTCATATGGAGTGACTTACAGAACTTACATACAAGTTGAACAGTTGAACAGCTGAGAAGCTTGCTATTCAATGAAGCCTTTTAGATTAAAGGATAACTGATTTTATTTTTCGACTTGGTCAAATTTTTCTGAAATAATTCCACTATGCTCATTGGTATTGAAAATGGAAAAATTCTGCCACATCTTCAGTCACCTCGAGAACCACTTCTTTGCTTTTTTTGCTGTCTAATGGGGCCTTGAAATTCCTTCTAAATGTGATTTTCCACTAAATAAAAGATTAACATATACAAACGTATTTAAAAGATAACTGTGAGCAGTTATTTCTCTAAACTTTAAGAATAAAGTAAAATTTGTATACTTTTTTTACACTGTAGAAACTCCTTACTTGTACTGAGGCAGGCTGTGTTTATGCACACAGGGGGGTGTGTTGGTAGAGATATTCACTACAGTAACTACCTAACTATTGTTGACCCCTTAAGAGAAACTATTTAGATTTACCATATAATGTACAGCATGATACGAAGTGTAATCTGGCACACATTATATATATTATGGACAAATGTGCTTTAGAATTACACACCCCAATAAGCTAATATGATGCGTGGACTGAAAATATCACACTAAAAAGGGAACTGTTCCCTTAAGCAATATCTTTCGACAAAACCACTTTATTACGCCATTTGAAGTCCATCTCTCAGGATGTTTCATTTATTCAGCTGTATTTTAACTTCATGTTTTAGTGAGTGTATTTATTTAGATGTAAAGAAATTCATCAGCAGTTACTAATCAGCTAAACAAGCTAATATTGAAGACCTAACATGTTTATGTAATATCTATTTTTATACGGCACGGTTTTTACTTAAACAATTCTTATTAAGGAACATGCTTGAGGACAGAATAGCAGTGTTCCACCAAGGCTTCAATCGTGTGACTTTACACTGTGCCCTAGCATCAAATCAAATGCATTTGAACTTTGCCACTAGCTTCAGTAATAACCCGCCATTATCTTAATATTAATGTTTACAAAGTTCTTGCCAAAGTCATTCTTATGACAGTATTATTACTACATGTCAAAGAAATGCAAGGAAGTAATTTCCGTTCGAGTTGTGGACAGAGTTTTCCCCACTGATTTGTCAGGCCTACACATGCAAAAGAATGGTTCTATATAATGTCTTGACTTGTGATGGAGGTGGTGGGGAATTGGAGGAAGAATGTGGTCTATATATCCATAGTGGACATACCAGAATCACAAAGTATTAAGTGAGGTGAAAGATGGCTTCAGTTTGGTAAGAACATGGGTGCAGCTATACAAACTTTATACCAAAAGTGTGGATATTTCAGTTGAGAATACCGATACAGAACACATTGCCTGAGTCCTTATGACTTAATCTGATTGCTTTTTAGATTGAAGTAATGAATGATGAATAGATGAATCGCTGAACCTGACTTGCATTAGTGATCATCCAGCTGCACAAATGAATATATTAGGTATAAGTGGTGTGAGTCATTAAATTGTATCCAGCCTAGTTCCTCTGAATCTATGATGCTGATGGATGTGTTAAGTTGCATGCCTTGGGGCAGGAAACAGGCAACCCCATATTATCATACTTTAAAACATTCACAGGGGTTTCAGTCGGCTATTATACAATACATTAGTCTTCTTGGATATTAAACTCATGTGTCCATATGTAATTAGAAGACTTACAAATGCTATGCATACATTACATATTCTAAACCTCTAAGCCAATGAATTATTTGTGGAAGTAAATTAATTTCTTCACCGTCGGTCCCAAAAATGAATTTAGCTCTCGCTTTAACCAAGTTGAAAATAGATTTTGCACTTCTACAAAATAACACAGCCCTGCTGGGTTAGCTCAATGTGCAAGCCAGCATGGCAGCAAGCATCGACGGGTGGTCCCTTACAGACCATAAAACAAGATATAATATAACCACCTGTTGTGGGCTCAGTATCACTAGCACCTGTCCTGTTGCCATCAATGCAAATGTAGTAAGAAAGGTAGCCAGTTCAATATGTGGCATTCACTGAACATCACTGGCACTCTAGGGATTTTCAAGTCTAGGCTTGATACGGTGTTAGATACTATCTAGTCTCTAGGTAATCAGAGCACTAATTTAGTCAGGAAAATGGCGAGCATTCTTGGGCTGAATGGCCTGTTCTCGTCATTATGTTATTTTATGTTATGTTATTTATACATAATCCTGGAGTCTATTCTTTGGCACCAACCCATACAAAAGCCACATGCGTATTATAGAAAGATATATATATGCCAACAGAATCATTTCTCACTAAATATCCTAATCAATTATATTGAATTGACTGTCTTCATGTACTTGCTGTAGTTATGATCACAAACTCAAGCCGATTTCATTGGTTAGCCCATTCGCAGCAAGACACTAATGAACAATGGAATACAGAAATAAGGTTTGGTGAATTTGGTTGTTGAAGAGATTTTTACAATGATATAGGTGAATCGTTTTTAATATTTAAAAATAAGTACAACACATTTATTATTTATAATATTTCATGAAGTAAATGTACTGTCTGTACTATATGTACTAAATGTAAATGTACTATATATATCTACTTTGTTTTTCTGTTGCTTTTGCTACCAATGTGATTAAAATATCTTGTACAACTCGCAAATACATACTCTCTTCTGAAACACTCCTTTTTGCTCTGCAGTCCATAATTAGGGGTAGAAATACAAATGAGGGGATTTTTGAAAGCAATGGTGTGATGGGCTCTGTAGTTAAGCTTGCACAGACATTGATTAGGATGGGACTTCAACTGTAGCTTACGCTAATGGACTGTAAAGGCCTGATTAACCAGAGGGGACCGGGGATTCATGGAGAACCAGGGGGGGAGCCAGGATTAATGCAGGACCAGGAGGTAGGGGAATTCATGGATGACCGAGGGGGGAGGGACCGAGGGGTGAGGAGGGGGGATGGGGGGTAGAAGGGAGGCGTGGAGGACCAGCAGGGAGCAGGAATGCATGGATGACCGAGGAGGGGGAAAGAAGAGATATGTGGAGGACCAGGAGGGAGAAGGTGTGCATGGAGGGGATGGGAGATAAGGCACAAACGTTTGGCCAATTGAGTTGCCTCCACCCCTGGGAGACCCTAACCCTAACCGTGGTCCATCCTGAGCTGCTTTGTCAAGCTGAATGACAGAACTTGGGCCCATCCACAAACTAGTAACAGTACTTTAACAGGTTGAGCCACCCTATAGCTCCAGCATACAAACAATATGAGGTTCTGCATAAGTTAATGTTGTGTGTTTTAATTCTGTCCATTCCTTGAGCAATTTGATATCCTTTCCGTTACCGCAGATTGGAATTGTTTGTGGAGTCACCCCCACTGGTGCATGAAGGAGCACAGCTGAAGTACATAAGCTCCCTTAACACAATCACCCACGGTCCACTGACTTTTCTCATGTCATGCCCAAGTCAACAAGGACTGTTTAAAAGCATTGGGGAATCTGATTGGATTCCTATTTGGTTATGTGGTAAAGTTAGGATGTGAGTATTCCCCAAACAGTCTTACAACAGAAGAATGAAAAAAAAGTAGTGTGCATTCGTTTGGATTTGTGGAACATTACTGGCCGAACATTAGTAGGCAAATTTCAGATTCACTTTTGAATGGAAATAGCATTCCGCAATGCTTCCAGCAATGTTTGAGGTGACTTGAAGGACTACAAAGGGACAAATGCAAGCATTTACAGTAAATGATTTGTGAATGTTCTGGGAACCAAAAATTGTTAATAGTGCAGTATGAGAGCATGTGCAGATCAACTTGTATAATGGGGATGGAAGTGAAGTATAGTGGTTAAGCAGCTGGCCAAAATTTATTAGTTCAATTTCCAGATGGGGAGCTAATATTTTACACTCAAGCCAGGTACTTAACCTGAATTGCTTCAGAAAATATCCAGCTGTATAAATGCATAATATATATTTAAAAAAAAAAAGGTGAGCAATGCAAGTTACCCCCCCACAAAGCCTACTGCACACATAATATACAGTGAGCCAAATGTGATTATGAAAATCCATACATGGAGAAAGCACTTATTTTGAAATAAGATGCTGAGCTTGAGTCTTTGAGATGGAGAGCACATTTGAATGTCGAGACAGTGACAGTCCCCTTTAGGATGCTGCTCAATTTAATCCTGGGGAGCCTCTGGCAGGGTTGCAAAAAGGTAAAAGCTGGGAATTAAAAACTGACATATCATGAGAGGCGAGGAGTTCTACTACCTGGGGTTACAGAGTAAATTGGTAAATCTGCAGCAATGTGGACAGATATCCCCGTTTAAATGGGAAAGTTAAATGGATTCGAAATACGTCTTATGCCACTCAGTAGATTTGGCATGCTAACAAATACAGTGCCTTTTTTTAAATATAAGGGGCTTATATTTCATTTAACCTCTCACCATTAAGTCCCTCCCCTCTCACTCACATACACACTCAAAAACGCATTCTCCCTGTTCCTATCAAGCCCTTGCTTTAAAAAAAAAGAAAATCCTAATTTGTATTTCTACCCCTAATTGTGGATACGAATAACCACGGTCTAATCACATTTACATTTACATTCGTACATTTGACATATGCCTTTGAGCAAAGAGGCTTGGAAGGCCATTACTACATACTGTACAGCATAAGTGCAAATAGCAAGGATGATCCAAGCACCAGGGCTGAGTTTCACGGCATAGCAGTAGCACTGCAGACGTTCAGGGCAACTGCATTTGAAAAGTTATCTGTGACAAGAATGTAGCAGGTCATGACATGACCAAGAGGAGAAGGGGCCTCAGAAATGAGGCTCACTCCAAGCACAGTGTAACCAGGCCTGGACAGAGGGAGTGGGGACTGGTGCAGCATGGAAGAACATGCTTCACACTTCTCATAAAACATAGTTTACCCATAGCAGTTAATGCATGATTGGCACAATAATTTAGCCATGTGCCCATGTTTCCAGAGTATACGGCAGGACTGTGGATTGGTCTGTTAGAGTGCAAAGCTGCACAGACATTGTGCCAAGGAAGCTGATCACGTAGAAGGCTAAAAATGCATGATGACTGTGGGGGATGGTGTAGAAAACACCACTGACTATAATAAAATGAGGCTATTTTTTTTTTTTTCAAAAAATATAATCAGGCAAAAAATTGGCTCTTGATATGGAAAGCATACATCTGAAGTCCTGTGGTGAGGATAAATTCAGGTTGTTGAGCTGAATATGGTACATTTTGGCAGGATGTTTGCTGCCCTGCTGATGGGATAACGGTGGAAGCCATTAGAAGACAAGGAGATGCTCTCCCTGAGAATGTTGTGTGTGTGTGTGTGTGCGTGGTTGTGTGTGTACATGTGTGAGTGTGTGCGTGTGTGCATGTGTGTGTGTGTGTTTGTGTATATCTGTGTGCGCATGTATATGTGTGTATGCTTCTGTGTGTGTGTTTGTGTGTGTGTGTGTGTGTGTGTGTGTTTTTGTGTCTGTATACGTGTGTGTTTGTGTGTGTGTCATTGTGTGTAAAAGAATGTGTACTGTGGTTGAAAATGAAGCTGCAATAGGTAACCACAGTCCCTCAGATAATGTGCTCAGCAGTGTGATGCATTGGTAACATAAGAGGGCAGAGAAACCAGTCGGCCTAAATCCCAAGTGAGCCACTATTGTTAGAACCTTCCACTAGACATTTCTCAGAATTGCTCCAGTAAATCTTAAACTTTGTAGAGGAGCCCTCAGATCAAAAGAAGGAAAGAGGAGGATAAGGGTCGACTGAGATGAAGTTAGAAAAAAAAAAAACCTAGGGCTACAGGGCTTGTTTAGCTAAAGCACAGTGAAGTAATGCAGCCCATGGCCTGGAACCCATTCTGATCATGCCAAGTGTCAACCGTGACTAGCAGGCCCATGGATTGACGCATAATTTGCTATGATATAACAATGGCCAGGAGGGTTCCATTAGGGGATTTACAACATAGTTCAGTGACTCCTCTTGATTGATCCGGGACATATAGTCTTCTTGAGCCAGCTGTGTAAGAAATTCAGTCGGTCTTCTGGCAACAAAATGGCCGTATAGCTCAGCTGGGGAACTGTGTGAAATGGCAGCTGGCTACACATACTTATGGCTGGTCTGAGCTCTCAAAAACTGATACAGGATGTCTTAGCGATGTGGGAGGGTTTGAAAATCCAAATGGGTTATCCAAATTGGGAGAAAAGAAAAGGGAATGAAATGTAAATAGGAACACATTTTCGAGAGTTCAGCAATTATCAAAATTTACACAACAAAAAGAAGAAACACTTTTGTCAAGGACAAATGTTGATAAACAGCCTATCCCAGTTTTTTGAGTGAAGAAACTTTTTACTTCAGGAGCAGACAGCAATATTTGCACAAACAAAAACGCTGTAGCTGGAAGCAACAAAGTGGAATTGAGGGCAGAAAAAAAGACATTAAAGAATATTCTGGAGATGCTGAGTTAATGGAGTGTGGACCTTTCATCACAATGGCATACAACGCACAATTTCAGTGAAATGTGCAGTGTACTTTTAAAAGACAAACAGGTCCAACGTTGAAGACGACCAGGACATTAACCACGAGAACGTCCAAACAGCTTACTATGACATTATTTTTGTTGTTGTTGTTGTTGTACGGAATTAAGTAAAATATAAATGAATATATCAACAAAATGACTTTTGTATTGTTTTAAAATGAATAAGCCCCTTGTAGTTCCCTCCCGCCCAACTGTGACCATAATGCAGTCCTGAAGGAAAAGCAAAAACAAGGCCCATCATGCATTCTCTGAAAGGCAATGCTTAAGAAACTGTCAGGGCAATCGGGCTGGTACACTTCATTCTGGATTTTGTTTTTCTTGTTCGGAGGGGAACGTGGAAGATAAAGCCACAAGTCCTTTAGAAAATGAAAGAGACACTGTGAGCCTGCACAGTCTGGCGAAAGCAGAGGATTCTGGGATAGATGCGTTTTGCGTGAGGGGTGGGGTGGTGTGTGACCTCCCAGCAGGAGTGAAAGCGAGAAATCGCAGCGAGGAAAGTAAGCTTGATGTGAGCAAAGTGGCAATGGGAGGAAATTCTGGGCCTGTGCATTGCTGCTGTGCCAAACACAGGTCTCTTTTCCTGTGCTACACCCCCCCCCCCCCCCCCCCCCACCACCCCCGACTCCCCAGCCCTGTTGTTACTCTCGAACAGCCGCAGAAAAAGGCTTTGTTGTGGGTAGCACTTATTTTGAATACCCAATGTCTGCGGAGGCAGCTGGAGGTCAGCAGAACCGGAGACAATAGGCGGCTTGCCGGTGGCTGAAAGGGGGAGGTTCACTGTGATCAATGAGGCACGGCGTTAAATGTGACGGAAGCGAAATATTGGATTCACGGGGGTCAGGGAGTGTCTTCCTCCGGAGCGTTTCAGTGCCAGAGGGATCATTGATTCACGCACTGCAGTGTAAAATTCACTGACGGTTGGGTTCTTGAGCGACGTCGGCTCCTACGGAGTAGGAGCCAACAAGGCCGCGGCAGTCATTGATGGCGGCAGTTAAGCTCAGGGAAAATAAGTCCAAATCATTCAAGACGAGTGAGCACTTGAAGACTCTTAACAAGTTTACTTGTTTTCAAGTTTTCATTGAGCCGACAGCTTCGGGTCAAAGGTCAACGGAAATAACTTCATCCCCTACTCTCTGATGAGCTCACAGCGGAGACTTGTTTCAAATGAAGGGCTGGCCTTAATACCCACCTTGACTATAACATTACCATCTCGCCTAAATATAACAGAGAAAATGACAAAAAGGAGGTGACTGCCCTCCCCTCTCAGGTTAAAGCAATCGTAAAACGCTTCCTGGGTCCTCGCAGGATTCAAATTCAAAGACAGCAAACCATTAGCTGTGAGGAATCGTGGGTGCATATGTTTGCGCGAGTCTGCGTTTCCACAGAAAATTAGCTTAGAAAAAGGAGAATAAGGGGGTTTAAGGTTTTCGAACTCATGAAAGGGATTAACAAATTAAATGACAAAAGATATATCAGGTTGAGTACTGTCAGTAGACCAAGGGTGGAATTAATGAAAGGTAAATGATAAATCTCAGGAAACATCAGGAAGCATTGACAGAAACTGTGTGATAGCTCAGTGCATGGCAATGGCCTGCAAGGTCATTTCGTAGGCGTCCAAGTTATGTTCAGACCTGGCACAGTACTGGATACTCTCTAGTCTGTAGGTAAATGCGGAGCCGAGATGGACTGAATGGCTTATTCTCACCATTAGATATTCTTATCAAATATTAATTTGATAAAATAATTCTTATCATCCTTTACTTTTCAATTGAGCCAGAAGTTTCATAACTCTTAAGGCTGTTTTGTAATTAGCATTTGAAGGCTCAATAAGTGGTCTCCTCTAAAGGCCAAAAACAATGATGTGACTATCAGGTGGAGCATTAATATACTATCATGGAATTAAAGTAAACTGATAGTTTGATGAAGAAAGAGGAAAGGGATTATCTTTGAAGTGCACATGAACACAAAAAAGATTAAGAACAAGAAAGCAGATAATGGTTGGGGGGAGGGGGTCTTTGAACTGGCATCTCCTTTGAGAAAAAAAAAAAAAACCTTTCATCAATCTTAGTCATACAGAATTATCAGAAGCATAACTGATTCAAACTTGTTCAATCTGCATACATAATTAAGAGATTACCCTTAGTGTGAATATCAAATATAATTTCAGTTAAAATTGTAACTCGGTTGGAAAGTTTAGTTCACTCCAAGTATTTTATGTAGATAATCTGGATTTATTCATGTACTGTAAAAACATCTGAAATAGGAATTTTTTATGATTTCCCACGTTTATCTTTCTTATGTTTATTCAAAATGTTTTCTTGCAAATGTATAATGCGGTTCTCATTGTAATTTATATGACACTTCTTGATTTGAATGGGACATGTCTCCCAGAAGGGGTCTATCAAAAAATGCCAGAGGAAGAGGAGCATAGAGTGTTATTAAATATCGAGTATATGCTCTTTTATGAAAACCTTCAGGCTAAAGAAGACCTTATAGACTTCCAGCTTTATGCAGTATCTGTTCCAGTAAGCTCAAGGTGGCTGAATAAGTCAAAAACATTCTCAACGGCCTTTTACCTTTTTTTTGTTTGTGAAACAACTACTTTACTGGGAGTACACCTGGCCCCCTGCTTCTTTAAAATTGTAAACATGGCTAAAATGACTCATAGGACTATAGAGCAATATAGGTGTAGCTCCAAACATTTCCATGGCAATGGAACATGCTTTTAAACTTGAGAGAAGCAATGGTGACTGGAATTCTGTCGGATTTCATGTCAGACTGTTGAATCTAGTATCATTAGTGTTTACATTCTGACTGATTAATTCAGTTACTTAATATATACAAAGGAAAATATATTCACTGCCACAGTTCAGTTTTAGTCCTGGGTGAGGGCCTGTCGTTCATAGGGACACCAGTAGACGACTCACTAAGCAATGAGAAAACTTCTGATACCTATTACTTTCTACAATTAATTAAAAATGAAGGGTCAAATAAAATTTATTAAGACACTACGATAACAAACACTAGGAAATTTGTCATACGTATGCAATAAAACACATCAATCTTAAATTATGTGAACAAGTTACATTTGGGTAAGCATACAACTGCCTTTAGGGTTTACAAATATCCATGAATAATTTATAAACCAAACACAAGTTTTAGTTGGGGTGTAAGACAGAAAATCTATCCCCTTAAATTCAGGTTTATATAGTCTCTGGATGAACGGACCCCTTTGGAGGCAGATAGGACAGATTACCCCACACCACACCCCCCCCCCCACTATTTAGTTTTAATCTGATCCTGGATGCCATTGTTACTCAGCACTTAAATCAGCAATTAAAGCTCGTTTTACACAGCTATCTAACTTCAGCTGGCTTCTTGGGCCTGAACAGGGTGCTGATTTTTCCGATTTTCAGTTGGGGCGTAAGATGAGTAATGCTGTGTAACACGATAAAGGAAATCTGCAGTCATTAAAGAGTGTTTGGATTTCCTTGATTGTACATTTTTTCAGCAGAACACAAAAAAACAACAGATGCCAAATCTCATCAGGACCAGGGTTAAGGATCAAGTTGAAAGTAAATAATTCCACTCGTGATGATTTTTCATCAGGCAGTCTTGTGACTGACTGGATAGAAAAGCAAAAATGAAATGTTCTCGTTCTTTCGCATTCTTTTATTGCTGTTGGCAAACTTCTAGGTGGTAGCGAGCGCTTTAATGTGTTCACGATTCTTAGTGACAAATTGAAATGGCTTGGATCCAAGTCTGGCTTCTGGCTTTCGTTCCTCACCGCGTTCTAGTATTGACCTTTTTCCTGCTGGTGGTATCTAACTTTTCGCCCATCACATTTGAAACAAATTAAAGAGATTAAAGAATACTTTAAAAAATAAATAAAAAAAAACTATTCTTGGGGCCAGTTGTAAACAGCTCAAGAGAATTTCCTACCAATGATTTATGATGTTGATCAGTTTTTCAGTAACAATTCATTCAATAGTTTACAATCATCATCATCATCAATGATGGAATTGAGGAATTCCCACTGTGCTCTGAAGATTCTTTTACTTTACTGGCCCAAACTGTAAGTGAACTTTGTACTCTGCCCCCCCCCCCCCCCCCCCCATCCTGCTACACATCCATGCCCTCCTTGACAGAACTAAAGTCTAAGTCAGGTTGGCTCTGTATGGGGGAATCTCCCACAGAGGCAAATCCGCTCATTAAAAGACGATGCACTCAAAAATGAGCCATAACTCAGCGCTGAGCTATCACACGGCAATGAGACATGATTCAATTAAGAGCTGTCACTCACCGGCTAGCCATCATTCATGCCTCCCTTATTCCAGGGCCTATTCACTGGCTGTGTCATGAATATAACACATACATTATGCACACACACAAACACACTCATACACACAAATGTACATAAACACAGACAAACACACACACACACACACACACATGCACAAGCATGCAGGCTCGCCAGAAATCTAATTTAGCATACTATTGTGTCGCTACACACATCCTGCTTCATTTTGGCAAACTCTTTTATACAGTGTGCTGCCCTCCCCACTGAGGCGAAAAATTGATGCATTTGGCCCTTATGTCCTCAGCTGTGCTCAATGGCCCTGCCTTCTGCATTCTCACCACTATAACTCTCATTTCCATTCTGTCTGCAATGCTTTGTATGGTGTAGGGACTAGCTGGGGTCTGCAACACAAACAGTTCCTCTGTGTCCTGTCGCTCCTGGCATTGCTACATCTCTCTCTCTCTCTCTCTCTCTCTCTCTCTCTCACTCTCTCAGGTTTTGTCCAAAAATAGGTCCCCCCCTCCCTTTTAAACAGATGAGGACATGTGCCTTTTTTGTGAATGTTCAGTGGTACGTACAGTGTTTTCAAAAAAAAAAAAATGTATGTGTTTAAGATGATCAAAGTTCATTGTATACTTCTCTCTTGTCTATTGACTGTTTGGGGGCAAAGAACAAAGAGCAAGCAGAAATAGTTGCCCATACAATTTAAAGAAAAAAAAAACACACTACAATGAAGAAATGCTGATTGCTTGATTAACTGATTGATTGAAACTGTTCAAAGTAATTTGTGTAAAATGAATAAACGCCTGCCTCTGAAGTGGAGAGGTTCCCAAGACATTTTACCTTCCACTTGGAGTGATTCAGCTCCCTTGATCTGTGATCACATGGTCTGTGAGCTAGATGTTCTACTCAGGCTTTGCAAAAAAAGACCAATCAGGCCTTAAGCAAGACAAATGAAGTCTGTATGTCAAAGTCTTGGACTTTTTTAAACATTTGATTGCACTTTAATGAACTAGTGGTTCCTAGTGGTTTCTCATAACAGTACATCAGGAACGCTGCATGAATCTCTTGTATTCTCCCAGTGATTGCTCCATCCAACTCCACACTTGCATAGTCTCCTGTGAAATACATTTATTTATGAATTACTGCTATTGGCTTATGATTTTTTTTTGTGGGAACGTGTTTTAATTAGTAATGAACAGAAAATTGGCAATCCTTTTGAAATCTTTGGTCGAGCACATCTTGGTTTGCATTCTTCGTTTTTGAACACTCTTCAATTTCAGTTTACGCTCTCATCATCAAATTTGCAATTAAGCTGGCGCAACTGTGGCGAGGGCTTCTGTCGCTTTTATGGCGGCCCGCGGGCGATCCTACTCGAATCTTCATGCTCGTAAATGCCACCATCAAGGAACTTCTTTCAAAATTGAGAAAACCTATTACCAGTGACATTTCTCTGTAGCAATCTTTGACCACCAATCGCACATGAAAAGCCAGCGGATTAAGAAGGCTGAATTTCGGTTATTAATTCTTGGACTCACAACCACATATTACCATATTACTGTTTTCTACACGGTTCCCCGGCAACCATTATGCTTTGTATAAGCTTATTTGTAGCCGTGATTCATGAATACCAATGGAGAGATCCAAAGTACGTACAGGGCATGTTGAGGGGGTAACTGATGTCACCTCTCAGATGCATGTGCTAGGTTCAACATTGTATAGTAGAAATTTTTATTTGGCGCCACACAATTAGGAGTGGCAGCAATGTAGACCCAACCCATGATTCATTAAGCCAAAGAAGTATCCCCTTCATTGCCTCTTTGTGGTTTATGTGTCTCTCTGCGTAAATTATTTCAAATACGCATAAATTATCTAAGCAGATCAGTGCAGGAGACAAATCACCCTGTCATTTTGTCCACCTGGACACATTGGCCCTGATGTAGGAGCAATGGAGCGTTAAAACACGCAGGGAGCAAAGCTTCATCTTGGACTGAGCAGGGACTGAACCTGCTGCTCAACATCACATCACAGCTGGTGCTGGGGAACCGGGTATAAGCATGATTTCTATGGTGGCGTTACCACTCACAAAAACCAAGAAAATAAGTCAATTTTAACAAGCATTTTAGTTGTATATTTACACTTAAGATATTAACTTATATTACTTGTATTTGCTAAATTATAAGACTGCCAATGACTCACTTCAAGATTTGCCAATGGGGAAGGACAATTCCACATGACAAGCAAAAATTAACTGAAAACAAGCAAATGTTTTCTGCTTGAGAGAAAAAAAGTCTCATTACAAGACTAAAACACTTGTTAAAACAGACATTTTTTTTTTTTGCTGTGCTTGGAGGCAAGACAGGGGGGACAAGTGCTTGTGGTCCCAGGTCCTTAACTGGAAAAGCTGTGCTGTGTGATTGCAAGAGCTACATGTTCAGTCTCTAATTTGATCGTGGTGGTAACTTTGGCGCCGTGACTGGGTAACCGGTGAGTCATGCCGGTTGGTTGTTTGAGGTTGCTCCGGGTGGCTGGAGGGGGATCGGTGCAACAGAGGCAATTTTTCACATCATTTCCACTTACGGTTCGCCCCCACACAGTCAAGGCAAACACACAGATGGTTCCCTTTGCTTCAGACCTGGATCTTGGCGGTTGTCATGGTGCTTTTTGTCGCAGAGACGTCGCCGTGTTTAACCCAGTCCCTGACAGAAATGATCCCATTTGGGCGGGAGATTTGTGAAGGTGAAGTCGTACGTAGTTTCTCCAGCCGAAGCCCTCATTTCGCAACGTGCGTATTTGACCGAAGGTTCTTTGTCAGGAGAACAACAGAATGAATGAATCAGACTCGCAAGGGTGGGGCGTTCAGCATCTCTAACCGCGACGCGAACGTGAGGGCGAGTCACGTGACAGTTCTGTGCAACTTGATGCAAGTCCTGTTGGGGGGCGGGGGGGGGATTTTGATGGAGAGCGTAATTTAATTTTCAAGTCCGGGGTAATGCAGACTCACATTTATGACTAGATGGAACTGCCCGGCGGCATTGTTCTGCGTTCATCATTTTGAAGCGCTTCAGACAAAGCCGTCGTTGCGTTATTTATAAACCAATTTGTACCGCGGTCGTTCCTTTTCAGCTGGCAGGCTTTTGTTCACGGGCAAGATTGCTGTTTACTTTCAACAGTAAAGAGGCAATTTGCCTCCGTTACATACTCATCAGGGCACTCTACTTTCATTTCTAAGTGAACTGATTATCCTATTGCTGCAGTGCTGATGGCATTGGGCTCACACACCGCTCGGCTGGAATGCAACGGCAACGGGTTAGACTCTTTGAACTCCTCGGGGTAATTATTGTTATCTTTAACGGCGGGCGGGCGAAGGATTGCAAAGTCTCCTAATTATTTCGGCTGACATTAAAATCCATTTGAACAATACATATATATTTTTTTCAAATTATTATTTCAATGAAGTTCGCGGAAAATGGAATTATGACTGTGGCCCGGAGAATTCGGTGGGCCGAGCGGAGATCAGACACAGCTTGAATTAAAATGATAGGAGTAACAAAAACATAATTGGCAGCAAATTCCATACATGCCTGACAGATTGCAGGCTGAGGGTAAAAAGGCTGTGCCAGTCGCGATCAGAGGCAGCCAGTAATTTCAATGAATCAGTGGAGGGGGCCTGAGAGTCTGTCTTTGACCTCCGGAACCGTGTAATTTCTAAATTCATCGCTGAAGTCTCAGAATTCTCCCGTGGCTGCTCTAGAACTCCCCAAGGTTCTTCTCTACATGACAAACCTTATCACAATGAGCAGGGGGACAATGCCGAGATGCACGCCCGCCTTATCTACGGGTCTGCTTCGCGCTCGTCTCCTTTTCTCATGCAAATGAGGGAGAATACAATTTGCATACGATTAATGAAATTCCGTGGATGGTTTAAGACATTAAATAATGGTTCTAAGTGGTACAAGATGGGTTTGTCACCCTGTATTTAAGATCACAATAGTGCAGTATCGCGCAATAAGTGTAGCACCCATTATTTTTCAGATGATGGAATTAATAGATTTATCCATTGTTTTTTTTTGTTTTTTTCTCTTCAGCACAACAGCATGTTTCATCAGTCCCAGTTTGGGAATTATTCATTCGAGGCCCTTTTGTTCATTATGAATATGTTCCCTCTTCATGAAAGTTTGATATGGATACGATGTTCCATCTGAATGACAGAAAGTACAGACAGACCCTACTCCCCTATATACTGTAGATGTTGCCCAGTGTCTTCACCCTGAAGCCACTTGAGAGCATCACTGACAATGACATGTCTTCTAACGTATTCCTGTCCATCTATCAATAGCAGAAGTTTCCTATTGGGAAAAGGGGGGACATTTTCAAGTTTTTGTCCACACAGATGTCAATGATAGAAGCATTTGGCTTCTAACAGGACCATGAAGCAGACAGTAGATAGGGGGTAATGGATGTGGTGGAGGACCCAGTGATTATTTTAATTTATCACTCTCTAGGCTTCTGACACTTTCCCCTCAACCAGTACGGAGACCAGGTAGAGGCTGTAGTATGGAACTTTTTCTCTCTCTTACATCTCTCTCTCTCTCTGTCTGTCATACTCATCTGCCTGCTTTCTCTCTCTCTCTCGCTCTTTCTCTCTCTGTCTCTGTCTGTCTTACTCATCTGCTTGCTTTCTCTGTTTCTTATTTAACTTCAAATTAAATAAGTTTATTGGTATGACAAGTACAAACACTTACATTGCCAAAGCATAGGTTATAAGATCTTGAGAGTACTGATGCTACAATGTGTTATTACAATTAACATTCCCATTGTGTATTTTAAGACATTAAAATGAGGACGCATTGTAAAAAAATAAAAATAATATATATATATATATTCTTCAATAACCAGTTCTGTATAAATACATATAAAGATAATATGCTTTCTTTTTCACCTCTGTGCAATGTTCTTTGTCAATAGGACCTCTGTCTACCACTCTCTTTCTCTCTCGCTCTCTCGCTCACTCTCTCTCGCTTTTTCGTGTTCTGTGTTCTTTTCTTTTATTGCTTCGTCCTTGTGCCATATCTCTCCTCTCTGCGTGTTGTTTCTCTCTTTGCTGTCTCTACATACGGCCTCTCTCTCTCTCTCTCTCCTCTGACTGCTGTTTCTCTAGATCTCTTTTCTCTCTCTAACTGCTGTGTTACTCTGGTCTCCTGTAGCTACTCACCTGCATGTCAGTTAAAACAAGGTGGTCAGAATTATCCACAGGTGTTCTTCTCAAAGCATTTCCTATCCAGATGACCACCATTGTGCATGGACATCACAGCAACCAGGTTGTGATATCTACATGCAAGTTGTAATGAAAAATATTGCATGCAGGATTCTTATACCATCCAGATACTATGGAAAAGTGACAAACAAGTGTTCTTAGGTTACACCATACATCTTCTCTTTCCTAGATGGGTGTTACAAAAACAATTGTGTAATTTTTAGGTGCGACTAAAGCTTTGCACTGCACAATATGTTGCTTTAAGGTGCACATACTTAAACATACAATAAACTATTCATTTACGGTCAATGCAGCTGTTGTTCAAATGCTTTAAGGCCTTAAACTGTTAAGATATTGATTATAGCTTTTGTCAGTCAGTCTGAGTTAGCCTAGTCATGGCCTTGTTCTGCTTGTCTAATGGTGGGAGAATTGCAGTAGCTACTCAGACATTTGTTTTGGCAATTTAATTACATGCTGTTGAGTGGCAAAACCAGTTGACCTCTTACACAATACTGAGGTGAAGTGCTTATAATAAATTAATTTTGTTGCCAGGTGACATAAACTGGTGAGGTATTTGCATAGAAAACTGACAAAAGGAGTCTTCATTCCAGTTTTAGCCTGCATGCATCACAATGCTGTCAATCATAAATTCAATCAACCTTGTTTCTGAATACATTGCCCTGTAGTATTGACAGTCAATATCTATTTTCTTTTTTGTACACTTCTTTTAAGATTTTGGCATCGAAACTTGGGGCTGTGCATGTTGAATTCCCACCATAATTTGCAAAGGCCACCTGTCTACAACCGCAGCCGTGTTCATGCGCGAACTCCACTGCCAATTTGGGAGGGAGCAGACTACTACAGTTCTCCTCCGCAACACTTGATATCGCTAGTATGCTTCTTTTCAGACCGTGGACTACAACTAAGCTGACACAGAGTGGAGTTAGAGGAAGACCTGTCATATGCAGCTTCAACAAAGTGTCCAAGGGCACCCGATCGATCATTGGGGGGGGGGGGGGGGGGGGGGGTCGCTGAAGAGTGATGAAATGCGGACCCCTAATCGACTGAACCCCCCCCCCCATACTCTGGACGATGCAATAACAAATTGTGCGTCACCCTATGCAGCTACCAGTCTGAAACCGTGGGGCTCATCCTTGACAGTCAATTTGTTTGTTGTGTCATTATTTTTCCGTGTAGAAGTTATTTTTCTCTGTCATTAATTATTCATTAAACGGATGCTTGTGATGTAACGTTCAATAGTGCAAGCATGCTTGTCAACTAGGGAACGTGACATCACTCTGGTGGGACAGCACAGCGATGGACTATTCTAGAGGCAGAACTGGAGTAAGATAAGCTTCCCTAGACCAAATGTTTGGCCTTCAGCTCTGTGATCTAATCATATCTTGATGCATTATGCAGACAATGAAGGCCTGAGTAGATAATCGCACCTGTCTTTTTGTGGGTACATTTTTATTACATTTTCTTGCATTAATTACAAATGGGTTTGTTCATTCCTTTACACTTTTTGTTTTCTTGAAAAAGTAGACTACAACAAATGACAATCAAATGGAAAAGCCGGAATTATGGATGAGTGCCAAATTATATGAATGCTTTACAGAAAGATTAAGGACAAAATGGCACAACTGGCCCTGTGGAACTATGGTCTTTGTAGTTTATGCGTCATTTATTCACACGGGGGCCTTCAAGTAAGGTTCCGATCTGGGATTTGAACCTAAAGCCCTCAGTTTACCGGTACTTACAGCTTCACTTCCCTGTCACTGCATGAAAAATGGGTTTCTGGAAGATATCCGACTTATTAAATTTCACTGGGATGAGGGATGTGTCAGTTGTGCCCGGTAGTTTCCCACAAACATGCATTTTCAGAAACTTTTGTTCCCAAGCCACGTCTGTGATCGGGGATTTCTGGACTCGGATATTCTCAATTAATTTGTGTACTCTGTCCGCACTGAAATTGCCATGTCTGGTAATTTATGCAAAGTGTCTGGACAAGAACACCTCAAAATTATGCACAAAATGATGTCTAACACAGAACTGTGGTTTCCAACATTTCCACTGGCGCACATGGCAAGAAGTGTGTCCACCTATAAATTCAGTTTATCATTCAGTATCTCTAACCTGCGTAACTGCTCCAGGATTCAATCAAGGGGGGGGTTTATGTTTGTCACCTTGTCCAAACCACCTGAACCCCCTCCCAAAACCTACATTTTGTTAATTGCAGACTGGGCTCAGGGGAGTAGCCAAAATTAATATAAAACTGAATGGTTCTCTTTGGTTCCACTTGGGTTGGAGAGGGAAAATCTCTGAATGTATTATTAACATGCTATAACCATGTACAATGATGAATGCACAATGTAATAAATGCTCTGCATGAAGGTTAGTGCAAGGATGTACTTTCTTCTTTCAGATTTTCATTAATATTTATATAAATACTACTCCCCAGCCATATATTACAAGTAAAATCATAGATATTATAATCTGATTATACGTGCAGCTAGCCATCCACATAGATTACAGCTGTGGAGTTGATCATTACCATGCCGGCTAAAAATTCAGTTCCATTCCTTTTCACAAAATGGTCCCCAAAGGGAGAGTGTGCGTGATGTACTGCATAGCATGTCAATGAATCCCTTTTTCCCTAAAGCATTTTTAAGTAACATTTCACTTCCACAAAATATACAACAAATTAAAATCATGGAGGAGGTGGATGGAGGGCCAGGATATTAACAGGCCATTAATCTTTGATTGCCGAACAATTTATGTATAACACGAAATCCAAGTAAACAGAGCTCAATCACGTAATCAAGGTGACACATGGTGTCAAATTCACTGCCACTGTCTTCAAAACTAAAATATCCTGAAAGCAATATCACCAAACTGACTATAAATAGAGGGCCCTGCCAAGCTCTCCAGGATTGATTTCTTAGAATACGTCTATCCTGCCAATAGGCGTTTTTTTCTGGTGTGAATTTGATGTAACATGGGTCTCGTCGCCATTGAGGTACATTTCCAAGAAATAGCTCTCAAGGTCAGCCGTGATTTTTAAAGTACTATTTATATTGTTAGCATGCTTCTGATAAACGCGCACATTTACAAACTTTAATACAGATTTTTATAAGGTCCTTATAGTGCTACATTTATTTAGAATAAAGTTATATCACATCG
Source organism: Anguilla anguilla (assembly GCF_013347855.1). Classification (NCBI taxonomy): domain Eukaryota; kingdom Metazoa; phylum Chordata; class Actinopteri; order Anguilliformes; family Anguillidae; genus Anguilla; species Anguilla anguilla. The sequence continues at coordinate 11,001,601 of NC_049207.1, read as the reverse complement.
TTTTGAAAAGGCATCTCTTTTATGATGTGCGGATTTGTTTGACTGGATTTCATGTCCGTTCCCTATCGTCTATGTTCACAACTTAAATACAATCCAGTCACTTCCAGATGAAAGTTAAGTGCCAAACTTCAAAGAAACTTTTTTTTTTGGATCACTGTATAATACATATCCACATGTTTCATTTATAGCTGCTACTATTTATAAGCCATGCATATGAATCTCAAATTTACAGTATGTGAATCAATGATATTAAAGCAGGATCAGGGCCTTTGAGAGAAAGCGTGATCCTTCGCACAATGGAGCACTGTTCTGGAACAGCTGTTTACCTGGACAGCTATAAAGAAAAGCCTCTCTCTCTGATGAATGCTAGTGTTGTGACTTCCCCACCACCGAATGCACTGCGCCTGTAACGGGCCTCAAAGCAGACTCCAGTGCAGCCTTTGCTTTTTCCCCGCCCTTCATCTTTGCACCGAGCTGAGATCCGCTCCACCTGTCAACAGCCTCTCAGGTAATTACATCACGAGCCGTAGCCCGAACAAACAATGGCTGCTCAGTTGTGCGCGCTTCTGTGCGGCCTCTTGTTTACTGTTTTGTTTAGGTTTATTTTATATTGTCATTTTTTTTCAGTTCGGTATGAGACGTTCGCTGGATGAGCAAGGAAGAAGGGGTTTCTACATTGGGGATATTTGCCCCTTTGCGGGAATCCTGTTTGGGATACCTAGCCTGACAGCCATTGACATCTGGTTATCTCAGAGAGGTTTTACTGAACTAAACCAGTACAACATGGGCCTCTGTCATCTGTTCTCTATCTGTAATTATATTCTTTCTTTTGTGTTTAGTTTTCTTCCTTGACCCGCACACTTGTAAGTAGCCCTGTCTCCCCAAAGCGTGTCTGCCAGGATCAGAAAGCCAATGTAAGACAAACTATGTTTATGTTTATCTTTGTCAAGAGTACAGCATGCTAACAATAATCAGCTGCTCCTATTCAATCTAACAGATTTTTAAAATTTTTTATTTGTATCAGTCTTGGTGCATGCACGTAATGCTTGAAGTTTCTCCTGTGAAATGGACCATGGGTAATAGGTGCATAAGCCAGGTCGGTAGAGAGATGCATTGAAATAGCTCAAAGTACTCGGAATGGGGCACCATCAACTTTAAGTTGTTTCCTCTTAATTCCAGCTATTTGACAGACACTTGGAATGCTCTGCTCATGCGTTCAAAACAGAGGAACCATCTCTCTTTCCTTCAACGTCTGAGATTCTTCCCAGAATCTAGTGTGATATTTAAAAATGGCATCTTCCACAGAGTGCAAACAACTTCGCTAAATGTTAAATGTGGAAAATTTATGACTGAATTTCCCTCAGTGCCTCGCGGTGATTCATTGGCTTGGTCCCTCGACTTCACGTCACGAGCCGCAAAGTGCAACATCGTAAACTGATTTTCCCTGTGCAACCGTAAAATGTCAAAGGTTTGTTATACCTATGCACTCAATTGTTTAAGCGGGATATGTCTGGCTTGCTATCTTGAAGTTCGTAGTTAGACTTTGAAAATGAAACTGTGTGAATCTGCCATTGTGTGCAGAGCTGTCAAACTTGCCTTGTGATATTAGTTTGAAAAATAAGTAATATTCTGGCTCAGGAAGAAAAGTCAAGCACCAGCTAGTTTATGCCCCCCATAGCACTGATGACAACTTGATAGTCTGCACAAAATAATGACAGGAAAATCATTATATTATTTTTTTTTTTTTTTAATTAATAGCAACATTGACTTCAATCAGTAGTTCACATGATCATACCACCTAGACTTTCTTGAAGTTGGGAAAAACACTGTTTTATTGCAAGCCGTTTGCAGCAAGAAGAGAGTCAACAGCTGATCGAAACTGATTATTAGACGACTTTGAATTTCTCACCAAATACTTGCATAGATAGTTGAAAGAAGGATATAAATTATCATTGGCCTCTTTTCAGTGGTGCATAAGACATCTACCCTTTATTTCTTTTGTTTCTTGTTCCAATCTTTTGTACTTTGTACTTTGTTTCCTGGAACATATTTCAGTTCGCTTCAGTTCGATTGCTGTTTCAGGGCTGGAAAGAAATTAAATTAAATTTGTATGAGTGCGTGAGTGAATGGTGTGTGCCCTGTGATTGATTAGTGATCTGTCCAGGGTGTATCCCTGCCTCTCGCGCAATGCACGCTGGGATAGGCTCCAGCACCCCCTGCCACCGTGAGCAGGAATGAGCGGGTATAGATAATGGATGGATGGAATATTTACAACTTAATGCACTTTTGCTTTGTTCACTTCCTGCTACACGAGAATCAGGATTGCAGCTCTTAAATAACGCCTGACTTGCCTTTCGCCTGCAGTTTTCTGGAGGTCAAGCAGAAACCCTATATTCTGTGTTCTTTCTTTTTCCTGTGTCATTTGGGTTTGGTCACGTACCTGCAGGAGAATCTGAATTTGATGAATAGGTGCCGCATCTACATCTGGAAGGTACTGTCCTTTCTAAAATGTTTCATTAAAGAACATTAGATGATGCAGGTTATTTCCAAATGGACTTTTGTGTACTCCCTTTTCACATGACACGTGGGAGCACTGAGTTCATTTATATATGTCTGCGTTAAATTGACCATTTTTGTTTACACCGGGAGGCAACCACTGCAAATGAACTGAACCACATGCTTAATAAAAAAAAAACTATGTCAAAGTGCCCTGATAGTAATCAGACTTAATTAGTGAACCCGAGTCACGTAGTTAAATACTGATGGTTTCAAAGTGACCTTCACCCACTTTGTTTATGACTGAGATTTTTTTTATTCATGATACAGAAACATTATGAGCAAAATTGCAATATGAGCTATTTAGTCACAAGCAATGAGAACACTGACAGGGCTGAACACTCATCTCTAATTATTCCACTGCCTAAGGAAGGCGAAAGTATTACCCAGGGAACTTCTCTCCTCACAAAAAAATAAAAATAGCATTTGTTTTGAAGCCATTTCAGAGCATGCATTCTATGAGCAAAGACTGCACAGGTCAGGCGCATGTGCTGCATTTAGTGGACAAGCTATCTCAACTGGTATTTAAGGTTCAGACGTTTTACAGTGATTGAGATTAAAGTCCCTGCCATCCAACCGTAGTCATTGTCTCAGTAATTAAAAAGGCACCATCTCGCATAGTTTAAAGAGAAGCAGATGGTGAGATTGAGAGAGTTAGCATTATCTTTTTTATTAAACAGCAGACAGAACTTTGGCAAGCGCTCTTTCAAGCATGAAGGAAAATAACTGGAAATTCTACAGCTTTGCGGTACTATCCACAATACAGAATTCAAGGGGATGTCTGTGTGTGTGTTTTGGTATGCACATATACTGTATGTACGTGTGTGCATCTGTATGTGTATGTGTGTCCAAATGAACACATGTATATTTGTGTGTCCTAATACTCATTTTTTGGCTTATATGGGTAGGGGATGGGTTGAAGGTTGTAGGAGCAGCTTTTTTACCAAGCAGGAATGACAGTTGGCTAATCTTCAGATCAATACCAGTCACCTCCTGTGACCTGGCAGAAAAAAAGTTTTTTTGACATAACGCAAATGTCTTGGATGCCATGTTGTGTCTTCAACAATGTCAAAAACATTTTTCAGTGAAAATATATATTTTTCATCTTTCATTGCAAGCCTCTTGTAGTGTAGGTTTCAGCGTAGTAGAACATATGGCTCTACAGATTAAGACGAGAGACTCATGTCGCCTACAGGGGAGAAAAATGAATTGCCGGGTCTTAGGAGGTTAATGAAATGTTTATTAAATTCAGACTATTACCACATGAAACTTTAGCATATCTTTGGCAATTATATTGCAGACCCTCTCAGTAATTACCTCTGGACGCTGGGGATCACATCTCCTCCTCTGAACTAATGAGATGACTGCTGAGATCACAGTAGCTCTCTGTGTCTGTGTCGGCGATGGTAGGATGCTCTGCTCTCACATTATTATGCATGCTAGTGTGCATGTTTTTTGTTTGATAGCGTTGCTCATGCATATCTGCATGTGTACATGTATGTGCGTGTGTGTGCGTACCGTGCATCTGTGTATATATATGTATCACTCCACATTGGTTCAGACACCCAGTGTTACATAGCAGAGACTGTGTTAAGGACTGGGAGTTGGTGTGACCATAGCAGTCTGCACTGTTCTGTATTCTCACCTCTCACAGAAACCCCTGACCCTGCCACCCTTAGGAAGGCTGCATTTTTAGAAAAGGAAGCGCAGTTAAAATGGCCACCCGTATTTCCTATTTGCATAAAGAAGCAGGTAATCATTAGGATGTGTGGAAAATCCTGGCTCCATTGCCATGGACACGCTCTCTGTCGCCCTCACAAACTGCGTTTCCCATGAGCCAGTGACACGGATAAGCTGAGAATGGCAGGGTCATGTGTTGTGCATAATCACAACACACAAGGGACATAGAGGGCCGAGGGCCAACAAGTCTGTGTAGTCACGCACAATAAGAATTATTCCTTGGTAATTATGAACGGTGGGGTTATCTAAGCATGATTTTCCCTAATGCAAGAGTAATATTTCCATGATAGGCCCTTGATTTTAAATTGAAATTAGATACAAGTTTGCTTGGTGCACTGGAGAAACATTACTGCTGGAGGATCTCTTGCTTTGCAGACATGAGTAGAGAAGCCCCAGGTGCCTTCCTGATGCAACTGCACATAAAGCAGCCATCTTTAATGTCTCTCAGGAACCTGCTTATCAAATGTTTGCAGAGGGTTTATTCCCAACAAAAACAATGCAGAGGGAAAAATAGCACGTAAAGGTTTTCACAAATTATGCACACAGGTATGAACTGTTTGTATTTACACATTGAATAAGAGTGGATATTTGCACATGAAATTGTGGATGTTCTGGATGTCCTAAAGAGTTTGAAAAATAAGACTGCACTATGAAAATAAAAACCCAATGAGACCCTGTGAGATTTTATCAGTACTGGTGACAACTGTGAGAAGTGTGACTGCAAGGCTTTTTAAGTTCTCACATCTAGCCCAGTTTCTACTTAAATTATGCACTGGAGTCTGATAATACTCATTTTAAACAGACTAAGGGGGGAAGGGGGTTAAAAGAGGTTTTTTGGAACTTGTTTTTATCTTTATCTCTGCCCTTTGCTCTCGCAGCGAGAACAGTGATGAATGAAATCCTCCGTCCCTGACAGAAGCGGCAGCCAATTCTGCCCAGCCCTGCAGGGCATCCTGCCACAGGTGCAACTCGCGCAGTCAGAATTGAGCTCCAGGTCAGGGGGCATGCCTCTGCACTGATAAAGGCTTCACTTTAGCAGGATGCATCAGCTGCCAACTCTCCTCAAAGATGTCTAAAAGAGAGAAAAACCTAAACTCACATCAAGTAAAATCGAATTATCCCGGCTTAATGGAGTGTGGAATGCACTGCGGTAGCATGCATTGCACCCAAGAAGAAAAAAAAGTATGACCTGAAAGGTATTTTGGACCAAAATCTCTTTTAGTTTTAAATGTCAGGAAAATAATTAAATGAACAAACAGGCTGGCAAGCCATAATAATTAATTCGCTGAACATAATAACAGAAGGCCTGGGACTACACAGCACAAATCACCGCTCGTGCTGTCATTCGCCTCCGGGTAATTCTGAAGAACCGTGTCACAGGCCCACAACATCCCCTAATGAGCACAGAGCACTGTGAAAACACGCATTTTACACCGCCGCAACATAACTAGAGGTACCCTGCAAAAATGGCTGCACTCAATCGTCATCAATCGATAGCCCCCATCCCTCTGTGAATACATGTACGCAGACCAAAGGTCCCACAGCGTGAATGTGCAAGTCGTGTGCAGTTCTAAAAGTTGTGGTGACGCACCCAGGATCCTTAACAATAGTTTAATTAACAGAAACATCTTTTCAGCAGCAAAAAATAAGAGACATATGCCTGGGACTATAAGCCTGAGTATTGGGTTAGCCCCTAAATGAGAAACATAATGAATTCATGGTATTTATATGATATATGAACATAAATGTATATTTCATTTTTCTTTTCCTTTGTTGACTTCTTTTAAATTGTTTTTATTAACTCACTTTTAGAACCCTGCTTTTAATTGTGTGTGGCAAACCAGTTTGTGTTTAGTTATATGTATCCTTTTATTGACAGATAAATCTTGATTTATTTATTATTCTAATAATTATATTGCATTTTTGTTCATTTTTATTGGCGTCCTGTTTATTTGTATTTTGCACTTCATCAATTTGCTGGAGAAGCACAGTATAAATACTGTTATTATTACTGCATTTATGGCAAACATTGTTTATATAACCTAGACTTCATTTTTCGTTCATTTTTAAAGGCAGTTATAAACATACCACCAGATTCTGACACCTACTCAGAGCCCAGCCTCACCCCAGAACAACATTTCAATAGGCACTTTCAAAGCTTAAACTGACAGTTTGCGGCTGTCTTCAGTTACTCCGTAACTTTGTTGTGAAACCTACCAATCATGGAACAAAAGAGTATTCACATTCCCCCAACGCTTGCAGTAATCCATATTCTAATTTCCCCTCTCAAAACAATCCTCTCACCACAATACGCATGAAAACATGCGCATGCTTTTAAAAGCCCTTCACACTTTTCCATGTGTTCACCATCAAACTGTTAATTATGATCCATCTGATACATAATGTCTTCTGGGAGCATTTAAAAAAAAAAAAAAAAAATATCACATACAAATAACACCAACAACCACAAAAACACATCACATTGCATATGGTGGTAGAATATCAAACAAATAATCCATAAACCCAGAAGTATTATTTGTTTTTGTAATGTGAGAGTAAATTAAGCTCTCGTCTGTTGATCTGATGTTGCTAATTTAAAACAGTGGTGTTGAAAAAAAGACGGTAGGATCCATCCTGTGGAAGTCTACAGTAAAATTTCCACCATATAAAAATGTGCCCTCCCACTGTATTCTCTGGAAGAGACATTTTAACTTCATTTCATTTAATTTTATAGTCTATTACTCCTAGGTGCAATTAAACCATAAACAGAGTTAAAATGACCTAATCCATCAATATATTCAACATCATTCAATTTATATATTTCCAAAACATAAAACATACAATAGGCAGTTTAATCTTAATTCAAGTATGCTCCATGACTGCCTAGGAAATAATGGCCATTCTAACCACCATACAACAGCATAAAAGCAAAAAATTGCACTTTACTTTATTTGGTAAAAGTCTATTTTTCATTCAGTGGACCTGTATGCTTTCTTAAAATCGTTATTGTAATGTATGGCATTGTCTACTGCCACAGAACCACACGCAGGAACTGTGGCTGATCTATTCCACTTTACTTTCATTCATATAATTATTTCGGGTTTTCTAACAAACCTTTTTTTAAGACTGGAATTGAACACCAATTGAATCAGATTGGTAAAAATGAGTGACCAACTGACTATTATTATCTTGCTAGAAAAAGCGTCAAGCAGCAACAATAAAAAATAAATTCCATGTTTGTTGAATCACAGAGGTTCTTGTAAGAGACTGTAATAGAGGATTGAGGGGCATACAATATTTGATGAAGCATATTGTCATGCCATAGAGGGGTGATGTACTGTATTTTTGGTACCATTTGTCTTTTGTCAGTTGCACTAAAAATAAAAACAATGTTCGAAATGATTGGCCAATCACAGACAAGAAAGCCTATGCACTAATAATTGGTAAGATACTGATTTAATTGAATCAGTCAGTCACATTGTCAGCCAATTTAGAGACAATGAACTCTGAGTCTAATGGCTCAGCTTTTATCAAAGACATTGAATTGTGTTTCTGTCCAGCGTAATCACTCCTGAAAAAGGGACCAAGCAAGTTCACAAGGATACAAATCTTCTAGAATGGGCCACTCAGACTCCAGCAGTACAAACTCAAGTTCTTAAGCTATGTAAAACTCATCCTCTTACCATACTTTTTTTTTCAACTCCTCTAGGTGCGGCTGTACACATGTCCATCCAATGAAACCTGGAGTGTGTGTTTTTCATTTTTGTGAAAATGGGATTTATTTAAAAAATTCCAATTAAATGTTCATCTGTGAAATCTTGTAGATTATAGATATTTCTTCTGATGAACTGATTGTCTTATTATAATCAAAGAAGCCATGTAGGCAAAAAGGCATAAATAATACAGATGATGGATGACGAATAGAAACACAAAATTACACTGGTTTAATCACCGGTTATGAAACGCATCTCTCAATAGTGTCATTCCTCTTTTACTAAAAGTTTAGAACGGGTCAGTTTGACCCAGACTAAACTCAAGGGTTAATGCCGCCGGTTAAAATCATTATTCAGGGGTTCACATAGGGTAATTCCCTGAAAAGCTAAACGAAAAACTTTATTTTTCCCTTTTCATCTTTCCCTTCCTCCTCGGGCATTGTTCCCACAACAGCTCACGAGGCCTCGTAGATCAGGTTGAGCAAATTCTTCTTGCCAAGGCCCAAGTCCAAAGAGAAAACTTTCAAGGTAAAATAACTTCCACCAACGTTCATGCGCAGCAGGACATTACTCAGTTGTGTACCGCATCCTCCGAATACAGACGAGCAGAGGCCACAGACTTTAAAAAACACACACGTGCCAGAGGGTGGATACAATGACCATGAGTGATGTGTGCAATGATAAACATGGCCGTTTTTTTCCGCAATTCCACACTTTTCTATTCTTTATGAGATTCCATAATTACATAAAATAATGTATCTTGGGGCACAGTATTCTTTATTTCCAGATCCTTGATTTTAACTGATTGGTGTAGACAGCTATCATGTGTGTCATATGTATTGATTTTTAAAAATGTATTCTGGCCAAGATAATTTAATTTTGTAAAATATTTCACAAATATTTCACATATCTCAGAACAGTCAACTTATTAAATGTGCTTAAGTCTTGTGCTTTTATAAAGTCAACTTACTTTTACAATGACTGCGTCCATTAGGTCTATTAGTGGTAATCCAGAGAGGAGGGGCTTCTTAACGGGCTGCTGTTGCCGTGGAAACGTGGCGAGCCGCAATCCTTCCCCCTGGTTTCCGCGGAAGCGGAAAAGCGCTGCCTTCCGGGACCTCTCCGGAGCCAGCCGGGAGCCTTCAGCCTGCGTGAAGAAGAGAAATGTGAAACGCCGGCTGAGCTCCTCCCTCCTCCTCCTCCTCCTTCTTCTTCATCTACTCCATTTCTTCTTCCCTCACTCCAGGTGCACATGCAAATGCTGAGACCATCAAGATCCATATTTAGTGCCTCATTTTCTGTTGCAAGGGCACGGCTGTTGATTTCAAACTGCATGAGCCCTGCGACGGGCGAAGGTTCTGAGGCTGGTTCGTTTTTGTACTGTCGGTGGGGTTATCTACAGGTGTGAGGGATTGGTTCAAAGGACAGGTTCAAAGACGCCAATAGTGACAGTGGGGATTTAACGGTCTCTGTGACCCAGTGGGAACAGGGCTGGGTGACTGATAGGAGAGGCTTTAATGTAAACATTCCCTTGGGTGGCACAGGGAGAGCGAGGGAAACTCACTCGTCACATTCACTGTCTGGCACCTGAATAACACTGGGATATTCTTAATGTCCCTCTCTCTCTCTCGCTCTATCGCTCGCTCTCCCCCCCCCCCCCCCCCCCTCTCTCTCTCTCAGGCCAAGAAATATGTCTGTGAACAGCACAAGTCTGACTACTAACTTACCATTTTTAGAGTTTTGCAAACGGTAGAGCTCTCATGAGTGCTGTATCATTATACACTGGGCAAGGTCACATAAAAGTTTCATCTTTCAAAGCTCTTAAGCATTGCTGGTAGATTCAATATTTTTACCTTTGCATTTGTTTTCAGTAAAAAAGATATACTCTTCAGAATCACCCCTCCTATTTTTATAGATCCATGCTCCGCAATTGTAGATTTGTAATCAAACAATTTACATGTGGTAAAAGTTAATAAGTAGCTGACCATTTCAGGGTGCCATAATGTTTGGGAAGAATGGCTTCACAAGTGTGTTCAGTTGCTTCCTTAGTGCAAATATCATTAAGCTATGTATCACAGCTTTCAGTGTCCAGTTTTGATTCTAGCCTTTTGATTGCCTTGGAGTCTGTTATTGGAATTTACCAGCATGAGCACCAGCGTTGCACCAGTCAAGGAAATCATTATGAGGCTGAGAAATAATAAAAAAAACTGCCTGAGACTTAGATGAACCAAAATCAACTGCTTGGAAGAAAGAGAGCACTGGTGAGCTCAGAAATCACAGGCCTGCTAGCCTACTATTTACAAAAAGTGCTGTAATTGCTACTCGATGAAAATACCCTTAAATAAAAGCTATGTATATGTATGTGTGTGTATGTACTGTATGTATACATATATGCATGTATGTATGTATGTATGTATGTATACATACATACATACAGTGTATCCTTTTGTTGATAATTTGAAAACTGTCCTACACTAATTTTACTCATCCCCATTGAAACATGTTTATAATAACGTGCCTTCCAGGAGGAAAGCACATTATTTTCGCTCTGCACAAATAATCTTATGAGTGCAGGAAATGTTCTGGGTGCTTTTTCCCGGGTTTGTTGTTGACGTGCGCATCCTTCAGACCCTGAGAGGAGTAAACAGACGCACTTCATTCCCGATCGAACTGCTGAGTCATTTTATCCTTCGGTCTTGGATGAGGCCCCCGGAATAAAAAGCTTGCCTGGCATTTGGCCCCTCAGCTTGGACCCTTTTATTGACACCCTTTACACCGGCGTGCGCTTATTTATCGGCTAACGAACCCCCGGAGAATTACAGGCGCTGCTTTTCCGCCAGCCGTCACCTGCTCCGCGAGAACATCGACCGCTCGGGGTCCCGAAACGATTCGCTTATTCAATCGCCCGCCGTGTCAAACGACGAGAGGCAGCGGAGCGGACTCGCAATGTCGCCCGCTTGGTATGCGCTGCGTTTCCTTCTCCGCTCTCTAAAGCGCGGCGCACTCAGCACTAATGACGGTCCTAACATCGCTGATCAAAAGCAGGCTCTCGGCGAAGGTGCCTCTTAATGGAATGTTCTGGTTAAATCCAACACGTGTTAAGTGCGACCCGCTATCAATGAAGGTCGTAGTACACGTTCCAGACCTTTTCATTTCGCACACAGTCGGAGGTTTTTTGTTTTTTTTTGCAGATGACGCATTCCTCATAAATATAAAAAATAAACATCCTGTGGCTGGGATTGCTGCTGAACACACTGGCGCTGAGGAAGTTTGTCAGGACCATGGATAGCGGCCATCAGACCTGAGAAGGCTGTAGGGCCATCAGGACCAGGGACAGAGACAGCTCACAACTCACAATACTAATCTTTCTCTAAAGAAGAATCACATCAAGGTATTTGCCCACGGTCAGCTCACTGAAATGCCCTGTCGCAGATAAAGAATTACCCCACAGCAATCACCTGTTCTTAAAGAGGAATCGGCTTACGGCATTAACCTGTCACAAATTAAGGACTGACTCATTGCAGTCACATGTTTCTAAAGAAGAACCTGCTTATTGTGCTGACCTGTCGCTAACAATATCTTAGCATGGGCACACTGCATTCCATCATTAATTTGGCCTAAAAAACACACTCCCACACCAAAACGGGATCATCTCTGTTATAACTCTCTGAAGGAGATATTCTCAGCCCTCTGTTTCATCTACCCGCCAAAAAAAAAAAAACAGGAAGTAATTAGGCTGCACATTTACAGGTCCTTATGGACCTTGCAGGACCTTGCTTATAATTCGATTTTTGCCTTGGTTTCTTTGATTCTTGCATGAAGGTTTCCTTTTTGCATCTGTGTGGTTTTTTTTTTTTTTTTTTTTTTTCCTGTCAGGCTTTCAGACATTGCTGTAGGCTTGTGAGCTAACCAACCCTGCACTGTGTGACAGGAGCCTTGTATATGATGGCTTTTGCTCACAACTCTGCGAAGGTTTAAAGTGCGCTGAACATTTATATTTGAATCCCATCACACCATTCTAAAAATATTCTTTCAGGTAAAGCGTGAATACACAATGCTCGCAGGTGTCAAAGGGACGGGAGGGTGTGCCTTTAAAGGAATGCAAACTTAGCAAGGAAAAGGGATTTTTGACCCGCTCTGTTTTTTAAAAAATGTTTTCATATTACCAATTCCAATGTTTATGTCTGAAATGATAATGATCATATCTGAATAATTTAGTAAAATGGCATTCGGCCAGATGCTGCAATCGACCGGTCTCAGCAGCTCACGGAAACCCTGCTGCAAATGAAAGATTTATAGCCGATATCTGAACACAGACCTAAAATTGTAACATTAACACGCAATCATGTGTGCGGGTCATGCCTCTTTGGAATTTCGCCATTAATTATTCAAAGTTCTTCAACTGAAAGTTGAAGGCGTCTTTCAGTGCCATTGAAAGTTTTTAGCCGCGGTTAAATATTAATTTTGCTACCTTTGAAGATTTCACATATTAGGTGTGGAATGCTGCTCCCGTGGTCTCAGTAAAATAGAAATTCCCCCAGAAGGAAGTAGGGTAAAGTAACTCAAAGCAGTGTGACTCAATGTAGCCTTCATTTTCCTGCGACGAAATGTGTCAAAATTAAACTTGGAGATGTTGGCACAAAGCCGTTATGCGCGTGGTAAAAACAGCGTGATTTTGAAAGGGTGGAATATTAAAAACACGATCCAGTCTCAAGGTAATTTTACTCCCGTAATAATGGCCACAATCACTGCAATTCTAATGGGGCTAATTCCTTATTCCACCCACTGATTGACTGTGACTACCAAAGATTACAGTGATTATAATTACAGTTGAATGCCGGTGTCGTCTTTTAAATAAGCATGAGTGAAACCAGAATTCAAAAGCACTTGTAGCATTCTGTTGGCACTAGAGGACAGCCTGAATGTTCTGTCTGTCCTTACACAAGAGCAATTTACGGCAATTCTAATACGAGCCCTCATTCAAAATACAAAGACTTTTCATTTGCACTTGGGGATTATTCTCTATCGGCCTTCCAGGTCAGCTCCACTGATTGAGCAAAGAATGATCTGTTAAAACTGACTGGTTAATCAGTGCATTATGTAAGACCCAAGGCACAACACATGTGCACCTTGAAGCCCATCAAAAAGAGATGCCTTGATTGCTTGCAAGCCTCTACATCAGGTGGAGTAATCCTACACAGGTGGCTCAAATCTGATTTGCAATCATTTCTATTAATTCACGCATACGTCACATTGCCATAACATATCCTATATGTAAATAAATTAGAAATGAATTCCCCTTTCTTTTATTTTGAAGGTTCATTGCAAAGCTACAGAAAGTGCCAGGGTCAAGAAGCTTTGAATGTGATTCCTCTGCTGCGATCTGGGACTTAGAAGCTCTGCTTGACCATGAACATGTTAAGACCAGCCACTGCGTGGATCCACTAATCGCCTGTCTGCAGCCAGCCATAAAGTGATGATATGAAGCCCAGCGATGTTAGTCTAATGTTTGAGAACCAGGTGGCTGTCTGTCTCAGTTTTAACTGACTATAAGCTACTCCCACAGAACTATGGGGATTAGAGACAGTCTCTCTCTTTCTATCTCAATCCCTCAATATCTGCCACTCACACACAAACTAATACATATACACAGTGACAAATACACAAATGAAAGAACACACATAAACAAAATTAATGGCTGCGCAATTATAAAATCAATGACACATGCACTTATCTACAAGACTTCAGCCTGTCAAGAACTACGATGGAGTACACACATACACACACGCGCGTGCAAAGCACACGCACACACACACACACACACACACACACACACACACACACACACACACACGGTTCCTGGCAAAGCTTTGCAGGGTGCTGGTCTCTCCAGGGCAGAGTGTCCTCAAAAAGGTGACTTGCCTCTTGTTCACAGCAGGAACAGTGAAGCCAAGAAATACTTCCCTCTTTCCATAAACTGTGACCTCAGCCATCTAGGAACATTAAAAAAGGCAGTGATTCAGCAGCGAAAATCTATGCTATCAATTCACATCAATGTGTTATTGCTCACACATTTGGCTGTGAGTGAAGGAAGCAGCCACATAGTGTCCCTGACTAAGACTGCAGCTCTTATGAGTATATGTGAGTGCATTTTAATATTTAATACATTTATATGGCGATGTGAGGTGGTGGCATTCACAATACTGACGTGTTTTGACCTGAAATGCATCAGCATTGTGATTTTCACTGTGCCCAATAAATTACTGTTATTATCTTCTGAGTAGTAGATCCTTTTATGGGGGAGTTTTTGGGACCATCACCCCAGCTCACTAATGGAGGGAGGGGTACTAGTGGCACCAGCAGCCACGTAAAGTGTCCCTGACCAAGTGTGCAGCCCCCTGCCAAAGTAGCACTGGTGGATTCACTGGCATCTCATGACCCCTCTTTAAATTCCAGTGACCAGTTAGGAGCATGTCAGACGGCAGATTTAGTAAGAACCAGGCAGATTTAGAAGTGTGCATATGCCAAATAAGGCAACCCCCCCAGTAACGCCCCCATATGCCAATTAAGGTAATCCCCCGCCCCCCCAGTTTGTCAACAGTTAACTCTGGAAGTTCACAACATCTGACGTTTCACAGTCTCTGTAATGGTGAAAACACTCTGCCCTTGTAATCCTGGATCTGCTTGTGAGTGCCAAATTCAGCGGCAGGTGAAAAGATCGACAAACCTTTTAAACAGCCAGTTCCTGTTAAATTCCTTTTTTTTTAAATTCACAAACATCACCCCAAAGAGTTAATGTTCCCTTCACCATGACACAACTTTTCCCCATATCAGGCAGAAAATAAAAAAACAGATATAAATAAATAACTAAATAATACTAATACAAATACTAATACTAATAATGAACAAATTTAACTAAATAAAACAATGTTTACCACTAAGTATTAATACTAATTAGCTGCTTCAGAACCCTCATTTGCACGTTACATTATTAATATGTATTCAGGCCAAATCATTCCATAAATAAATGTTTTGTTTACTTCTCACAGCTTTTTCTGTACTAGTATTTGACATCATGACAAAAAGAACGAGCTAATATGTGGCTTCTTTTCAGTATTTGGATGTATGTGCCTATATAAATAGTAGTAAACATATATATTTGTTTATATAACTTAATATACCGTATATATAATATATATTAACATATACATTTATTCGTTTATATTTTATATTAGTAAACATAAATATTTCTTGTGCTTTACAGGGAAATCTGTGTGTTTCAGATATTTATGTGAGTCCAGTATTTATTTTTATATTTCATATATTTATATGATGATGTTATGAGGTGGTATTCACAATGCTGATGTGTTTTGACAGTGCTGAAACCAGTTAGAATTATGATTATCACTCTGTCCAATAGATGATTGTTATTATCATTTGAGTAGTAGATGCTTTTTTGTGAGTTGCAGACCACTTCACATCATTTAAATATGACCTGAGACCAGCACCCCAGCTCCCAAATGGTGCCAGCAGTTCATTTCAAATTAAATTTGAATATTTATATTTAACTAATATTAATTTATATTTGTTATATATTTCATTCTATTCATTTGTTCTTCTCCAAGTTCAGTGCATACCAGTAATAATTGACCGTTTTGATGTAATTTAGCACATTCAATCTACAAAGAACAAAGTCTTCAACAAATTATTTTGCTTTTGTTTTCCCTAAAAATCTCTAAATAACTTTTATCCCAGAAGTAAAGAGCTAATTGTATTTCTGAGAAATTAATTCTGTGAATTTGATCTGAACAATTGAAGAGCAGATGTATCAGTCTGTGGGAAGCAGGCTTCTTACAAATACATTCCAAATTGAAACATAAACAAGCCCCACTGTGCATACACTCAGATACGAATGCTAGGCTTTTAAATAACCGATAAAATGAACAGAGATCATAATTATTAGCAAAGTTATGCCAGTTGGAATCATTCAGGTTCAGGCTTACAAGACAAAAAGAGAAATACTGGATTATTTCTAAGCAAACTTTTTGACTTGACTGCACATATTTTATCGCTTGTGGTAACCCGCTAGGCATCTTTATTCATTTTATTTAAATATATGAGTCAGATTATAGATTCCCTGCTACATATAGATCATTGGGCATATGGATCACAGATTTTTATTTCAGGGTGTTCAACTGTTTCTAATCTTTGTAATTCAAAGTACCTGTGCAGGCATGCCAAATCAAACCCTTTGTTTAGGAAAATTATATTAGGTGGTATAAGCATTCATAATGGATAAAATATAAAAGTCTATAAGATAAAATATAAAACTATTAAAATGCATTTGAAATCTGACACTTTTTTTGAGGATGGTTATTGATACAAAAAAAAAAAGGGTTAAGAGGATCAAATGCATCAATCAGCCTCCCATACTGATCCTACATGAAGCCAACACATAGGACCTCAACAGGAACCTCAATATTTACAGTATGTACACACAGGCATTGTACAGAGATCAATATACACAATCCATCAATTCAGCATAATTCATATAGGCCAAATAATGGAAAGGGAAATCATGTATTCTTTGGGAAAATCTACCCTTTTGCCCCCCTACATGTCTAATTTAGAACCTTTGGTTTATTTAGTATCAGACCGAATCATTCGATAATGTTGATAATGTCAATGACATTGCAAGGTTCCAAGAGAGTTTGATGGAACTGTTGGTCGAAGCAATCGTAATGGACACCAAAGACGCATAAATAACAATACTGTGCCATTAAAATTTGTTCCAAAAAAAAAGAAAACTTGGCTAAACTTGAACAGAGTGAGTCAGGGATGGCTGTGGCCTCAAAAGACTGCATGAAGTGTTTATACCACCGGGCGACTGTATTCTGCTTAGTACCCGTTTAAATGAAACAAGGTTTTCATGTAGTAGATTATTGATATTTCTTGTTTTGAACTGACATTCTCAATTATTTTGAGAAAACTAAAACAGAAAACACAATGACCTTTCAGAAAACAAATTGACAACTTGGAAAACACAATGGCATTTCATGAAACAAATTTGCCGTTGTGTTTTGCGAAATGTCTTTTTGTCCCTGGTTTTGTCGATTTGTTCAGCGGAACCTCGCACAAACCTTGCACAACCGGATGTCTTACCACGGAACCTTGCACAAACTGACAACCTCCTGAGTTGTCAGTTTGTGCAACGCAGTTGTGTGTGTTTTGAACTTCCCAGCCACCGTAATTTCCACATAAAGGACAAGAAAGTTTAACGAACTTAAAAACTGAAAAACTCATCTTAATATGATTTAAAACCCCAATCACTTCACAATGAAATGTAATATTGTCGAATATACTGGGATAAACTACAGCATCAGTATTCCAATACAACCAGAATTTGGAAGACATAAGTAAAGTGTGGAATGTATATGGAATATATATCTATATGCTGTGTGTGCGTGCGTGCGTGCGCGCGCGCGCGCGTGTGTGTGTGTGTGTGTGAGTGTGCTCGTGCATGTGCATGTGTGTGTGTGTGTGTGTTTATGAGAGTATTTGTGTGGCTGGGTGGGAACAGCAGGGTCTCTACTTAAGTGGACGTGTGGGCGGGTACAAAGCATGACTGGCAGCCTTAAGAGCTGCAGGTCCCCTGTTACAGGGAATGAGCCTGTGGAGAGAAAGACAGGTTTTAGAGCACAACGCCACTCGATAATATGAACACTTCACTGCCAGAGATCCCTCTCTTCAGCTGAACGACTTTCATCCAGGAGCTCTCTCTAAATAGACACAATATTTGTTTCTGCATCCATTTTGACTGACCTATTTCCATGGACAATGTTGCCAGTCATTGTAAGTACATAAAATAATAATGATGATAACGCAGTCTAAAGGTGTTAAAAAATGTCAATATTGAAAAAAGTAGAAGACCCTGATAGGTAATTACATGATGAGATTGTGTATAATAAGGAACAGCGTAATGCCTACATAGCATACCCCATTCTTCAATAATACATTGCATTAAGTGAGTCATGAAGAAGCTTATAGCTTTATAGCTTATGGAAATGGCTAATGGACACTGTCAGAAGCATACATAAAGAATCTCATAAGAATTTACACATCAAACTTTAGACATGGAAAACACAGCGAGGAAACTTCACATGGTTTTATGATGTTTAGACCCTCGAGAGGCACTGTAGGTTTGACTACAACCTGATCTGTTTGAATGTCAATATGAACTTATGAATTGCTTTCTTCTACTTCATTTTTTTTTTCAGATTGATGTTTGGAGGTCATAGTGGGCAGTTCAGAACATTTATTTTGTCTTTCCCTGACATTTTACCAGTGAACATGAAAATATTTGAAATATTTTCTATGCTTGAGCTTCTGAACGAGATAGTTTCAGACAAAATGTTCTAGTATACATTTGAATCAGTTTTCTGAACACCATTCCTTAGAAATATATGCCCCTCTTTTAAGATTTTTTTGTTTAAAAATATGCCTATTTTCAATGTGTCTTACAAAAAAAGTATATGCTATTGGTTTAAAATATAGGGAAAAATGTGAAATGCACACTGTGCCATGCCTTCCAGTGAGCAAAAGCCAAAATATAGACATCCAGAGGGGAGGAAATCTATGTTTGTTTTGACATAAACAAACTAGGTTAACCCCAATATAACTCTATCCTGGCTACATCTTAGCTGGCTGGAGAACTTTCACAGTTGAAGAAAAACGTAGCTGGGTTTTCACCATGTGGATCGCATTTCACCCACTTTTCAGCAACTTTTCACCACAAAAATGTTCACTGTGCTAACAAATGCAATGCCAATCCAGGGATTTACACTGAAAACTCTCTATTTGCAAGAATGCGTTTACTAGCCCCTATGCCACATAACACTCTATAACCACATGAAATTATTACTGATTAGGACCACAGGACAGGCCCAGGTGGTTAAAAAGTATGATTAATGTACAGAATTACAAACATTTGAAGGCGCTTTTGAATGTCGAATGCGATGCAACTCTGTTAGCCCTCTTACAAAGGTAAATATTACCTTTACAGCCATGCTTTACAGTATCTAAGCAGCTGCTCTTGCTTTTTCACTGTAAACATATAGAATAAACAGAACATAGAAATGCAACAGTAAAACGGAGGGAGGCTGAGACAGTGCACGTGGGAGCCTTTCAGATCTGTGTCCTTCAGCAGCCATTTATTATATTATATATTTATCTGCACATTACCAACAACTCAGCATATTAAAAAATGAAAACAAAGGTTGCCACAGTAACAGTGAAAGCCCTTGAGGTATTTAAGACATACAGTTTTTCTGATCATATGGTATATTTTTTCTTTCATTTGTTTCGTTGCGCATGCATGAGCATGGGTGTGTGTGCGTTTGTGTATTTATATGGGTGAGAGGGTGCATAGGATTCAGATCTGTACAGGATACACAGACATTGGACACATTAATTTCGATACAAATTAATTTTCTGACACTGTAGTGCATTTCAATGAACTGTTGAATGGCTTGGTCTCTTATCATCAAAAAAGAAAATTAAATTTGAGGGTCCGAATGTATTTATCTCAATGCAAAATTCACGGGGTATTGCAAATCCTGTGTCTTATAAAAATGCTGGTTGTGAAAAGGATTTCTGATATTGTTATGTTATTGTATGTCCTTTATTGTGTTTCACATCAGATAATGTTTCAGCACTGTAAAAAAAAATCCAATATCAGCATACATAAAAACAGCAATGGTGATTATTATTTTTCCATGAAGCTTCTTTGCATTTCAAATACCCTTTTGTTGTTGTACTGAAGTAATTACTTTGTTTTTACTTATCCAAGCTCTCATAGTGTATTTGGCATTAAAAGTTCCCACTGCACTTAATCTCCTTTATAAGAGAAACAGTGCATGAGGATTGTTTTTTCAGCTTTGAGGCCTGATGCATCATGGGAGAACAAATATGTCAATTAAAATATAGCTCTGCTCTCTGCAACCACCTGACCCTAAAGACTTATGTTGTGTTGCCCTCTGATGTTAATATAAATATGGGTAGGGGTGAAAGTAGTCCTCATCAGTATTGGTCATTATCCTCGATATGACCGCATTTCAAAAGTAACCCTAGTTAACCTCTGAGTGTGCTATGAGGTCACTGGGACACTAGTTAATCTCTGACTGTGCTATGAGGTCACTGGGGCACTAGTTAACCTCTGACTGTGCTATGAGCTCACTGGGGCACTAGTTAACCTCTGACTGTGCTGTGGTCTCACTGGGACACTAGTTAACCTCTGACTGTGCTGTGGTCTCACTGGGACACTAGTTAACCTCTAACTGTGCTGTGAACTAACCAGAACACTGGTTAACATCTGACTAGGCAGCGAGCTTGCAGGTACATTACCTATCCTCAGGCTGTTCTGTGAGCTCATCAGAACATGTTAATCGTTGACTGTGCGATGAGCTCACCTTTGGTCTCTGCATGTCTAACTTTTCTGCAATCTTCAGGCTATTTTACTTTGGTCTCCACTCTAAACTTGCCCTCTGTCTCCTCCAGGACTGCCGTCAGACCACTTTCAGCATAACTGCCACATCTGAGCAGGAGAAAGAAGTTGATTGATGGTCTAAACTGGAGGAAATGCATTAAAAACCAAGCAGCAATTACCTGTATCAGATCAATATCATTTATGCCTTCTGGAAGCACACCAAGAGACAATTAGCCAGTTTGCATATCGACAGTGATGTATTCCAGAACCCACAAAAGGGTCAAACATAATTACCAAAACAAATGTTATGACAATTTTAAGGCAAATTACAGGGTTTGATCCTAAGGCAGGCATAGAATTGAGTTCAGAGAGCTGCTAGTCTCTGTGCTCTGGGCAGAGAAGGGAGAACAGAGAGATGAAGCCCTTGGCATCGTAGTTGAAAGAGCACTCAATGATCCCCCGCAGTCCCCTCCACAGTACAAAATCTTGCTGGCCCCACAGTCATGGCACTTCCCTATGTCCATGGGAATGCTGAGTGTCAAAATCCCATGAAAACGGAGCAGTAAAAAAAACCCTATCGCCCCAAGCTGCCCATATGTCACACTTCAGGGGTGACACCTGCTACCTGGCAACATCCGCCTACTGACTGACAAGAGGGACACCATGAGCACAGGACATCGCCAATCTCCCACTGCCCAGTATTGATTTGGGTTCAGCTGGAAAGGAATGAAAATTGAGAGCGGTACTGAGAAGAAAAATATTCAATTCAGATGTTGAGAGGAACATATTCCAGCATAATAAGAAAATTATGCTGTCATAACAGTGAGTGCACGGAATGTGTGATTTAATTCGCCTGTGAAACAATATGTTACTTCACATCCTTTCTGTGTTTACATTGACTTTTTCTCATAAAAGCTGGTAATTACTACCATATAGTGATTATAATATTTATCCTGGCACTAGCAAATCACAGCGCACAACAGTCAGTGCAGTCAATTAATTCCTGCCTCCAAAATAAATAAATAAATAAACAGCATGAAATTATCTGAAGAGAGGCTGTATTCCATTTATAATTTAACTCTTAATTTCGAGCGATTGGATAGACAGCTCCTCAGACTCCAACCGGTATTTTCTGGCTTTTCAGCGAAGTGATTGTGAGGTGAAAGATGACGTCGTTTAGCGGTTCCTGCTCGGCCAGCGTTCTATGAATAGCACACATTGGGCAGAATTTACAGTCCTCGCGAGGGCAGTAACAAGTGATGAAACCACGGTGAAAGCCTCATATCCACGTGCCCTCTTTAATACCCTTGCTTTTTAACAGGGGTCTTGAGTGATAGGGAATTGTGGGGGGGGGGGGGGGGGGGGGGGGGGGGGGGGGAGGGGGCGGGGGCACTCGTATGAACGTATAAAATGTGAGACAAATTTAACGATGACACTGGGGGTGAATTGATGGAGGAAGGAGACATCATGCGACACGTGCTCACGCATACGGATGTGCCTCAGGTTACCGAGACAGGCGATATGTCGCGTTCAGCCATAGAACATCATTACCTCCTCTTTTAACTCTTTTAACATCACAAAACCAGGTGCGTGTTCATGTTATTCCACAAGCATGCAAGTAATTCTAGGAATACGAAACATCAATATCTAATATATACCCTTTCTTATAATTCTTGTTGTTATACCCTTAATTCTTTCATTCAATTCATAAACCATGACCTGGATATTGCCTGCAGTACCATGGTTATGGTTATAGTTACGGTTATGGTTAGGGTTAGGGTTAGCCAATGAACAAATGATTCTACAAAGTCCAATGAGGCATCCCACAACCCTCTATGACAAGCATTGAACATGCTGTTAAATAATAAACGTTGGCAATTTAAATTTATTGTGGAATGTTCTCCCTTGTGATGTCACAATGCTCTGTCTTCAGCTTCTAGAGGGCACTGTGATGTCACGAGGGTCATCATTCATTCTCTATGGGGCAAAATTGCCCACAGAAAGTCAAATTTTTCAGAAACCATGCACCAAAACTTTCCACAAAGTAATAGCACACCATTCCCAATGAAGCCGCTCGATTTGACATGTTGCACGTGTCTGTGGTACAAAAACTCTAGGAGGAGTAGAATAAATGTGTGGAATAAAGAAGAATAATATGTCAGATAATAGTAGTGTGATTGCCAAAGGCAACCACACTAATTAATACATAAATCAGCTACCAGTATCTACTATTAAATAACAACGCACCCTGCACCCTTCTGCCCGGTGTGTTGCCAGGAATTCGGATGGGCTCTGGTGGGCGAATGAATATTTTTTCAGTTTTCCGGAAAATTTGGATTCTATATAGATAGTAGTGTATTTGGATTTTGGATGTAGGGGGTTTGGGTTTTGCCATTGTGGGGAAGGTTCAAACCTGAAAGCCCTCTTCTTGGTTATGTCTCTGCCCTCTTCACCCCCCTTTGGTCAGGGAGAGGCAAGAAAGCCTGATGTTTTAAAAGTAGTGCCTCAAGTGCTGACGTCCAGAGGTACATCATAATGTGCATGCTGTACGCAAAAAGATGTGATTGTGCGTCAGAGAACCCATCAACAAGATGGGGTAAGAGACTTAAATCTCTGCCCCAAAAGGAAATCTACAGGCTTATATTTCACTTGCCACAACCCAACATCTGTACCATGTCATGAAATTTGTCATGCCTTCTATGAGAAAACATCCCAGATCTCAAGAGCAGCTGAAGTTGCATGTTTAATTTATTATTATTGTTATTATCATTATTATTATTATTATATATTTTGTGTTTGAAGGAATGTAGACTTGGATTTGGATGATTTGGCAAACAGGTCAAAATAACAAAGGACATGAGGAAAAAAGGGAAAATGGCTTCTGAACTTGCACAGTTCATGATGAGCCAGTACAGAGGGATTTGATGCAGCATAACGGTGTGAAAGTACTGAGGGACCATGCAATTAAAGATGGATCGCTATTCTTGGAGAGCATCTGTTCAGTTGAATGAGAGTAAATGTCCTCTTTTGTTTCACTCCCCTGTGACAAATTGCAAACAGTGGAATTAATTAAATATGCAACCAGTAAATGTGTGTGTGTGTGTGAGTGTGTGTGTGTGTGTGTGTGTGTGAGTGTGTGTCTGTGCGTGTGTGTGTGCGCATGCCCTTCACCCTGTATTAAGCTGGGGGAGTTGTGCGGAAAATGACTGTTAGCTGTCTGCTGGCACACAATGACAAGCATGATGATGTGCTAACTGCCTTCCGCCACTTTTAGCCTTCGACACATTGAACAAAAGGGCCTGACCACTCTTCATATTACATAACAGGTTCATTAGCAGGGGAAGAAAAAGTTATTCAAAAATTCATAAGTGGCTGCCTGACAGAGATGACATTAAGAGGCAGTGTCTTGCGGTGTAGTTCTGGGCTCATTCAAATGCATTATAGGCATGGATATAAATGCAACATGATAGCAATTACTGACTCCAGTCCTGCTACAGAGTTCATTGGAAACTGGATGGGTGAGGAATTTTGTCAAAGGTTGTCCATGACCCAGTGGTTGATTTTTTTTTTTTGGCAATTTATATGAGTAATACCAGGCATTGATTCTTACCTGAGACCTTATGTACAATTGTTGGAGAATAATGCCATATGAAACAACTAAAATCAGTCCAGCAAATATGTCATCTAGCAGTACTGAAAATCCCATTGTGGACAGGCTTAATTCTTTTGCAAATTAGGGTATACCTTAGCAAATACTCCTGTGCTGAAAAACAGCAGTCAACAAAACTATGATTTTTTGCTACGCTATGCTGATACATTATTGAATTTCCTTATTTTCCTTTAAACAATTAAGCAAACATCAAAGAATAACATTGGGGGTGTTTTTGTACTGCTGTGGTGGATTCTTTTGTTCAGCAATAGACAAAGCATTCAGCAGGCAAAGAGTTGTGCTGTGGGAAGAGGGGAAGGGGGTCTCGGTGGGGATACGACTGTAAGCAGTGGGAGGTGACAAGTTCAAGTCCCCGCTTCTCTCTGTAATCAGGCTCTTGGAAGCCTCTGCTCATTTCCCACGAGTCGTCTCGTTCCCCTCTGTAATTTCTCTTTTGAAATCCTCATAATGTGGCAAACCTGTCTGAGGAAAAAAAAAAAAAAAATCGCTTGCAAGAGGGGACGAAAAGGCTGGGATCTGGAAAGAACCATTACGCACAGAGCAACAGAACAACAGGGAAATTACAGTCCCGGGCACCTGGAAAGAGGATGTGGAAGAGAACAACAAACAGCCTCATTTTCAGCCAGACATTGAAATGCAGCGAGCGTGCGACTCTTAAACAACCTCGGTGGTTAAACTCAGCGGTTAATCCATTTCAGTCCGCGAAAGAAAAGCGGTGAAAAACGTACAAATGATGTCGTGCAGTTCGGGCCTAGGTTTTTCTTTGTTTTATTATTAAAATTTGAGTTGTCCTCAAGCCTCATGGACCAGTAAGCATGGTGAAAACAGTTCACCCCACCATACTCTATGAGCCTTCCAGGAACAGAATAACATTACATGGTCAATTCCATTCCACTGCAGTCAGTTCAGGAACTGCATTTCCTTTTATGAATCGAAAAATGGCCATAAAACATTATGGACATTTCTCAGTTCATTAAATTGTTTAATTTTATGAATCGACTGAACTGAAATACAATTTACCCCTGCCTCGTATGGCAAGCTCCTCCACTGAAACACTAGCGTCAATAAATGTATTCCTTCCATTTTAACCCCTCCAGCTATTTCTCCTCAGGAATGATAGAACTTGGATGTTGAAAGAACAAAAACATATGATGGCAAGTCGTGGATTAATTCTTTATTCCAAAATACTTCAATATTGATCAGAGCTTTTTTTTTTGAACACAGTAGTTTGTACCAAGTATTTCAGAGGTTTCATATCCGACAAGCTATTCCACAAACACAGTATGCTGTATGTTTAAAATTACCATGTATGCTGTTTTCATTTTCCATTGTACCGCACTCGTAATGTGACAATGTGGTTATTATTGAAGATGTGCAATAATTAGTGCCTTTGTTTGGTAGGAAGGAATGCTGAATTATTAGTCCCCTCAAGGGCAGATCTTTCATAACGGTTTGTCCACCAGGACAAAGAAAGTTCTGAAAATAGCTGAGTTCATCAACCATTAATATTATATTATAATTTCTTAGCAACCGCCCTTATTCAGATCTACTTGCACAAACGGAATACAAAAAAAATGGCATTGCTCTTATTTCCAGGAGGTTTTTACATTTCATTTACTTTATCTTCAATAATGGGACTTCACTTCTCTGCAATGCTCTGGGCGGCAATTCATATAGCAAGAGCCATTAAATCGAATAACAATTGAGTATTTGCTTCAGAAATGATTTTATTGGTCAATTATTGATTGAGTTAAATTCTGCTTGCTCGGTTCCCTTGACTGAGTTTCACTTCTGTCCATAATAGGCATGCTTCTTATACATACTTCAGAACCACTGGTTCTCTTAAGATGGCTCCACCTCCTTCTTTCTCCAGCATAGCCACAGAATAAATAGCTGTGTGCTTCCTAGATGATGAGTACACCTGTCCTGTTTACTGTCGGGCATCACAGTTACATTGCCACGCACCAGAATGACAAAAGGTGGGCCAGTGTCATTCAAGAAGGACTGAAGGAGCAATTACAGATGACTCCACTGCATATCTGATAAATATGTATAAGGAACTGGTAGCATTGCCTCTGGTAGCTGACATATAAAATAACTTTATTGCTCCTGTCTGGGAATGTCATGTGTGGCGACAGGCATATAAAAAAACTGCAAACAAATAACAAACAGAGGCAGTCCTCAAAAGAGGTATTCTAAAATGAACATGGACCGAATGTGAGAGCTAATAATATTAGAGCAATAATGATAAACAATTTTCACATTGTACTCATTGTGCTATATTGCAAACAATTATATAGAAAAAGGTACATTTTCAGCTGATCAAATTAAAAACTCAGATGAATCAACAGGCTACTAATAACGTTGCCGAACACGTGCTTAAGTTGCTTCATAATTTTTTTCCCCATGAAGGCGTTAAAACAATGCAGCCTTACCTCACTCATTTGTTTTGCCTTTTAACCATTTATTTATCAAAAGGTTCGTTTTTGTGGCTGTGGCCTGTGACTGTCACCAATTAGGGGAACCACTGGTCCAAACCTTTTTGGTCTACCCGGACCTTGGTCCTTCGGTCTACTCGGACCAGAGGCGACATCCCTGAGCGCTGTGTAGAGAAGGCTTAGCTACAGCATTCCTGCGCCCACGCCATGCCTGGTCAAGGTGTTTCCTGTCGCGGGGCTCGCGTACTCATCGTCCCGCTCGTTACCGTTAACGGAACGGAGACGGCGGAGCGGCCTCTCCTGCAGCGCGCGGCTCTGCGTTCGCAGCATCCGAGGCGCTCCCGAGGCCACTCCGGACCGCGGCCGAGCGACGTCGCGCGGCGCGTACCGCGGGAAGGCCGAGCCGCCCTAAATCGGGGAGAAGAGCGGCGCGTTAACGAGGCGCTGCCGTCGGGGGCGGGCGCGGGGAGGAAGCCAGCGTCGCCACGGCAGCGGCGCCGGTTCCTCTCCCTCGCTGCGCCGCGGCGGCTCGGAGACGGAAACGCGCGGCTCTCTCGCTCGCCGCCACGCTCGAGCCGCGAAAGCCCTGGCGGACGCGGCCGTATATCAAACTGGCAGACCCGCACCAGGCACCCCAGATACAAGCTGTCCGGCGTGCCTCGCAGATATTATGTATTTATGCAAGCTTGCAACTTTTGTATTTTTACAGTTTTGCTGACAGGTCTTTCAAAGCACTTCTTCAGCATGCAAAACTAACACATGAATACAAACAACTCAGTTTTGTGTACAGCCCCTAAACCAAGAGATTTGTTTCCTAAGACCAAAACATGAACGACCTGTCTGAAATATTACATTTGCCCACTGAAGCTTAGTTATATAAAATAGTATTTACCAAGTAATGGCAATGAATACAAAATAATATACAGTTGAGTGCAAAAGTTCTGGGGCAGTTTGTGCCAAACTGATTGCTTTTCCTCTGTACAAATCAAATTGGTATTTTCAAGCCAAACAATGACTATGGGAAAAATTTCACAACGTCTGCATTTATCTAGCGATTTTTTTCCCCATGTGATATTGCACTACATTCCAACAATGCCATTGTCTTTCATGTCAATAACCATGACCAGAAACTTTTTCCAGCTCCTCAAAATTGACTCAAGCTACTGGAGTTTGTTCAGAATCGTACAGTGATGCGCTTATTGTTATTGACTGTAAGCGTCTAACACAGAGGAAGAGCGCATTGAGACAGCCTACTGTTCCAACAGTAATTCTGGACATCCTGACACTTGAGACTATCAGACGAAGCATTAATAAAACAATTCTGAACTCTTTTCTGTAGAAGACTTTACAAAAATAAAGCATTTGTGTGGCAGTTATACAAAGCACATATCCACTGTCCACTGGTAGTGTAATCCATTTAATCTTCATTTTCTACAAATACATCGTGAAACAGCCCCTCCTCCTCCCAGCATGATTAAAGATTTATAAATATGATTTACAAAGCACTTATCATGCAGGGCATTCAAAGTTCTCACCCACAGCTATTCATTGGAACCCTTTACCCAGAATGTTCTCCTTCTCAGCACTGCTAATAATTTATTGAGCTACAGCCAGCCCCGATTACTGGTGCACTATGTTATGTGATTGATGTATTGGCAGTTTTTTAGTTGTTGATTTGATTTCGTCTCTTTCACTTTGGCAAATGAACGTAACATTTTTTTTTTCTTATTGGCAATGTTAGAAGTGATGACATTTGTTTTGATTGTTCAAGACAAGTTATTTATCTACATTACACTGTTTCTCCACTGCTGTTGCTTTGCTGCACTATTTTGTGAGTCACTGCGGATAAGAGCTTCTGTAAAATGAATTCACGCAAATGCAATATAGTAGTCATTAAAAAACAAGATCTGTAACAGTTTTACATGGGAATAAATCCTGTATTACCAACAATGTCTTGCAGTAAGATGACATTTGATTATGTTTTCTTTCTCCCTCAGCATAGTCTCACAAGTTTGTACTTTAATTTGCAGCAGTAAAATTTGTTTATATGGCTGACTTTTGATGTTATAAGCTGTTACCTATGGGATGGGCAAAGAAAGTGAGGACTGCTAAGGAACTAGCCTTTCACTGCACGTCACTGGAAGGAAAAACTCATCATCAGGATGGAACCCTGGGATGCATACAGGAATTTCTCGCTCCTCTTTATCTTCACAGAGGAGGTGGGGGAGGGGGAGCTACCAGCCTCTCTGCAACTGCTCTTCTTCAACAGGCCCATTTATACATTCTGCTCTTGCCTCAGGGGGTTCTTTTACCCTGGGGCAGTTCTCTGGACTCTACGTGCCCTGCTCTTCCTGGATGTGTGGGCCCCTACAGAGCCCAGAACCAGGCAGGGCGATGAAGATGTGTCACACTCCTGAAAGTGGGTAATGGAAAACTGAATACTGGTGAATTTACTAATGAAGAATGTTTTTTGTTTCATGGCAGGTGTGTCAAATCAGGTTTCTATTCCCTATGCGAGTACACAAGAGAAGAAAATAAGATCCAGGTGACAGATAATCACTTTCAGAACCCCCCCCCCCCACCCCCCTCTATAATCATTTGAGTGCACTAGCGGTTTCATGGAGATGCTAAAAAGAATATCGAACCTACCAGCCTCCAATGTTTTACAGTAGGTAAGGTAAAAGGTAAAACCTCTTACATTAGAAAACATAACACAGAGCACGTCATTGAAAAACAGGGCAGTGAAAATAAACGTGGGGAGTATCACTACAAAGGGACTACTGTGCCACTGCTTATATGACTCTCGATTGAAAGCCAGAGCTGAATGATCCAGTTCCTTTTTGTGCTTGTAAATTGGTACGGGGAGACATTCCTTCCCTACTGCCCACAGACACCAGACCAAAGCAACACATGCTGCTGATGCGTTTGTGCAGTATGAGAAATAAGGGGAGGGGGGAGGGGGAAGGGGGGGTATACCTGTAGGAACGTCCTCGTGATTCCAGGTTGGGGAGGGCCTCAGCATCACGTGGTGATGTTAGTCCATAGGAGTGATGTGCTTCTTTCTTCATCCATATCTTTTACAGCCAGGAGATATGGCGTAAACATTTACCGCTTTGCAGACTTCTGCATCAAAACTAGGCCACTATACATGTGGCTCACGGTCACATACGTTCCAAACACATCACTTTCCTCTCTCTGAAAAATGGTTATGCGTTTTGGCACTCTGCAGACAAGTGTCAGAATCTGCAGAAGGATTAATGTTTGAATATCCTCTTCTGTATGCTTCTCTTCTGTTAGAATCCCAATACTGAGAATGCCTCGGGATAATGAGCCCTCATATTAAGACTTGACCCATTTTTTGACTAACTCTTTGTCAGTTCGGATTTGTCTTGTCTTGGATTTTTTATGGCATGTTCGCCGTTTAAAGTGTAGAAATGACTATGGGCAGTCATGTGGCTCAATGCTACTGCTTTAAATAGTAACCGCTAACAATGCAAGCCAAGGATTTAGACCCTTTTTAGTTTTTGTGCCTTTTCAGCCAGAAGTTATAGAACAACATGCTTTCATGCTTTCACAAAACTGAAAAGATGAAAATGTAAAAAATTACTGGCAAAAAATGTGCTCAAAATGATGAGAAAGCGTGAGTGTCAAATCCCAGGAAATATGCACAAACTGAAAAACTGAACAATACCCACCAAAATACTTTTGGGGGGTGCTGTCCATTTTTTCCAAGGATGAAAGCGTGACACATTTTCTCTTTTTGTTTTTTAATAAACGATTCCCTTGTTGCTCTGCTGGATCAGGGCAGACAGACACAGCCGTGACGCTACAGCTATTTCCACAGTGTTCAGGCGAAAGATAACCCCACAGTGCCCTTCAATCAACTGTTGCCAAAATTCTATGATGTAGTCAGATCAATTTCAAACCCATACCACAGAAAGCTTCTTATTTCTTCCATGGCTGTTGTCCTCATATATACACACGGAAGAGAAGGAACTGTTTGGTCCAGAGAAGGCTGAATTAGTCCCAACTGGGGTCTCTTCCACCACCTTCTGAATTATTCAGGGGGTAATAAAAGAATGACCTCTCCCGCATAAACCAATTACTGGGTGTCCTGGAGGCGTGAAGGAAGTCTGTCACTCCATCAAACCTCACAAGCGCGTGCGTATGCTTGTGTATGTGTGTTTGGTGTGCATGAGTACCCATCCATATGGGAACGGAAGAAGGAGGTACAGATGTCCCGGGCTACACAAAAACAAGGGTGCCATATGCTGTGCTCCTCTCCCTCCCCTCCCCCCCAATAATCGCCTTCCTCATCCTGCAGGAATCCACCACCACCCCTTTTCAACCCCTTTACCAACAACAGTACACCTGTATTGAAGTTGATGCAGCTGTTCAAGTAACAAGACAGACTGTTACTGCTCAGTGCTATCTTATTTTTTCCACCCAGCTGCACTATTACACTTTGGGACCTGACCCAGCACATAAGCTCACCTATCAAGAACTCCAGCCTCTTGTGGACTCCCTCCTGTCTATATCAAGAGAACTAGACTTTGAAAGTGAAGGTAGTGCTTGCTGCTGCTTTTTCTGCTTAATAAGGAGTTAGAAAATCTAGAGTTGGTTAAACCTGCACAGAGGGCCTGCATACAAGCAGGTGTTCATTAAAGAGAACCCTGACTGGAAAAAAGAGACTCAGAATTCAGATAATAGTAGCCTGAATTAAAAATATCTCTTATTTGGTTCCCAGTTTAAAAAGCTAAGGACTTTGTCCACTAACACAATAGAAAAATCTACTTTGGATTGATATCCCTCAACCTCCAGGTTTTGAAGGGGGCATTGGCTGTTAGCTGAATCCAGGGCACACATGTATCAAGTAAGGGGTGTTTCTAGGTTGTTCCCTGCGCAACTACATTAAATAAATCTGCCAGAAGAGAGGACTAGATCTTCAAGATAGAATCAAATGCTTTGCTTAGGCATTGAAGGACTTAGCTGTACCTTTACAAGATGGAAGATACTAGGTGGTAAATACCGTTGAGGGTTTTTTTCCTACAATTCAATGACTCTTTCTACATCACATTTGGCAGAATGCTATGACTGCTGATGCGCAACCCAGTGGTAAACTTTAGAGGTCAGCAGTGTCAATGTTACCGTTGAAAGCTTTCATTTTTTCCAGTTTTCACTTTAAAATTTTTATGATTACTTAAAGATTTATTACGCAGTGTTTTCCACCAGAATGCCCTTGCACAATGGGACTCTTTTCTGCAGACTTAACGAAAGCCTTTCATATTACCATTCTACAAAGCACAGATCAACCGCCCAGACAGTGTTTTTCCCCCACTTATTTTGATACTTACAGAGTCTCTTTGGTTTCTTTGGGGGGATTGCCCTGACTCAGATCTTTGCAGGTAGCCAGCTGCCAAATTAGCATAATCGTTTTGGTACAAAGTTGTCTAGTTGCAGAGCTCTAGGCTCAGAACTGCTTTTGTGATTGGCTACTTGGTAAAGGGGAAACGTGATCCGGAAGCAACCTGTCACTTTTCCCTCAAAAAACAAAATACAGTGTTTACATGTCACTAAGCAACGTGCATAATTTTCGTTTCCTTCATTTCAATTAAATTCCTGGCATTAAATAGATTAACTAAATAACTAAGCGGCCCGTGCACATGCACTGAGTTAATGAAAAGTTTCCTCAGAGACAAGCACCACTGAGCTGAGGTTGATGCATGGCAAAAAAGCAGTTCACAGTGTTATGAAATTGGGTTTTGAATCTTCAGGACATGGGATGAACACTCGTGGATTAAGAGTCTCATGATTTAATATTTAATTCTGGTGTGAACCTGTTAAATGCCTTTCACAAGATCATCAGACCATACACACCAGCCAGACCTCTCCATTCTGCAACATTCTGGGTGCCTGATACTGGCAGCCCTCCACCCCCCCCTCCCCCCTCCCCCCTCCACCCACTGAGCCAGCATTACCCAGTCTCTTATCTGTTCTGCCCCCCCCCCCCCCCCCGGCGGTGGAATGAGCTTCCCATTGCGGTCAGGACAGCAGAAACCCTATTCATCTTCAGACATCGGCTGAAAACCCGCCTCTTCTTCACCATGGCCCAGGCCTTCTTCAGTGATCGCCTTTCTTTTTTCTTTTTGTAGAAGTATTATAGGTTCAGCTGTGTAAGGATGCGTTTAGTTGTGTAGTGATATTTACTTTTTGTCTAAAGCGCTAATTGTTTGTTTAGTACACGCATTAATTATAAATGGGCCTTCTGTGCATTCTTGGAAGTATTACACTTCTGTGCTCCTGAGAATAACACTGATGTTTTCTCCACTTTTTGCTCTGAATAAGAACATCTGCTAAATTGCTAAGCAAATGTAATATAACCTCTCTAAAACCCATTTTAAAACACTACCAGTCTTTTCAAACTGAAACATATTCAGACTGTTAGCAACAGAATGCAATTCTACCAAATTCAATTCCAAAAAACTGCCATGCCACTAATTACATAGCCATTAGACTGACTGCATGCCTTTCAGATGAGTAATTTGTATTTCTACTTGCATTGTTTTTGATCTTGTTTATTGTTATCTATGTTCAGAAGTGAATATTTAAATTGTTTCACCAAACATTCAAGAATATTGCCCATTGTTTACCGTTTGGATGAAAGAAAAAAAAATGCATTAAAATGACATAATGGCATAACATGAAAAGACATCCCTATTAATTTTACACTAGATCCTTGGGCACACACTCTACACCCACTCCATTTCAGGACCAGAAGCCCACCATTACAGCATAAATTGCTGTTGAACAGATCAAAAATTATTCCGTGCTTACTTCTCCAAAATGTACATATGTTCAAGATTAATGATTTAAGAAATGCCCAGACTTCAGACCCTCCGGGGATAAGACTGGCAAAGCTCAACGTTGTTGGATGGCACCACCACTTTAGCCTCTTCGCAGGTGCGAGTAACCAACGCTAGAATTTACCGCTAAATGCTACAACTACGAAGTCTTCCGTAAAGCACCTGGGCGAAAACAGAACAAGACGGCGGAAATGTGCCTCGCTGAAAGATTCATGAGAACAGCCAGGAGGGATTTGGCTTACCTTCACTCAGCCTATCATCTGAGTCTCACCTAGGGAAAGGTAAAGGTGTTTGGCAGGGGAGGGGGGTGGTCAGGTGAGTTTTGCTCCTGTCCCTCTTCATCACCCCCCTTTGTCTCTATGGAGATGGGCACTTAGCGGCACCTCCCAGGAGCTTTGCGGTATAAAATGGGGGAGGAGGGCAGTGATGAATGGGTCGCGGAATGAAGAGGGACGTGCAGGACTGCTGCGGCCTGTCCCTTCACTCCACTGCCAAAAAGTGCCTTCATGGAGAATAATCACGTGATTTAATCATAGTCATCTTCAGCAGGTGTGTTTTATTTATCTTTAGACACACTCCAAGATGCTCTGGGCATGGCCGTTAATGCCAGACCATTAAAAAAAAAAATTGAATATGAGATGGGAGTGACATCAAATTCATTTTCAGATTTACAGGCGTGGGGGAAAAGTCCTGGCATACTGCTCCAGTAGACAGGCATTCACCTCTGAAAGATTTTAAATATGGCGTGGTAAATTATCATGGACAAACCAGAAGGTCTACGTCCCTGAAAGAAATACATTTTTGTACTGTATAAGTTTCAAAGCCTGTCTGCTGCCTGAATTGATTAGTTGTCAGGGACGGGGGAAAGATTTAATAGTTCATAACAATAAACAACTGAAATTACACCAAGACATAAATCCAACAAGTACAGGTGCCTGGGAGCCACATGCAAGATGCTTCAATTTGTTATTGTCATCTTCTTAAACAGCAAGTCTTTCAGCTGTTTCAAACCATTTAGGGTGTTTCATATATTTATTTGATTGCAAGTACTGATTATAGTGGCATGTATATAATAATAATACCATACCCCACGATTGTGACTTAGTAAATCAGTATTTCTATCACATTAATAAACCTTTCAAAAACAATTAGGTCACAACAAACAGTTTATCCTGGATTATCTTTTAAATTTGTCAAACTGAATTGCAGAAAGGCTTTTGAAAATTGATTCTCTGCTGCTCTAAACACTCATACTTTAAATGCTGTCAAATAGGCAGGATACAGTAGATGCAAAATAACAAAAAAAAGATCAAATTTAAGACCAATAAAACCAAATACAGCTCATCATTTTGCCCCAAGGCACACTACTCAGCAACAATACATACACCAATACAAAGCTATACTTACAGATTCACATAGCCATCCTTAAATAAACATCCAATTCCCTCATTTAAAAGATTGCAATATGGCCCCATTACTTCAATGTACTTCATGTCACATCACATAAATTCTAATGAAGAAGTTGGGTTACATTAGATATGCCTGAACGTCTCAAACTCCCTCTCAAAGTAGGCCATGCCAGGAAAATGCAAGACTCTCAAATTAAATATCCCTTCCAGCATGTATAAACAAAATCGAATTCATGCAAATATCAGAAACCCTCCATCCATGCACTGTTTGGAGATGCTAATCCACTGGTGTTGATTATCTGACAATACTTCAAGTTTCTACATGCTACTGCATCTTTGTAAAGGTTTTTCATGGTAATTTAAGAGATTTAAGAACTGATGCATTTTCCCGTAATGCAAAATTTTAAAAAGATTTTAGATTCTCAAAAGTCTTGCAACCATCCACTTTACACAGACATAGTTATAAGTCTCACTTCAGTTGACCGGTAATCATATTCTGTGCTAAATAATAGGGATGTGCTAATCTCTTCAGATCTAAATCTGTATTGTTTAATTGTAATGACTTTTTGTCAAAATATGTTAAATATTGTAATATCATTACCATCCATAGAAAACGCATCTGAAATAATTTTGTTAATATTGCAAATTGAATCTATAAATATCTCATCTGCCAAGAGCTACAGTATGATAGGTATTTAAATAGCTGCTGGTTGGTTTTTATTTACTGCATCATGGTCTTCTGGGGAATCGCTGCTGTATTACTGAGTTTGGATTGCTATAAGATAAAAGACAGAAATTCAATACTCTTAATCAACAGAATCTATTATAATTTCTCACAAATCTTAATGTTTTAGTTGTTCTTGGCTGTATAATTGGATGTATTTCTCAGTTGTATTTCATGTGAAATATTGTATTTTACTTCATAAGAGTGTGCTTTATGTTCAGGAGAAAAAACCTTGATTATCGGATTCATCCATTTACTTTATTTTCATTAATTAAATGTAATTAAATTCTGTCATGTAAAAAGCCAAATAAACATTGTGTGAATAAATATGACATATTGTTACCTTCTGACATGACAATATAATGTTTAGACATGCTTCTTTGTGTATTTTAAAATATTCCTGAAGGCAAACATATTGATGTTATCAATATAAATCCCCGGAATAAAAAAATGACACAAGAGGGTGTACAAACCTGCAAAAACTGCATTACATTGTGTGTGTGAGTGTTCCCAGAAAGTAAAGTTGTATAACAAGTAGGCCTACAAAAGTTTCGAGTTAAATTTTTTCTATTCAACTCATGAATGTTAAGGGATTAATTTTGCATGACTGTACTACTGCAGCAGTTCCTAAAATTTCCAAGGCCATTCCATGACCCATTTAATGGGCAGTTATATTTTCTTTGATCCACCATTCCAATATATTTTAACATATGTCTTTTATGATTATTTTATAATGAACCTTTATAATAACCAGGTCAGTCAACTAAGAAATGAGTTGTCTTTTGCGGTGATGCCCTGGGGAATCAAAGTAGATGGGCCTCAAAGGAGTGTGTGTCCAGGAAGATATAGGGGATGATTAGGTGGCCAGATGTAGAGCCATTTTTTTGTGGCATGTGAAAATATGGAATTTATTTTACACATTTAAAGCCCCTTGCATGTATACTTTAACTAAGGCACTGACTGCAACTTCAGTTCAGTTTCTAAATCTGTCTGTTGTGAACCTCTCTGGAGAGTGTATAAATATGCCATCCGCTACATTCAGGCGAGTCCCAGGGTCCACCTCAGCCCCCTCTCACTACCCACCAGAGGGTCCTGACCTCACATTTTTGGACGTGATGATGTATGCCACTGGAGTCCTCGCAGTTCAAACCCCCTGCCATCCAGAGACTTAGACTTACACATTCGACATTTGTCTTCTGCACACATATTTTCTAAGGAGAGCAATATCACTGGATAAAATAACAGAGCACACCACCTGCTGCCGGACAGACAGCAGTGGCCATTTCAGCCTGTGAAGCACTAAAGCCTTACAGGATAAATGCAGGCTGAGGGAAAGGGTTAAGGGATATCATTTTGTATTGTATGCTGTTGACAATTTGCCCTGGCTGTGTCTCTGGGAATAATGGCATCGTTACTGTGTGATGAAGTCATGGATCTTTAGAAGCGCAAAGGTCTGCCTCGCTTCCTGTCAGATCTGCCAGCTGCTTTTATCTTGAGGGACATATACATTCAGGAGCCCAATTATTCATCTCAGGATTTACCGGGTAACAGAAGGTACCGTGAGGGTAGACTTCAGGTTGAGAATATCACCAGCACCCAGTAATTGCCCCTTCTTCAGTGACCCAGTTTCCCAGCATTTTATTTCTGTTAAATATGACGAGTGCTTTTTCCACACTTGGGGGGAAAAAATAAGAAAAAAACTGAAAACAAACACTCTCATTGTGAATTGTAGATTCAACTAAATGCTCTGGGAATTTACAGATATTGTTTTAAGAGAAATCAAATTGTGATTATCCTACACAGTATATCACAGAGATGAGGGGAAAATATTAAATAGTTGTGCTTTTTGGGGGCACCCCCTCACCCCCCATCCCATAAATTTTCTCCCACCCTCCAGTCTGCAATTTTTGCTTCCATTCAGGCCGTTTGCGAGTAATGTTTAACGCACTGGTTCTCATACAACCCTCTGTAAACCAAGTTCCTCCCAAAATGATCAGATTTAATACAGGTAAGAGTTCCGGGTGGATCCCTGTTCAGGCCGCTCCCTAAACGAATTCAAAGCCAGGAGCGTGATTAAGCAGGGCGGCGGCGGCGCCGACAGGATAACATATGGAACCCGGAGAGCGGGGGTAATGCGTATAGCGCTCCCCGCCGATGGCCCAGCCACCCCCCGGCCCCCCCCCCCCCCCCCAAACCCCAACCCCCTACCCCCTACCCACAGCAAAGGGGCTCCGAAATGGATGGGATAATTCACCGCTAAGCCTCCCCCCCCCGCCCCCCGATGGTGTAGTCCTCACGCTCCCCGCTCAGCGGGATCTCAGGCGGAGATGATGGAGGACCTCCGGAACAGTCCGTGGCAGGAATAAACCGTCCCTGGGCTCCCTGCCCCGGCGCCGAGCGTGTCGGCTGCAGGGCGCACATCTCCGCGTTTTCAGCAGGAGGCGCCGCTCGGGTTGCTGTTAATATGCAGTCAGACAACTTTGCCAGTGCTTCTGTCCATATATCCAGTCATATCCATGTCATACAGTAGCCTAGAGGTTTCGCAGTGGTGCGTAGATTCAAAGCACCGAAAAAATTGTACCTGTATTTATAAGATGTATTTTTTAAATACTGCAGAAGAAACAAAATTTATGCAAATGAATGACCATCGTGCATTTCCCCGAGACTATCTCAATCCACTTGGCGTACACATTCAGTTTGCTTTAATTGTTCAGCGGGCAGACTTAATCAGGAAACTTCGGTCGCTTGCACTCTTTTTTTGTCTAATTATTCTTTTTTTTTTTTTTTTTTACAGCTGGATTTTCATTGAAGCAATTTGTGCTTAAGTGCCTTGCTCAGGATTACAGCAGCAACACCTTTTCTGCATCGACCCCAGGTCCCCCAATCACTGCGCCGCGCTGCCCCCCCCCCAACCTGAAACATGTTAATCGGATTTTTTTTTTCTTTCCGCGAATATCCACAGGAACGCGAGATGGCAGCTGCACTTTTCGAGCAGAATTCGGTGCTTAAACACCTAGCAGGCTCAGAAGGAAGGAAAACCGCAGGGATCACACCACAGCAGAGAACCACCCCCCCCCCCCCCACCCCCCTCCCTTCCATGTCTCTCCTGGTTTTGTGTGCTGCAAATTACTGACGGATAAAAAGGAACGCCACCCTGAAACTCATTAGTATCGAATAATGAACATCGTTCTTATACAGGAATGAGCAGACAAGGACCAACAGTAAATAATCGGGGGCTCCTATAAGGGACTTCATTAATGTGATTTTTTAATTAAACCAGACAAAAATCAGTTGTGAAGATAACGCACTTTTATAAATAGAACCAGCAGTTGTCTCGAGCAACCTCTGTGTGTGTTTGTGTGTGTGTGTGCCGGCACTGTATAGTGATATTAATGACAGAGCAAACAAACAAATGAATGATGATGTCTTTACTCCATTGGTGATTCGAAGAGGACTGGTTTATTTGCTCTCGTTTTGCCCCTGAGTGTCGTGTGATGATAGCTCAATGAAAGAAATGAGAGCACAAGACATAACCGAGAGAGCACAGCTGGACGTGGACTGAATGCAGCTGTAATTCCTGCTTGTGTGCTGGCGCTCTGACGCTGGAGGACAAACTTTTGACAGTATAAGGGACCTTTTCACCTGACAGACCAGGAGAGACTGGCCTCCGCCATAAC
Source organism: Anguilla anguilla (assembly GCF_013347855.1). NCBI lineage: Eukaryota > Metazoa > Chordata > Actinopteri > Anguilliformes > Anguillidae > Anguilla > Anguilla anguilla. Next base: position 10,962,327 of record NC_049207.1, on the reverse strand, counting down.
AACAACAGTGTCTCTGCAGAATCGTGAGCTATGTGGTCCTTACTTTTCCACTCAGGCACTCCTACTCACATATACACACACAAACACACATGAACACACGGCACGCACGCACACACATGCACACACACGCACGCACGCACGCATGCACACGCATATACACATACATGCATACGCACACGCACATCCATATCGCACCACATTCATTCAAATCATAATGCACTTTTTGCCGTGTGTGTGACACCGCAGAATTAGCTGTTAGAAGAATGTGATCTCCCGTGCTGAATTATTGATCTGCCCGGTATTCCGCTGTATCTGTGCTGACGGAGAGACAAAGGCACCGTGGGTCTGGATGCCAGACGAAAGACGTCTTTGTGCCGTCTGAAACCATTCGGAATATAAATCTGCCACCATCCACTTTTCAACGACAGTTTAAAAAGGATGCTTTGTGACACAATTAAATATTCATATGAGATCAGGCCTAAACAGAGAGGATCTTCTGCTGTCAGGCTGGCACATAATGCACATTTTCCACATACAGAGCTTCACTTGCCATTCAGCCTTATCATAAATATTTCATATCATTTTGACATCTGTCATAACTACAGCATAGTATTGAAATTAACGGGAAAAAAGGTTCACACTTGGTAGATGTTTTCTTGACGAAATGATCATATCAGCAGACAGACAAAATGTTTTTGGCCTATGTCCTTCATCAGTACCATCCATTTTTTCTGTTAATTTTAAACTTTTGGTCAACGCACCGATTAAGTCTGAGCATAGTGTAAATCTCTAACATAGTACCGAACTTAAAATAATGAATGCCATGAACGAGATAGCGTTTTCTGCTGACAGAAATATAAAAGTACACGGAAATACAGAAAGCCTCAAAAGAACCCGCAGGCACATTTTAAATTTTACTTTCACAGACCTTCTTCTCTCAGTGTGAAGTCTGTGAGCCTGTGCTGAATTCAGGAAAATCAACCAAAACCTCCTGTTGGAAAATAAAAAAACCTCTATTTCCCTGCACAGTGTGTTTAGGTGAGATCTGAGATCTGATAACCGCTGGAAGTGTGGAGAAAACTAATGCATAGCAAGTGGAGGGAAGGTTTCGGGCACCTTGATCTTATTGGGAGTCTCCATGCAACCATATTCACAGATGAAAGCGAGACGGAACCTCCATGAGGTAATAAATTGCAGCACCGCTATTCCCAGAAAAGCAAAAAAACTGAACATTTTTGCCCAGTGGTGTTTCCTCTGTTGAGGCTCAGTGGGAGTTGGAGTTTTTAGCATCCGGTCAAAAAAAAAAAAAAATTTACAAAAGACTACATGGGTGGCCAGCTTTCTTTCCTTGCCCTCTCCGCTTATGTGCTGTGGGAAGACGGCTCGTTGGTGAACCTCATAATTCTTTAATGGGAGGCGGTGTTAAACCTAAAATGTAGTGTTAATATTTTATAGGAACCAAGCTCTTTTAATGCCTCCTTTTTTCAGGCAAGTTTTCCAGATAGATCGAGGCAAACAGAATTTCAGCACCACTGTGGCCAAACCTCCTGCAAGACCACAGAGGAAGATTTGTACAGGAGGTCTGGGAGTTAACCATAACTCTGAGAGAAACCTGAACCTAACCACCAGGACATTATAGATAATGCCATGACAGTGAACAGAAGAAATATAATCTTTACCAGACGCACATAGGCATGGTTCCTCAAGTTAAAGCATTGCACATAATGGCCGAATATGTAGCCTACTTGTCAAGACAAGTGTAGCTTTCTGTATGTCTTAATTTACATACACAAATCATCATACTGCAACATCAAACCTGAAATCATCCCGCTCAACTCCAGAAGACAAGATGGTGACATACATTTAGCAGAATTAAGCACAAGGAATTCTGCTGGAACCATAACTTGGGATCAGACAGCATCAGGTCATGACACATGACTCATGAAATCAGTTGGACAAGTAAAATTTTGTTATATTTAGGGCCCTTTGCTAAACAAGATCAAAAGAACATGAAGATTCCAGCCCTAACTGAATGATTCTCACTGAGTAAAGATAAATACATAGGACTGCAATTTTCACTGAAGTTAAATTTGGTAAAAAATAAAATTAAAAAAAACCCCTAATATTTAAGGCTGGTATATACAGGAATTACCACCAGAGTAAAAGTGTTGACAAATTAACACCCTCACACTATTGGGCTCCCAACACAGTAGGTGTTGGATAGTAATACTTTAAAAGTGATAGTTAATCAAATGATGACACTTCATAGTTGCTTCTAAACACTCTGGATGATAGATAATTACTCCATTTTAAGATAATTTACAACGGCATGGTGTAAGAACCCTGTGGTCCACTGTGCAGCAAGGATAGTCTGTAGATACTGGTATTAATTTCTCTTAAAAATATGACTTAATTTCCTCCTGTGTGAGAGGTGGGATGATTTGAAAACTTAATCATTATTTTATATATGGCAGTGCAGCACGATGCTTAGAGAACTAGGTTTACACCTCCAAGATTGTAGTGTCAGTTCGCAGGTAGGACATTGCTGTTGCATCCTTGAACAAGGTAGTTAATATGAATTGCTTCAGCAATACCTTGCTCAACTACTTAGCAGCTCAACAAGATCTCCAGCTATTGAGTGAGGTGTGCTTTGTTAGGGTTGGAGTGAAAAACCTTCCGGAACGGTAGGAATCACCAGGAATATGGTTGGTTACCACTGGTTTACCCGTTGAACCTTTAATCTGATTGGTTATCGCACCACATTCCTCATCTTCCCAGTAGCTGCGCCCACTTGCCTTGAATCACCAGCTATCCCAGCATGCCTTGCGGACTGGGCTCCCATTGAAATGAATGGAGGCGACTGCAAAGTCGCTTCTTGTCAGAGGCTTAAAAATGTTAGAATGTATTATTGCATGTATAGCAGTGCAATCAAACGGTTCAGTGGAAAATGACATGGGAAGGTCACAACAACACTTTGTTGCAGTAACTCGCTGTAGACTGCAGCAGTGTTGCTGTGCGGGAGTGGGAGGAAGTGAAGTCTAACCCGCACTGACAGGCCTCAGCCTGTTGCTGCTCCACATAAACCACTTAAATGTCAATCTGTCTGCTTCCAACATGTTTGATTCATGAGACTGCCAGAAACTGAGACTCGTGGTTCCTAAGCTTTCCTTCACGTTAATAATACACATTACTTAAATGTATATAGCCAGGATATTTCACATTCATCATCAACGCTAAACGATTCTATCTGCACCACTGAGCATTTAGAACTGCAGTAACTGAATGTAGAAAGCACATGGTCAGTACGATCATACATAAAATTCTGTGGTGCCGCAGTGTCAAAACACAGATTCTTAGTCGAGCCTATTGCATATACACATAATATCCAAAAATATTACAGTTCATGTCACTGCTCTTACAAAGGTCCAACTTGCACTTTGGCAACAGTTCTCGCAATGCAGCCAGCAAAACAGTTCTTCAGTGTTTTTCACTCCTAGTTTTTGTCTTACTAAGCAAAACGCCTTACCCAGGACAACTTTTGCACCATAAATATTACCCATTCATGTAACTGAAAATGTAAGTTGCTCAGTAAGATTTTGGGCACACAATGGCTGTGGCCCTTTTACGGTTTTTGAACCTGAAAATTCAATGCTATCGGTCGCCCTCCTTCTTCGCAAACCTGCTCACCATAGAATACATATTTCAGATGTGCTCAGCCTCAGATGAGATTTGATTCCTTAACAGTATGGAGCAGCACAAAGGACAGATTTTCCTGTTTTTATGTGTACAGATTATTGCTGACAGGGATGGGGAGGGGAGAGAGCCGTGTCAAGCTTGGTTTTGCTATTCCAATTCAGTGAAACCTGGGATGTTATATCTCTTCAGGCAGATTGCAAAGCATCGGGAAAATCCACTGTCAACTGACAGACAGGCAGTGAGGGACGGGATGGCCAAAGTACATGCTGAATGAATACAGAATATCACCGGGGTTCTGAAAAGTACAGCATAAAAAGTCTTTCACTCTGTTAGTGTCCTTCAGACACAGGATGAGGTCCTGATCCTGTGGATAATGAACCACGATCTTTCCTTTCAGCCAGAATCTCTATCCATTCAAATGAAAAAAAAGCTATATTGTGTGAAAAATGAATGACTTCACATTCTTTTGAAATATGTAATTTAAAGTAACATGATGAACTGCTGATTGTCCATATATTATGGAATTTAAGGGACACTCACTTCGCAATATTTAACATTTTTGGTATTCTTCTATTCTAAGGCACAAAGGACAATTATACTGACTTGATCGTAAAAAGAAAATTATTAATATAATAAATTAATACATATCTATATTAATTCAGTATACAAACCATGTATTTTTCTTGTCTGTTGCTTATTTTTGAATTACAAGTGATTTGAGCAGCTGTAGCAGCTCTAAGGCGTCTAATCACACACAACCAACCACCATCTTATAAAGCACAAACAGTAGGCAAAACCATTCAGATACACCGAATGCACACTGATGAGACTTACCACAGACTCGCACGTCCAGCTACTGAAAAAGCTGGTCCATGACATTCGTCACAAGTAAAGTAAAACTATTTCACAGAGGCAGAAAAAGTTCCTTGCTTTTTAGGATCGGTCTTGTGTAGAATCGCCACATATTGGCTAGCTTTCATTTTAGGTGTTGTGTGGTTTTATTATATGTAGACTGGCGAATTTAGCAAACTCAGACAAACTTTAGTAAACAACAGATCAGATACGAAAACTTCGCATGTGCTCACGTACGCATGCGCAGTACGATAATAACCTTTAACCTGGCAGTTCAAACCCAGCGAGGGAACCACAGGTGAGTTATTTAAGTTGAGGTGACTGGTTAGTTAACTAACATTGCACTTGTTAGAACGCAGAAAGATATTAATTTAACGGTAATGCGCTAGGCAGTAAGCTATTGCTACCGATAACAATCTGTCGATAGCCCGTAGAATTCAAACAAGGTAGCCAACTAACTGACTAGCTAAATTAGCTAACTCCTTGTTGTTGCGGTTGTTATCATAGTGTCACAACACTCTCATAGCTTAATTGCAACTCATGACTGTATGGTAAGTTGCTAGCTTGCTCGATAGTTGATTTTTCTGACATGATTAAATGTTGGTTCACATGTGCCCCTGTATGGACAAGAGTAGTCCAAGCTGACTATCGCGGATGTTTTGTAGTGTTTAAATTTAGTTCTGACTAAGTTAGCTTGGCTAGTTTGTTATATTTGCGATATGTGTAACAGTGCCCTGTTGTTTTCCGACAAAGCACGGATCACTACCTACTGTAACGTTATTGATGTCATTATCTTGTTTAGCCTTCCCGACTAATGAAACGCTCAGCCCGTGTCCGATACAGCTTACCTTCCTACCACTGAATAACGTTTCAAGTTTGAATAACAGACTTGTTGCAATTAAGTTCGCATTCCCTCCTCGAAATGACAGGCTTTGAAGAAAGTTCTGGTAGTTTGACGATAGTTTCTGACTCTTTTCATGCGTGCAGATTTGGAACTTTTCAGATTTATGAGTTCTAGTTTGAGTTTCTCTGACGGGTAATGTGCACATTCACAGCTTTTATTTAAGAGTGTTTTTATACGTTTTGGTTTCACCATGTACAAATTACAGTACTTAAAAAAATAAATAAATAAATAAAATAGTCCCCCCATTTCAGTGCGTCATAATTTTTGGGACAGATGGTGCCACAGGTGTTCTGATTAGTCGGGCACAAATTCCTGATGATACACGGGTTGTCCAATTTGCATAAAATCCGTACAGTGGCGTGTTGTCGGGATAATGGTTCACTTGAATAACTAGAGCCAACCAAACGGAAAATGCACCATATTAACTATGATTTTTTGTTGTCATTCATTTGTGTGGGCCAAGTCATGTCCTTTATGCGCGCCTAACCTGTGAGGAGGGCCACATGCTTGTTCAGAGGTCTGTGGCTTCATGCTTCAAATGGTTTTTGAAGACATTCTTCGGAAGGGAAATCACTTACCACAGTGCAAGGGTCACACCAGTCCCTGCACACTCATCCAGCTCATTTAATAAAGGCCACTATCAGAGTTAGGGTGTAGCTTAAGTTCACTTAGCTGAGGGTACAGCTGCTCAAAGGAGAAGAGGAACCCCCCCCCCCCCCCCCCCCCATATTCTTTGCTTTCATCCCTTCAAAAATAAAAATAAAACAAAAATGAACAGTATTGTGACCGCAGCATGGTATTCAATTTAGTAAGACTTTTTTCCAGGTCTTGAAACACCTTCATCGTGGCACTGATTGTAGTTTTGCCTAGTGCACACAAGTTGGGCTGGCTAAAAGCATCTGTCAAACAAATACGTTGTAAAATATCCTACTTTAAAGCTGGGTATTACACAGGGTGTTTGTAAGCTTTATCTTGGATTTTGCTAAGCAAACAGTGTAAAACAATGTGAAAAATAGAACTGAACAGGCTGTGTTTCATGGACGGGACTTGTGTCTCTGCTTAAATGAACTGCATGTAAATATATGATGGTTTAAGTCACCCAGTATAAAAAATGAATAAATAATAGAAAATACAAAATGACTACAAATTGTAATAATGTAATGCTAATCATAGAGGATTTCCTCTTCAGTTTTGACTTTCCATTGTAATACCTGGCGTCTTCAGGCACTATCAGTATGGAACATGTCTTCGTAATGTGCCGTTTCAGAAACCCTCTCGTTGAAGATATGTCAGCCTGTTAAAAGTGGATTAGACGGAGCTACACAGAAATAGCTTACAAAGTCACAGCAGCACCTGAATTACTACTATGTACTTTGGGCCCAATCTAGAGACATAATTAGCCTTATGAAGGCGCTGTAATTACACCAGTTAATTAACTTTTTCCTGGAGGCTTTGAGGGTATAAGGACTTAGAAAGGCACAAGAATATTAGCCAGCCGTATGTTTTTCCCGGTGTGCCGGCCTTGCACGGGCAGAATAGCCTAATCAGGCTGGAAATTGTTAGGTACTTTGGCTAATCAAAAATGAACATAGCAGTATGCTCTTTATGGATGTTTCTGTCCTGAATTTTAATGGCTAGCTGTTTTTTTAATTTGTTTTTTTTGGTCATGATTTTCTTCCCTTGAACGACCTGTTGTAACCAAGGACATGTTCTGAGCTGAAACGGCTGACGAGAGGACTTCACCTCTAATACGTACAGACTGTGCTCGTTTGCAACAGGAAGGCATGCCATACAAACAAATGCAATTTGAAACAGTTCTGCGAGCAAGGACTCCAACCCGTATTCACGCCGTGCTGTTTATTCCTAAACACCCTGTACTTTGCCTTTCAGAAAGCCTAATCGTGTCCCAATCTCTTGCCTCTTTCTATCTCTCTCTCCCAAGAAAAAAAGAAAGAAGAAGGAAAAAAAAACAGGGATTCACTCATGCAAGAAGGGGAAATGGGCGTGAAGCGGCGCTCCGTTAGCGGCTGCGATGTCAGCGTGACGGGCCCGCCGGCGCTCGCTGTTCCCGCCGTCTTTTTTAGCCGCACGTAATCTGCTCGATTCGATCACGGGACGCTGAGCCCCGTCTGTGGGGGGGGTGGCATCGGTAGCACAACAACAACTCCGGGGACAAATAAAGGAGGGCAAGCTGAATCCCCGCAGTGCGTCGTCTTCCTTTTAACCGCGGCGGGCTGAGAATTACCGCGGGAATCAAAACAGAGCGCACGTTCCACCGCGGCTTCTCGAGTTTATCTGCCCCGTCTCTGAAATCAGAGCTCAGCTCTTCGTTAAATCGTCGCACGCTCAGTGCTTCGGTTTATTTTGCGGAACAAATAAAATTAAGGAAATGGCCATAGTTTTCAGGAACTCTTTTTTCCAGTCAATTGCCCCAATTTGGACCAGGTCTCCTTTTAAAAAGAGACCTTTGTCGCAATGTATTTTATAAAAAAAGAATTTAAAGACCTAACAGCTGTAAAAAAGTGGGTGCTGTTTTGGTGTAGGGTGTCCTGGTATCACAGGTTGTCTTTTGGTTGCTATCAGGGCTTTCTTGTCATTCGACCTTCCTTTCATTTGTACCTCATTAAGCCTGAGCTCACCCCTCCTTATCAACTCCCAATAGATAACAGTCCTTACATATTTTTTCTTCAGGGATGTTTAATGTGGCCTTTGAAGCATGGTTGCTTACCACCACATCCAAGCATAATTAAAGAGGAAAAGAACGATAATGCACCATATGGTGGCGACGTGTATGGTGAGCGTTATTGCATTCAGTGATTATCTTTGTGGTATATTGGCCAGCCCTTGCAGTGACAATATCGCTGTTAAGGTGCCATCACAGACCTGCGGACAGAGGAAACGGCGGCCAGGCAGAACGGTGTCCCGGCTCCAGTCACACACCTGTTGATGGACGTGGTGCAGGCATTTGTGTGCAGGCTGAAACCCAGGCAGGGGTAGCCTAGAATGTCACCCTGGTGAAAAACCAATTTTTTTTTTTCATCTGATAGGCCAGATCTCTCTCCTCGGTACTTAGGTGATGTAGATTCTGGACTTTTAATGAGGTGGGTCAAATCCCTGGTAGTGCACGGCTTGAATCCACGAGGAAGAGCAGCATTTGGGCTGAATGTCTTCAATAAAAATCCAGATGTGTAAATGGAGAGGATAAAGATTATGAGCAAGGCTCATTTGTGCATAAGGCAATGCAATTCACTTTAAAAAGGAGAAGTGAAGCGGTACTGCCTGATGGCTGGGTCAGGCGTGGTGTAGTCTTATTACTGCAGTAGCTGTTCACTCGACAGCACGGCTGCTTCTAGGTTCGTTTCAGCATAAAAAATGAATTAATTAATAAATAAATGAAACGGGCGTATGAGCACGGTGTGTATGTATGTGTGTGTGTGTGTCTGTGCGTGCGCGGTATGGCTGCTCGAGCTGGCCGCGGAGAGGCCGCGCTCGTCAATCAGGCGTCTCCCCCGTGGCCCGCTCTCCCCCGCGCTTTCACGCCGGATAAAAGGTTTTTACCGCCGCCTGAGAGAGGAGCCAGCCGCCGCCGCCGCGGCTAAACCCCGCCGCAGCGGGCCGGGCAGCCGTCCAATCAATCGCCCTGTAAACACGGACTTTTAATAGGCCCGATCAATCGATCAATGCGGCTCGTACCTTTGTTTTTTTTTTTTTTACGGCCCTCTTGCAGTGAATTACGAGGGCGACGGCGACGGGGGAGGTAACCGCTCCCGCTGAAGTCCAATTACACCGCCAGAGCGTTACGACCGGTCTGAGGGAAACGGTGCATTTGCATCCGATTCAATCCGGTACGGAGTACACACGTCCTCGCCACTCGATCAGCACGGGTGTTTTCGTATCCTTGATGGTGCAAATGTAAGATGAGCAACTGAAAGGTAAAAAAAAAAAAGTCAAGGAAATTGCCATGGCAGGATTGCAAATCAACAAGGCCCATAAACCTGGATTTCCTGCAGATCTCCCTGTGCGCTCTCTTCCTGCAGTGTTTCCTACCTGCCGAACCCTGCACGCATATTAAAAGCTGTATGTCAGGCCTGCTTTGTTGCGGTAGGTTTGCTTGCCTTCGTCCAGCCGCGTGCTTGACTGGTGTGTGCATTCACAGGTGCCACTTATTACCAGCAGGTGTTTTGCTTACCTCCCTCTTCCATTATTAAACGAGAGACGCCTGCGTGCTCATTGGACAGGTGAGGCACTCGTACTGGTGATTGGTAGACACTCGCGCTGGCGATTGGTCGGCACTCGGGTTGGTGATTGGTTGGCACTCTTGCAGACATTATCTCGCTTCAGGGCGCAGCTGTCACCCCAGGTGTCTTCACGCCTCACACCGGCTGGTGAGAGAGCTGAGGGTCAACTCAAGCCGTGACCCCGGGGAGCGAGCCCCCCCCCCGGGTCGGCTCGGACCATGACCCCTGCGGAGCCAGCGGCGGCATTCGGAGCGCGCGCTCTGGTACCGGCCGTGCGGAAAGCTGCGGAGGTGTGAAGCGTTTCGTTCTCAGCCCGCGAAGTCCGCCCTGCGGGGATGCTGCGCCAAGGTCTGGCCTGATTGCGATTAGCTACGGACACGCGGAGCAGATGTAGCGGAGGCTGCCCTTTGTGTTGAGTCCTTGCACGTCCTGCAGCTGAACCTGCAGTGTTCCTGCATGCTTTACTCTGTGTGCATCCCTGTGGTTCTGCACCAGCGGCTGGAGAGGGTCACCTGGATGAAGGATGATTGCGTGATCATGGTAAACGTGATTGTGACGCCGTTTCCCTCTGGATAACTGGCTTTCCCTCTCCCTGGAATGGCAGTAAGCAGGTTTAGTGAAGCACATCCATTCAGGCTTTACTGCAGGCCGAGAGTGTGGTGAATACAGAGGAGAGAACCGTAGTTCAGACCCACAGGAGAGTCACAAAGCACCCTGCCCCCTGCCACTCACGCCTGTCAGGGCACACACATTACCATCAGCGAGCGACCGACCCCTGCTGCAGTCCGATGAGCTTCAGCAGTGCTGGCGCCCGGGCCGAGGATGCTGGGTAGTGGTGTTTTGGGAAAGGACACGTGACTTGTAGCAGCGTGAGAACGTCTAGCGGCTGGGCGCGTTTCGCTGGAGCGCTCGCGTGCCGTGCCGGCAGGGGGGATCGTGCGGACGCTTTGCATAAGCTGAGAACTTCTGGGTTTGAGGCCCAAGCCACTCGTCCTCTCATAGTCCTGTAACGCTTCTGAGATAAACTGTTCATTCATTCCTACGGGCTCTTCCACAAGCTCTTCCACTTTTGGTTAAGTAAAACTACTTGCTTATACAGGGCCTTCACACACACTTCTTCTGTTTCTTCCCACTCTTCTTCGCTGCTGCTGTTATTATTTATTTTTCAGGGTTTCACTGTTTTTATGATAATTAGCACGGAGTATTGGGAGACTGTCCAAAATTTGTCTTGCCTAATGCATAAACAAATGTTTTCACTGTTTTTTGGGTATAAAAATAGTCGTTTGTCCTCATTTATCTTTGTGGATTAATTATCCCTAACCGCTGGTGGTTGATTGGCAGGGCGGGGAGTGTCGCCGCGGGCGACCGCCCTGTCGTGGTGGAGAGCTCCATCGATGAGGGCAGGGCGGGAGCTTTCCCTCCAGGTTAGGTGGGGGGGTGGGGGGGGTGTGCGCGGCGGTATCGGCGGCTCTCAAAACAACTCCGCGCGGCCGCTGCGAGCGCACGCTGCGCTGGGGTAATTGCGCTTTCCGCTTCCCTGCGCGCCAATCGCCCCCCCCCCTCCCCACCCCCAAAATCAGCACCCCCGTCCTCCTCCTCCCGTCCCCCGCCATCCCCGGGGGCGGGTGGCAGGTGGCGGCCCGCGCCGTGACAGAGGCGGCAGGGGACCGCACAGGAAGAGAGAGCGCGGCTTTTGGGGACGGGGATGTTCACCCGAAGCGAACCGTGCAACAGATCCGCGGCTTTCGGGGAAGGGGATGTTAACCCCGGGCATGCCGCTCAGCAGATCACGGCTTTTGGGGAAGGGGATGCTAACCCCGGGCATGCCGCGTAGCAGATCGCAGTTTCCAGGGAAGGTGATGCTAACCCCGAGCGAGCGGCGCAGCGTTTCCTCCGCGGCGGCCCGCTGCCCGAGCGGCGACCGCGTAACGGCGCCCCCCCTGCGGCCGTACGGGACGGAACGCCGCGGGAGAGGAAGCGCCGCCCGGCAACGCCGTTACGGCAGGCCTGAACGATCTCGCCTTTATCGAAGAGCGGCATTTAAGTCTGGGGAAAAAAAACAACACTGCGAAGCCTCGAGCGGTTTCAGCAAGCCTCTGATTAGCGGTGCTAATAAATCATGCACATTAAAAAAAAGAGAAATGTCTCAGCGATATCCCCTGGTACTTATAGCGTGATGTGTGGTTTTATATATGGCAAGAGCCCTGTAGGTTCACTTCGCTGGATTAAACTGCCATTTGTTTAACCCGTTAAATGCTGGTTTGTTGGGTCCTTGTCCCACGGGGGTTTGTGTAAACACGCTTTGGCGTCAACTGTTTTTTTTTTTTTTCTTCCTTTTGAATGCAGTTTTTTTTTTCAGTTGTTAAGCTGCAGCAGATTACTTGGGAATGATGAATCGTATTTATAAATCTGTATTGGCAATGATAAATCGTATTTATCTGTGCTAATGCTATATGAGATTTTGAATGGATTTGTGCAACTGCTGTTGGAGTTAAAATCCTGCAGTGATTCATTGCTACAGCACTGCCAGAAGACCTCTTTTTTCACCCTGTGTGACCACGCGCACCTCCTTCATCCCCTGCTAGGATCCTCTCAGCGTTTTCCACAAGAGAAAGGCCTTTTGGCGTGCCTGTGTTTCTGAGAGCATTAAATGGCTGTCTGGAAGCATCGTGTTGTATTTGATGCAGCTTCAGTAACTCTGTATTGGGCAGCAACCTCTGCACGGGAACTGAAGGACACAAGTGCGGATTAGATAGCGGGCTTACCAGATCTTACACGCAGCATCATATTGTTCCCCTGGAGAAGGTGGTTTTAAAGAGGTTGTGTGTGTGTGTGTGTGTGTGTGTGTGTGTGTGTGTGTGTGTGTGTGTGTGTGTGTGTGTGTGTGTGTGTGTGTGTGTGTGTGTGTGTGTCTGTGTGTCTGTGTGTCTGTGTGTGTGTGTGTGTGTGTGTGAGAGAGAGAGAGAAGAGGGAGAGAGAGAGCGAGACAGACAGACAGAGTACTTGATTCTGGGCTTTATCTAGTGAATGGAATTGAATTTTATTGAGCTTTTCAAGCATTCTCAGCGTTCTAAAAAGGTGAAAACATATTTACGCCTCCGGTGTTCACTGCAATATGAGATGTCCTGTAGATGCTTGTATTGAACCTTTTGTTATTGCATATAGACTCCCCAATAAGCCACTGATAAAGGCGGTTGGAACTGTTTGGCTGTTAGTCTGGAAAGTTGGGAATGCTCCAGAACACACTCTACTCCTGGAGGGCCGCTGTGTCAAACTACAGTGCTGGAGGGACACAGTGTCTGCTGTATTTCTGTGTGTTTCAGAAAGTCATTGATTGGCTAAAGATTCCATATACTACCTTGTTCTCACCGTCTTAAATAGCTGCTGATTGAAAAATAACCGCAAATACCAGGAGACACTGCAGCCCTCCAGGACTGGAGTTTGACACCCCTGTTCTAGAACCACTGTAGTGTTCTTCCTTTTTGTGACATCACCAAAGAGCCTTTCCCACAGACTATGCCTGCTTACAGGCTGTGCCTGCTTGATGCGGTCCCTTGTGATAGGCTCAGAACCCTGTACTGGAGGTTTTTACTGCCTGTGCTCTGCATTGAGTCGTGCGCAGGCATGGATCTCCAGAATGCAAACTAAATAAAAACCAACTCACAGAAACCAAAGAAAGCTGGACATGAAATTCAAAAATAATATAGGAAGAAAAATGAATGGAAAAGACGAACTTATAATAACCTTAATTATGATTATACAAAACATTATTTTCTTTACTTGTTAGCGCTACTGCATGAGAATGTGCCCATGACCCCCCCCCCCCCCCAGTCACTCCTATATTCAGCCATTTTCCAAATGCCCGGATACGATGTATGGGAATCTAATGTAATGAATTAAAATGACTAATGCCTCCATTTCCCCTATCACTCTTACTTTTCTCGAATGCGCACGTGTGAGTTTTTTTTTTTTTTTTTTACCAAATCTGGTTTTTCTCCATTTGAAGTCGTAATTGGAGTGGAATGAACAATGGAAAGTGTCACACCTTCATCTCCCGCTCTCAAATAAATGTCTTCATGACAGAGCCCTGGTAATTACGGTAGTAGAATCACAGCATGAATCTTTAAAAATGATTTCGGTCCAGAAAGAACATGGCAGCTCTGTGAATTATGAGTGTGAGAACCCGGCCGATTTGGATTTAATTACACGCTTATTTTCTCCTGCCTCACATTCCGAATGTTTTTTTTTTTTGTTTATATACGTTTGTGTGCGCGTCCGTGTGTGTGTGTGTATACATATATATATTCATCCATATCACAAGCTAATTAATTCACTGTGTGTTTTTTCCCTTTTTCCGCCATGGTCCAACGGCTGCAATTTAGAGCAGTAGTGCCTGGCAGAGGGGCTCAGGAATATTTATGTCGGGTCCCCAGCGCCATATTTTATCTTCCTTTGCCGTTAAAAGTTTGTTTAATGTGCTCTCTTGGGAAGGGATTGCACTTGTAGATCACACTCCGCGATGTCCTGACATCTTTGGGAAGGGTGAGCTCGGCGGTTTTTAGGTGAGGCTCTGGCGGTAATTTCTTCACAAAATTTCCCCCCGGAGAGAGTCCCGCTATCCAACTGGCGCAGGCCGTGTTCCGCGCGCTGGAATCTGTCCGTGTAACCCAATTTGCTGGTGCAGAGGAAGAAGGCGAAAATACTCCCCCATACCCCCCCCTTCCCCGTCATCCTTTCGAATCAAAGAAGGAAGGAGGCGAGGGAGGACTAACCGTGGCGAAGCGCGGCCCAAAGACAAACGGCAGCGGCGGGAGAGCGGCGTTCCTGAGCCCCCCGGAGCCGCCGGGGCGGGGCGGGGCGGTACCACGCGAGGCTCGCGCCGGCAGCGGCAGCGGCAGCGGCAGCGGCGTCGGCGTCGGCGGAGCACAATGGCCCCTCTCTCTCTCTCTCTCCCCGGCGAGGCCGCGTCGGAGGAGCCGTTTCTACACCTATTTCAGGGTCCCTTTGTGAGACCGGAACCCTGCAGTGGGGGGGGGGGGGAACATACAACAACAATAACAAAAAAAATGTTTTCGGAGCGTAAACAGGAAGGGAAGACGGTTTATGTTTCTGACAAGTCCCTCCGGGGGAGCCTCCTGAGAGGAAGGCCTTGTTCTGCGTCCGATGCCTTCATTGTCCCATCGCCTAGCATTCCTTAATGCTCACGTTTACACCCTCCGACGCTGAAGGGAGATTTCGTACGGCTTATTGTTTGTGTGTCTTCTCGCGAAGTGCTTTTTAAAAACCCCACTAGCGTGTCAAATCCTGTACGGAATGGAAAAGGAGATCAAGGGGATTCTCTGGACAAGTTTCAAATGTTTGTGTTCTCAAAACAAACGTTCTCCGTCGCTACGGAGGATAAGCTGCCGTTCCCCCCAGCGGGAACCATTGTGGGAATGTTTTGGAAGATGTAAGAATGCTTTGATGTCTCTGTCTTCACGTTGTCATTAGCTGGACTTTTCCAGGATTTCTGTGTCAATAATGATGATGATGACGGTGGTGGATAGGACCTCAATGCGCTTCGTTATGAAGAGGCTCAACTACTGACAAAGTGTATGGGGATGCACATCCACCATTTTGAGTCTGACCACACATCAGCTGTGTCAGAGCGACTGAGAGATGTCGAGAAAGAAAATCTCCTAAAGATTTGTTTGATTATCCAGTTTGAATATTCTAGAAACCAGCACTTTCAGACAAGGCTATTTTCAGCGCCTTAAATAATTTTGAGCTTGAAGGAAGCTGAAGTTTACCTTGCTTGCAGATTGTATGTGTACTCACCTGTGTATCACAGTAGTATAATGTGGAGTTTTTTTTTTTTTTTTGGCATCCCCTAGGAAGTTTTGTGGGAAATGGCATCCAGCCGGCACCGCAGGTCTGTGCCCCTGGAACTCTGGGAAAGCCAGTGCTCAACGTGCCCAGCTCCCAGTCTCACATTTTTCAAAGGCGCACTGCTGACACGTCTTTGAATATCTCCTTTCGAAGGCGAGAATATCTCCTCTTCCACCGCAGCGAGGGTCCAGAGAAAGACACGGAGGCGCGCGTACTCCAGGCAGAGTGCGCTCGCGTCGCATTAACACACCGTGCGGCCTGCGCTGCGTCGAGTGTGCTCAGGGGCTGCCGCTGTGCCGTGCGGAGAGCAGCGTTGAGCGGGCCGCCGCACCGTTCTCATGCTGCCGTGGGCCTCGGCAAGGAGAGCCAGGACTCTGCCTTCGCCCGCGCGTCCGAAATCTCGCTGAGCGGCCGAGGGCTCGCCTTGGTACGGTGTTCGTGGCGGCGAGCGCCTGCCGGGCCTTACCTGCGTTAATAAGTGCTGCGCGTGCCGCGCCGCGGTGCGAATTGGATTTTGGGACGAGAGACACCTTCTCCCCGGGGTGGCGTCGCGATGACACGTCCTTAAGTTATTCGTATGTGTGAGTACCTGTGCGTCTTAAAACCCCCCAAAAAAAGAACCAAAGTCCGTCTTGCTGGGGTCCGTATGAATTATTCCGCCAATTACGAAACTCTGTTTTGTTCCCAGAGGCTGTCTGGATCTCGTTATCTGTGGAAATTAGCGATGACTTGTTAATTACAAACAGGGTGATGCAGGGAACTCTCCTTCGTACCGATAAGGTTCTTGAACCTGTTATTTGTGATTAAAAATGCTTAACAACTTTGCTTGGGATCACATAGGCCTGTCAACAGCTCCCTTCCGTGTGCTTGTGGAAGGTGTCTGATGTGGCAGTATAACCTTATTTTGTTCACAGTAAATCCTTAAATATATCTAAGAGATCAGGCTACATTAGATGATTTTTGATAGAATGAAGATATCTGAGATTGATTTCACGTTTTTTGTCTGCTTTAGCTAAAATAATGAAAGACAAAATGAACAAAGGCACACACTAGTTTACATCAAGTTCAGTACAAAGAATACTTTGTCAATGGAATATTAATGTTGAAGGTTATAAGGTTGCTGAGCTTCCACCGTTATCAAAAATTCGGTTTTGGTTTTTGTTTCAGAAATCTACTTTTCACCCTGCAGTCCATATGTCACGCTCAGTCAGTCCACATGTGTGCGGTTGACCAGAGGAGTTTATCCGGCACTGTGAAATAGGGCGAAGCCCTGTTGAATGATCCTCAATCTCTTTCAGAAGGCAGTGTTATCACTAACTGCGTCGCTGGGCACATTTTTGTGGGCTACGCCTGTGCGTGGCGAGCTACTGTAGTGCCTAGCAGTGCTTCTCGCTTTTCTACAGCCAGTTCCAGGCCTCGGCAATGCTTCAGTCTTACTTTCTTAGCGCTTTCTAACCCCCATCCCCCATCAGTAGAAAGGGATGTGGTCATGGTTACTAGCTGGGTTATCACAGGTGATTTGCTATCAAAGTACTGCGGTTGTATACGGAAAGGGCTCTAGCGTGAAGTTGGCTCAACAGTAGACGAGTGGAGCCTTTTTACGTGACGCTTCGCTCTCAAACTCGGCCTGGCAGGCCTGACCGTGGGGAATTGTGGGCATTGTGGGACTTTTTTGCGCGGCGTGGTCGGGGTTTCCATCCTGAATGGCGGCGCGTGTCATCGACCAACCCGTAGCCTAGCGCTTCAGCCGGACCCGCTGTACCCCTGCGAGCCTCTCTTATTTTCATAGCGTCTGAATCTGGTGTCAGCCGCATCAGACGCTTATTCATGGATATCTAAGGTTAATTTCTCCCGGAGGCGTCTGCCAGTAACCCATGAAAGTGGAAGACAAATTTAGATACCGCCGACCGTTGCTATCGGGGGCCGGGATAATGAAGAAGTTGAGAACGGCTCTGTGAGCCTGCCCGAGGGCGTGCACGCTCTGCTTCTCAGCGTCCGTTCCGTCACTCCGTGACTGCGGAATGGGTGTTTAATATTTGGCTCTTGCGAAAAATCTTCCAAATTGTCATTTTTTAATGCTTCTGTGATAAATGTTACTCTACTACATTCTCTTGTCGTTTTATTTTGTATCTCCGTTGGTAGTGAAATTTCATGAAAAAAAAACTGCTTTCGAATCTGTGATTTTTGCAGACGTGCATTAACTCAGCTAACCTCTTAAGAGCCAAATCCACTATGATTTAATGCTTAAGTGATTTAAAGTTGTGGATTTCTTCCTGCTAACTCCCACATTAGCAGTGGTGAACTTAGTTTTTTTTCCCCCCACTCTCTACCATCTGACTGTTGCTGTATAGCTAGATGAGCTTCTACTTTTCATGTACTTCCTCCTTTGAGTTTTTTAAGTAGATGTGGCAGCATTTGTGTGGGATGGTGGTGCTGCTCTCGTCCCCTTGTTTTGTTGTACTGCACACCAAATCCCCCTTGGCCTGGAACATAAACTTTTCTCTCATTCATTTAATTTGCAGTGGTTGCACTTCTGCCGAAATAGTAATGGAGGTCCTTCAAAATGGATTTAGGTGGGGCACTCACTGTTGCCTGGATTATGCCAGAAAATACAGTGCCCTAAAAAAGTATTTTAAATCTAAAAAAGAAAGTGCTTTGTGTTTACACAGTTTCTCTTTGCCCAATATTACATTTTGTCTACAGATCTGAAACGATTCAGTATGACAAGTATGCGATAACAGAGGAAATCAGGAAGTAGGCTACTTTTTCACGGCACTGTACACAGCCTTGTAAATGAATTGGTATGTCCGTTTCCTTGGAGGTGATTGTCCGCCGAGCGGATATGATGAAGACGTTGATGATGCTTATGATGATACTAATGATAAGCACTGCAGCCTGAACAGGCGGGTAAAATATTTTGGGTTTGTGACCATTATCTACATTTTAATCGACCCAGTTTTAGTTTTTTTTGTGTATTTCACTGTGCAAACTAATGAGAGTGGTTGGACTTGAGATTTGAGTGTAACCTACTGCTTACAGTAAATGGCATTGACCCGGGGATCTTATCAAGAAGCGAGAATTTCTTGCAGCCAACTCAAGCGTAACATATTTTGAGGTGGTTCACTAAGTTTGATCTTTGGTTCTTAGCTTATAATGAAAAAATCTTTATTTATTTCTTTATTTAGTCATTTATGTATTTGCATGAATTGTCAGCGGTAATTTACTGAGATGCACTGCAGGGCTAGAAAGGGCTGGAGTGCAGTAAACAGACTTTCTTATGCTACTTTGCACCGAATGAATGTGGCCCCTGAGGGCCAGCCTGAAATTGCATGTGTGGAAGGAGCCCAGGCTGGGCTCCTTTCAGGTGTAGCCAACCTGCACCAAGGCAGGAGAGATGGGTTGTGGCGGTAGAGTCATGTGATCCTGAAGGAAGCGAAGAGCCAGGGTGTTGACGTAGTAATGGACTCAGTCCCTTATGTCTCCTGTCAGGCCAGATCGGGCCTTCTCACTGCTAATGCTTGATTTGATGGGCACAGGCTCCTATCTCGGCGATGAAGAGCTTCGGCGAATAAGATCGCTTCCCCCGCGCGGACTCGGCACTTCAGAGAAATTCCGCGACGCGGATGAAATCCCCGCTCCCCGGCTCCGCGATTGGCATTCCGCTCGTATCCGGCAGAATGTGATTTGCTCCGCCACCGGGGTCTTCTCATCCTTCACTGTCACGGTCTCCAGCCTCCCGCCAAAGATGAAGGGAGGAGGAAAAAAAAAAAAAGCAGGCAGAATATGTCTCTGCGCTCGCAAAACATGAGCGGACCTTTTGTTTCTCCTTGTCAGACCCGTGTTGAGACCTGTTGGTTTGTGCGTTGTGTACGTGTTCTGTGTTGCAGTGTGCTGCGGCGGTGACTCACCGAGGGCTCGGGGAACCCTGGGAAAGATCCTCGCGCGGTCTACGCGCAGTCGCACGCCGGTCTGCCAGCGGAGCCAAAATGGCTGCCTTTTCGCACCGGCGCGGCGGCGCACGACCCAGAAAAAAGAGAAACTGAAGCGCCACGCATGCTTCCTTCCTGCGTGCCTTCGCCTGTCGAAAAAACAACGTCCAGCAATGTGTTGACGGGACCGGGGTTAGCATTAAAAGAAGGGAACGAGGGATCCGGGAGGGCCAGGAGATGGAGAAAGAGCGGGGGATGAAGGAGTTTCTCACGCGGATTGAATCCCCTGCCCCGCGGTGAGCTGGCTCTGGCACTGTGTTTATTGGCGCTCTCCGTCTTACTGTCTGCCAGTTTGAACGGGGGCAGCTCGCCCTCGCTCATCAGCAGTCCTCCGACTATTCGAGGATCCGTGCTTCTGCAGCCAGGAGATAGCCAGCCGCCGCGTGACGGGGGGAAGGGCTCGCGTTTGTTTTTCAGAAACAACTCGTGAACAAAGAATGAGCCCTCGGTGGGCTTTGAAGAGATCAAAGGCACCGGAGATTTCGCGGGTCTCTGTGCGTCACGCCTGCGGCGGCGGTCGCTTCTGGGTGACCCTGGAGTGGCGGTCCAGAGGAACGCAGAAGGCCGACCGCAGTCAGGGTGAACTCCTGAAAAATCGCCACTTCCTGTTCTGGTGCCAAAACCTCCCTGTCCCTACTTCTGGCCTTCCAGCTCGACTGAACCCAACTCATCAATGCCGTTGTATCGGCTCTGCCTTTTCGACTCCGCCCTTTTCCCCTCTTGCCACGCCCACTTTTTGTTTTCACTTCCGCCAGTCCCCCCCCCCCCACTCCCTTCACTGTGCATTCCCAACACGGTGCAGCTCATGAATATTCAGTAGCAACCTGGCATTTTAATGCCACACAACACTGTGCTGCTGCGGGACATTGATCAGTCTGCAAATGGCAGACACAAACATGATTTCTTTATTTAATGTCTGGAGCGCAGATGTGCTTCATCTGTGCTGTGTTTGCTTTATTTCATGTCGAACGGTGGTGGTGGTGGTGGGGGGGGATTCTTCCATCATTTCCATACAGCGCTATTTTTCTTTTCCGGAAAATTAGCTCAAGAAATTGGATGACTTTTTTTAACCAGCCATTAGTCTGTAAACTAATAGATGCGATGCTTTATGCTGTTATTGGGCCATCATTTCAAGCCATTCTTTTGTTAGACTAATGCTTTTCTAGCTGCCTTTATACTCATATTTATGAATGTTTCTCTTTCTAATGTTCTGTTTTCCCTCTTGCTAGATTAGGTCTATTCATTAGGCTGTTGTTTAGGTTCTTACTTCACGCCCTTCAGACGCAGGGTTTGTGAACCGTGGGGTGGCAGCCTCAGCAGCTGGTCACATGGCTGATTGCATTAATGAAACTAATTAACTAACCACAAAAGGTAAAAACGCTGTTCTTCCCAGGGCCATTGTTGCGAACAAAACAGAGTGAAATGCAATGTAAATTCAAACCCAAGGGCAATACAGAACAACTTCTTACATTGTTTTTGCATTTTTAAGGGGGGGGGGGTTGGATTTGCTGACGTTACTCCATGACCCCCATGACGAACAGGAAGCAGGGCTCTGCTCTTCCCTCCTTATGACCCCTGCTGCTGGGACCGGGGAGGTCACGCATCCCTGAGGGGAGAATGTCTTTCTTTCATCTACGTTTTTCTTCCTCGAAAGAGTCCTGTGACCGTGACCTCAGCCCCCACGCCCCACAGTCGCACTCTCAGCGGACATTTCCGAATGTCCGGATCACATTAAGGACCGAACCGACCTCTGACTCCAAGTTCAACGTCTTTGATCCATTTGATCCATGTTATGTAAAGTTGGGCTAGGCCTTTTCATTCGCCGTTGGTTTCCACGCTCTCATTCGACGGGCTGTAGTCCTTCGTTTGCGTCAGAGAACCCTCCGTTCCTATGAGGCTGTGAATGAGGATGACAAACTCGCCAAACCGCAACCAAAGTGGGACACGCCTTCACCTGTCCTCTGCTCTCTCTACCCCCTCTGTCCTACTGGACGAGCAAGTACCCAGGGATGTCTCGGACGCTAATTCTCTCATGCGCTCTCTCTGTCAGGCGCCATGTTGCTCAGACGATGCGCCATGTCTCTACCTCGAAGCAAGAGCATTGTAAATTTGGTTTAGGAATGCCCTCAGTCGTGTCCGTTTTTGGCTTCTGCAGTGGTCGCACACACACACACACACACACACACACACGCACACACACAATCTCACACTGTGCTCTCTGCATGTGTTGAGAAATAGCGGAGCGGGGGTTTGACGCGGTCGGAGGCTTGACTCTCATGTCCGGGACGTCCTGCAGAGGCCGGCCCCGGCAGACCCGCGGTGTCCAGGTTTCACGGAGAGAGCTGGAGGCGCCTGCCGCTGCGAGCGTGCATCAGAAAGTTCCTCGCGGGCGCTCTCCTCACAGTGAGCAGCCGGGGCCAGAATGCTGCACGCAGCTCGCCGCTCGCACGCGTGTGAAGAGCCCTCGTTGAAAGGCGAATGCTAAAGCAGCGCGGCGGCTTTTTGCTGGGAGGGCGGGATGAGAAATCAGAGCGGGCACCTTGCTGTGGCTTCTCACTGTAGATCTGTGGATCTCACGCCTGTGGGCAGCCTGCATTTTTATTCTCGGAGCTGAATCTGTGGTTTTTGTTCATTTGAGTAGCTATCAAGTCAACTTCGAAAAAGGTGTCATTCACTAGTGGCGTGCTTTCACACACACGCGTGCACACTTGAGCAAATTTTTGCCTTGCTGTGAAACTCTGAAGCTATAAAAGAGCTGTCTTTGTTTTTTTTTTCTGTCTGCTAAGCATCTGCTTAGAATGGTGGTTGGCTGCGGCCTGTCTTGGCTGGTCCGTTAGTACGGGTGTGAATTTACTGCGCCGGTGCTGGGTCTGTATCCTGGTGATGTCATCTCCCGTTGAAGCGGGGCTCCAGAGGTGGGATCCACTTCCCCTTTCGGCTGCCCCTGAACGTGGAGGTGGGGCTGAAGTAACTCCCTGCTCCGCCTCGGCCTCTGCCCTGCAGGTTCTCCACAGAGAAAAAGCCACACCATGGCTTCTTTTTTTGTGATCAAATTTTTATTGAAACTTAAGATATCGCAACATGCTAACAATCTCCCGCTGGTGACCGCCCACCCTCTCCTCCCCCACCCATAGATCTCCATACTGTATTCCTGCAGAATGTTTGTGTTTAAAAGAAAATACAAGGGGTAAGAAGGTCAGAAGCAGTTAAAAATAGTTGTTGTAATAATTGTTGGACTTTAACAGAGGCTGCATGGCCTCTAGCAGCCACAGGAGACCTAGATGAAGGCTGCCTTTACACCAGACAGGTGTGTTTTCCCAGGCCAACCCTGCAGGCTGATCTCTGCGCTGGAAGTCCCCAGTATGCCATAGAGCCAAACACATCTCCCCCAAGCTCACCAAAATATAGCCCATTGCTGGCATGTTCCTGACAACATAACAAGATGTTACTGAATGAATTGCAAAATAAGGCAAATCATTAGCCACATGATCTATTCTTAATGAAATGTACAACTGTTTTTACTGTTTTTTTTTCACCATATCGGTGTCTGTCTGTCCCCCTATATGTGAAAGGGAGTATGGCTTGTGACGCTAGAGAGATTTCTGAGAAATGTGAGAAAAAGTATAATCGAATTTAAATATAATGGTAATGTATCTTATTAAAAGACACAAGGATCACAGAAATCCAGTTGTATACAGTGTCTACAAATTAGTTGTATTTGGGGGAAAAAGACGCACAGTGTTGCAGTTTTTCAGTTTCTTATTCACAGCTGTAAGGAAAATGTTGATTTTGCAGAGTAGCTTGGCTATTTTTGCTCGCAAATAAAGAATGGCTGTTAGGTTGACCTGGAAAC
This sequence comes from Anguilla anguilla, assembly GCF_013347855.1. Lineage (NCBI taxonomy): Eukaryota > Metazoa > Chordata > Actinopteri > Anguilliformes > Anguillidae > Anguilla > Anguilla anguilla. The sequence continues at coordinate 10,938,927 of NC_049207.1, read as the reverse complement.
GCTACCGTGTGAGTGTTTGTGTGCACGCTGTGTAAATATTCACGGGTTATTCATGGCTAAGGATGTTGTGGAGATGGTGACACTCACATGTAGTGCTTAATTCCAGCTGCCCAACAGTGCTCCTGAGTGCAATGATTAGAATGGAACTGGTTCAGAATGGGAAGATTCTGCAAAGCATTTAGCAAAACAACTCCTTGTGAGTTATATTAAGTGTGTTTTTTACTTTCTTTTCCCTCTACATTGTACCTTCACAACTTATGTTGTTGGGATGTTTGTTGTGGTCTGCAGGAAAGGCCTGTTTTGTTGATGAAACTGTGGGTTTTAAGCTGTGGAAAACTTCCTCTCTCCTCTCAGTCTGAGTAGCTATATTTCCTCCTTGCAGTGAAACCCTTGTGATTAACACCTGGTTTCTTCCCCAGGATTAATTAGTTTAGTTTGAACTGTGTTTCCACCGCAGCATGAAGCCCCAGGAGGGTGGAAAAGCAGACTATGGAAGGCTAGTTTTGTGCGCGTGTGTGTGTGTGTGTGTTTGTGTGTGTGTGTGTGTGTGTGTGTGTGTGTGGTGCGTGCTTGTGTGTGTGTGTGTTTATATATGTTTGTATGTGTGTGTGTGTGTGTGCGCGTGGGTGTTTATATGTATTTGTATGTGTGTCTGCATTTGTACATAATGGTATGCAGGATCCAAAGCCCACAAGGCGCAAGATTAGAATTGCATAGATTCTGTAATCTTCTGAAGAATTAAATGACATGAATGTTTGTGTGTGTGTGATAGCACAGAGAGAGAGCGAGAGAGAGAGAGAGACCTGGAGAAAATGCAAAAATTCCCCCATCCCATTTTTAAAAAATGTATCATAGGGTGTGTGCGCGGACTGCTACAGCCTGTTTGGGGTTTACACCTTCATAGCAGTCGGTGGTGCTGTGAGGCGGAATGCTGAGGGAAGGGCGGAGGCGGGGGGCTGGGGTGGGGGCGGGGCTGGGCCTGGGTTGAGTGATAGAAGCCAGCACGCCCGTGTTCTTATCGAGCGTCGGCTGGTTGGCAGCCGCTCTCTGCTGCTTAAGAAAGCCGACCCCCCTCATCGCTCATAACAGAATCCCGCCACGCGCCGCGCGATCGCGGGTTCGCTCGGCCGCTAGCACGCTGGCCCGCGTGCCGAGGGGGCGGAGCACCCGGCGTGCTGCGTTCCGGTGAATTCCGCCCCCGCCTCCGGGCCCTTCCCGGGGCCCTGCGTGCCGAGTTCAGATTAAAAAGTGGTGCTTAATGTTAAATTCCCCTCCGCCTACCCTCCCTCCCTGCCTGCTCTGGCTCGGTTCTGCTCGCAGTCCCGTGCTGTGCTTTTATGTCACTGCACCCGAGAGTTTGGGAACCTTTACTGGACGCATTGTTGAGGTTGATTAGTCAAAATGGCTGCTCATTGGCTGTGTGTTTTATGTACCTGATGGTGATTTAAGGAGGGCTCGGATAGCTGCGGCCCTCCAGGTTAAGAGCAGGGGCCCATCTGTGCTGGAGGAGCCAGCGATCCACTTCTGAGGAGCAGAGATTTTCCTTTTCTGCGCAGGCAGTGAGTGGAATAGCAATGAGGCCAGGAAAGGGATTTCCACTCGCCGTTAAGTCACAGCGGGGTCTGCGTGCGCCCCCCCCCCCCCCCTCCCAGCAGCACCCCTTTATGTGCCTACACGCTGGCGAGAAGATGGCGCAGCTGCAGGAAGGTTCACGGATCTCGATCCCTACCGGAGGGGCCGGGACCGGGACCTCCAGCGGAGCGTCCGCCCACACGCGCGTGTCATCATCGCATCTGCGCCGGGTACACGCGCCCACAGCACCACGCAGCCCTGGGAGTGCGCTCTAGCGTGGCTGAATGGTGTTTAGCCTGGCCTCATGACCTTTGCCAAATGTCAGGGAGCCTCTCTCAGGTATCGCAGTGAAAATACGGATCCACCTCGATAGACGCGCTGCAGCATCCCGTTTGGTGGTCATCACGCCTGTGAGGCAGAGCTAAGGTGCTTGGAAGAGCGTTGTAGCAGAGGCCAGGGCTTTCGGTGATGGGTTAATGCTCTTTGGCTGCTTGAGAAAGCCCTGCTTGCTGTTCTCCCTGATCATCGAGCCTCTAGCTCTCTCTCTCATTCTGCCATTATCAGTCAAAGAACACGCGTATATTTGTGTCTGGAAAGTAAAACGGCTAAACAAACTAAAACCACTGAAAGGAATGAACAATCTGCGGATGACAGTTTTTTTTGTTTGGTTTTCTTCTGTCTGTCGAAATCTCAGATGCCAATTAATTACGACTCTGCAGCTCGGGGCTTTGAGCCATTCGTCTTATAAATGTCGATTATGAAATCAACACGTTCGCGCGTTGGCCTGGAATATTTCTCTGTGAACACGGCGCTTTTTTCCTCTTCTTTCTGGCAGAGGTTATTTATTATTTCTCCACGGTAACGGGGTAGCATTAATCTTCGTTACGAACCCTGGAAAAAAAAAACAAAAAAACATAAAAACGACGGAAAGGGAAGCGCGGGACAGCTCTGGCGCTCGGCGTGCTCGTTAGGCGTCCCGAGGAAGCGGAACACCGCGAGCGGACGCCGCCCGCTGCGCGCCGCCCCGTATCGCGCCGCGGCGAGGTCGCGCTTAATTAGAGTACCGCCGGGTAACGAGCGGGGCCGGGCGCTCGCGTCGCCGGGAGCGACGGGCGGCCTCCCGCCCCTCCGCGGGGCGCCGGGGCCCTGACATTTTTCGCGGGGGAAGTCGGGGCGCGTGCCGCGGGGCGGAGCGCGGCATTCAGGCGAGGGCCGTCACTCAGACGTCCCCGCCGCGCGTCCCTCTGGGGGGACGTCGGGGCAGAGGCTGCCTCCTCCCGACAGGGCCCCGGAGAGAGAGAGAGAGCCGCGCGGCGTCCCCTCCTTAAAGGCCAACCCCTCTCTCCTCACTTTGCGCTTTTTTTACCCGTCCCGTTTTTATGCTTGGCAGATCCGCTGAATTTCCGAGAACCCCCCCCCCCTCCCCTCGCGAATTACGGCGGTGGAGGCGGCGGCGGCTGCGTCTCGCTCGGCTGGTTCCTCCCCCTGGCTCTTACGGGGAACAGTGCCCCTGGAGGCCTGGCTGACTCACAGGCTGAGTGAGTGAGTGTGTGCGCAGCTGTTGGGCGTGTGTGGCTCCGCGGTGCGTGTCTCCAACAGGTGGCACAGGGGAAAATGGCTCCCCACAGCCCGACGGGGGCCGTCATCCACGGCTGAGAGGAAAAGCCTGCCTCATTTTCTCCTTTTCCTCTGCTTTTCGTCTTCCCCGAGCATTTCCCACATTTCTTCTTTTTTTTTTTCTTCCCTCTTATACTTCAATGCTATAATTTATAGAAGCATGACCATCTGTGGGTAATGCATTTAATTAAACATTTGCTAATTGAATTTGTACATTTCCAATTCATCGGTTTCACAGCTGCACACCAGCAGTGTTATTGTTCTGTTTCAGTATGCTGTTGTTTATATTTCATGAATGTGATATTTTAAATATTTTACAGAATAGTTTTTTATCTAGGCTATGTACACCTGTTTTTTAAGCGAGTAAGTCACAGCACTTGTTTCAATTCTTAAGCGGTACACTGTGTTTGTTGTAGTAATATAACCAAATACAGCTTAATTTGATTTTGTAAGTTATACATTTCTGTCACGCTCACACTGACTTGTCTTCCGATTCGACTTTTTAATGCGATTCCCATCAAGGTTTTCACCAGCGTCTCATAGTCATCACAGCTAATTACTTTTCAATGAACTATGGGAGCTTGAGGCAAGGGAAATTTCTGTGTACACACTCTTTCGAGATAATGTTTAGAAGATAGGAGCATTGTATTGACACCAAATTGCTTGATGGAAAGAGCCATGTATAGATGATCGATACTGATGAGTTCCACCCTTTGTAACTAGTTTGATTAGTATAAATATTTGGAGTGCTGTCGCGCCAAGCTGAGCACTATACTTATTGTGCTGTGGTGTTTGGATTGTCATCTGCCGATAGTATCAAAAAAGAAATAATAATAATAATTTGTGAAAGAAGTTTTCTTTTAACATGAAGGCTGAAGTGAGAAAACTCTCCAGATTTGCTGCCAGGAGTCCTTTTTTTAATGGAAAATGTTGAGTGTAGGTTTCGTATGAGTGCATTTACTTTTAAATATAAGCGGCTTTTCCATATCTCCACTGTGTCTTTCTTGCCTTAGGCATTGCTTCATGGGTATTGGAGTTCTTAAGCGGTAATGGAGTTCCTATCTCTGCTTCCTGTCCCAGGTATCATGCCTATCTGTGTGGTCATTGACCCTGGGACTCCGGTTCCCTCTCACCTCCAGAGGGTTCCCATTCCACACCTGATCCTCTCCTCTTCTGGTTCAGACACGTTTGTGAAGGTCAGTGCTTAAGACTACAGGTACCTATTCTCTCTCTCTCTCTCTCTCTTGCTCCCTCTCTCCTCTTTTATCCTTGTGATACTGTTACGTGCCATTTACTCCTTTAAATGCCATTTGTTTTTATCTTTGAATAATAAAACCTATAAAATTTGCATAATGTGTAGCTACTTTTAAAAATGTGTCACCGTTCTATCTGGTTGTTTTCTTTTTCTGACCAAGAACAGCTACTTCAGGCAAAACCTTAGTGAAAAAGTTACTTTGTTTGAAACCGCAACGTAGTCATTACAGCCCTAATTCCCCTGTTCTGCTCGCATTTTGAGTTTTGTGGCCTTTTGTTTCTGTATAGCAGAAGCATACAGAAGTAAAAATATGCAAGATGGGTCTTAAATTGGATTCTCTATGTTTAGGGCAAAGTGTACCGCAGTTGGATTTAATAGATGCCTGCTGTTGACAGAATTAATCTGCCTGAGGTCTGTTTCCATAACAGGGATGCAGATCAACAATGTGCTTTCATTTATCAACCAGTTAAGCAGGCCCAAGAAAATTCAAAATATCAAAACAACCAAAAGAAAATAAAAAATACTGTGAATTTTGTGACATGGGTCTGTGGGAACCTTTTCTCTCTGCATGCGTGTTATTGCGTGTGCGTGTGTGTGTGTGTGTGTTCCAACATGGCGGCAGTTTATCCTGTTGTATTTGGTGTCATTGTCTACTGCTTATTTGTTAAGTCTGTATTAGATGCAAGAGTTGAAGTCATCAAAGCAAATGTAAATATAAGTACTTTATTGGAGATACCTAACTTTCTGTTTTGCCTCTTTGCTTGATATCTTCGCTTCATTTTAGGCAAAAGTTGTTAAGAAATTCCCTTTGGTGTCCACAGAGAGTGACTACATTCTGAAGACTGTGATTCAAGGTGCGTTTCCACAGCAGAGATGTAGATGGTGAAAAGGATACATGGACTCATATTCGTCTAAATCGGCCAAATCACTTGACATTTTTATCTTTGAAAACTATTTTATTGAAATTTCAGAAGCCGTATTGTGTACCGCTGTTGTGTTTCCGACGCTTTGCTGGCTGGTTTTTTCGCAGCTTGGGAACGTAAGCTGTTTATCAGAATTTATTTTAGCCATTTAAATGTATTTTTTAGCGGAGAGGGGCGCTTTTTTTGTAACGTCCGTGTTTGTGCAGAGCTGTCCTTGGCGGCTCGCAGGCCGCTGCTCGCAGGCCGCTGCTCGCTGCTCGCTGCTCGCTCCGATAAGCCTCCTCGCTCACGGAGACCCTTATTTTCTCATGTTTTTTCCGCTGCAGACCCAAAGTGCTCATGAATTTTTAATAACAGAAAAAGGTCTTTTCTTAACACCGATGTAAGCGCGCTGTGTGGGGAGGGAACCCTGGACCGCTGCCTTTACAATAGCAGTAACCTTCCCATTCCTCTGCGCCACTTTCTGTCGTTTCTTTGCTTTCTATGCATATTCACTCGTTAATTATCGCCTCACCTGCAGGCTGGCTGACATCATGTAACTGCATGTGAACACCGACGTTGTTGCCCCTGTGTGCGTTAATAGTCCCGGCATTGCCTGAACCCGGCAGTGCTGCTGAACCGTGTCTCACAAGGGCGTACATAGGCCCGAAATCAGGTCAGCTGTGGTCGTAGCTTGATTTAGCCAATGGTGTACGTTTCAGACTTTCTTTGAAGTGTCAGTCAACGCGCTCGCTGCACTCCAATGCGGTGGTTGTTCATCTTTATTTTTTTTTAGACTAATAAGACCGTTGGCCAGATGGATGTTCACTCCGTTCGTTTGCTAAGCAGATGACTTTGTCAGCTGCACTTGTCACCAAGGACATCGCATCTCTTCTTCATTTGTAAAACTGGATATTTACTGAAGCAAGGTTCAGGTTAAGCACCTTGCCCAGGGGTACCTCCACAGTGCAGCCCGAGTCAAGCTCTTTAACCCTTGTGGCACATTGCCGCCCTCGTTACGTTTAAGGGTGAGGAATGCTGGATTATCAGCTCGCGATTTCCGTCGAGTGTGAGCTTTCAGAAGCCCTCACCACGCTGCCGCGGTTTAGCAGATGGTAATTGCGGCCGTCCTTGCGATCCTGATGGTATTATCGGACCCGGTGCCTCGCTCCCGAGCCAGCCTCCAATGTCAGAGGAAGGTCCGTGATTAAATATCGAGCCAGAGAGTGAGACTTCACAAAGTCAGAAATTCCACAGGCGTGTAGTGCACCATTTCAGACGGTGCCTAATTGGAGACATGACTGATGGTGAGGAGCTCAGATAGCCTGAGCTATGTATTCATAAAACATTTTTGAAGTATTTGACTTCATAAAATAATATATATTTTAATGCATGGAAATTTTAAGGTGTAACAGGACAAAATATTAAACAATTAAAGTCCCATATATAGGCCAGTCTCATTATTTAGTTTTAACTTACAATATAAATGAGGTCATTAGAACATGTGTTAGCCCACAGTTAATATGTCCATGTTGATACCGCTGTAGATTAGTCATGGGTAGGTATAATAGGTGTAGCTGTATTCAGTTATTGTATTAAGGTAAAGTTTTGCTTGCAGAAACTTCTTCCGTAATAACCAGAGATGGTTGTGGTGAGCCAGAGATTTAGGCACAACGAAGGCACAACATTGAACTTTCCTGGGCAAGACGCACGTACACACACACGCACACACAAACAAAGACACTCACACAGACAAAGACACACACAGACACAAACAAAGACACTCACACAGACAAAGACACACACAGACACAAACAAAGACACTCACACAGACAAAGACACACACACACACACACACACACACACACACACACACACACACAAACGCATGCTCACTCACAGACACACAACGGACAGTTCTGACACCGCACGTAAAGCAGGACTGTGGCTGTTTCAAATTCTTACAGCAGCAAGCTAGGTGTCCAGCCCCAGTCTCACCCCGCCCCTCTCTCCAGACCCGCACAGTCATCATTGCCGTTTCCTTCTCTCCGTCTCAGAGTATGAGGATCAGCAGAACCTGCCTTCGGGATTCACGTCGATCAACGCCATCCTGTTTGGACCTCTGGCCAGAGACTTCTCGCAGACGGTCGCTGAAGGGGTAGGCTCCTCGTCCCCCCTGTTCCGGCTGCCAGAGGCCTCAGACGGAGTCTGAATCCGGGTTTCAGCGGAGCCTTTCTCTCTGGCCTTCGGCGACGCCCGCTTTCACATCTACACTCTAACGATGTTTGTGCTGAGCTCCGCCTCATTGCCTTTCAATTGCAGCGCATTTTACTGCTGCAGTAAATAATACGTCTAGACTATTACTAGGCTAGAAATGAATGTAATGTAGATTCAGGACTCTTTGAGTATAAAACCTGAAATGGGAGGTAGTTTGATGTAAGAGCTGAACCTGAAATGAGGCAGTTTTGAAATAAGAGGTTGGATCAGATGTAGGCAGTTTTTGCTTGACTACAGCAAAACCTTTTTTTTAAAGGTAAAAACAAAAGCACTATTACGATGTCAATCTTTGAACTTATAATGGTCGCAGTGTGGGGTTTTTTCTTTTTTTTTTTTTTTTGGTTTGTTTTGAAGGTAATGCTTCTGATGTGGAATATTTCAGTTACGCAGACAGCTTGCTCTCTGCCGTGAAAACTCACGACCATGGCAGTTGGCGGTATGTTAGCCTTCCGTGCAAGTGGCGTACGATGTGCATCTCACTACGGTCCACCCTCCTCAGCCGAATCGTGCTCCATCTCCCTCCGTCTGTACATTGACCCCCCCCCCCCCTCCTCCCCCCAGAGCCAGCCCTCCTCCCCCAGGCCGGACGCCTCTCCCCTCTGTCCGAGCCCGGGTAAACGGGCTCAAGCCGGATTCGAATGCTCTCTAATTCGTCTCAAAGCTTCCCTTTCATCGACGGCTGGAGAATGGAGTGTGTGCTTTGATAGGCACAAGGCCCGTCCTAATACCCATACAAATAAGCCTGCGTGTTAGTTGTTCTTTTCTGGAGGGGTTGGAGGGGGGGTGGGTGGAGATGTGTTTTCCACAAAAGCATCTAATCCTCAGCAAGGCTGGAAGCGTTGGGTGAAAATTCCGCTCTCCTTTGTCAACATGCACGGCTGCATCCAAATTCTGGAAACTCGTGATTGGAAGGATTAAATCTTTGCATCAGCACTCCAATGAAACAGTTATTAAGAAAGGAAATCCCGAATATAAAAACAACCAGTAAAATTAAATGGCGCATCACTGTGTTGGAACTTATCCTCTGTTCATTTGTGTGTGTGTGTTCCAACATGGAGGCTGGCTGCACCACACATCCACACATTTTACCTCTGCACCCATCGTACCTTGCCACCACTAGTGCTGATGATGTTTAAGGGTGTGTGTGTGTGCATGTGTGTGCGTGTGTTTGTGTTTGTGTGTGTGTGTGTGTGTGTGTGTTCCAACATGGAGGCTGGCTGCACCGCACATCCACACATTTTACCTCTGCACACATCTTACCTTGCCACCACTAGTGCTGATGATGTTTAAAGCCGGGCACCCACCGCACGCGTATCGGCTGCGAGCGCACTACGCGCGTATTACGCGCGTAACTGAAGCGTAGTTGAAGTACTGTTATTACAACGGCAGCGGGCGACGTCGTCTCCACCAGATGCGAACGCGTCGCGTACCGGCTGCGAAGCTCGCGCGACACAAGCGAACTGAAGCGTAGTTTTTCGCTTCAGTTCTATTTTTTCGGCTTGTCGCGCGTCACGATGGCCTGTTTATACACAGAAATATGCTCTAAAATGCTAGGTATACATGCTCTGATTTATATTTCATCCTTATATTACTGGGGGTGTGTCCCTAGTTACCTCCCAGATATTTTATAAGCAGCTAAAAAAATACAAGCCTTTTCGTTTTGTAAAAATAAATAAATAAATAACTGGAACCTGGGGAAAAGGCAAACTTAGTTTCGCTGTCTTATTTTGCGGAGGGGGTGGGGTAAATTTGAAAATACACCACAGAAAGACGTAGCCTATCGCACTTGTACTTCAAAGCTTCCGGTGTTCATGGCGTTGTGGTGTTCATATCCCTTCAAGATTAAACTGTTACTGTCTTTTTCATGATTAGCTGATTTTACAAAATCTGATCATATAAATGTTTTGACGTGAATGACAAGACAACACAGGAATTCCCAATGGTTGATTACGGATTATTTATTATTATTATGATCATTGCATATTCTTCATGAAATTGGCACGCTTGTTGAGCAAGCAAATAAATTAATACAGTTTGAGATTGATTGTTATGCAGGCTACGTTGCGATTTAAGTTTATGGTAATTCTTGAAAGCGTTTGCTTTCTCACGTATTTACGAGGTAACGAAATATTACCAAATTAACAAACTGAAAAAGGTCTCTCACCAAAGTATTCACTTAACCCATAATCAACAGTCGTGAACAAACGTGAAATACACGATGTAATCCCACTGCAGACTGCGAGAACTACTAGGAATATATAGCTTTTACGCAAGCCTTTGCGCGACACAAACGGAACCAGTGGAGACACCCTACGCGTCGCGCCGTGCTGCTTCGCCGTGTTGCTTACGCGACGCTTACGCGACGCGTGCGGTGGGTGCCCGGCGTAAGGGTGTGTGTGTGCGCGTGTGTTTGTGTTTGTGTGTGCGTGCACGCATATGAGATGGAATGTCAGTGCGGCTTCCCATTGGCCAGGATTGCTGCAGTATGGAAACTTGCTGCCGGACGCATAAGTTAGTAAAATCTTCACATTTGCCGGTGCAGTCATACGCGCAGCCGGGGACAGACAGTGTAATTTACCGTGGGTCCCCGGGGCACCGTCGCGCGGCTAAGAAGTGACAGGAAGTGATGTCAGGACACAGACAGCCGAGATGGGCCCCTGGGGTGTTCTCTCCCGTCCTTCCTTCTCCGTTTCTCTCCTCTATCTTCGCCGCTCCGGGGGGATGAAGGGACATTATTCACCGCCGGGGCGGGGAATATGACAGTGTCGGCGGCGTAGGTTTCCCCAGCGCCGTCTGCGTGTGACGTGACTTCCATGCAGCCCTGATGTATGGGTTTGGGAGGCCTTTCGGCAGGGCGGCGGTTTACATAATCCCCTGTAAAATGATTAGTATGACTATCTCGCGCTCTTTTGTCTGCACTTGAAAGCAGTTTAGAGGAGCGCTGTCGGGCGAACCCCCCGAACCCCCCCTGTCCCCCCCCATGCACGCGCACCAGAAACGATTTTCCTAATACGTCGCAGTCGTGTTCTCGGGGGCTCCAGATATTCCACAGAGCCGTTGCTGGAACCCCTCCAGTTGAATTCCAGGCTCTTTCCTCTTCCTCTTGTCATTCTCTCCGTGTCTCTTTTTCCTTCCCCCACCCTTCTTTTGTTCTTTCTCTCTGTTTCTCTCTGTTTTCGTGCCATATTTTTTTTCTTTCTGATTAGTTTTTGTGAAACATTCTTGCGTTGCCAAGCCGATAAGCAACAAATGAGTCAATGCTAACTAATTAACATGAGAATGGAGTCACCTCTGCCCTGAGGATTTTAGAAAATGCTAAAAAACAAATTTTTTAAAAATCTGAATGCAATTCTGATGAAGTAAATATTTAGTCATTAAGGCAAGAGGAGATAATGCCGCATTAGAAGGCCTCTGCAGAGCATTATCGCATCAATGCCTTTTTACATCAGCCGAACGCCCAGATTCCAAAGAAGTTATTTTAGCTATAAGTTCTCCCGCTTGCTTTGTGTACTCTGTCGAGAATCTCCCATGGGCCCACTCACCTGAAGATGTTTACTCGTCTTTTGAGAAAATCCCAGCGTTTCCGATACCCATTTATGCTTTCATCTCCACAAATAACTAAAAGCTTCTCCATTTCCCTTTCTTCCGTGGCACACCACTGTTTGCTTGACGTTGAGTTTGGCTGGCAAAAATAGCATATTAAGAATAAGTAATAAATAAGAGGTTCAGGTGACTATGTATAGGCTACTTTTTGAACATGATATTTTTGCTTCATGTACAGCATCAATGATGCTTCAAGCAATTCTCCTCTCTGGCACGTATGTATGTTGTGTCATTATATCAGCTATAATCTTATTGGGGCGGTGTGGATAGTTAGTTATTATCAGCCAATACCGATTCAACAGATCTTATTGCGCGTCCCTAGTGCGCTAATACTTAACAGAATTGTTTTCCATTAAGTATTAGTGTAATCAGGCTAAAGTGTTGCCTGTGAATCACCTGATTTAGCAGACTGGAAAGCGATCCGAATCACTGTGGAGCCTCCGTCTTCTCTTCTCCACATCTGCCCCGCTGCACCTGAGAGGTGCTTATCGGATTCAATATCCCGCATCAGGCCACGTCGACATCATCTCGGCCGAGTCCTGTGGGACGTGTCGCTCCGCAATATGGTTTATTTCACGTGTGCCACACACCGTGAAAAACACGACCGGCTCCTTTCCAATGCAAATTAAGAAAGCACATGTGAATCACTCATTGTCTCTCCCTCTCGCTCAAATTCGAATAAATAAAAACGTTTTAGCGGCTGGGCATAAATGTAAAAATACATATTTTCTGTGATTACTATTAATGATAATGACAATAGAAATAGTTATTAAATATATACAAATAACAGTACTAAAAGCAATAACACTACTACTAATAATTATAATAGTGGAAATGCGTAATATAATATAAATAATATAATATAAATAATTAAAAACGAATGCGTGCTAACTGGTGTGGGTCGGAGGTCACTGCTGTCCTTCCACTGCCGCAGGTAGAATGCTTATTGTGTTGCCAGATTAGCTCAGTACTCCTCTCCAAGGGGGATTTGTAATAGTTGGGGATTTGTAATAGTTGGGTCTTAGGTAGTCTGGCCCCCCCTTAGGCTGTGGCAGGCTGCCGCCGCAGGTCGAGCTGCCAGGCCGGCTCACCTCCGGCCCTCCCTCGAGAGGTTTGGGATGGGGTGGGGGGAAACGCGTTTCCATGTCCCACCCGCAGGATAAGGTTTCACGCGCAGATCTGTGTGCGTTTGTGGGATGTAAGTGCCTCACGCTTGTCAGCGCTTTTCGCGGCCTCTGCCTGACTGCAGTTCTGTCTCCTCCCCTTTCTGGGCGGGTCCGTGAGCACCGCCTGTCTCTCTGGGCCGTCCGGGCTGCCTGTCAGTCAGGCATCGGTCTCTGAAGCCATTCTCACCTTGTCGCCTGCTTTCTCTACCTCCCTTATTTCATTTTTCTCTTTCTTCCTCCCCATGTCTCTCTCTCTCTCTCTCTCTCTCTCTCTGCACTCGCTCTCTCTTCCCACACTTTTTTCTTTCCCTCCATCTCTCTTATTTCTTTGTTGCAACACCATGGTCTTGAGGGAAGCTTGTGATACTTGTTTAATCATAGCTGAGATTATGCAAGGTTTCTGCTTTTTTTTTTGTTCTGCAACACATTCGGTCGGTATCACCTTTTTAATATCTCCTGTACAGTTTTTTTTTTGTGCCATATTGAATGTTACCTTCTTTTGTTCTTTTCCTGTAGCATAAGATGAAATTGGATCTTATGAGACTGCCTCAGTCGTGATTGCTGAATTAATAACATAGGAATCCTAATGGGAAAAGTTTTTGAATATTATTGACACCTTCTAAAATAGCATATGACAGGAGTGTCTAAACAGAAGTTCTAGAACGTGCCTGCATACTCTTACCAGTTAGTGTACAGTATGCGTCTGGTAGATGGAAGGTCGTTTAAAATAAAATGGATCTTTGCATGAGTGTTTAGACTGCCCCTTAGCTAAATGCCAGTAATAATAATCTTGTTTCGATCAAGCATAGGATAGTTTGCTGTGTCTCTTTTTGAGCCCCCCCCCCCCCCCACACAAAAAAAAAAAATCACACGACCTATATTAAATATGTATGCATGTCTCTTGAGTGAACAGACCAACTGGAACCAATTTTATTGAGTTTACTTGTGTCGTGCTACTCTGAGCCATCAGTGAGAAACATGAACGTTCACCACAGGAAGTGAGAAGCTCTTACAATGTGAGACAAATGTGAGGGGTGTTTATCATTTTTTTGGTTGCCGCTGTGATGTGCTGTGCGTGCTCCATGGTCGTGACTGAGTGTGATGTCACCGCCCTTTGTTTCCCCAGGACCTGCTGGTCATGACAGGGTTCACAGTGGAAAGGTCTCCCACCGTTAAAAAAGACGGATTGCACCCTTGCAACCTGCAGCTGGCTGGCAGGGACGTCCACATTAATGTGAGTATAGCGCCCTTCGCCCTAATGAGGTCGTTATCTGCCTCGTTTGCCTCCCTCTCTGCAGTCCTCTCTGGGTGGGGTGGCAGCGAGCTCTCTAAGTGCTTTCCACACTGTGTGACCCGCTGTTGCAATGAATTCGCCGTACCTTCTCTGGAGCTGACTATTGTTGACTTTTTTCAAATGCTTCAGTCTCATTTATACCTAAAATGAAAACAATCAGTTTAAAGTCCTTGTTCAAAAATTACTTCCTGTTGTTCCAAAAAAGTTTATATTAAAACAAATAAAAAAATTAAATATCCTGAGATTGGATTATGATAACCATATTGTTGAGTACAGAATTGATTTGGTGGAAAGTTCTGAAAATTGTGAAAGTTACTTTTCAGCACGTCCAGCAATCTAGGGGGAGGTTGTGTACTATATTGTATATGGAAAATAATCACAATTGGGTTATTTACAATGGCTCATGCCATGCTAGCCATATTTGGCCTTGATTGGCCACTAGTATCAAGTATCATTAACAAATCGTTTGAAATAAATATAATCATTTTCTTGATGGAAGCAGACGTGAGTGTGTTAAGTGTCTCTCTGTTTCAGGTTTACCCTGCCTCCACCCTGGGTCCCCACCCATCCGCCGTCTCAACCCCTCCACCCATCACAGAGGTCAGATTTTCATTTTGCCGTTATCCTTTCATTCATTTATAGACGGCTAGTACTTCCTGTCCAGTCCTGCATCCAGGAAGCAGTTCTGTCAGATCTGACAAGCCTGCCCCCTCTCATGGCATGAGAGCAGATGTCACGTTTGGCTGCAGGGCTTCAGGCCGGGTTTCAGGGTGCTGTCACCTCTTGCGTGGTGACGCGTCGCTCGCCGCGTGCGCTCATTGGCTGGCCCGTGCGCTCGTCACTGCGGACCTGAGGCCCAGAGCGGGGCCTGCCCGGGCGGCGTGGCGCACGATCGGCAGCAGGTGGGGCCGCCCGCCCTAACGAGGCGTATCGAGCGTATTGTCGCGAAGACGATTAACAACCACGAGGGACCTGGTCTTTTCTCTGAAGCATGTCCTCTGAGTGTAAAACTCAGAAGTGTTGTGTTCTTGGTTTTTTTTTTTCAGGCCGCGAAGCCGAAGTACACTTACGCGGCGCTGAAGGACCTGAAGGCCGGGATGGTCGTCAACCTCTACGGCGTGGTGACCTTCTTCAAGCAGCCGTTCCGCACCAAGGGAACCGGTAACAGCCGTCCTCCTTCCAATCCCGCATCTCGCCCCCCCAACCGGGACCCCGGCCCTCCGCGAAGCGTTTAAATCGTATCAAAGCCCGCATCACCGTAACCAAGAGGGCTGCTGGGAATCGCGCTCGGCGAGCGCCGTCCCTCACGCGCACGCGCCTTTGCATTCACGGCACGCGGTGCGCACGTGACTCGCTTTGCCGAAGCGAAGCTTCTCCTTCTCAACTCTCAGATTTTCCCTCCTTTTTTTTTTGGATGCGTGGTGGCGGGAGGACGCTGGAGGAGAAGCGCTTTAATCCGAGCAGAGCTCTGTCAGTCCTCCAGGAGGGGGCGTTCAGATGTGGGGCTGCCGGGGCGTTTGAAGTCGGCTTAGCGCGAGGCAACATGGCCGATCAGATCCGCGCGGCGGAGCTGGGAGCTGATAAAGCGTTTGGGCTGCAGGGGGGGCGGGGCGGGGCGGGTGTCGTGCTGCGCCCCCTCTCTGACCTGCGACAGGGGTGGAGGGGTGCGGGTGGGGGGGTGTGGAGTTCCTGGGTGTCGTGCTGCGCCCCTCCCTGACCTGCGACGGGGGAGTTTTGCAGCTGCCGCTTAGCGCAGCTGGACCCGCCGCGGGCTCGGCTGCAGGCTGCGCTCTCCGGCACGACTGCGCTCGCGCTGTCAGAGCGCAGGGCTCCACAGAGAACAGCGACCGCATGTCACTCAGAGATCTGTATCATGTGTGCGTGTGTGGGTGTGCGTGTGTGTGTGCATGTGTGTGTGTGTGTGTGTGTATACGTGTGTGGGTGTGTGTGTGTGTGTGTGTGCATGTGTGTGCGCATGTGTGAGTGTGTGCGTGTGTGTGTATGAATTTTCCAGATGAGCGTGCTTGTGTGTTTGTGTGCGCTTTTGTGCGTGTACATGTGTGTGCACGCGCGTGTGTGTGTGCGCGTGTGTTAGGAATTCTCCAGGGAATGCCTGTGTGCTTGTGTGTATAGTGCTCTCTTTTTCTGCCTTGCTCAGTTGGGAAGCGGATACTGCAGAGGGCAGGGTGGTGACTGACAGTGGAAGTCTGTAGCCTGCACTGCATTTTCATCACAGTGACCTCCCATTAATCTCCACAGGAGAAACACTCTCTCCCCTTTGATCTCCTCAGTACCTCCACACTGCACAGGAGAAACACTCTCTCCCCTTTGATCTCCTCAGTACCTCCACACTGCACAGGAGAAACACTCTCTCCCCTTTGATCTCCTCAGTACCTCCACACTGCACAGGAGAAACACTCTCTCCCCTTTGATCTCCTCTTCCACACTGCACAGGAGAAACACTCTCTCCCCTTTGATCTCCTCAGTACCTCCACACTGCAGGAGAAACACTCTCTCCCCTTTGATCTCCTCTTCCACACTGCACAGGAGAAACACTCTCTCCCCTTTGTTCTCCTCTTCCACACTGCACAGGAGAAACACTCTCTCCCCTTTGATCTCCTCAGTACCTCCACACTGCAGGAGAAACACTCTCTCCCCTTTGATCTCCTCAGTACCTCCACACTGCACAGGAGAAACACTCTCTCCCCTTTGATCTCCTCTTCCACACTGCACAGGAGAAACACTCTCTCCCCTTTGATCTCCTCAGTACCTCCACACTGCACAGGAGAAACACTCTCTCCCCTTTGATCTCCTCTTCCACACTGCACAGGAGAAACACTCTCTCCCCTTTGATCTCCTCAGTACCTCCACACTGCACAGGAGAAACACTCTCTCCCCTTTGATCTCCTCTCCCACACTGCACAGGAGAAACACTCTCTCCCCTTTGATCTCCTCAGTACCTCCACACTGCACAGGAGAAACACTCTCTCCCCTTTGATCTCCTCTCCCACACTGCACAGGAGAAACACTCTCTCCCCTTTGATCTCCTCTTCCACACTGCACAGGAGAAACACTCTCTCCCCTTTGATCTCCTCAGTACCTCCACACTGCACAGGAGAAACACTCTCTCCCCTTTGATCTCCTCTTCCACACTGCACAGGAGAAACACTCTCTCCCCTTTGATCTCCTCAGTATCTCCACACTGCACAGGAGAAACACTCTCTCCCCTTTGATCTCCTCAGTACCTCCACACTGCACAGGAGAAACACTCTCTCCCCTTTGATCTCCTCTTCCACACTGCACAGGAGAAACACTCTCTCCCCTTTGATCTCCTCAGTACCTCCACACTGCACAGGAGAAACACTCTCTCCCCTTTGATCTCCTCAGTATCTCCACACTGCAGGAGAAGAACACTGGCCAGAATAAATTTGTCTCCTCTCCACTCTGAGATTGGAATTTAAAAATGAGTCTGAAGTGTTTGTGATGATAAAACGTCAGTGGATACCTCCGCCTCGTCTCTTCCCAAAACCCAAACTACGGTTTTCTGCATATCACGTAAATGGCCTTGTTAATAAAGTCTGCTGTGGTTCCCTGTCAGTGTGCAATTAGCCTCATAAATAATTCAGCGGCGCGTTGGGAAAGAATGAAATCAGCACTTCGGTCCGCACGTGCCCGTTTTTAATGTGCCTTTAATGATTACCGGCCCGTCGGTAAAACGGTGCCTGTGGACGCCCCTCTTATGTGGACTTTGAGGCTGAGGCACCGCGCCCGCCCGCCTGCCCCACCCCCTCACCCCGCCCTGCGGTGCCTTCCTCAGAAACAGCACGCCTTTAAATTAATGAAAGAGAAGGAAGTTAAAAAAGGGGTCTGGAGCAGGAAGGATGTGTGACGCTCTGTTGCCGCCGGAGACGCCGCGGTCTCCCACGCAGAGAGGGAACGAGCGGTTTTGGCGCCAGTGTTTGCCCAGCTGGGGGAGTGGGGGGGTTGGGGGGGGGTTTGGCGTTCACAGAGATGCATCTCTGTTTCCTGGGGCGATCACGACCTCCTCCCGCCAAATCACCCCCACCCCACCCCATCCCATTCGAGGAAGTGCGTTAGGCCAAGACTGAGAGCCCCAGAGAGCCCAGACTGTCCCTGCGCCGAACCGAAGCCGCGTCCGGCTAAGGGCAGCCCCAGCTGACCGTAACGCGGGTACCCGACGGTTGCCACGGCTGAGGGTGCGGTGCACGCTTCCGGGAGAGAGACACAGGGAACCATGACCACTTTTGGGTGACCTTTGAACCCAGGATGCAGTTAACGTACCTGACGTGACTGTAATCAGTCCCGAGTCATTTTATTTTCTCGCACTCTCCGTTAACCGTTAATCCGTTAATCTTTTTCCTTGAGGGTCTGGGGTTGCAGTGTGGAAAGGCACGCTTTGTAACCGTTGCTGAATGATTTTTTCCTTCTGTTTTTTTTTTTTTTTTGAGTGATCACATGATAGTGATGTACCGCATCACCACCTCCTCTGCATTCACTCCCTCTCTTCCTCTGAGACAGAATTTGTACAGGTTTGACAGCGCCATCTACCAAACGAGGGCTGTAACTGCAGGCAGTCTCCACATAAAGCACCTCTTCAACAAGGATTATCACAAACATTGTTCCACAATAGCCAACATTTTTTTTTTTTTGCAATTATGTATGATGCATGCTGGGTGTTCGTGTGAATGCTCTTGTGTGACTGTGTGTCTTTCTTTGTAAATGTGTGTGTGCATATGAACTTGTTCTGAATAGGACGCTATTGATTTACTCTCTCTCTGTTGTTCACAGCGTTCTGGCAGTGCTCGGTGCACATAATGGTACCCCAACAGATAATCTGCCTTCTGCAGCGGCTAATTGGGCAAAATCTCTGTATCCAACGTAACATAATGGCGAGGACAGGCCATTCAGCCCAACGTGCTCGCCGTTTTCCTACCGCCGGAGATCTGTACATTTCTGTTTGTTTGACTTGGGCCTCTCCTCACGCTAACGCCCGTTAGCGCTGCCGCCTGTCCTGAGCGCGCTGCCTCCATCTCTTCATCGCGGCCCCCGTCCGGCCAAACGTCTGCGTCGCCGCCCCGCGGGTTCCGCGCGCAGAATCTCATTTTTCCGCCGACAGCATGAAGGAGCTGTTTGTTAGGCCGGGCAGTTAGTCTCCCCATCGACCCTTTCACAAAACCACTTGATGAATAACCATCGGGGCGGCCAGCGTGGATCACGATGAGGGATGTTAACCAGGCCCCCCCGAACCAATTATGGGCTGCGCTCCCGGCTCCGAGGCCCGTCGGCGGGCGGAGACCCAGCGCACGCAATTATCTCCATCTCAACGCGTTCAGACCATTGATCACATGCACGGTCCCGCCGCGCCAGGGCCGGCGAAATCGATGTGCATCCTGCCGGATGGAAGCGGCGCGCGTCTGAGCCCATTTTGATGCGTGGGACACGGGGGGGCTCGGAGGGGCACGGGGGGGCACGGGGGGGCTCGGGGGGGCACGGAGGGGCACGGGGGGGCACGGGGGGGCTCTTCAGCCGGTTTTGATCAGCGTGCCGGACGGGCGGTCGCGCTCCTCGCCGTGTCCAGATGGCCGACGCCGCCGTTCGGTGCGGTCAGTCCGCGGCGCGAGAGCGAGCTCGAGCCGGAAAAACAACGGCTGAGCCGGCCGAGCGGCAGGCGCTCTCTCGCTTCACAGGATCAAACGCAGGAGGCTCCAGGAGCGTCGGCTAGAATGATTCCTTCATGTGAGGAAAGCAGGGAGGAAGTGAGAGAGGGAGAGGGAGGGAGAGAGAGAGAGAGCAAGGCAAGGAGAGAGGGAGGGAGGGAGAGGCAGGGAGAGAGAGAGAGGCAGGAAAAGAGAGAGGGAGGTAGGGAGAGAGAGAGGCAGGGGGAGAGAGAGAGAGGGAGGTAGGGAGAGAGAGAGGCAGGGAGAGAGAGAGAGGGAGGTAGGGAGGTAGGGAGAGAGAGAGGCAGGGGGGAGAGAGAGAGAGGCAGGGAGAATGAGAGAAGCAGGGAGAGAGAGAGGGAGGGAGGTAGGGAGAGAGAGAGGCAGAGAGAGAGGGAGAGAGGCAGGGAGAGAGCAAGACTGAGAGAGAGAGACAGAGAGAGAGAGAGTACTATACTGTACTTAACAGTGGATATATTTTCTAAAATGTCTTGTGGAGTATGAACCCCCTCAGGGGATAACCGGCAGGACTTAGGTTAGCAGAAAATGAATGGCAGTAATAATGTCCGTGCAGCACAGTGCACCCTGGGGACAGGCCGGGTGTCACGTTTTTGGATGAGTTGGGTTGAACTGCATGGGTTTATGACCGCGCTTCTGACCGCGTTATGCAGTATTTTCACCAAAGAGGGCAGTCGCCTTCAATCACATAAAAAAAATAAATAAATAACTGTGGCTTTTGAGAACTGGCTGATTTCTTAGAGCTGGGCTGATTGCGTGTATGTGTTTTGGGGGTAGGGGGAGGGTGGGGGTTTGTTGCTACGTCTTAGCGGCGGGTGCAGGTGTAGGTTAGCGTTTGTGTTACCGCCAGCTGAGAGCCTGCCATCGCTGAGACAGCGCTGGGAATTGGCTAAGCGTGATGGGACCTCCTCACCGACGGATCAGGACGTGACACCTCTCTACGGGGCGGCCTATTTTTACCACGACTGTCCCGAGACGGAAGAGGAGGTAAAGAAAGCGCAGGAGGGGAGGATGGAGGGGTCGTCTCGTTCATTTGATCAGCACCACCCGTCCAGGGTCTGGGGTGGGGGGAGGTATGTGGTGTACGTAACAGCCAAAGCTTTGTGGATGGCCAAGATAGCTGGTCTTAGACAGCGCGCTTTGATCTGTGAGGGGTCACATGACTGGCTCTCCCTTCATCTCACATGTGCAAAGGCTCGGTCCACCTCTCAGGCCCTGACACCGTGTAGTAATTAGACACTTAATTGACAGATTCTGCCACAGGACACTGAAATGGAGAGCTCTAATGACAGTTGTGCTGTTCCGCAAATATTGCAGTTTTTTTTTTTCTTTTTTTTTTTTTCTTCAGAGAGGCCGATTACCCTCATCTTCGTTCCACTGGCGCACGCCGGACCGTGAGCTTATCCAAATTTGTAATTTCACCCTGGCCCGGGGCTAATTGGTTGAAGGTCCCACAGGAATCACACTCACATACACATTTTCCCAATATCACCCACAGTCATTGGATGATATTCTTTTGTTCTTCACCACATGTCTTATTTAAGTGCATGCTGGCTTTGTGCTGACATATCAAAAAAAAAAAAAGAGAGAGAGAGAAAACAATCAAAAAATGTGTTGCGTTTTAGGATCCTTTGTTGTGTTTCGTGCAGGACAGTATGACGTGCTGGCTAGATTAAACGTCACACTTGCATGCTGGAAAGTGGCCTGTCATTTTGGTCACTTCGGGGATGCTGTGGCGGCGGAGGTTCCCCATCTACACGCAGATTGTAGCAGAGGCCCGAGTGGAAGCTCCTCGCGCACGGGCGTGTAGAAATGAGGCCGTGAGAAGGACGAACCCCTCGGCCTTCCAGGAGCCCGGTGGGCACCGCGTGGTTAACAGAAAGCCCTTTCCTTTGATTCCCGCTGTTTTCAGGGTTACATGGGGGTGAAAAAAAGTCCTTTAATTACACACCTCATAATAACAGCCCATTGCTAGTTGGACTCCCTTCCCCGCTGTATTTTCAGACAAAACAAATATTACGTAGAACCTTGCGTTCTGCAAGGTTAAGCTCGGGACTTTTTCCCCCGCCGGTTCCATCCTTAGGGTTCATTCCGTTTTCAGTAATGTGACGCTACCAGGTGCTTAATCAAATCAACCTGAGAATGGCCTTTCCCACAGGAGCAGGTGTCCCTGACGTTTATCATTTCCTCCTGAAGAAAGATGTGGCTGGAACCTCGAAGAGATTTTGGAATGTGCCACTTGAGAGAGAGAGTGTGTGTGTGGTGTGTGTCTGAGTGCTTGTGTATGAGTGTATGTGTGTGTGTGTGTGCGCGCGTGTGTATGTTCATGTGCGTGTGTGTGTGTGTGTGTGTATTATATGCATGCATGTTTGTGTGCCGGTGTGACTGTTGCCATTTCTTTTGTGATTAAGTTTTATTTATATGCATTTGTATTGTGCATGTCGAGCGAATCGCTTCGCTTCGCAGTCCGTAGTCTAACCCATTCATACTTTTTTCTAAGTGTTTTTCTAAGTAAGAGATTGGTGGAGATCCAGGCTGTGGAAATTAATTATAGTTTGAATGTGGGTGCTTCAACCGACACTGAGTGGCTGCCTGTTGAATCGGGTTTCCATCAGAATTGCTTCGTAATTGACAACAGGTTGCCAAAACCACGGCTTTTATCTCAAGATTCCACTTTTCTTTTACTATTAAATTCTGATTAAAATTCCAATCGGAAAGATAATTCTAATGCATAAAACATCGACTTGAACTCTGACGACTTTGGGATTTACTTTTGAGGTTGCAGTGAAAGGTTGCCATGGCAAGGAATTATGTTTAATGTTTTATTTTCATTTGAACATATTTACCTGTCCATTTGGTTTAAAATGAATGAATGAATTAGTTTATCTTTTAGTGTGTTGTTGGCAGATGCTTAAAAGGTACTGCTGGTTTGTATTAAACATGAATTCAAAGGTTTCATTTCCTGAGGTGAGGCACTGAGGTTTAATTGAGGGTCCTGATTGGTCACTGTTCAGACCTGTTCAAATAGCATAGGAAGAGCCTGTTGACAAGCAATGCAACCAAAGCTGCTTGTAGTGGATTTGTAATCACTATACAGATCTAAATCCATGCCAGATTGCCCTCGAGCAAGGTCCCTAATTGGAAATGCTTTGGTACATAGCACCGGCGTAATATGTATGTACAATTAAAAACCCTGGATACAGCCGTTCATTAAGAAAATCAATAATGAGAATGAGAAGAACACTGATCTCCCATTGAATTCTGAAAGCTTATTTTTTACCAAGACATGTTCTTTGCTGCTCCTGTTTTTTTTTTCTTTTTCTTTTCAGGCGGAGGAATTAGCCTTGACTGTACTGACACTCGTGCGCTGTCTCCTTTAGACTACTGCTTCACGCTGAAGATAACGGACCAATCGGACGCAAAGCTGGGCTGTTCCATATTCTGCGAGAAGCTGGAAGACCTCCCCCAGATCTACAAGATTGGCGACATCATCCGTCTCCACAGAGTCAAGGTACGGCGTTCTTCGCTGGCCACGCCGCGCACAGCGAACGCGGTTATGATGGACACTGGGGCGCGATCGCGGTGTTCTTACAGTGCAGAGCTGGGAGATCTCATTAACCTTTTATAACCCAGCAGAAGCTTTCATCTCATCCACAGTGACCTACGGGTTAATGCATATTGTATGGCTTTGTGAAAGGAAGGCAACTGCAGCAATAAACATCCTGAGACAGGGCATTGACCCGGACCAGGCCAAGTGTAAAGGTGTTATGTTACACGCACAATCACAGAGGTAAAGGCAAAGCAGCTAACAACACCTGGCTAAAGCCGAGTAGATCAACAGTACCCTTTCAGTCGGCTTCAGTCCGTGCTGGTGGACCCTTCAGACTAATGGTTCAGTTCTGCTAAGATCCTGCTGGAATACTGCTAATGTTATTGCTCTGGTATTTTGTATAAAATGTAATATAAAAATGTGGATGTGGGTAATACCCTGGAGAAGGGAATGTCAGTTTGAATGAGGGATGAGGGATTTGGAGTTAGATTGTTTTATGGTGACAGCCTTTCTCCGCGAGCTTTGCGTTGGAACGTTGGGCCGTTTCGTGCGGTGAGGTTGCCTGGAGGCCGGGCTCACTTTCGGCAGCGCTCTGGGTTCGCTTCTCTTTGGCTACGGTGGTTTTTGGGTTTGATTTTTTTTTTCCAGCGAACAAAGCCGACCGTAAAACTTTGTAACATTAAAAATGCGAGCCATCTGCTATAAGCACGTACGCTGTGTTATGCTAAGGTGAACGACGCCGCGCTGCCGCACAGGAAGTTCATCAGCAGAGCCGCGATGGAGCACTTCCTTTATACTTCAGCGGCGTCGGGTTTTATTCGACAAATGTGTCATTTTTATTCCCCCCCGATTTGGAGCCCCCGATTGCGTTTTGTTTGGGCTGTTAATTCCGGGGAGCGCGGAAGGGTGCCGCGTGCGAGCTGCAGGGCGTACGCTAGCCAGCTGCTTCTCCCTAGGCTCCCCCGTCCGCCAGAAGGACCCGTGCGTCCTGCCCGTCAGGCGCTGGTGGAGCACGGGCACGAGGGGGGAAATTCCCTGCCAGCCGGAATC